>NC_050097.1:154180049-154796403 GCF_902167145.1 Zea mays | reverse complement strand
TCTAAGTTCATCCAACTTCACTGTTACTGAAAATTCAGACTTAAGGCTGACTGACAGCACAACTTTGAGCTTATTTTTCTCCAAACTTTGTATGTAATCAAAGCTTAGTTACTTAAGCAATGTTGTTATCCTAATATAGCTCTAGACTTTTGATGTGTTGACACTAGGCAAATTCCTAATATTTTTAGAACTACAGAGCCCCAAAATCAGCCTTGTGCCCTGAATTTCAGACTTAGCCATATGAGAGGAATTGAATAGCTTTTTGCAAATAAGCCCAATTCACATCTTTTGACTTGAAAATCCTCAAATGTGTGAACCTTATGCTTTGGGGTACCCTAATACCTTGGTTTTTGCACTTGGATCCAAAAGTGGTCAAAATTTACATATAACCCCTAGGGTTTCTACTTGGGGTTTTCACTGATCCTTTTTAGGGTTTCTGGCACGTCTAGGGTTTGAGTGTCACTTAAGTCCATTAATGGTGATATATTATGAGTACTTCTCATGAGTTTTGAAGTTTTCTCATGCTTGGGCTTTATTATCCCTCCTAAACCTGGTTTAGTGTTAGGTACCCTACTCTAGGGTTTCACCCATAACTAGTCACATCAATACAACTTGTTTGAAATTTTTTCCTAGTTAATGCACTCTAAGTGTAACAAGCACATGATATGCTAATGCTCATGATGTTATGCTCAAGTTTTAGTGACAGTAACTTCAGGGGTGTTACAATTACGAAAAACGATCTAGCACCGCGAAGGGGCTACTGTTGGGGGCCTTCTTCTTTGCCGAAGGTGCTCCAAGCAAAAACACCTTCGGCAGTGTGATATGCGAACTGACACAACACGAAGGTACAAGACGAAGCTACAATCTAGGGAGCTTCGGCATGACAACGCCTTGAGACAAAGGGCAGCACCGACTTAAAGAGTAAAAGACTATTTAGTCCTTGATAATTTGTGTTTTGGTTATGATTAGTTATCAAGGACACAAATGTAATTTTGTCCGGGTTGCGTCCCGTGCCTATAAATAGGTGAACAGTATCCTAGTATTGTTCACGCTGGCTTGTATTCACTCGCACGTCACTCTTGGACTCATACCTTCTGTCAAGCTGAAGGTACAAATGTAATTCATTATTATTAATGTTTGTACATAATGAGATAATGAGAATATAAATAATTTGACAATTCAAGATAATTGCTCACATTATATTTCATGTTTCATATGCTTCTCTACTTTCATTATTATATGCTGAGATGATGAAGGTATGTTCTTCATAACCTTCGTCTGAAGATCATTATATCCTTAGGGAGATAATGCTTCAAAGGACGAAGGTCTTTAACCACTAACGTTTTGTGTTGCCTTGTTCTTAACTCATAGAATTTGAGAACAAGTCCCCAACACTACCGTATGCAGAATTCTCCTACAACAACAGCTATCAGGCTAGTCTGAAGATGTCACCATTCGAAGCGCTTTATGGGAGGAATTGCAGAACTCCATTGCATTGGGACCAACCCGGCGAAAGGCAGCTATTCGGCCAGGAGATTTTGCTTGAAGCTGAAGAGAATATCAGGATGGTCTGGGAAAATCTGAAGGCAGAGTAGTCCAGACAGCGAAGCTATGCTGACACCAGAAGAAGGGAACTCAGTTTTGAAGTGGGAGACTATGTTTACTTGAAAGTGTCACCCATCAGAGGAACCAAAAGGTTTGGAGTCAAAGGCAAGCTAGCACATCGCTATATCGGGCCGTACCAGATTCAGGCAAGACGTGGAGAAGTGGCTTATCAACTCGGCTTACCAGAGAGACTGTCCGCAGTGCACGATGTGTTCCACATGTCTCAGTTGAAGAAATGCTTGCGAGTACCAGAAGAGAAGTTGCCAACGGAAGACCTTGAAGTTCAAGAGGATCTGACATACATTGAGAAGCCAACGTAGATTCTGGAGACAGCAGATCGGGTCACTCGAAGGAACACCATCAGAATGTGCAAATTTAAATGGGGCCATCACTCAGAAGAAGAAGCAACCTGGAAAAGAGAAGATGATCTGAGAGTCAAGTACCCTAACTCTTTGCTAGCTAGCCTTGAATCTCGAGGGCGAGATTCTTTTAAGGAGGATAGGTCTGTAACACCTTGAATTTGGGGGTATAAAATTTATTTCTTATGATCATCCAAATTCAGGTGTAACTCTTCTCTATCTCACTCTAGTTTCTCTCTCTCTTTAGTTTTCTCTCTCTATTTTTCTTTTAATTAGAGTTAGTTGTATTAGTGAGGGATTATTTAATTTATTTTGCCCAAAACATATGATTCATGGAATGTTGCATCATATTGAGCCTAAATATTCTTTAAATTGTTGCACATATTTGATTTGGTTTGAATTTGAAACTTGATTTGAATTTGAATTGAAAAACCTAGAGAAAATAAATAGAAAAGGCAATAGAAATTCCAAGAAAAAGGAAAAGGCCATTTCGGCCCAAGCTAGCCCAATAAGCCCAGGCCACGCGCCCGCGCCCGCGCGCCCCCTGTGTCTGACAGGCGGGTCCCGCCTGTCGGCGCCAACCCGAGCGCGCTCACTCCCCCTCTCTCTCTCTCGCTGCTCTGTGGGGCCGAGATGTCGGCGCTGTTTCCCTTGCGCGCGCCCGCTCCCTCTCTCTCTGTCCTGCCGTCCCCACCTGTCAGCCGTCCCTAACCTCTCGCCCACGATCTCCCTGCCGTGGATGCGCCCACGTCCGCGCGTTCTCCGGCAGCGTCCGAGCCCCCGCGCCCCTTTTGAGCCCCGTGCCCTGCTCGCCCACCTCCCCTCTCTCATTTGCGCCCTCAGCCCAGCTCTCTCGCCCTCTCTCTCGCTCTGCCCACGCAAACAGGGAGCTCCACCACCGCCCACCGACGCCCATCGCCTGTTCCGTGGCCGCCGTTGCGTCCGTGCCCCGTCCAATGCCACGGTGAGCTTCGCCTTACTATCAGCTGTTCGGGACATCCTTTGGTGTGCCCTCTCCCTCCCTGTTGCGTCCGGTCCGCGCTCACTGAAGCGTTTTCTTGCGCAGTCGGAGTCCGCCAACGTCGCCCCATCGAGCCTCTGCGCCTCCATCGTTGCTTCGCGACGCCAGCGCTTCTGCTCGAGGTGAGCAACCTGCTCGTGCCCTTAATTTGGTTATCGCCGCTTTGTAGCTTGCACAATTGCTCGTCGGAGCAATCCGGCACCGTCGTTAGCCCGCCCCGCTGTGGTCTACGCTCGCTGGTGCCCCTGCGCTGGTGTGATGACCGTGGCCGAGTTCGCCAGACCACCCTGATTGCGCCCATGCTAGTCCTCGAGCCTCTAGTGCCCCGCCATGGCCGGCCTGCTCGTCTCCGGCGAACTCTCGTCGCAGGACCGAGCGGCGCCACTGCGCCCAAGCCAGCCCTGGCCGTTAGATCTTGGTCGTCTGTTCGAGATCGGATGGTTCGGACTCAACCCGAGTAGATCTAATCCTAGCCCTTCGATCGGGATCTGACCGCCCCTCTCTCTTCCCCCTCACCCGCGTCTCTGCCTCTGGGCCCGGCTGGTCAGCCGGCCCTGACCTGCTGACGTCCTGGCCCTGCTTGTCAGCCGCGCCCGCGCGCGCTGACGCGATCTAATCTGGGTCGTTGATCTCTGATTCGACGGTTGAGATTACCCCGTACCCCTTCGCATGTGAGTTTTGCTTAAGAACCCCCCTAGTTTTAGGAAATCAACATGCAGTCCTTTGTTTTAGCGCATAGGTCCCTGGTTTCTTTAGAATAGCCCCCCTGGACTTTTATTTAATCACTGATTTAGCCATAATTTCATATTTCAAACTTTAAAACTTGTCATATGAACTCCAAATTTAGTGGTTCAATTTGCAAAGTGCTCACAAAATTATTCTCTATTTAAATAAAATATGACCAACTGTAATCTGTATACTTTGATTTTTACACTTAGAATATAGAATTAAAGTATATGTTGATTTATTTATTTATTGAAATAAATAAAAGAAAAATCCTAGGAATAAAGTATATTCAATTTTATGAGATTAGTGTTATGCAATACATGGATTTATTTTTGTCTTAACCTTTAGGTCTTAATGACATAAATAGAATTAGGAATGTAGTTATTGATAACACTTAAAAGATAATCAAATTCCTAGATAAGAGTAGTTCACCTTATAATTTAGTCTTTTCTTGTTTAGTTACTACTTAACCTTTTGAGCTATGTCCCAAACACTTAGAGAGTAATCAATTCTCCAATTAGGATTAGTCCATTTTATAACTTGATCTCATTTCCATGTACTTAATACTATGCCTTTTTGAGTTGTGTGCCAATGTTTGTTCATGTGTGATGTGATGTCCATTTTTACTTTCCAAATGTATTGAATGTGTGCTCGCTTTACTTAGACAACGAGCAGCTCATGGTTCCTGAGTGTGTTGCCAAAGATCCCTCTCAGCAACAACCTGGTGAAGGCAAGTGTCCTCAGACCTATCATGTCCTACTTTACTTTATAATTCACTGTCCCGCATTACTTTATTGAAACTTAAGGATTGACTAGTCTGTATTTACCTTACCCTTGTCCACCTTTTTGAATTAATCATGGTTAGCTTATGCTATTGCTTTAATTTAATCAATGAACATGATGTGATTATTTATGATACGATGATGTTATCCCGATGAGGTTCTTGTGATTACTTTAGGGGGCTCAGGCTGTTTCCTGAGTACCTCTCCATAAGGACCTGTTTGGGGAGTGACAACCCGGGATAACAGTGCAACCATGAGGGTGGAATGGGACGCCCTTAGCTGATTAATTAGAGGAACCAGAGGAATAGTTGGCTTCGCCGTAGGGCTGTCAATGGAGTCTAGGCACATTACTTGCTCTGCCGAGGCTGGTTGCAGAGGTTCTTTGATTTGGTCTTGTTAGTAACCCTTCCTTTGGGGAGATGTACTGTGTTTATCAAACTAGAGAAACCTAACGGGCGACTATGACCTCTGGGAAATCTTTGTGAAGGCTACGTAGTGAGACCCTGCTAGGTCACCTTGGTAGTGATCAATGGGGAGGCTAGAACCTCGGGCAGAATGGGAATCATGGCTTGTGGATAAAGTGTGCAATCTCTGCAGAGTGTTAGAAACTGGTATATCAGTCGTGCTCACGGTTATGAGCAGCCTTGGGATCCTCTTTGATTAGAAGAACTTTGATTACTTTTATGATGATGATGAGTATTGATGGTTATAAATCTGATCTCTGATATTTCCTCTTGGAGGGAGTGCCTCTGGGTAGTAACTGGGTTATTACTAAAATTTGGCTATACTTATAATAATAAAACTTGACCAACTAAAAGCAACTGCATAGCCTTAACTCCACATACAGCTAGTCCACTTTAGCCAAACGGGACATTTGCTGAGTACGTTGATGTGTACTCACGCTTAACCTTAACTCCACATATAGCTAGTCCACTTTAGCCAAACGTGACATTTGCTGAGTACGTTGATGTGTACTCACCCTTGCTTTACAAACCACCTCACATTAGGTTGTCCCCATTGTACCCAGTGCTCAGGAGGTGAAGCTGGCAACATGGAGGACTTCGAGGAGTTCCAGGACTACGACGAGTTCTAGTTTATTTTAGTGGCAAACCCCCAGTCAGCTACTTGTGTAGCCTTATCTTCTACGTTTCGTTACTCCGCACTTTGATTTAATGTTAAACACCATGTTCATGTAATAGACTCTGTGGATGTCTCAGACATCTTGATGTAACTAAGTACCTTTCCGCTATTTAATTCAAGCATTGTGTGATGATGTCCAATTATGTAATCGTTGTATATGTCAGTTCTGATCCTGGCACGTACATGGTTCACATTCGATTTACTTTCAAAACCGGGTGTGACAAAAAGACTTGCAAGGACATGCTAGTTTGTTGGGCGTCAAGGTATATAGGTCATCAATGTTCAATGACTCAAGTTTTTGCATAATAGCTTACTATTTCTTGATCCTTAGGCCAACTTTTAATTTTTACAGTTATGTAATTACCTTTCTCTAGATTTACCTAGTCTAGTTCAATCAATTGGCCTAGTCTAGCTTTCTTTCTACCTTATGTAACCTTGTTTCATTTCTAATCTACGATGAGGGTCGAAGATCCAGTCTTCATATCCGAGAAGTTCGGTGATCCGAATCGATTAATACCCAGCTGGGGATCTCCAACCACACGACATATGTAGCACTTAACCCTTGCACATGTCAATTCGCACTCGGGTTCCTCAAGACCAGAACGGGTCCCTGCCAACCGAGAGCTCAGTACCCCACCATCCAGCCTCTTGCTAGGTCGCCATCTCTCCACTCCCATTGCGGGCCGACCTTTCTGGTATTGGTCCAACTGAGGCTAAGCTTACCATGATGAGACATGTGGCCAGTTAAAGGGTCCTAGATTAGCAGGCCAACAATCGTTGTGGTCCTTAGACGACATAGACGGGTGACCTTTCCTGCTCAATGTCTGGTCTCAAATTAAACTATTTCTAAAAACCTGGTACCTGTTAGAGGTACCCTTCTGAAATGATAAAGTCATCAAAGCCTTTGATACCTTCATCATTCCAGCCCTTTTTAGTTGTAAAAACATAATTCATAGATCAAAACATTTTGTTCCTAATCTATAAGCATACTAAGCACATCTAGCTTTTCAAATCAGGTATCAAGGATGATAATCAATAGTTCAAGGAAGTTATGCAACAAAGGTTTAATCATTCAACTCCTACCACCTAATGCAGCATATAAGTGATAGAAGTTTTAAAACAACAGGCTATTCTAAGGATATATAAAGTTTCCACAAATTTCTATGATTTTTGGACCTATGGTTTTATTTCTAAAATTCTTTCAAGCCTCTTAAGGGTACTTTTAAATAATCAAAAACCTATTTGTTGCTGCAAAAATCCTGAGAATAATTTTATTAGGAACTACATAATTTTTTGGACTCTTAAAAATTGGTTTCACTATTTTATCATTTCCCTACATTTTCTAGTGTAATTTACTAGTTGTTAGGTAAAAGAAAAGGAAAAAGATTCAACAGTGACGGGCCAAAACCAATGGGCTCGGCCCATCAACACATAAAAAACGGCCCCCGCGCAGGCCACCCGAGTCCGCACTACTCATTTTGCGCGGAGACCCCTGTAGATTTGGTTAACTGAATAAGAGGTCTAAGCACTATTTCCCCCACTCACTGATAGTTGCACAAAGGCCCTTCACTTTTCTTACATTCACAAACTCCGGTCCACGGTCTAACCCCGACGAGCGTTGGCCATCCGCCGCCTAGACCCATCGATGACGACCATTTCCGATGAAATCGAGCCTACCAACGTGATCCCCGAGACTTACCTCCTATTTCCCCTAAGTTAAACGAACTCAAACCACCTAGAGCCTCACTAGCCATGTCGACGGTGAAGCAACGAGTTCCAGTGATGTAGACCAAAGTGTTAAGCACGGTAGGGTTCAATCAGAGTTCACGACTAGTACCAGTGATCCATCAAGTATATGGTGCTCACCTAAGTTCGCCTGGAGGAGCTACGGTTTGGCTGGTCGACGTGGACACTGCACTCGGCGGCGTTCACCGGATAACACAACGGTGTTCCGGGTAACCCTGCGTGGTAGAGTTCAAACAGGCAAGCGCATAAGCTTCACCATGACCTATAGATTACGAAACACAAGTCAAACAAACATGACCAACCTTAGGAAAGGCTGACCATACGGGTGCACCACTCGGCGGCGCTGGTGACCACCGATGGGAAGAACCTGTTGTTCTTGGCTACCAACGGTTGAACGAGGAAAACAAAGGGTGGCTTGGGTGTGTAACATAGAGGCAGGGCTGAGGGCAAGCTCAATTTAAAGGGAGTCACCACGAGGGTGGTCAATTTGACCGAGGAATCATGGTGGCGGCAATAGCCCGAGGAGCTCCACGTTAGCCTTTATGGTGTCCTCAGGCTAATAACGTGGCGGACTTACCGCAGACCCTTTACGACAGTTCAAGACAAGGTCCTCCAACTAGCTGCGTGGATGGCCAAAGCATCCGGTGGCTTGCTACGGCGGTGGTGAATGAAGCACGGTGAGGACCCGTGGTGTCCGTGGCTAGAACGGTAACTCGGTCACCGAATCCGAACCCGAGATCTTTTACCACTTCATTGATCCACGTCTCAACGACACCAATCGTGGCACGAACTCGAATCATGGCTAAGGAACATCGGCAGTGGACGCACTGAACTCGATCTTGTTCAGTTTATTGTTCATGTCATACTGAATTCAGAGTGCCTGGCAGAGCAAATTAAGAGTCATTTTTCTTCGATTTTCATTCAACAAACTACCAAGTCGGCTATAGCAAAGTTGTTCCCCCTATATACCAGCTCCAATTTTGTTACAGAGATCTTGGTCAAGAATTCACTGGATCTAGCACAATTTGATTCCAAAGATGATCCAATGCCACTATCAGTTTGATGTCAAACTGATACTCGACTGATAGTCCAACTTCTAGTCCCTTTTACTCTAATTTTTGTACAGTTCTTGGGCTCAATCCTTTAATCAAACTTGGGCTACTATAATAACTCTACAAATTTGTTGTAGTGACCCATGTCAAAATCCCCAGAGATTAAGAAATGTTAAGGCTTCAACTTGGCCTGATCACACTGTTTTCAGACTTAGCCATATGGGTGCCTTTGGGACCTTTTGCAATTTACTCCAATTTTTTCCACAAAACTTGGAAATCTCCAAATATAAAAGTTGCTTAGTTTTTGTTACTCTACCACTTTGATATATGCACTTTGGTCCAAAATTGCATAGAAATTAAAGTCACCTTATAGAGCACTAATTAGGGTTTCTATTAGGGTTTTAAGTGTTCTAGGGCTTAAGTGGCACTTAAACTCTCCAAGTTTAGCCTTTTTTGAACATCTTTACTAATATTTGGGGTCATATTCTAGTTCTCATCTCACACCCCCTCATGCTTCTAATCCTTGAGGAAGTACCCTATTCTAGGGTCAAAAACATCTTTAATCAAGTCAAGACATCACATCACAAGTTTGTTTTGAAATTTTTACCTAGTGGATGCACTCAAGGTGTAGCATTCATAATTAAACGCTAATGCAAATGATGTCATGCCAAAGTTTTAGTTCTGGTAACACCAGGGGTGTTACAAGTAGAGTATGTCGTAGCCAAAGAAAGTCTTTGTCTCAAAAGATCCTACACTTCAAAAATGTCTTATACCAAGATGAGAGCAGAAATGCAAATAAGAGACAAGAGACAGAGATTTATCCCATGGTTCGGCCATGCATGAAATGCTTGCCTACATCCACATTGGAGTTAGCCAACTTAGCTTGGAGTCCATTTCAGCTCCTTCCTCTGTTTGCTCATGTTTATCACTATAGTGATAAACCGAGTCTTCTCTTATCTCTGGCGGTGTTGCAGTACAGCAGAACCGCAACTATCACAACTCGATAGCTCGATGGTGGGTGAACGCAACTAGAACACCTTACTCAAGTCATGCTCGCTAGTTCTATCTTGTAGTAGCACTTTGCCTCGCTCTTTTGGCTTATAATCACGCCAACACATGATCTATAGAGAATCATACAAGAGAGGGATAGGGAATATGTATGCACTTTTTCTACACTTGTATGCTACAAAGGTGTGTTTCTTGGGGTCGTGGGGGCTCCTTTATATAGCCCAACACCCCTTGTAGCCGTTGGAAATCACCAAAGGAAACATATCTGCGCGGGGGGCACCGAACCAGTCTGGTGCGTTAATGGATCAGGTCCCTTAGCCCCGAGTCTGGGATCTTGATTGGCAGCTGCCTCTTATGGTGGTCCCTAGACCGGTCTGGTGCACCACCGAATTGAGGTCCATGTAAGCTAGCCGTTGAGCCAACCAGCGCGCCTCGAACCAATCTTTACCTAGCGGTCTGGTGCACCATCGGACCAGCACTATAGACGGTCTGGTGAGTTATAAAGTATAATTCCCGAGACCTCCAAGTTCATCCGTACAGGCGGTCCGGTGTGCCAGGCCGCCTGAGGCCTCCTTCTAACCCGACTACACAACCAGTCTAGTGCACCATCGGACCACAACTGCAGACGATCCAGTGCACCTAGACAGACTACAGTGAAGTCTTTTCTTAGCGAATTCTTTTCCATTCAACTTGGAATTCTATGAGGGCTTTCCTATGACTTAGACAGACATGATTAGAGTATAATCCAATTGACTAAGTCTTGGAAACTCACCTCCTTCTCCATTTCTCTGTTTCTCCTCAAACAGGGATCAAAGTGATACTTTTGCTACAATACAAGGTAGAGTGCAAACCAAAGTGCCAAACACATAGTAAAAGGTGTATGCAACATGTTTGAATGATCAAACCTCTCATACTTAACCTTTTTCATCATTTTGCTCTTTTTGGCTTGTTTGAGCTCGAGGTTGGACTCCAAAACTCCAAGTTGTAAAACTCTATCATTCTAGCCATCACTTGAGTTCCAACACCTTCTAATGATCACTAAGAATATTTCTAAACTCAAGAGTGACCCAAACTCCATATTCAAGTACACTTAGATCTTTGGGACCTTCCATGTTCTGACTTTGATACTTAGTTTTTTCTTGTGACCATTACTCCACTTGACTTAAACCATTAAATCATAAGCATTACCTCAATGGTTGTAAGTCACATCCATATATCGCGGTCTTGAACGCATTGGGACTCTTCTCAGCTTGACCAACCTTGACTTCTTACAAGACCATCTTCTCCACTCTTGGCTTTTGGTACCTCAGTCTTCTTGACCTTCTCCCTTGCACTAGTACCTTGAAGTCCTTCTTGCCTCCGTCCTTAGTTCGATCAGTTGTCCCTGACTTAAGTACATTGATTTCCACTTAATCAATGTCCATCCTTCATCTACTTATCACGTGTTGAACTTTGTAAGCTTTTCCCTAAGTCTCTATTCAACACTTGACACACAGGTCAGACCTTTAATTGTGTTGTCATCCAAAACACCAAAACCCATAAGAGACCTTTCAAGCATACCCAACTTCATCATATGGTACCGGTAGACCCTAACGAATCTATGCTGGTGAGCACCGATGTCCCTCCTCATGGTTCGACGACTAAAGGAGGAGGGGAGATGCAACAGGAAGGAGGTATGTCAATCATCGAGATGACGTTGACACTGTCCATGACCACATCCAACTTTCACCTCGATCCCAAATGTATAACAACCATCTCTAACTCTTCGCTACTGTAATAGAAAAATCTATATCCACACCAATTAATTCATTATCCAAAAACATAGATATGTTATATGGGATCAACAAGACCCTAAGGCCCTGTTCCAATCCTCTAGAGCTAATTGTTAGTCAGTTAATAAGTTGTTAGCTGCTTTTAGCTGTGTTGGAGCAGCTAACGACTAATAGCTATTTGAGAGTTATAACTAACAGTTAGTTGGTCCATTAGCTGACCCGTTCTATACCTTTCAAGTAATTTTAGCTGCTAACTATTGGTTTTAGAGGTTTAGAACATGGCTTATGTATGAGAAACATCCTACCAAACTCCACTTGGGAGATGCAGGTTAAATCTGTAGTTTGTAGATTACTAGTCAGATAACCGTGCATTGCTATTGTTTCTATATATCACATGGGGGTAGACATTGTTTTAATAAAACATAAAAATATGTGTGTTTTGATGGTTACGTGTGTGTAATTGTGAAGCCAACAACTAAGGTTCGAACCCCGCTTATGCATAATTTCGTCGTGCGAACCGTGAAATTGATGCTTTATTTAGTTGAGAAATAAAATCAACGCAAATGTTTAGATCTATTATAATAACTGATAAACAAAATGTTTAATAGAGCTATGAATACCCGCAGCTTTAGCAAATTCATGAAGATGCAAAATTCGTAGTAAAATCTGGCCCTACATACCAGCCACACGTGGAGGTCGAGCTCACAACCACCAGTCATGCACGAGTGCATGCAAATGCAATGCAACAAGCAGAGTTCCGTCCAAGAATAACAGCTCCTCGTCTCCTCGCTCCCATGGATCACTCGGCACCCCACACGTGTTTCTCCACCATCTATCCCCGGCGCGGCGCGTACGTCCACCAGTGACCGACCGTCACATCAGCCATCATCGCCGGCGGCGACGAAGGAGCTAACAATCGATCTACCGGCCCACGAGCGAACCGAACGGCGGAGGATCGATGGCGGCGACGACGGTAACCGACCCGCTGGCGGAGCTGTGGAACCACACGATGTCGACGGGCCGGTCGGACCTCTACTGCTTCGACCCGAGGAAGATCACCATGAAAGGCATCTGGACGGGGGACAACCCGCTGGACTTCGCCCTCCCGCTCCTCCTCTTCCAGATCATCCTCATCACCGCCACCACACGCGCCGTGGCGCTGCTGCTGGCGCCGCTCCGCCTCCCGCGATACATCGCCGAGATCCTGGCGGGCTTCCTCTTGGGTCCCTCCGTGCTGGGCCGCGTCCCACTCTTCTCCGACATCGCCTTCCCAGTCCGCAGCATCTTCATCCTCGAGTCCATGTCCCTCATCGGCCTCGTCTACTACACCTTCACTATCGGCGTCGAGATCGAGCTCCACACCGTCCTCCGCTCGGGATTGCGCAGCTTCTGGTTCGCCGCCGCCTCCGCGCTCCCGCCCTTCGTCGTCGGCATCGTCACAGGCTACGTCGCGCTCACCGGCAGCGACGACGACAGCGGCGGAACAACGACGACGGCCGCCAAGGCCGAGCAGAAGTTCCTCAACCGCCTCTCCTTCCCCGTCTTCCTTGGCGCCACTTTCTGCTCCACCGCCTTCTCCGTGCTTGCGCGCAACATCGCGGAGCTCAAGCTCGCCGGCACCGACGTGGGCCAGCTCTCCATCTCGGCGTCCCTCATCAACGACACCTTCGCGTGGGCCGGGCTCACCGTCGCCACGGCGCTGGCGCACGTCCGCTACGGCATGGTCCCGTGCATCTGGACGTTCGTGTCGGGCGTCGTCATCGTCAGCATCAGCTACCTTGTCGTCCGCCCCATGCTCGTCCGCCTAGCGCACCGCGTCGCCGAGGGCGAGGTCGTCAGCGAGGCGCAAGAGTGCTGGGTCCTCGTCGGCGTCCTGGTAGCCGCGCTCGTCGCCGACGCCGGAGGCACGCACGCCATATTCGGCGCCTTCGTTTTCGGCCTCGCCGTGCCCAACGGGCCTGTCGGCGTCGCCATCGTAGAGAAGGTAGAGGACTTCGTGATGGGAACGCTGCTGCCGCTCTTCTTCGCCATGAGCGGGCTCCGCACGGACACCGCCTCGATCACCAGCATGCCCGCTGCGGTGCTGCTGATGGTGGCCGCGCTGGCCGCTGCCGCCCTCAAGGTTGCCGCCGCAGTAGGCGTCGCCGCCGTGTTCGGCATGCCGCTGCTTGACGGCACGTCGATCGGCCTGCTGCTCAACACCAAGGGGATCATCGAGCTCATCATCCTCAACATCGGCAGGAACAAGAAGATCATGAGTGACCAGTCGTTCACGGTGCTGGTGTTCATGTCGGCGCTGATCACGGCGCTGGTGACGCCGCTGCTGGCCCTGGTGGTGAAGCCGGCGCGGCGGCTGGTGTTCTACAAGCGGCGCACCATCGCGTGGCCGCAGTTGGAAGCGGAATTCCACGTGCTGGTGTGCGTGCACATGCCGCGCGACGTGCCGGCCCTCCTGACGCTTCTGGACGTGGCGTCGCCCTCCGACCGGTCACCCGTGGCGGTGCAAGCGCTGCACCTGATTGAGTTCGCGGGGCGGTCGTCTGCGCTGCTCCTGATCAACGCGTCGGCGCCGTCGTCGTCGTTCGAGCACTCGGTGCACCGGCGCAGCCAGGTGGAGCTGCAGTTCAAGCACATCGCGCACGCCTTCATGGCCTACGAGGAGAACGTGGCGGGCGTGTTGGCGCGCACCATGGCGGCCGTGTCGCCGTACGCGACGATGCACGACGACGTGACGTCCGCCGCGGAGGAGCAGCACTCGGCGCTCATCCTGCTGCCGTTCCACAAGCACCGGTCGGTGGACGGAGGGCTGGAGGTGTTCCACCCGGAGATCCAGGCACTGAACCAGAGCATCCAGCGCTTCTCTCCCTGCACCGTGGGCATCCTCGTCGACCGCGGCCTGGGCGGCGTGCCGGGCGCCGGGTGCCGCGTGGCGGCGCTATTCTTCGGCGGGCGCGACGACCGCGAGGTGGCAGCGCTGGCGATCCGTATGGTGTCCAACCCGGCCATCGACCTCACGCTGCTCCGGTTCGCCCAGAAGGGCGGCAGTTTCACGGGCACCGAGTTCGATGCGCTCAAGGAGCGCAAGGCCGACGACGGGATCCTGCGGGAGTTCCTGGACCGGGCCAACAGCGTCAGCGGCGGCGGCGGCGCGGGCGTGGAGTACCGCGAGCGCGGCGTGTTCAACGCCAGCGAGATGGTGGCGCAGATCAGGGAGGTGGAGGCGCTGGGGAAGGACCTCTTCGTGGTGGGCAAGGTGCCGGGACTGCCGGCGCTCACGGCGGGGATGGCGGAGTGGAGTGAGTGCCCGGAGCTGGGGCCTATCGGGGACCTGCTCTCGTCGAAGGACTTCCAGACGACAGCGTCGGTTCTGGTGGTACAGTCGTACGTGAGGCCGTCTGCCGGGGGGATGTCGGCGGAGCAGGGACTTGGCGGCGGCGATGGCGTGTCTGCGGCGGGACGACCGCCACGGCCAGATCAGATCCGTAGGAGTAGCCTTGGGCATAGGAGCTAGCTAGTAGGTCTGTAGGTCATGGTGGTGGCTTGCTGGTGTCGCGCCATGGTTGCTGCACCATGGTTGGGTACGTGGGTGAGGTTCGTGCTCGACCGGTCTTGTGGTTCGCGCGCCAAGCACGTAGCCGCCAGCGACCATCGGAAAAATTTAGTAAAGGTAGCTTGCATTGTAATCACAATTATTGTAGTCCAAAATACCTAACTCTTCTGATTCTAAATGCAGATCCTTTATTATTTACGACATTGACATGGTCTCTGAAGTAGCAATTTTGTTTTGACTTGTAATTTTTGTTATTAAAATATATACCATACTTAATAGAGTAAAAGCTTTTGTATTATGAAATACACTTCTCCTATATTTGTTTTAGATGCCTGAATTCTAATGCAGTTTTAGACAACACAAATGTACAATCAACTAGTAAAAAGAATATTACTTTTATGATTGTTATCTTTGTATAACTCTCTTAATCTTGTCTGATTATAAAATTTAATTGTAACTAGCATTTACCCGTGTGTTTCTAGAGTATAAAACATAAAGACATGGATGTTTTGTTGGCTATATGGGTGTTAATATAGGTTAACCATGGTTCGAATATTCCTGTTGACGTCGATCTGAGTGTCAATCACTGTGAGGTGTACCGGCGACGGTGGCCTCTGCGCTGCCGCGGACGGTCCGCGGCCTAGGACCGGACAGTCCACGGCCTCTAGCAGGAGCGGAGTATTCTCTGCACCAAGCCGGACGGTCCGTGTGTGCGTAGAGGCGGCGGCGTTCGCCAATAATACCTGAATTTACCCCTAAGGAGGGACCCCATCAGAAAGGAGAGATCCTAGGTTTTGTCTTGGGATCGTCAGGCCACCCAAGATGCCTCCAGACGATGTAAAGTCTAAGAGAGGTGAAGATTAAGATGAAGAAGGCTACATTACTGTCTACTCTTAGGGCAAAAAGTAAAGAAAGAGAAGATATATTGATTTGATTCGATTGTTGATTGCTCAATCGGTCGTACCCTTTCAAATATATAATGGGGGAGGTCTGGGCCTGTTCCTAGGCCTCCAATAACTCCCACGGATTTAGAGAGATAAACACACATGGAGATAGGAGCTTAATTCACTCGATCTGATCTATTTACGGACCGTTCGCGCCTTAGGGCGGACCGACCGAGCCTCAGGGCCGGACCGTCCGGTCGTGCCCCAAATGGTGTTCAACACATGCCCCTACCTTTTTGGAGAAGCTGAGTGAACCAAAAGCACTCGTGCAGGCTGGAAACAACTCGATGTAATAGCATCTGTTTTCCTAAGCATCTTGCAACATACTAGTATGATATTGCTTCAAGAAACAACCATTTAGTGTCTTGGGTAGGTCCTTACCTTGCAAAGTTTACAGCATGTAGGCATTACCAACTATGACTTGTGTGATTCTGTAAGGGCCTTCCCAACTTGGTGACCATTTGCCGAACTTTCGGTCCCTACTTCTTTGTGGGAAGACGGTCTTCCACACCAGGTCTCCAACCTAGAATGACTTAGCCTTGACCTTATTGTTGTAAGCTTTGACATCCATAATCTTGTCTTTCTCGATATCTCCTAGAGCCACAAATCTCTTGTCGGTTACTTCATTAATATTGTCAATCATCAAATTAGAGTAATCTCCGACTGCTAGATCGTTCTGTCTGGCACACCTAACGACATTTAGGCTTATCTCTACAGGAAAAACAACTTCTTGTCCATAAACAAGCTTAAAAGGAGAGACTTTAGTAACACGGTGCTTAGATATTCTATGAGCCCACAAAGCCTCAAACAAAAACTTATGCCAATGCCTAGGATGATCAGATATCTTCTTCTATGAACCCACATATGCCTTAGTCATGGCATAGGTGGATGTATTTCCCAAATATGGGTTTGATCCACTTGGATATCTTGATACTCTTGGACCTATAATTGGAGGAGGTCTATCTATAAGGTTGATAGTCGCCTAGAGGGGGGGTGAATAGGGCGAAACTGAAATTTATAAATATAAACACAACTACAAGCCGGGGTTAGCGTTAGTAATAATAAATGAGTCCGCAAGAGAGGGCGCAAAACAAATCGCAAGCAAATAAGGAGAGTGACGCGTGGATTTGTTTTACCGAGGTTCGGTTCTTGCAAACCTACTCCCCGTTGAGGAGGCCACAAAGGCCGGGTCTCTTTCAACCCTTCCCTCTCTCAAACGGTCCCTCGGACCGAGTGAGCTTTCCTTCTTCTCAATCAACCGGGAACAAAACTTCCCCGCAAGGGTCACCACACAATCGGTGCCTCTTGCCTCGGTTACAATTGAGTGTTGATCACAAGAGCAAAAGAGAAAGAAAGAATGCGATCCAAGCGCAAGAGCTCAAAAAAAACACGGCAAATCTCTCTCGCTAGTCACTAAGGGCTTGAGTGGAATTGGAGAGGATTTGATCTCTTTGTATGTGTCTAGAATTGAATGCCTAGCTCTTGTAAGTGGTTGAGAAGTGGAAAACTTGGATAGCAATGAATGTGGGGTGGTTGGGGTATTTATAGCCCCAACCACCAAATGTGGCCGTTGGGGAGCCAGTCTGCTCGATGGCGCACCGGACAGTCCGGTGCACACCGGACATGTCCGGTGCCCCTGCCACGTCATCAGTGCCGTTGGAATCTGACCGTTGGAGTTCTGACTTGTGGGCCACCCTTGATGTCCGGTGGCGCACCGGACAGCTCCTGTTCATTGTCCGGTGCGCCAGTATGGGCAAACCTGACGTCTGCGCGCGCTGCGGCGCATTTAATGCCTCTGCAGGTAGCCGTTGGTGCGGGATAGCCGTTGTGCTGGAGTCACACCGGACAGTCCGGTGCACACCGGACATGTCCGGTGAATTATAGCGGACGAGCCGTTGGCTTTTCCCGAAGCTGAAGAGTTCCTGAGGCCGCTTCTTCATGGCGCACCGGACACTGTCCGGTGTACACCGGACAGTCCGGTGAATTATAGCGCGAGAGCCCCTGGAAATTCCCGAAGGTGGCGAGTTCGAGCTGGAGTCCCCTGGTGCACCGGACACTGTCCGGTGGTGCACCGGACACTGTCCGGTGGCACACCGGACAGTCCGGTGCGCCCAGACCAGAGGGCCTTCGGTTGGCTCTTTGCCCTTTTGTTGAACCCAACACTTGGTCATTTTATTGGCTATGTTGTGAACCTTTGACACCTGTATGACTTATACATTAGAACAAACTAGTCAGTCCAATATTTGTGTTGGGCAATTCAACCACCAAAATTATTTAGGAAGTAGGTGTAAGCCTAATTCCCTTTCAATCTCCCCCTTTTTGGTGATTGATGCCAACACAAACCAAAGCAAATATAGAAGTGCATAATTGAACTAGTTTGCATAAAATAAGTGCAAAGGTTGCTTGGAATTTAGCCAATATAACTACTTACAAGATATGCAAGGAATGTTTCTTTCTTATATAACATTTTGGACCACGTTTGCACCACATGTTTTGTTTTTGCAAATTCTTTTTGTAAATCCATTTCAAAGATCTTTTACAAATAGTCAAAGGTACATGAATAAGAGTTTGCAAAGCATTTTCAAGATTTGAAATTTCCTCCCCCTGTTTCAAAATGCTTTTCCTTTGACTAAACAAAACTTTCCCTAAAAGAGATCCACCTCTTAGTGTTCAAGAGGGTTTTGATATACCATTTTTGAAATACTACTTTCTCCCCCTTTTGAACACAATAGGATACCAAATGATAAAGACTTTTGGAAAGCACTAAGTTTTTGAATTTGGTGGTGGTGGTGCGGTCCTTTTGCTTTGGGCTCATTTCTCCCCCTTTTTGGCATAAATCGCCAAAAACGGAGTCAATAGAGCCCTCGGTGTGCAATCTTCCCCTTTGGTCATAAATAAGTGAGTTAAGATTATACCAAAGACGAAGTCCTTTTGCGTTTGAGCTTTTACTCTCTCCCCCAAGGATGAAGTCCTTTTCCTTGATGCTCATTTCTCCCCTGAAGAAGAGAGAGTTGCTCGGAGTGATGGCGAAGCATGAGTTACGGAGTGGAAGCCTTTGTCTTCGCCGAAGACTCCAATTCCCTTTCAATATACCTATGACTTGGTTTGAAATCAACTTGAAAACACATTAGTCATAGCATATAAAAGAGATATGATCAAAGGCATTTAAATGAGCTATGTGTGCAAGCTAGCAAAAGAAATTTCTAGAATCAAGAATATTGAGCTCATGCCTAAGTCTGGTAAAAGATTGTTCATCAAGTGGCTTGGTAAAGATATCGGCTAATTGATCTTTAGTATTAATGTAAGAGATCTCGATATCCCCCTTTTGTTGGTGATCCCTAAGAAAATGATACCGAATGGCTATGTGCTTAGTGCGGCTATGCTCGACGGGATTGTCGGCCATTTTAATTGCACTCTCATTATCACATAGCAAAGGGACTTTGGTTAATTTATAACCGTAGTCCCGCAGGGTTTGCCTCATCCAAAGCAATTGCGCGCAACAATGTCCTGCGGCAATGTACTCGGCTTCGGCGGTGGAAAGAGCGACCGAATTTTGCTTCTTTGAAGCCCAAGACACCAAGGATCTTCCCAAGAACTGGCAAGTCCCCGATGTGCTCTTCCTATTGATTTTGCACCCCGCCCAGTCGGCATCCGAATAACCAATTAAATCAAATGTGGATCCCCTAGGGTACCAAAGCCCAAACTTAGGAGTATAAGCCAGATATCTCAAGATTCGTTTTACGGCCGTAAGGTGTGATTCCTTAGGGTCGGATTGGAATCTTGCACACATGCAAACGGAAAGCATAATGTCCGGTCGAGATGCACATAAATAAAGCAATGAACCAATCATCGACCGGTATACCTTTTGATCCACGGACTTACCTCCCGTGTCGAGGTCGAGATGCCCATTAGTTCCCATGGGTGTCTTGATGGGTTTGGCATCCTTCATCCCAAACTTAGCAAGAATGTCTTGAGTGTACTTCGTTTGGCTAATGAAGGTGCCCTCTTGGAGTTGCTTGACTTGGAATCCTAGAAAATACTTCAACTCCCCCATCATTGACATCTCGAATTTCTGTGTCATGATCCTACTAAACTCTTCACATGTAGACTTGTTAGTAGACCCAAATATAATATCATCAACATAAATTTGGCATACAAACAAGTCATTTTCAAGAGTTTTAGTAAAGAGTGTAGGATCGGCCTTGCCAACTTTGAAGCCATTAGCAATAAGGAAATCTCTTAGGCATTCATACCATGCTCTTGGGGCTTGCTTGAGCCCATAAAGCGCCTTAGAGAGCCTATAGACATGGTTAGGGTACTCACTGTCTTCAAAGCCGGGAGGTTGCTCAACATAGACCTCTTCCTTGATTGGTCCGTTGAGGAAGGCACTTTTCACGTCCATTTGATAGAGCTTAAAGCCATGGTAAGTAGCATAGGCCAATAATATGCGAATTGACTCAAGCCTAGCTACGGGTGCATAGGTTTCACCAAAATCCAAACCTTCGACTTGTGAATACCCTTTGGCCACGAGTCGAGCTTTGTTCCTTGTCACCACACCATGCTCATCTTGCTTGTTGCGGAAGACCCATTTGGTTCCTACAACATTTTGGTTAGGACGTGGAACTAAATGCCATACCTCGTTCCTCGTGAAATTGTTGAGCTCCTCTTGCATCGCCACCACCCAATCCGAATCTTGGAGAGCTTCCTCTACCCTGTGTGGCTCAATAGAGGAAACAAAAGAGTAATGTTCACAAAAATGAGCAACCCGAGATCGAGTAGTTACCCCCTTTAAAAGCTTATGAAGATTCTTCATCCCAACATGGGCTAGTCGGCGGTGCCAGAGCCAACCCATGTTAGTCTTAGCAATTAAACATGTGTCGAGCTCAGCTCTATCAAAATCTACTAAGTATAGCTGACTCTCTAACACACCTTTAAATGCTATTGAATCATCACTTCTTCTAAAGACAGTGACACCTAAATCAGTAAAAAGACAGTTGTAGCCCATTTGACATAATTGGGAAACAGAAAGCAAGTTGTAATCTAATGAATCTACGAGAAAAACATTGGAAATAGAATGGTCAGGAGATATAGCAATTTTACCCAAACCTTTGACCAACGCTTGATTTCCATCCCCGAATGTGATAGCTCGTTGGGGATCCTGGTTTTTCTCATATGAGGAGAACATCCTTTTCTCCCCGGTCATGTGGTTTGTGCACCCGCTGTCGAGTATCCAACTTGTGCCCCCGGATGCATAAACCTACAAAACAAGTTTAGTTCTTTGTTTTAGGTACCCAAACGGTTTTGGGTCCTTTAGCATTAGATACAAGAACTTTGGGTACCCAAACACAAGTCTTGGAGCCCTTGTGTTTGCCCCCAACAATTTTGGCAACTACCTTGCCAGATTTGCTAGTCAACACATAAGATGCATCAAAAGTTTTAAATGAAATGGCATGATCATTTGATGCATTAATAGTTTTCTTTCTAGGCAACTTGGCATGGGTTGGTTGCCTAGATCTAGATGTTTCACCCTTATACATAAAAGCATAATTAGGGCCAGAGTGAGACTTCCTAGAATGAATTTTCTTAATCTTATTCTCAGGATACCCGGCAGGGTACAAAATGTAACCCTCGTTATCCTGAGGCATGGGAGCCTTGCCCTTAACAAAGTTAGATAAGTTCTTAGGAGGGGCACTAATTTTGACATTGTCTCCCCTTTGAAAGCCAATGCCGTCCTTAATGCCCGGGCGTCTCCCATTATAGAGCATGCTTCTAGCCAATTTAAATTTTTCATTTTCTAAGTCATGCTCTCTAATTTTAGCATTAAGTTGTGCTATGTGATCATTTTGTTTTTTAATTAAGGCAAGGTGATCATGGATAGCATCAACATTAATATCTCTACATCTAGTGCAAATGGACACATGCTCAATAGTAGATGTAGAGGGTTTGCAAGACTTTAATTCAATAACCTTAGCATGCAACAAATCATTCTTAGTTCTAAGGTCAGAAATAGTAGTATTGCAAACATCAAAATCCTTAGCCTTAGCAATTAATTTCTCATTCTCATTTCTAAGGCTAGCGATGCAAGCATTCAATTCATCAATCCTAGCAAGCACATCAACATCGTCATTTCTAGGATCAATGCAAACATGAGAATCAACCTTAGCCAACAAATTAGCATTTTCATTTCTAAGGTTGTCTAAAATCTCATGGCAAGTGCTTAGCTCACTAGATAATTTTTCACATTTTTCTCTTTCTAGAGCATAAGCATTTTTAACCTTAACATGTTTCTTGTTTTCCTTGATTAGGAAATCTTCTTGGGAGTCCAAGAGATCATCCTTTTCATGGATAGCACTAATTAGCTCATTTAATTTTTCCTTTTGTTCCATGTTAAGGTTGGCAAAAAGAATACGCAAGTTATCCTCCTCATTTTTATCATCCTCATCACTAGATGTTTCATATTTAGTGGAGGACTTTGATTTTACCTTCTTTTTGCCGTCCTTGGCCATAAGGCACTTGTGGCCGACGTTGGGGAAGAGGAGGCCTTTGGTGACGGCGATGTTGGCGGCGTCCTCGTCGTCGGAGGAGTCGCTTGAGCTTTCGTCGGAGTCCCACTCCCGACAAACATGGGCATCGCCGCCCTTCTTCTTGTAGTACTTCTTCTTCTCCTTCCTCTTGCCCTTCTTGTCGTTGTCCCTGTCACTGTCACTTGATAATGGACATTTAGCAATAAAGTGACCGGGCTTACCACACTTGTAGCAAACCTTCTTGGAACGGGATTTGTAGTCCTTCCCCTTCCGTTGCTTGAGGATTTGCCGGAAGCTTTTGATGATTAGGGCCATCTCCTCGTTGTCGAGCTTGGAGGCGTCAATTGGTTGTCTACTTGGTGTAGACTCCTCTTCCGTTGCCTTGAAGGCCACGGGTTGCGCCTCGGATGTGGAAGGCTCATCAAGCTCGTTGATCTTCTTGGAGCCCTTAATCATGCATTCAAAACTAACAAAATTCCCGATGACTTCCTCGGGGGTCATTTGTGTATATCTAGGATTGCCACGAATTAATTGTACTTGAGTAGGGTTAAGGAAAATAAGGGCTCTCAGAATAACCTTAACCACTTCGTGGTCATCCCATTTTGTGCTCCCGAGGTTGCGCACTTGGTTCACCAAGGTCTTGAGCCGGTTGTACATGTCTTGTGGCTCCTCCCCTTGGCGAAGACGGAAGCGACCGAGCTCCCCCTCGATCGTTTCCCGCTTGGTGATCTTGGTGAGTTCATCACCCTCATGCGCCGTCTTGAGTAGGTCCCAAATCTCCTTGGCGTTCTTCAACCCTTGTACTTTGTTGTATTCCTCCTTGCTTAAAGAGGCAAGGAGAATGGTTGTGGCTTGAGAGTTGAAGTGCTCGATTTGGGCCACTTCGTCCGTGTCGTAGTCCTCATCCCCTACGGATGGTACCTGTACACCATACTCAACAACATCCCATAATCTTTTGTGGAGAGAGGTTAGATGAAATCGCATCAAATTACTCCACATAGCATAATCTTCACCATTAAAAGTTGGTGGTTTGCCTAATGGGACGGAAAGTAAAGGTGTATGTTTAGGAATGCGAGGGTAGCGTAGGGGGATCTTACTATACTTCTTACGCTCTTGGCGTTTAGAAGTGACGGACGCCGCGTCGGAGCCGGAGGTGGAGGTCGATGAAGTGTCGGTCTCGTAGAAGACCACCTTCCTCATCCTTTTGTGCTTGTCCCCACTCCGATGCGGCTTGTGAGAAGATTTTTCCTTCTTCTCCTTATGGTGAGAAGAGGAAGATCTTTTCTCCTTCCGCTTGGAGGATTTCTTCTTCTTCTCTCTTCTCTTGGTGCGGGACTCTTCCGATGAAGATGAAGTGCTCCCTTGGCTTGTAGTGGGCTTGTCGTCGCCGGTCTCCATCTCCTTCTTGGCGTGATCTCCCGACATCACTTCGAGCGGTTAGGCTCTAATGAAGAACCGGGCTCTGATACCAATTGATAGTCGCCTAGAGGGGGGGTGAATAGGGCGAAACTGAAATTTATAAATATAAACACAACTACAAGCCGGGGTTAGCGTTAGTAATAATAAATGAGTCCGCAAGAGAGGGCGCAAAACAAATCGCAAGCAAATAAGGAGAGTGACGCGTGGATTTGTTTTACCGAGGTTCGGTTCTTGCAAACCTACTCCCCGTTGAGGAGGCCACAAAGGCCGGGTCTCTTTCAACCCTTCCCTCTCTCAAACGGTCCCTCGGACCGAGTGAGCTTTCCTTCTTCTCAATCAACCGGGAACAAAACTTCCCCGCAAGGGTCACCACACAATCGGTGCCTCTTGCCTCGGTTACAATTGAGTGTTGATCACAAGAGCAAAAGAGAAAGAAAGAATGCGATCCAAGCGCAAGAGCTCAAAAAAAACACGGCAAATCTCTCTCGCTAGTCACTAAGGGCTTGAGTGGAATTGGAGAGGATTTGATCTCTTTGTATGTGTCTAGAATTGAATGCCTAGCTCTTGTAAGTGGTTGAGAAGTGGAAAACTTGGATAGCAATGAATGTGGGGTGGTTGGGGTATTTATAGCCCCAACCACCAAATGTGGCCGTTGGGGAGCCAGTCTGCTCGATGGCGCACCGGACAGTCCGGTGCACACCGGACATGTCCGGTGCCCCTGCCACGTCATCAGTGCCGTTGGAATCTGACCGTTGGAGTTCTGACTTGTGGGCCACCCTTGATGTCCGGTGGCGCACCGGACAGCTCCTGTTCATTGTCCGGTGCGCCAGTATGGGCAAACCTGACGTCTGCGCGCGCTGCGGCGCATTTAATGCCTCTGCAGGTAGCCGTTGGTGCGGGATAGCCGTTGTGCTGGAGTCACACCGGACAGTCCGGTGCACACCGGACATGTCCGGTGAATTATAGCGGACGAGCCGTTGGCTTTTCCCGAAGCTGAAGAGTTCCTGAGGCCGCTTCTTCATGGCGCACCGGACACTGTCCGGTGTACACCGGACAGTCCGGTGAATTATAGCGCGAGAGCCCCTGGAAATTCCCGAAGGTGGCGAGTTCGAGCTGGAGTCCCCTGGTGCACCGGACACTGTCCGGTGGTGCACCGGACACTGTCCGGTGGCACACCGGACAGTCCGGTGCGCCCAGACCAGAGGGCCTTCGGTTGGCTCTTTGCCCTTTTGTTGAACCCAACACTTGGTCATTTTATTGGCTATGTTGTGAACCTTTGACACCTGTATGACTTATACATTAGAACAAACTAGTCAGTCCAATATTTGTGTTGGGCAATTCAACCACCAAAATTATTTAGGAAGTAGGTGTAAGCCTAATTCCCTTTCAAAGGTCTAGCTAACTACTCTAGATGATGAAAGCGAGCTCCTGCTACCCTTCTAGGAGCATTATTACATTACAACCAAATAAAGTCATATTGGAACAAAAACTAAACATAAACTAATAAAACATAATGAGAACAATAGTGCATGATCTAGTCTAGGAGGTCATCTACACTAAGATCGAAATCATTACCGATCAACTGAGTGTCTCCTCTATTATTGGTATCATTAAGGTCGATATCTCTAGTACGTGTATCTACATGTTCTTAGAAAAAGTGAGCTTCTGGGTTCTAGTATTTCTTCCACACTGTTGGGCGCCAAATTGGGCGGCCAAACGGTCCGCGGTCCGGACGGTCTACGCGCGTAGAGCCAATTAGGGTTCCGAGTTTCTTGCTATGGTTGTTGGCTAGATTCACGGAATTAACTCGGGGGATTTGTTTGTAACGGGTCTAGCCCCCCTCCTCTATAAATACAGAGGAATACACCCGATTAAAGATCAACAATCGAATCAATAATCAGTTTATATCTCGTTTTTACCTTAGGCATTAGGAGTAGTTCTAGTCTAGTTCTAGTTTAGTCTTCCAATCCCCAAATTCTTCGCTTCTCTTCAGCTCTACGTCGATTAGAGGTGTCTAGGTCGGCCTGCCCAGCCTAGACAACACCTAGGATCTCTCTTCCCCAACGGGGTCCCTCCCAGGAGCGAGATCCAGGCGCCGCCGGCGAACCTCGCCACCCCTGCGCACGCGCGGACTGTCCGGCCTATAGGCGTGGACCGTCCAGCTCGTCAGACAAGGAACCCTAGCCCTGTGCCAGGTTGCGGACCGTCCAGCCCCTGGCTGTGGACCATCTGTGACTGTGCAGAGTGCACCGCCGTCGGTAAAGAACGCAGTGATTGGCGCCCGAATCGGCGCCAACACACTTTTTGGCGACTTCGCTGGGGACATTTCATATAGACCTATCAAGATCGACCCTCAATGGCCAGTTCAAAGGATAGCTCTGAAGTTTTTGCCAGCAATATCATAGAGCCGATCTGGAAAACCTTGCCGGCTGACGAACAGCTCCAGTTCGAGGAGCACAAGGAGTAGCTGATCCAAGAAGCAAAGGTGAAGTTCCTGGCCAACTTCAAGGTGGACAGGAACAACAAGGTCGTTCGGCTACGGGCAACTGATCTGGCTTCGCTCCGACACACAACAGATACCCCCAATGTAAGTAACACAACGAGCTCCAATCTCTTAAAGCTTACATAGATGAACAGCGAGAGCAAATGCAACATATCGTAGGGGGTATACAAAAGGATTATAAAAGGCTAGTACGTGCGTTTGTTAAATCCACTGTTGCAAAATTTCCTTCGCAACGAGGTTGAATTGGGGGAAAACACATGTAATTCATTGGCTACAGGTTGTCACGACTAGTCACAACCCTTTTATGGGATGCCGATGGACACATACCCTGAGCAACCATAACCTCCTACGCACAACGGTAGTAAATTAGCTGATCTGCACATGTCCGAACCGTCCACATGTGAGCGTGGACCGTTCAGGTCAACAACGGCTGGTCCCATTTTTAATGAGTTAGCGAGATATGCGTCTGAGCCGCCACATGCTACACAAGCCCTGAACTACCCAGACAGACCATCCGCATATGATCACGGATGGTCCGCATATCCGACCGGACGGTCCGCGTATCCGACCGGACGGTCCGACATAGGGTTGATTGAGGAGGATTGTTACCTAAATCCTCGCCCGTCCCAGTAACACTTCCCATCACACTATACAATGCATCAGCCAATTAATACAGAATTCCAAGCCCATGGGGGCGAATACTTTCTGGCCCCGCTTAGAAGGCCAGAAAGGAATGGTCAATCCTATGAACCATATAGGGCAAATAGTAATGCACCATAGAACTCAAACCAATGGGGGGGAAGACAGCAAACTAGTGTCCAAACAACCTCACCTATGATGGGACAAAGAGCCGGTGGTCTCCCACTGGCTGCTATTGAAATAGTAAGGGAAGAAATAGTCGGGGCGTTCCGAGATAAGCTCGGAGTAAGCATGGTCCCTAGGGAACAGTCATATCGGAGACCTTACGACAGCCGATTTGACCATCACTCATACCCACAGGGAACCAGGATACCCGAATTCGCGAAATTTTCGTTGATCAAGAAAAGAGTACACGCGAACACATAGGCCAGTTTTTAGCACAATTAGGAGAATTAGTCGTCACAGAGGAATTTTGTGTGCGTTTATTTTCATTATCTTTAACAGGAACCGCATTTGCATGGTATGCCATGTTACCCCCTAATTCTATTTTGTCATGGGGAGATTTAGAACAAAAATTCCATGATCACTTCTTTTCCGGTGACTATGAGTTAGATTTGGTAGACTTAGTGGGCATGCGACAAGCGAAAGACGAATCGGTTAATGATTACATCCACAGATTCTGGGATACAAGAAATCGATGCTTTCATATTCATTTGGCAGAAAAAGAGCTAGCAGGATTAGCCTTTAATGGATTACGGTATTATTTAAAAGAAAAATTAGAAGGCATCCAATTTTTCACACTAGCAGATTTACATCAGAGAGCTTTGGCTTGTGAAAGCCGAAGCAAAGAAACTACCAAAGCTATTCGTCACAATGTCCATATAGTACAATGTGACCAAAGTCGCTCAGACGACGAATCAACAGAGGTATACGCTGCTGAAATGGTTTGGCCAAAACAGGCCAAATCTTTGGCTTGTTCCTCCTTACAACCGGTTCAGAAGAAACGACAAGAGGAAATTAAATTTACATTTAATGTGGGCAAGTGTGACAAGATATTCGATGAATTGCTCAAAAATGGTAACATTAAGATAAATCATACTATTCCATCCGTCGACAAACTAAAGTGTCACACCCGGTTTTAGAAGGTAAACCGAATGCGAACCATGTACGTGCCAGGATCAGCAATTCACGTACACAACAGTTACATAACATGGACATCATCACACAGTGCTCAAATAGTATTAAAAAGGGAAATAGTCGATTACATCATATGTCTAAGACATCCACATAGTCTTTACAATAAATCAAAGTGCGGAAAAGAAACGTAGATAAACGCGGCCTTCACAGGCAGCCGACTGGGGGTTGCCGCTAACCCACGCCTAGAACTCGTCGTAGTCTTGGAACTCCTGGAAGTCTCCTTCCACGGCTTCATCTTCTCTGGAGCAGTGGTTGCAATGCTGACAACCTGAGGATGGGGGGGGGTTTGGTGTGTAGAGCAAGGGTGAGTACACATCAACATACTCAACAAGTGTCTTGTTTGGCTGTAGTGGACTAGCTTTATGTGGGGATAAGTCAAGCAGTTGCTTTTAGTTGGTCAGATTATTATTTACTAGTAGAAAGCTAGGTTTTAACATTAACCCGAGTTATTAGCCCGATGTACCCTTTCCAAACAGAAACAATACCACTTACCATTACTAGAGTCAAAACCAAGAACCATCAACCTCATTGCCACCTGTAACCAAAATGTCTCTGATCAAGTACCACTAATCACTGGAGCTCCCTTGGCCGCTCATAACCGCGAGCACGGCTGACATATCAGTTTTCATACACTCTACAGAGGTTGTGCACTTTACCCACAAGCCGTGATTCCCTTTCTGCCCGGAGATCATGACTCTCCATTGATCACTACCAATGTGACCCAGCAGGGTATCACTACGTAGCCTTTACAAAGATTCCCCGGGACTGTAGCCACCCGTTAGGTTTCCTAAATGCACCGCACTCCTCCCCAAGGGGCGAACCCAAACTTGGCAGAGCGAGCCGCATACACCGAGCCCCATTGACGGCACGACGGCTAAGCGAACTACACCCTGGATCCTCTAATTATTCAGCTAAGGGCACCCCATTCCACCCTCATGGTTGCACTGTTTTTCCGGGCGGTCATCTATAGAACAGGTCCTTACGGAGAGGCACTCGAGAAACCACTCGAGCCCCCTTAAAGGCCACAAGTAGAACATCATAATAAGAAGAGGGAAAACAACGTATCATTGATCATTCTCATCATGTTCATTGATTAAAGTTGAGCAATAGCATAAGACTAAGCAATAATAATCCAACCCAAATAGGTAAACAAGGACATGGATAACAAAAGCTAGTCAATCCTTAGGTATAAATGTGTAATGAGGGAGGTGAATTAAAGAATGAATAGGACAGAGATAGGTCAAGGGACACTTGACTCCACCAACCGACTGCTGCTCAGGGGCTTCTCCTGCGAGTTCTTCGGGCTCCTCAACCAGATCGTTCTCTATGCGAGCGCAAACATACATACATCCACATATTTAATACAAAAGAACAATACACCATACAATAGAATGCAGTAAATAAATAGACGTTCCACGCGGGTTCGCAATTAAGGCTAAGAGAGAAAGGGAAAAAGACAGTCGAGAAACGATCACGTTACATGATTATGAATTAAATTGCTCGCTCAATGGAAGGGAATTAATTTGGATGTTACGTTTGGCATAAAGTAAAGTCAAGTTCCACATTTAATCATTATAAACAATTGAAGATGAATGAAAGGGAGTGGCCGCACGTCGAGACGTACGACACGACCTTTAGATTGCATTAACAAGTAAACGACTCGCTGCGCGACAAAGCGCCCAACGAGACGCTTGCACTAATTATAAATAGACGTTGAGCATCGCGCGACGAAGCGCACGACGACATACTCCAACAGAGCTGGGTTTAAAGTGGAACGTCGCGCGTCTGGACGCGCGACATCGCACCTTAAACAACCTGAAATTAAAATAGATCGTCGCTCGACGAAGCGCGCGACGCAACACATTAATAAACACAAATTTAAATTGAATCGTCGCGCGACGAGGCGCGCGATGCAGCACACTAACTAACGGAGTTTGAAATCAACTACAAACCAGAAATAATCATCGCGCGCGTGGGTTTACGCATGCGGGAAAATGCGTTAGGGGGTAAACGAGGAAGCGCGAGGCCATGCCAAGGCCACGTGAGCCACGCCGAGGGCCGGGACGCCGCGCGCAGGGGACCGGGGCTGCGCGCCGGGGGCAGGGGGCGCGCCGGGGGCCGGGGAGGCCGCGCCGGGGGTGAGGGCGGGCGGACCACGCCGGGGCCGGGGCGGGCACCGCCGCGGGGGAGGGGGCAGGGGGCGGGTGCCGTCGCGGGGCCAAGGTGGGGGTGGGCGCCGCCGCGGGGCCAAGGCGGGGGCGGGCGCCGCCGCGCGGAGGGGAGGGGCAGGGGGCGGGCGAGCGACGCCGGGCGGGGGAGGGGCAGGGGCGGGCGAGCGCCGCCCCGAGGGGCCAGGGCGGGGGCGGGCGAGCGCCGCCGTGCCGGGGGCAAGGGCAGGGGGCGGGTGAGCGCCGCCGGGCGCAGGGGCCAGGGCGGGGGCGGGCGCCGCAGCGGGGGAGGCCGGGGCGGACGGGCGCCGCCGCGCGCAGGGGCCGGGGCGGGGCGGGCGAGCGCCGCGCGTAGGGGAGAGAGAGGGGGGCGCACAAGGAAGGGAAGGGGAGGGAGAGGGAGAGAGAGGAGAAGGGAAGGGGAGGGGAGCTCACATCGGGGTCCAAATTCCGGTGATCGTCGTCTCCAATCCCTAGGGCACCACGGGGAGAGAGAGAGGTGGAAGAGGGAGAGGGAGGTTGTTGCACGGGAGATCCAAATGAGAGAGGGAGAGGAGGAGGGGGCGCATGGGAGGGGGGGTGTGGGCGCCAGGGGCGCGCAGAGCCGGGCCGGGCCGGGCCACTTCGCGGATCGAAACCCACAACACGCACGACCCAATCCGAGACGCACGACACGGGCTCCAATCGCGAACCGAAAACCGAGACAGAATGAGACGAACACGCAATATCAGACAAAGAAATGTGTGTCGGCATGATGCAACACCCATGGCACTTATGTTTTGGTTCATACACGACACGGACACTTGTCACTATACTGGTTTGAAGCTGGGAAGAAAGAGCGAATCAGGAAGAGAAAAGAGAGTAACGCCCGAATTTGGTGAGAGAAAAGAAGAAAAAATTCTACCCCCAAATTCAGGGCGTTACAAACCTATCGCCCTTAAAAGAATCTCGCCCTCGAGATTCAGGGTTGGCTAGCAAAGAGCTCAGGGTATTTAGCCATCAGATCATCTTCGCGCTCACAGGTTGCTTCTTCCTCAGAGTGGTGATTCCATTTGACTTTGCACATTCTGATGGTCTTCCTTCGGGTAACTCTGTCTGCGGTCTCAAGGATTTGCGCTGGTTTCTCTCTGTAGGTCAAGTCCTCTTGGACTTCAAGACCTTCCACTAGCAACTGCTCTTCCGGCACAAGCAAGCACTTCTTCAACTGAGACACATGAAAGACATCATGCACAGCAGACAAATTCTCTAGCAAACTGAGCTAGTAGGCCACTTCTCCACGCCTTGCGAGAATCTGATACGGGCCAATGTAGCGGGGTGCTAGCTTGCCTTTGACTCCGAACCTTCTGATTCCTCTGATCGGTGACACTTTCAGATAGACAAAGTCTCCGACTTCGAAACTCAGCTCTCTTCTTCTTGTGTCTGCATAGCTTCGCTGTCTTGACTGCGCTATCTTCAGATTCTCTCGGACCATCCTGATGTTCTCTTCGGCTTCAAGCAGAATGTCTGGCCCGAACACTTGCTTTTCTCCAGGCTGATCCCATTGCAACGGAGTTCTACAACTCCTTCCATAGAGCGCCTGAAATGGTGACATCTTCAAACTGGCCTGGTAACTGTTGTTATAGGAAAACTCTGCATAAGGCAATCGCTTGTCCCATCCGGACTGATCTTGCAACGCACATGCTCTCAACATATCTTCAAGGATTTGGTTGGTTCTTTCAGTCTGACCATCCGTCTGCGGATGATAGGCTGAACTAAAATTTAGATGTGTGCCTAAGGCCTCATGCAACTGCTACCAGAAATGAGAGGTGAACTGCGTTCCTCTGTCTGACACTATCTTCTTCGGCACACCATGAAGACAAACGATCCGAGACATGTACAACTCTGCCAATACTGCACTGCTGTAGTTGGTCTTGACAGGTATGAAGTGGGCTGACTTGGTCAAGCGGTCCACCACTACCCAAGCCGGCTCGAGTGCGAGGCAATCTGACTATGAAATCCATATCGATTTCATCCCATTTCCACTGAGGGATTTGCAACGGTTGCAACAGTCCAGCTGGTCTCTGGTGCTCTGCCTTGACCCGTCGACAACTATCACACATAGCCACATGCTCTGCGATTTCCCTCTTCATTCCGTACCACCAGAATTTCTTCTTCACATCTTGATACATCTTCTCACTGCCAGGGTGAATCGAATAAGCTGTCTCATGAGCTTCCTTCAGAATCAATTCCCGAATAGACTGGACATTGGGAACGCACAAACGGTCTTTGAACCATATCACACCTTCTGCATCTTCCCGAAAATCTTTGCCTCTGCCACTAGAATCAGTCGCCGGATCTCACTGATCTTCTCATCGTTCTTCTGTGCTTCTTTGATTTCCCGCTCCAGGTGTAAAGCCCAAAATCTGTGTAAGGGAAAAATAACTAGATAAATAAATAAATAAATAAATTTATATGTTAAGTGTTGTGGGAATTATTTGATTTTCTTTTCTTTGTGCATACTCAATTAAAAAAAATAAGGGGAAGTTTTAATTTGTTTAAAATGGATAAATTAATCCCTTAAAAAAATTATTATGCAATCTAATCTTTTTTTATAAACTATGTATTTGGAGCACCCTTTAAAGTATTGGGATTAAAATAATTTCTGATAGGAACTTCACATTATCTTCTGCTGGAATAAAATTAATAATAATTTTGAGATTCCGAAGACTCAAAATCTTGATTTGAAACTAGAAATTAAAATTTGAACTTCAAACACAAAAAAGAGTTATCTCCAAACTAATTATTTTTGAGTAAATACTCCTTCTCGAATACTATCTTTAGAGGGGTCAGCATGAATTAATTAAAATAAACCTTGCATCATGCTGGGGCTTCATGGCTTGTGCATTTAGGTTTATCAAACTTAAACTTGAATTTGAATTTGAGATTTAGAAGGAAATAGAATAAGAAAATAGTAAAGGAGCAAACTTGCCTGGTGGGCCAAAACCCCTCGTCCCGGCCCAAAACCCCTTTCCTTTCCCCCTCCACCGTCGGCCACTTCTTCACTCCCGCGCTATCATCCACCAGCTACTGTCAGGTGGGTCCTGGTTGACAGCGTCGTCATGGGTGCGCGTGGGTGGGAAATTGGTCATTGCCGAGTGGACCCTCCGCGTCAGTGCCTACTCACCAGCGCCTCGTCGCTGCCAGTGGGCCCTGCATGTTAGGCTTATCTTCTCCGTTGCCGCACCCACATCTCCGAAGATTGTGCAACAAACCACTGGATTCCGCGCTGACTTCAACTGTGCGCGGAGGACTCAACCAAATCCCTACTGCACCGCCGGAGTTCTCGGCGGACCGCTTCAACCGCCGTGTGGGCCCCGTGGTCGGAGCTTTTGTCTCCGCGTCGCGCGCGCTCTAGGTAACAGAATCGCGCTGCCCGCCGCGTTCATCGTCGCACGCTCCTCGCTTACACGGAGTCTGTGCTGGCGTGGGTAGAAGGTCGTGCACCCGTCGCACTTGCGCGATTCGTCCGCGTTCCGCGCCGTGGCCCGGAGGGGGCCCTCCTACCGGGTCCAATTCCCTCGCCGTAACAAACCCAGGGCGTGCGCCGAGATCCCCGGCATGGCCGGCTTGCAGCCTCCGCCTCTTTTGCTCAGACTTCGCCCCTATTTAACCAACCGGGATCTCGCGACCTCCTCCATTCTCGTTTCTCGCCTCCTTCTTGCAAGATACCCAAGCTCAATCGAGCAGCAGTCCGTGAGGCACGAGTGAAAGGAGAAGGACTGTCGCCGGCCGCCTGATTGGTGCGCCGGGATCGGCCGTCGTCGCCAAGGGTCGTGTCGCCGCTCGGGGGGTCATGAGGGTGTGACCGGATGTTCGCCGAACCGCGGGGAACCCATACGCACGCTCGGACCGTGACGACTGGCACCAGTTCGGCAAGAATTGCTCGCCGTCGAACCAAATCCGCTGCGGATCCGCCTCTCGCCGTGGGTAGCGTCGCTGCTGTCGTCTCCAACCTCGGTGAGTAACCCATCCAGTTAGTTGCGCTAGGGGCAACGCGTAGGCCGTAGGAATTGAATTATTAGGGCCCTAACCCTGGGATTGACCGAACGCCGGCCATGGGCCACCGTGGGCGCGAGGCGGCGCCACCGTCGTCTGTCTCGTTTGGGGGTGTTTCACCTCAACCGTTGGATCCGTGGGCAACGAGTAAGGTTAGATCATAGGGAACCCCTTTACGTGTTTAGATCATGGCCGTCGGTCGGTCGATCGACGATCTGCGCTGGTTCTGGATTTCGTTAAATCGAGAGCGTCGAATCAGGTGTGGGCGGTTCGGATTTCTCAGCGATCCTGATGTTGGGCGATCTAATCCGGGCCGCTAGCTTGTAATCAGACGGTTGTGGCTTGCCGATACCCTTTCGCGGCTGTCATTTTGCGTAAGAACCCCTGCCTTTTCAGTTATTCAACCCGCCATCCACCACGCTTTAGTTCTGAGCCTTGGAAATGTTTACCCCCGAGACCCTGCAATTCTCTGATTTTGGCGGGCAGTCCAGACTGATTATAAAATAGAGAAAATCATTTAGAAAATTGATTTTTAGTACAAACTTGTATAAATCATATTTAATTCATATCTTGTCCAAATTGACCTATTTCAGTTCCTATAATTTTATAATAATATTGTTTATCAATTAGTGCCATTGTTTTGACATGAAAGCCACATTAAAATTTATATCCTAATTAATCTTGTACAAAACACATAGAATCTTTGGAAATCCATAACTTAAAATCTATAACTCCGAAATTAATAATTCTTGTTCCTGTGATCTTATTTTAATATGTAGATTATTAATATATATTTGTACTTATGTTTGGTGTAATGTTAATTTTGTCTATACAATGTTTGTTTGTATTGCTACGACTAGAGCGAGGTCACGTGTCATCTGAAGAGCAAGTTGGTACCTGGAATCTCAAGTCCCAGGCAAGTTGTGCCCTTGATCACTTCTTTTCACCTACTCATGTTCTGATTAATCATAATGATCTGCATAGGTTAATTTTGATGGGACCCAATAGGTTACCCTAGTTTGTCTATCTTTATACCTTGTTTACCACTGAACTTTTTGGGTAGTACTTGCTAGTGCTTTATGTGGTTTTGGGTATGAAGATACATTATTCATGATCACACTTTTATTATCTGTTTATTATCACTGTTCATGATAAGATCATTATGTTAATTGGAACATGGAGAACCACCCGGGAAAACAGTGCTACCACAAGGGTTTAATGGGACGCCCTTGGCCGATTAATTAGGAAAGCTAGTGGAAGACTACCTTACCTGAAAGGGGCAAGGGCAGTAGGGGAGTGGTCAGTGTAGGGAGGCCCTCGGGAGGATTTTGCTGCGATGGCGGTCCTGCAAGGGATTCCTGCATTGGAGCTTCCTATAAACTGTAGCGGGTTTTCTGAAGCTAGTGGAACTTTGTAAAGGCCTCGTAGTGTTACCCTGCCTCGCCTCCTCGGTAGAGGTGTATGGGAAGTCGCGATCCCTTGGCAGATGGGTAACATGACTTGTGGGTAAAGATGCGCAACCTCTGCAGAGTGTAAAACTGGTATACTAGCCGTGCTCACGGTCATGAGCGGCTCGGACACTCACATGATTAAACTATGGAACTTAAACTCAATTTGTCATATGCATTGCATCGCAGGTGAGGTTGTTACTTCTGTTCTACTATTTAATTGGGTCGGTATTTACTTATACTTAGTAATTGCTAATAAAATTTTGACCAACTTTAAAAGCAATGCTCAGCTCTAACCATCCTCTTTGGTAAGCCTTACACTTCACGTGAGCTCCCACCTTGGGCGAGTTCATGCACATTATTCCCCACAACTTGTTGAGCGATGAACGTATGTGAGCTCACTCTTGCTGTCTCACACCCCCCCATAGGTCAAGAACAGGTACCGCAGGATGAGGCGCATGGAGGATGCTGTGACGAGTTCGTGAGAGGTCTAGGTCGTCGTCTCCCAGTCAACTTTGGGTTGCTGGACCGTTGTCTCCTTATAATGTAATTATTTATTTTGTATAGAACTCCTGTTATATATAAAGATGTGACATTCGATCCTGTGCCACTTTACATCATATGTGTGAGACTTGGTCCCAGCATACCTGGTGTTTATGTTAGCGCCCGGGTTTTGGACCCCTAAAATCCGGGTGTTACAGAAGTGGTATCAGAGGAATGTTGACTGTAGGACGAAACCTAGATAGAACTGGACAACCAATACTTACTTACCTTTGCTACTCTGGTCCTTTCTAAACTCTTCTTAATCTTTTCTCATATGTTTCCGCTTTACTCTGATTATTCTTACCTTTTCATTCTAAAGACAAATAGGGATTTTACACTTTGAAATCTCGTACCTAAAGTGACCTTTAGGAATAGGAGACCTACTCCTAGGAATAAAAACAAAAACTAATTTTATAAGTATCTATACATTTGAGTGCTTGTTCTTATGACACTTGTTTGATTTGGATCTTTGATTGAGTGTGATTAGTTGTGGAGTAATGTCCACAATTACATCTGCATATACGTATAGGCATAAATAGAATTCATGAGATAACTAAACAACTTAGATTATCCTCCATTAAAGTATATCTAATTTAAATGGACCCTTCTTACCTTAAAAGATTCTCCCATATCTTGATGGATCCCTCTTATCTCAACAGGCTCTCTCTTACTGTAATGGATCTCTCTTAACCTAAAAAATTCTTTCTTATCTTAATAGACTCATCTTATCTTAAAAGATTCTCTCATATCTTAATAGACCTATCTAATCTAAAAAGATTCTTTCTTACCTTAATAGATTCATTTTATCTCGAAAAGATTCTATCTTATTCTTAAGAATGAATCCTCCAAACCCTCCACCTGCTAGAGCCAATTAAGTGGTTGCCGCCCAAAGGCTAGTAATACAACAATTGACAGACATGGTGACCGAAATACAAAATCAGATAAGACAAGAACGCGAGGAAATACGTCAGGTCCGTCTAGAGATACGCCAAGAAATAAGGCAAGCACGGTTGGAGAGACAACGACAACAACAACCACTACCTCCACCACCATCAGCTCCACCAAGCTACGTAAACATATACGTAAATTACTACTATTTGTAAGATCTAAATGTTACTTTAGTTAGTAGTCGCTGTGATACTATTGTAAAAGGAATGATAAGGTCTAATTGACCCCATATGTTGCTAATAAAGTATGCATCATGCTGAGATTTTGTTTGTGCATATGTGTTGAGACAATATTAGTATATACCCTTTCCTTACAAATCTCGAGGACGAGATTTCTGTTAAGGGGGGTAGGATTTGTAAAGCCCAAAATCTGTGTAAGGGAAAAATAACTAGATAAATAAATAAATAAATAAATTTATATGTTAAGTGTTGTGGGAATTATTTGATTTTCTTTTCTTTGTGCATACTCAATTAAAAAAAATAAGGGGAAGTTTTAATTTGTTTAAAATGGATAAATTAATCCCTTAAAAAAATTATTATGCAATCTAATCTTTTTTTATAAACTATGTATTTGGAGCACCCTTTAAAGTATTGGGATTAAAATAATTTCTGATAGGAACTTCACATTATCTTCTGCTGGAATAAAATTAATAATAATTTTGAGATTCCGAAGACTCAAAATCTTGATTTGAAACTAGAAATTAAAATTTGAACTTCAAACACAAAAAAGAGTTATCTCCAAACTAATTATTTTTGAGTAAATACTCCTTCTCGAATACTATCTTTAGAGGGGTCAGCATGAATTAATTAAAATAAACCTTGCATCATGCTGGGGCTTCATGGCTTGTGCATTTAGGTTTATCAAACTTAAACTTGAATTTGAATTTGAGATTTAGAAGGAAATAGAATAAGAAAATAGTAAAGGAGCAAACTTGCCTGGTGGGCCAAAACCCCTCGTCCCGGCCCAAAACCCCTTTCCTTTCCCCCTCCACCGTCGGCCACTTCTTCACTCCCGCGCTATCATCCACCAGCTACTGTCAGGTGGGTCCTGGTTGACAGCGTCGTCATGGGTGCGCGTGGGTGGGAAATTGGTCATTGCCGAGTGGACCCTCCGCGTCAGTGCCTACTCACCAGCGCCTCGTCGCTGCCAGTGGGCCCTGCATGTTAGGCTTATCTTCTCCGTTGCCGCACCCACATCTCCGAAGATTGTGCAACAAACCACTGGATTCCGCGCTGACTTCAACTGTGCGCGGAGGACTCAACCAAATCCCTACTGCGCCGCCGGAGTTCTCGGCGGACCGCTTCAACCGCCGTGTGGGCCCCGTGGTCGGAGCTTTTGTCTCCGCGTCGCGCGCGCTCTAGGTAACAGAATCGCGCTGCCCGCCGCGTTCATCGTCGCACGCTCCTCGCTTACACGGAGTCTGTGCTGGCGTGGGTAGAAGGTCGTGCACCCGTCGCACTTGCGCGATTCGTCCGCGTTCCGCGCCGTGGCCCGGAGGGGGCCCTCCTACCGGGTCCAATTCCCTCGCCGTAACAAACCCAGGGCGTGCGCCGAGATCCCCGGCATGGCCGGCTTGCAGCCTCCGCCTCTTTTGCTCAGACTTCGCCCCTATTTAACCAACCGGGATCTCGCGACCTCCTCCATTCTCGTTTCTCGCCTCCTTCTTGCAAGATACCCAAGCTCAATCGAGCAGCAGTCCGTGAGGCACGAGTGAAAGGAGAAGGACTGTCGCCGGCCGCCTGATTGGTGCGCCGGGATCGGCCGTCGTCGCCAAGGGTCGTGTCGCCGCTCGGGGGGTCATGAGGGTGTGACCGGATGTTCGCCGAACCGCGGGGAACCCATACGCACGCTCGGACCGTGACGACTGGCACCAGTTCGGCAAGAATTGCTCGCCGTCGAACCAAATCCGCTGCGGATCCGCCTCTCGCCGTGGGTAGCGTCGCTGCTGTCGTCTCCAACCTCGGTGAGTAACCCATCCAGTTAGTTGCGCTAGGGGCAACGCGTAGGCCGTAGGAATTGAATTATTAGGGCCCTAACCCTGGGATTGACCGAACGCCGGCCATGGGCCACCGTGGGCGCGAGGCGGCGCCACCGTCGTCTGTCTCGTTTGGGGGTGTTTCACCTCAACCGTTGGATCCGTGGGCAACGAGTAAGGTTAGATCATAGGGAACCCCTTTACGTGTTTAGATCATGGCCGTCGGTCGGTCGATCGACGATCTGCGCTGGTTCTGGATTTCGTTAAATCGAGAGCGTCGAATCAGGTGTGGGCGGTTCGGATTTCTCAGCGATCCTGATGTTGGGCGATCTAATCCGGGCCGCTAGCTTGTAATCAGACGGTTGTGGCTTGCCGATACCCTTTCGCGGCTGTCATTTTGCGTAAGAACCCCTGCCTTTTCAGTTATTCAACCCGCCATCCACCACGCTTTAGTTCTGAGCCTTGGAAATGTTTACCCCCGAGACCCTGCAATTCTCTGATTTTGGCGGGCAGTCCAGACTGATTATAAAATAGAGAAAATCATTTAGAAAATTGATTTTTAGTACAAACTTGTATAAATCATATTTAATTCATATCTTGTCCAAATTGACCTATTTCAGTTCCTATAATTTTATAATAATATTGTTTATCAATTAGTGCCATTGTTTTGACATGAAAGCCACATTAAAATTTATATCCTAATTAATCTTGTACAAAACACATAGAATCTTTGGAAATCCATAACTTAAAATCTATAACTCCGAAATTAATAATTCTTGTTCCTGTGATCTTATTTTAATATGTAGATTATTAATATATATTTGTACTTATGTTTGGTGTAATGTTAATTTTGTCTATACAATGTTTGTTTGTATTGCTACGACTAGAGCGAGGTCACGTGTCATCTGAAGAGCAAGTTGGTACCTGGAATCTCAAGTCCCAGGCAAGTTGTGCCCTTGATCACTTCTTTTCACCTACTCATGTTCTGATTAATCATAATGATCTGCATAGGTTAATTTTGATGGGACCCAATAGGTTACCCTAGTTTGTCTATCTTTATACCTTGTTTACCACTGAACTTTTTGGGTAGTACTTGCTAGTGCTTTATGTGGTTTTGGGTATGAAGATACATTATTCATGATCACACTTTTATTATCTGTTTATTATCACTGTTCATGATAAGATCATTATGTTAATTGGAACATGGAGAACCACCCGGGAAAACAGTGCTACCACAAGGGTTTAATGGGACGCCCTTGGCCGATTAATTAGGAAAGCTAGTGGAAGACTACCTTACCTGAAAGGGGCAAGGGCAGTAGGGGAGTGGTCAGTGTAGGGAGGCCCTCGGGAGGATTTTGCTGCGATGGCGGTCCTGCAAGGGATTCCTGCATTGGAGCTTCCTATAAACTGTAGCGGGTTTTCTGAAGCTAGTGGAACTTTGTAAAGGCCTCGTAGTGTTACCCTGCCTCGCCTCCTCGGTAGAGGTGTATGGGAAGTCGCGATCCCTTGGCAGATGGGTAACATGACTTGTGGGTAAAGATGCGCAACCTCTGCAGAGTGTAAAACTGGTATACTAGCCGTGCTCACGGTCATGAGCGGCTCGGACACTCACATGATTAAACTATGGAACTTAAACTCAATTTGTCATATGCATTGCATCGCAGGTGAGGTTGTTACTTCTGTTCTACTATTTAATTGGGTCGGTATTTACTTATACTTAGTAATTGCTAATAAAATTTTGACCAACTTTAAAAGCAATGCTCAGCTCTAACCATCCTCTTTGGTAAGCCTTACACTTCACGTGAGCTCCCACCTTGGGCGAGTTCATGCACATTATTCCCCACAACTTGTTGAGCGATGAACGTATGTGAGCTCACTCTTGCTGTCTCACACCCCCCCATAGGTCAAGAACAGGTACCGCAGGATGAGGCGCATGGAGGATGCTGTGACGAGTTCGTGAGAGGTCTAGGTCGTCGTCTCCCAGTCAACTTTGGGTTGCTGGACCGTTGTCTCCTTATAATGTAATTATTTATTTTGTATAGAACTCCTGTTATATATAAAGATGTGACATTCGATCCTGTGCCACTTTACATCATATGTGTGAGACTTGGTCCCAGCATACCTGGTGTTTATGTTAGCGCCCGGGTTTTGGACCCCTAAAATCCGGGTGTTACACCAGGGTAGGTTCCAACTCAATTGTGACTCCTCGCGAATTATTCAGAAATCTGAGACTCAACCTGTCGAACTCTTTGGCCAACTCATAAGGCATCAGACGAGCGACCATCAGATTGACTTGACTCTTCCTGCTCAAAGCATCTGCCACTACGTTCGCTTTGCCTGGATGGTAATGGATCTCCAACTCATAGTCTTTGATCAGCTCTAACCACCTTCGTTGCCTCATATTCAGCTCTGACTGAGTGAATATGTACTTCAGACTCTTGTGGTCTGTGTAAACATCGCATTTCTGTCCATACAGATAGTGCCTCCATGTCTTCAGTGCGTGAACCACTGCTGCCAACTCTAGGTCATGGATTGGATAATTCTGCTCATGAACTTTTAGTTGTCGGGACGAGTAAGCCACAACTCTTCCCTCTTGCATCAACACACATCCCAAACCAGTGTAACAAGCATCACAATACACCGAGAAGGGCTTGTGCACATCAGGCAAGACTAGGATAGGCACTATTGTCAACTTCTCTTTCAGCGCTTCGAAGGTCTCTTGGCATTTTTGGGTCCACTTGAACTCGACCTTGTTGCCTAGCAACACTGTCATGGGTTTTGCAATCTTCGAAAACCCTTCAATGAATCGCCGATAATATCCGACCATTCCAATGAAACTCTTGATTCCTCGGGCATCTGTTGGCGCTTTCCAGTTCAGAATGTCTGCCACTTTCTTCAGATCCACAGCCAATCCTTCTTTGTTGATTATGTGACCCAAGAACAGGACTTCACTGATCCAGAACTCGCACTTGCTCAACTTTGCATACAACTGGTGCTCTCGCAATCTCTGCAATACCATCTTCAAATGATCTGCATGCTCTTCTTCGCTTTGAAAATAAATCAGAATGTCATCAATGAATACCACCACAAACTTATCAAGATAATCCATGAATACGCTGTTCATCAAGTTCATAAAGAAGGCTGCTGCATTGGTTAAACCAAAAGACATCACAGTGAACTCATACAACCCATACTTGGTAATGAATGCCGTCTTCGGAATGTCCGAAGGTCGGATCCTGAGCTGATGATAGCCTGACCTCAGATCAATCTTGGAGAACACACTGGCTCCTCTCAACTGGTCGAACAAGTCTTCTATTCTAGGCAAGCGGTACTTATTCTTAGTGGTGACCTCATTCAGAGCTCGATAATCGATACACATCCTTTTGGTGCCATCTTTCTTCTCCACAAATAGGACAGGGGCGGCCCAAGGTGAGGTGCTTGGCCGGATGTAACCTTTCTCTGACAGCTCATCAATCTGCTTCTTAAGTTCAACCAACTCTGGTCCAGATATTCTGTAAGCTCTCTTAAAGATAGGGGCGGTTCCAGGAAGAAGCTCTATAGCGAACTCAACTTTCCGTTCTGGTGGCATATCTGGTAGGTCCTTTGGAAACACATCTGGGAACTCGGACACAACCTTGATACTCTCAATTGGATCTGCTTCACTGCTATCGACAGCCATCTGATAACAACTTTCTTTCTTCGGCTCAGGCGGGACTAACTCGGTCACCACTTCCTTTCCTAGTGGGGACACCAACTTGATTGTCCTGTTATCACAACTGATAACTGCCTGACACTTATCTAGCCAATTCATCCCTAGGATGACATCTATTCCCTGAGTACCCATTACTATGAGGTTAGCGGGAAACGCTATCCCCCTTATTTCCACACATACATTCAAACAAATGCTATCGGCTCGAATTCTACCACCGGCTGAGTCAATTTGAATGGGGGTTGACATGGTAGTAATTGGAAGATTATGTGCTTCTACCCATGATGCAGTAATGAAAGAATGCGTTGCTCTAGTATCAAATAACACTTCTGCAATATGGGAGTTGACTGGGAACATACCTACTATCATGTCGGGGGTCTCCGGAACTGCTTCAGCCTCCAAGTGATTCAGTCTTCCATGATTATAACGTGGTTGAGAGCGGTTGACTGCTCCAGGCTGAGACACATTCTGCTTTGCTGGGGCATTGGGACCTGACTGCTGCTGGGCTGCCTTCTTCGGACATTGCATCACCCAGTGGCCTTGCTCTCCACAGTGGAAACATGCTCTGTTTCCAACCTGAACTGGTGCTTCCTGACTGTTCTGCTGGGTTGCTGGGGCAGGAAGACGAGGTGCCTGTTGATTCTGCCTCTGGAACTGACCTCCTCCTGACTAATTGTTCTGACGATTCTGATACTGGTGCTGAGGATACTACCTTTGGAAGTGCTGATGCTGAGGTGGACGCTGGTTCTGCCTGAACTGCTGAGGTTGATTACTTGAGAAACGAGGACGATTGCTGCTTCCAGGCTGGGGTCCACTGATCTTGCGCTTACGATCCTCCATCTCCTTACGCTTCCTCTCTGTCATGATTGCTCTGTCAATCAGGTGCTGGAATGTCGGGAAGGTATGATTCATCAGTTGATACTGAAGAGGGTCAACCAAGCCTCTCAGGAAACGGTACTGTCGCTTGGTGTCGGTGTTGACATCTTCAGGAGCATAGTGAGACAATTGCAGAAACCTGTCTCGGTACTCACTGACAGACGATGACCCTTGCTTGAGGGCCAGGAACTCCTTCTTCGCTGTCATCAGACCTGCAGGCACATGGTACTGACGAAAGCTTCCTCTGAACTCTTCCCAGGTGATGGTGTCGGGGTTGGCATGGGTGACGAGATAAGACTCCCACCATGACTGAGCTGCTCCTCTCAACAGACGGGGACCATACAGGACTTTCTCCCTGTCGTCACACTGAGCGGTATGCAACTCCCGCTCCACAGTGCGCAGCCAGTCTTCAGCATCCATGGGGTCAGAAGAGTGAGCAAATGTTGGTGGATGACCTCTCATGAATTCAGCATGCTTGTCCCTGGGCATCTGAGGCTGAGGTGGGGCCTACTGCTGCTGCTGCTGGATGGCGGCCAGAGTCTGACCGATGGCTTGGACTGCCTGAGTCTGCATCAGAAACATCTGCTCGATCGACATCGGGGGCGGGGGTGGCAGTTGCTGTTGCTGGGGTACCTCTTCCTGCTGAGCGGCTTGCTCCTGCTGAGCACGCCTTCCTCCTCTGCGCCTGTTCTCTGACATCTGCAGAATGCAATCACACATCAGAACTGATCTTGCAAATCTTGCAGCATAAGAAAAGAGTATAGAATTCTCCACCACACTGAACAGATGAGCATCTTCACTGATCTCCAACACAGACCAACACAGCTTCTCAGATAAAGAGGAAAGTGGAATAAAAGGCTTCCCAACTAAATAGCTAACTCATTTAACATCACAGGTAAACCAAAATGCAAGGGATACCCGCACTCTAGTGACAGTCATTACAAAGATCCAAATCAAACATAGTTCATCATGACAAACATAAATGCACAGGATATAACAAACTACCCTGTTTAACTAAGACTAACTAAAAGCGAGACTAACGCTAAGACTGTAGCTTCTACGTATATGTATTTTGTATTAATTACCAGATCCGACTCTAGCGATCTATGGTTCTAGATTTATCTTGGTCTTGCAGTCGGGATTGCCATAAGACTGGTGTCCACGCCGAGGTGAGTGGTACGGGTGCTGAGTCCCGACGGGAGCGGGGGAACCATCATCCAGGTGACGACGCTCCGCGCGCTCAGCCCGCAGCAGGGCGATCTCAGCATGAGCCCTACTCAGCTTGTCTAATGCATGGTCCAGCTCCGTGTTTAGCACGGCGGCTAGGTTGACTGTGCTGCTCAACCTAGGATTGTCCTCACCAACAGGTGAGACAATCACGCCTCCTGTGCTGCAAGATGGACGGTGGGGGTAATACTTCAGGTTGAGACCGTCAGCTACCCCACCGAGAACCGAGCAGTAGTGCGAAAGCGCACACCGTGCGACATCTTGCATGGCCGCCTCAGCTGAGTCCCGCTCAGAGATGGAATAGTGCTCTGAGCAGACCTCAGCACCCTGGAGACTGTTCTCCGGACGGCGCACCAAGCAGGTTGCCTCCCAGCGGTCCGGGTAGACCCCGTGACTGTGCTGGTAGACCACACAGCGATACTCGATAGACCAAGTACGCAGGTTAAGTGCCCGACGTAGCAGGGTGTCGAGCGCGTCGTGGAAGTGACACTCGCGAGCAGCATCGCGAGGGATGGGTCGAGCGACCCATCCTTCCGGCTCCTAGTCAGCAGAAAAGTCGGTGTCGTGGCTCGAGCTGTCGTCGCCACCTCCGTCGTCTGGGTCTCCTCCAGCAGCTACTCCAGGGGCTGGGGCGCCCAGTGGTGGTGCAGGGGCGCCTCCAGGGGAAGCACAGGGGAGCAGCTCCTCACAGACTCTATCTACTGTTGGAGCGAGAAAGAAGAGCCTTGCTGCTCCTGTCGTCGACGCTCCTGCTCCTCATGCAGGCGGTGGTGCAGCCTCTCCAAGTGACTGGACTGACCGGCCACGGGACGGCGAAGCGGACGCTCAGCAAGGCGGGAGGGTAAGAAGGGGATGACGGACTTTCGTGCAGTGTGTCTAAGACGAGCCATCTACAAAAGACACCGCAAGCAAAAGAGTGAGAACAGAATTAATATGACCAGCAAGTAATGAACCATAAATAAATGAAGGATTAGAATAAAACATAATTTTCAGCAAGGTATAATATATAGTAGAACATAGGTTTGGTCGATATGACCAACTTTTGAAGGTATATCAAAGTCAAGGCAGGGACAGAGGTCTATAGTCCTTAGAACGACCATTCTACTCTAGGTTAGCGGTCCTACAGTCAGCACGGCTTTGATACCACCTATGTCACACCCGGTTTTAGAAGGTAAACCGAATGCGAACCATGTACGTGCCAGGATCAGCAATTCACGTACACAGCAGTTACATAACATGGACATCATCACACAGTGCTCAAATAGTATTAAAAAGGGAAATAGTCGATTACATCATATGTCTGAGACATCCACATAGTCTTAACAATAAATCAAAGTGCGGAAAAGAAACGTAGATAAACGCGGCCTTCACAGGCAGCCGACTGGGGGTTGCCGCTAACCCACGCCTAGAACTCGTCGTAGTCTTGGAACTCCTGGAAGTCTCCTTCCACGGCTTCATCTTCTCCGGAGCAGTGGTTGCAATGCTGACAACCTGAGGATGGGGGGTTTGGTGTGTAGAGCAAGGGTGAGTACACATCAACATACTCAGCAAGTGTCTTGTTTGGCTGTAGTGGACTAGCTTTATGTGGGGATAAGTCAAGCAGTTGCTTTTAGTTGGTCAGATTATTATTTACTAGTAGAAAGCCAGGTTTTAACATTAACCCGAGTTATTAGCCCGATGTACCCTTTCCAAACGGAAAGAATACCACTTACCATTACCAGAGTCAAAACCAAGAACCATCAACCTTATTGCCACCTGTAAACCAAAATGTCTCTGATCAAGTACCACTAATCACTGGAGCTCCCTTGACCGCTCATAACCGCGAGCACGGCTGATATATCAGTTTTCATACACTCTGCAGAGGTTGTGCACTTTACCCACAAGCCGTGATTCCCTTTCTGCCCGGAGATCATGACTCTCCATTGATCACTACCAAGGTGACCCAACAGGGCATCACTATGTAGCCTTTACAAAGATTCCCCAGGGCTGTAGCCACCCGTTAGGTTTCCTAAATGCACCGCACTCCTCCCCAAGGGGCGAACCCAAACTTGGCAGAGCGAACCGCATACACCGAGCCCCATTGACGGCACGACGGCTAAGCGAACTACACCCCGGATCCTCTAATTATTCAGCTAAGGGCACCCCATTCCACCCTCATGGTTGCACTGTTTTCCCGGGCGGTCATCCATGGAACAGGTCCTTACGGAGAGGCACTCGAGAAACCGCTCGAGCCCCCTTAAAGGCCACAAGTAGAACATCATAATAAGAAGAGGGAAAACAGCGTATCATTGATCATTCTCATCATGTTCACTGATTAAAGTTGAGCAATAGCATAAGACTAAGCAATAATAATCCAACCCAAATAGGTAAACAAGGACATGGATAACAAAAGCTAGTCAATCCTTAGGTATAAATGTGTAATGCTGGAGGTGAATTAAAGAATGAATAGGACAGAGATAGGTCAAGGGATACTTGCCTCCACCAACCGACTGCTGCTCAGGTGCTTCTCCTGCGAGTTCTTCGGGCTCCTCAACCAGATCGTTCTCTATGCGAGCGCAAACATACATACATCCACATATTTAATACAAAAGAACAATACACCATACAATAGAATGCAGTAAATAAACAGACGTTCCACGCGGGTTCGCAATTAAGGCTAAGAGAGAAAGGGAAAAAGACAGTCGAGAAACGATCACGTTACATGATTATGAATTAAATTACTCGCTCAATGGAAGGGAATTAATTTGGATGTTACATTTGGCATAAAGTAAAGTCAAGTTCCACATTTAATAATTATAAACAATTGAAGATGAATGAAAGGGAGTGGCCGCACGTCGAGACGTACGACACGACCTTTAGATTGCATCAACAAGTAAACGACTCGCTGCGCGACAAAGCGCCCAACAAGACGCTTGCACTAATTATAAATAGACGTTGAGCATCGCGCGACGAAGCGCACGACGACATACTCCAACAGAGCTGGGTTTGAAATCAACTACAAACCAGAAATAATCACCGCACGTGTGGGTTTACGCACACGGGAAAATGCATTAGGGGGTAAACGAGGAAGCGCGAGGCCATGCCAAGGCCACGCGAGCCACGCCGAGGGCCGGGACGCCGCGCGCAGGGGGCCGGGGCTGTGCGCCGGGAGCTGCGCGCCAGGGGCCGGGGCCGCGCCGGGGGCGAGGGCGGGCGGACCACGCCGGGGCCAGGGCGGGCGCCGCCGCGGGGCCAAGGCGGGGGCGGGCGAGCGCCGCCGCGGGGAGGCTGGGGCGGGGCCGGGCGCCGCCGCGAGGGGCCAGGGCGGGGGCGGGCGAGCGCCGCCGCGCCGAGGGCAAGGGCAGGGGGCGGGCGGGCGCCGCCGGGCGCAGGGGCCAGGGCGGGGGCGGGCGCCGCCGTGGGGGAGGCCGGGGCGGACGGGCGCCGCCGCGCGCAGGGGCCGGGGCGGGGCGGGCGAGCGCCGCGCGCAGGGGAGAGTGAGGGGGGCGCGCAGGGAAGGGAAGGGGAGGGAGAGGGAGAGAGAGGAGAAGGGAAGGGGAGCTCACCTCGGGGTCCAAATTCCGGTGATCGCCGTCTCCAATCCCTAGGGCACCATGGGGAGAGAGAGAGGTGGAAGAGGGAGAGGGAGGTTGTTGCGCGGCAGATCCAAATGAGAGAGGGAGAGGAGGAGGGGGCGCATGGGAGGGGGGTGTGGGCGCCAGGGGCGCGCAGGGCTGGGGCGGGCCACTTCGCGGATCGAAACCCACGACACGCACGACCCAATCCGAGACGCACGACACGGGCTCCAATCGCGAACCGAAAACCGAGACAGAACGAGACGAACACGCAATATCAGACAAAGAAATGTGCGTCGGCATGATGCAACACCCATGGCACTTAGGTTTTGGTTCATACACGACACGGACACTTGTCACTATACTGGTTTGAAGTTGGGAAGAAAGAGCGAATCAGGAAGAGAAAAGAGAGTAACGCTCGAATTTGGTGAGAGAAAAGAAGAAAAAATTCTACCCCCAAATTCAGGGCGTTACATAAAGTGTCGCGCGTATTGCAAGTGACACAACTCTTTTTCTCACGCCACTAATGATTGTAATGTATTTCGTCGACAGAATCAATCGGCCATTAACGAAGGACGATTGAAATTTCAGGAAATGCAGGTAGACACGGAACCCTTTACAATGAACGTGATCGACTTCGAGGGCAAAAAGGTCCTAATTCGGCCCAGCACAGCCGATAAGGAAAAAGGCAAAGAAGTCTTCATCGGCGACGCGCGGAAGGCCGATGAAAAGGATAAAATTTCTTGCAGGAAAGTAGTGGCCGAAAAGACTCCTGATGGAGGGGAGACCCTGAAGGTGACCATCACAACCTCAGGCACTGAGGGGGCAAGCATAGACAAGGAGACAGGCGCGGGAACCCATACTGTGCATCACGGACGGTCCGACGTCCAGACGCGGACGGTCCGAAGCTTCGCTGAACGGTCCAAAGCATTCCAGCGGCCGGTCCAGCAACACTCAGGACCCGCAACGACCGCGTACCTTCAAACCACGACGACCACAAATAAGTACGTGGAAAACTAATACATTTAAAGCGGTTGGTCGGCTGGTCAAATTTGGCCCGACCTTCGATCAATTATTATCCAAATATGTAAAAAGAGGGCCAGCCCAAGTGACCGGCCAGCGAAGCGACCTCGCACACACATTCAGGAGCAACAGCAGGTAAGACCGATTGGACCACCTCACCAATCTTAAAAGACGGATGGTCATACTGTCCAGTTGAGGCCTAACATACCTGCATGGACACCTCCACCCCCATATCTACCTATGCCATATAAATATACATACGTACCGCCGCCATACGCCCAAATCAAATGTGGGGTATGCCACCATATCCATTTGGAATTCCACAGTACCCCGCTTGGTGGGCACCCCAAGCATCTATATTCCACAGGTTGGCACCTCCAGTACAGGACCGATTGAGTGCCACTCAATCCGGTCACCAGGCACAAGCCCAGCAAGATTGTTGGACTACTCGGACGCAAAGGCCGACCAATTCGGCAGGGGGCATATACTTACAACAACCGAGAGAATGACAAAAAAGGACATCATCAAAATAGGTACAACAGATGTCATCGTCCAGGAAAATAATGAAGGGCCGATGATTTTTGGTGAATTGGCCAACACAAACAAAAAAGAAGATATGGCTGCCATCAAAATAGCTGATCCAAAATACTAAATGCCTCGATGTTGCCCATCAGGATTGACACGGTCCCAAAAGCGAAAATTACAACGCTTGAGAGCAAAGGAGAGCCAGGAAAAGGAGGCAGAAAAGATATTCAATGACACACATCCTCAGTATCCGCCACCACAAAAGAGATAGAGACCAAAGACCGTTGAGGAAAAGCAAACGGCCACAAAAACAGAAAATAAAACAACAATTGTGCAGCTCTCTGCAGGTATGGCGGACAGTCCAGCTATAAAGGCAGGACCGTCTGCATAGGGCACAGACCGTCCGACCCCTGAGTCCGGACCGTCCACACTACACCAGGACACCTCCAACGGCGTGCCAACACCCATGGAGGAGGAGGACCTACTGGGGGAAGACCTGGTCGACTACGAAGCTTCTCCAGAACGCCCAGGTATGTACGTAAATATTATTACATTCTCCGCCAATCGCACTATTATCGGTGACAATGAACCTGTCGTTGCTCAGTTCGACTTTGGTCCTAAAGAGGCCGCCTTCACTAAACCAAAGGAATCGATAAACCATTTAAAGCCGCTCTTTGTGCGCGGTCACATTGATGGGATACTAATTGCTAAAATGTTGGTAGACAGGGGGCGTAAATCTAATGACTTATTCATTGTACAAAAAATTAGGTAAGCAGGAGGATGAACTTGTCAAGCCCAACATGACCCTCAGCGGCGTTGGAACTGATAGTTCAATCAAAGCCAAGGGAGTCACGTCCGTTGAGTTAACCATCGGGACTAAGACCCTTGTTGCTGCATTCTTCGTTGCTAATGTAGAAGGAAATTTCAGTCTAATCTTAGGCAGAGATTGAATTCATGCTAATCAATGTTTACCTTCTACGCTACATCAAATGTTACTACAATGGGTGGGCGACGAGGTAGAACACGTACATGATGATGCATCGGCCTGTATTGCCATGCCGATGCCCCTGTACTTTGGACCTATGAGACTGCTACGTATCTCACAGGAGTAGATTTTTCTGATTATCAATTCATAAGTATAGATAAAAAAGGATTCATTCCTGTAATGCTAGAGCCGATGGAGAATCGACTGAATCCTGCTGTGGCAGAACCACCCGAATTATTCCAGCTTAAGTGCCTAAGTCACGCCTCAAGGGTTGTAACACACTTAAATCGGAATAACCCATCAGTCCCTCAGATCTAGTCTGATGAAGCCACTTAACCAGGATCAAATTCCACAATCTCACTCGAAGGTGAGTCACAGAAGAAATACAATAAAGCAGGGAACCTCAAATTAAGTGCTGAAGTTATTACATAAATCAGAGTTTTTCAAGTTGCTGATAAGAGTTCATAAAATAAAATGCAGCGGATAATTGATGTCGTCGGTAGCGAGGAAATGGGCAAGGCCTAGCCCACTACTCCTCGTGCTCCTCTCCTGCCGGAGAAGCATCCCACTCGACCGTCCAACCCGGTGGCAGGGTGGTAGGCCAAGTCACACCATCAACCATATCCTGAAGCGTACCTGCAAAATTTATGCCACAAGCAAGGCTGAGTATACTAATACTCAGCTAGACTTACCCGGAGTGAGGAAACTACTCCTCTACCTCTAGACCATGCAGCTGTTTGGCTGAGGGGTTTGGTTTGCCAAAAGCACTAGTTGTATCTAAAACCAAGTTTTAGCTTTTCGAATTCTAACATCATTGGCTTTACTAAGTTTGCTCCTTCTAAGCATACATGGTAACAAGCATTTAGTGCAATCAACAAATTGTCTCATGTAACCTCATTTCACTTCTTACTCAATGTAGTACAAGGGGTCAAGCAGTCTCATTAGCTGCAAGAAGCAGACGATTCGAATCGAGTTTTTATCCTTGCAAGGTAAACCTAAACACACGACATGTCAGGGTACTCCGACCCCACACATGTCAACCGTCCCCATCGATTCCCCGTTCGCGTCCAGGCCTCACCGCCTTGGCATACAATGCTCCACTGACCCCGGCTGCCGCCGTGCAGTGACCGCACTTGTACCCACCATAGCTAGCATGGGAGACCCAGTCTCAGGTCGCGTGAGGGATAAAGTCCGCGTCCGGCTTCACTCAGGTACTAGGTTTACCGGTTACCATATTTCCCGACATGTGCTTAGTACGTTCAAAAGCTTGACTCAGGTATCCACACATTAATCCTTAATTCCTTTTTCCCGTCTCATGGACAAGGCATCCTCCCTGGATCCAAGTCCATAGACAAATAAAGATCCTGTTATCAAGATGAATACAATCAATTCCTGACCTCGCGCGAGTGCTAGAAAAATCACTCGACTTCTACCGAGATCCTGATTAGCAAAGCAGCTACTCGACCTAGCATACTAGTATGCATCTCAAAAAGGAATCATAAGTTCATGCAACTAGAGGTTTCAAGCAACTCCTACACTTAAGTGCACAATACAATCCTACAAGCATTAAGTGTAGTAAGGTAGCATATATAAATACGGTTATGCATAAATCCGGGGCTTGCCTTCAATAGCTGGGGCTACGGGGAGATCCTCGATAGCAGCCTCGGAAGCTTGCTCCTGGTCCTCCTCTTGGATAGTTCCTTGCTCGGGGATGAGCACGTACTCTCTGTCAGCGAGATTATAATCTAATGAATGCAATGAGTAAGATACATGCACGATATGATATGTGCTTTAGCAATTAAACTTTTGTTGGTGAATGGTCCACTAAATTTATATAGGGTTTAATCTTGCTACTAAAGATTTTTGGTGTTATACTTAGTAATTTAGATCACACTCAGTTAAACTAAGTGGTAAGTTCATTTTGGTGTTCCACTGAATTCTTTTTAAAGTTTTAGTGAGAATTGTCGAGATTTCAAGTTGGACTTATTGGGGCGAGGTTTATCTTACCTTTCTTTCCCTTTATTTCCTTTATGTTTTTAGAGTGGGTTTGAACTACAAGTTGTCTTAATAAATTTCTAAAAATTATGTAAAAATTACAGTGGCTTATTACTGGTGTAGAATTCTCTGTCCTCAAAGTTGGGGCTTAAAAAGTGAATAGTTCTCTCTGGACAAAATTATAAAATGCTAGGGCAGAAGGGGTGGTTTGAACTACAACTACCATTTAACAGAAGGTTATTCCTTAAGACATATTTTTGCTGGCATCTAGATGTTATAACATGACTTTGCACAAATTTCTAGCCATTAATACTTAGCAGTTATGTTATTATGATTTTCCAAAGTTTCTAGCCAAAGGGGTGCTTTCTACTACCACTATATTTGAAAAATATCAAACAATAGATTTCTGATTTTTCCTAGCTTCTATTTTGTGCAAGAGAAATCATTCTGAAGTTTGGCATCTTTTTGCTTAAGGGAAGAGGTGGTAGGAATTATTTGGATTAAATGGCCTTTTTCATGAAGTATTGATAATGGCATTATTGTGCATCTTTCAAATGGGTTTACGTTTTTCTCTGGTGTCCTATCTCATTATCGATCTAGCAAAATTTTATTTGCCCATTATTGCATTATTTTGGGTTACTCATGATTTATTTGGAATATGACTCATTATCATGTTCTATTTATTTACCCTACTTAAAATGATGGGCTGGGGTGTTTATTATTTTTGTAGTGGGTTTTGGTGGTTACAAGCCCACTGGATTTTTATTAACAAATTTGGGTCTGGTTTTATAACTCCAATAATTGTTTTTTAGTTGGAATAATGCTAAATAAAACATTCCACTTTAATTCTATTCTGGACTAGTGGTCTTTTTATTTTTCCTAGGTTCTTTGTTACTTAAGTAGGCTAGGAAAAATAATTTCATTCATTGTTCATTATTTTCTAATGCCTTTCTGATTTTCCTAAATTTTGGGTAAAAATGGCTTTTAATAGATATCCCTGCTTGAATTTTCAATACTGGGGTTCCTACTATTTTTAAACAATGGTTAAATGGGGTTTGAACATCTACAAATTTTCTTAAGTTCAGCATAGAAGCATAACTAATTTTCTTTAATTAAACAAGGTTTGGTCAGTTTCTGTATTTAATTCTAAACTCTAAAATTTAGAACAGAAAGCATGAGGTTCAGTATTTTTAGTTGGTAGTCCATAATATTTAGAATCCAGCAAAATTGGTTTGACATATTTTGGTTAAGTATTTCTTAAGTTATGAATTTCCTAAGTTCTCTGTTCATTAAAAAGATTAAACAAAAACGATTAAATGGAAAACTACTTTGCAACGGGGTCCCTGGCGGGTGTTTTCAAGTTTCCTTACAGACTAGTCCTTGAGCTACTATTCAAATGTGTCGCTGGCAGTTCAGAAAACCCTCTTGGTTCTTCTAATCCTAACCCGAGGTCCTTCCCCCAAATCAAACAGTACCCGCGGCGGAAGAAAGGGCGGAGGGGCTTACCGGCGGCGAGACTACTCGGGTGAGATGGCCGAGGGCGTAGGGGAGGTCCTGAGAGTCACGGCGATGTGCGGGTCGCCGTCGGGGATGGTTGGAGTTGGCCGGTCCACGTGCGCAGGCGGGGGAGCTCGTCGGCGGCGAGGAGTCCGGCCTATCCAGGGCACAATTGACCAATCAAATAGGTCAGAGAGCTTCACCAGGGATCAAGGAAGGTGTGTGTGCGAGGAATTGAAGAACGGCTCACCGGATTGCTCAGTCTACGCGCGCAGGCGGGCGGCCGAAGTCTGGCGAGGACGATCTTGGTTCTCTGGTGAAGTTATGCCGGGTCCAAGAGCTTGGGAAGCTTCACAAGCTCTTAGCGAAGCTAACCGAGCAGGTGGCTCGACTTGGAAGCGACCGGAGTGGGCTGGCCACGGTGGCCGAAGCTCGGGTGGCAATGGCGGGCGGAAAAGAGCTCGCCGGAGCTAAGGAGGGGTGTCTGGCTGGCTAAGGTGAGCACGGGGTGAGGTGAGGCGTGCCTGGGGAGGCTTTATAGGCGCGGGTGGGCACAGCCGAGGGCGAAGGCGCGCGGCGGACTTGACCGAACGCTAAAGCGAGCGCGCGCGCGGGTTGGGCGAACGCCGGCGTGCCGACCAGGGTCGAACACGTGTGCGCGTTCATTCTGCCCAAGTTCTGGCGCGTGTGGTCATTCATCCGAGCTTGCTCTTGCCTTGGTCAGTGCACAAAACCTCTTCTCCTCCCTATAATCTTTATTGTTGCTTATTTAGTATACTTCAATGTTTATATTTGGCCTAAGCCTTGATTTTATATTTTTCATAGTCTTTTGCCCCTTTTCTTCAATTCTACTTAAAGAGCTCAATTAGGTTTGGTATTAGGGTTTCAACATTTTGCTCTTTTGAAAATCTTACTTGTTTGGAACATGATTCTTTAGATATACACTTAGTAGATCTTTTATTCTCAAGTTAATTTGATGCTCATGCTCAATTTGGTTGACATAAAATGATGGTTCTTGGGTTAGCACTTGAGAGAAACCCTAGGTGACAGTGCGGTGTCACAACCTTCCCCCCTTAAAGGAATCTCGTCCCGAGATTCGGGTCAGAGTCCTCCTGGGGTGAAGCGAAGGGTGAGACTTACAGAAAGTGGGTGCTCTATTATTAGGGCAAACTGCTCTTCGAATGTCATTCTCTTTGCAACTTCAGAAGGAAGTCTTTTTAAAATTTAGTTTCATAATTACTTCATTCTGATTTAAGATTATATTTCTAGAATTTAAATTCGAAAGGCAGGAGAAGGGGTTGGGTATGATTACGTACAAATTTCCTTAGGTAGGCAATCGAGGAAGTTGGATCACAAGAATTCCTCAGTCTCCCAAGTAGCCTCTTCCTCTGAGTGATTACTCCACTGAACCTTATACATCTTGATCGATTTAGCCCGAGTTGATCTTTCTTTGCAATCCAGAATCTTGGAAGGGTACTCTTGGTACGATAGATCTGGCTCTATCTCCAATTCTGGCTCTGCTATGATCTCGGTCGGCAATCGAACACACTTCTTCAGCTGAGATACGTGGAACACATTGTGGATGGCAGACATTCTTGGAGATAACTTCAATTTATATGCCACAGGTCCACATGCTTCTATGATCTCATAAGGTCCAATGTAACGAGGGGCTAGCTTGCCTTTGATCCCAAACCTCTACACTCCCTTGTTGGGTGATACTCTCAAATACACGAAATCTCCCACCTCGAACTGGAGAGGTTTCCTTCTCTTATCATGGTAACTCTTCTGCCTGGCCTGAGCAGCTTCTAGATTCTTCCTGATTAGTTTGACCTTCCTTTCGGCTTCAGTCACTAAGTCAGGTCCGAAAACTTCTCTTTCTCTAGACTGAGACCAATTGAGTGGTGTTCTGCATCTTCTCCCGTAGAGAGCTTCGAAAGGTGCCATCTTTAGGCTGGATTGATAACTTTTGTTATAAGCAAACTCTGCCAAGGAGAGGTGCTTATCCCAGTTCTTGCCACAATCGATTGCACAAGCTCTCAGCATATCTTCAAGAATTTGGTTTACCCTTTCAGTCTGACCATCAGTCTGTGGGTGGTAAGCTGAACTTCTGATTAGCTTGGTTCCCAAAGACTCCTATAGTTGTTCCCAAAATCTGGCAACAAATTGGGCTCCTCGGTCAGAAACAATGGTCTGAGGCAATCCGTGCAAACACACGATCCGGTCAATGTACAACTCTGCATATTTTTGATCCTTATCAGTGGTGTGCATAGGGAGAAAATGTGCCACTTTCGTCAGTCGGTCCACAATAACCCAAATCGAATCATGATGACGAGAGGTGTTGGGCAGACCCACGATGAAATCCATGCTGATGTCATCCCATTTCCACGAAGGTATGGACAGGGGTTGCAAAGCTCCAGCTGATTTCAAGTGGCTGGCCTTTATCCTCTGACAGGTGTCATATTCTGATACATACTGGGCTATCTCCCTTTCATTCTGGTCCACCAATACAAAGGCTTCAGATCATGGTACATTTTGGTGCTTCCCGAATGCATAGAGAATTTGGAGAGATGGGCCTCGTCCAAGATTTTCTTCTTGAGATCCTTATTTTTAGGAACCACCAATCTGCTTTCAAACCATAATATACCCTTTCCATCTTGGCAGAAACATTTATACTTCTCGGTCTTCTGATGGAGATTCTCCTTAATAATCTGCACTCCCTTGTCACTGAGCTGGGCCATGATGATCTGGTCTTGCAAAGCTGGCTCAACGGAAATGTGAGATAAAGCACCAGAAGGAATCACTTCAATCTGCATCTTGCTCAACTCATCACACAAGGTGTCAATACGAGAATCCATCAGAACACAATTGCACTGCAACTTCCGACTCAAGGCATCTGCTACCACATTGGCTTTTCCAGAGTGATAATGTACCTCCAGGTCATAGTCCTTGATCAGCTCTAGCCATCTTCTCTGCCTCATGTTGAGATCAACCTGAGTAAAGATGTACTTAAGGCTCTTATGATTAGTGAAGATGTTGCAGTGGGTTCCCATCAAATAGTGCCTCCTCATTTTTAATGCATGAACCACTGCTGCCAACTCAAGGTCATGAGTGGGATAATTCTGCTCATGAGGCCTGAGTGCTCTTGAGGCGTAAGCAATAACTCGGTTGTCTTACATCAAGACACAACCTAGTCCAGTGCTAGAGGCATCACAATACACATCAAAAGGCTTGCTGTTGTCGGGTTGCGCTAACACCGGTGCTATGGTCAGATGTTGCCTCAATGCATGGAAGGCATCTTCGCACTTCTGACCCCAAACAAACTTGGCCTCTTTCTTCAACAGCTCAGTTATGGGCTTCGCGATTCGAGAGAAATCCGGAATAAATCTTCGGTAATAACCTTCTAATCCCAGAAAACTCCGAATCTGAGAGAGAGTCGTTGGTGGCTTCCAATTCATCACCTCTTGTACTTTATCAGGATTGACAGCTATTCCTGCCTGAGAGATAGTGTGACCCAAGAATTTGATCTCCTTTAGCCAAAAATCACATTTTGACAACTTGGCATAAAGGTGGTGCTCTCGCAGACGTTGAAGCACTACATGCAAATGCCCGACATGTTCTTCTTCGTTCTTTGAGTATACCAAGATATCATCGATGAAAACCACTACGAATTTGTCCAGTTCGGGCATGAAAATAGAATTCATCAGATACATGAAATATGTTGGTGCATTAGTCAGCCCGAAAGACATCACCAAGAATTCATATAGCCCATATCTGGTCGAGAAAGCCATCTTCGGAATATCGCTTGCTCGTATCTTGATCTGATGGTAGCCGGAGCGAAGGTCTATCTTGGAAAACACTTTGGCTCCGACCAATTGGTCAAAAAGAACATCAATACGAGGCAAAGGATACTTGTTCTTGATAGTCACCGCATTGAGAGGGCGGTAATCTGTACACAGCCTCAAGCTTTCATCTTTCTTCTTCACAAACAGGGCTGGACATCCCCAAGGCGAAGTACTTGGGCGAATAAATCCCTTATCCAGCAACTCCTGCAATTGCTTCTTCAATTTTGCCAACTCAGCGGGTGGCATCCGGTAAGGCCTCTTGGAAATTGGTGTCGTTCCCGGTTGCAACTCGATGGCGAATTCAATATCCCGGTCTGGTGGCATTCCTGGCAATTCATCAGGGAAGACATCTGCATACTCACAGACCACTGAGATCTTCTTCAGAGGTAACTCCATCATAGAGAAACCACATGACTGAGTAGAACCTTGACTGGGCAGAATTAAGGTGAAGTTCCCACAGAACAGGGAATTGATTTCCACGATGCGGCTGGCTACATCAAGCACTACTTGGTGCAGGGTCATCCAATTAGCTCCCAGAATAATGTCCACATTTTCCAAACCCAAAACAAGAAGGGTGGTTTTGACAATGTGGCTTCCCAGTTGAATAGGCACACTTTGGTTTAATTGATTAGTTGCAATTTTACCCCCAGGTGTGGCTATCATAAATGACCCTTTTGAGTGGTAGAAAGGCAGTTGACATTTAGCACTAAACTTTTGGCTAATGAAACTATGAGATGCACCAGAATCAAACAGAATTAAAGCAGGTTGGTTATAAATTGAAAAGATACCGGTCATGATGGGGGCTCCCTCAGGTACTTCCTCCAGGGTAGTGAAGTTGAGCTTCCCTTGCCTGACTTGTATCTTCTGCTTTCTTCCCTTGTCTTGATTTGGTGCTGGCATCTGCCTCTGCTGATTCCTTGGACAATTCTTGGCATAGTGGTCCATATTGCCACAAGTGAGGCACTTGTTCCCATTGCCCTAGCGGAACTGCTGCTGCTGCTGAGGCTGATTGTTCCTTGGAGCGGGAGCTAGAAAGCGGTTGGGTGCCGGCTGCTGCTACTGAGGTGGCCTCATCACCCATCTGCCTGCCTACTGCTGAAATCCCCTGCTCTGATTGTGAGAAACAATCCTGAACCTCTGGGCCTGAGCGGATGGTGCTGCCATTAGTGCCTTTCTCTTCTTCTCTGCCCGGTGAGCTACAATACAATCCTCCTAGGAGATGGCCAGGTTGACCAACTCATTGAAGCTATCAGCCCGGACAGTGTTGAGTCGTTCCTGCAGCTTGGTGTTGAGACCCCTGCGGAAGCGATCTCTCTTCTTCTCATCAGAATCAGCATGGTAACTTGCATACTGGCACAGGTCGTTGAAGGCCTGAGCGTACTGCAATTCCGTGCGGGTTCCTTGATTAAGTGCCAGAAACTCATTCAACTTGCGATCGAGAATTCCAGCGGGAATGTGGTGCCCTCTGAAAGCAGTCTTGAATTCCACCCAAGACACTTCATGATCAGCAGGGAGCATAGCACGGAAGTGGTCCCACCAAGTCCGAGCAGGGCCGCGAAGCTGCTGCGCGGCGAAGCGAGCCTTGGTTTCATCAAGGCAGTCTCCCGTGAGGAGGGGAAACTTGGAATCAACGACGCGGAGCCACACGTCGGCGTCCAACGGATCCTCTGCCTTGGTGAACAAGGGTGGCTACATGCTTAGGAACTCCTGATAGGTTGCCGCTACCGGAGGTTGCTGATGCTGGCCTCCACCATGCTGCTAAGGGTGGGGCTGGCGCTGCAAGAGCTGTCGCAGAATCTCATTCTGCTAGGCCATCAGCTCCTGCACTGTGGGAGCTGGAGGAGGTGGCGGGGGAACCTGCTCATTATGCCCGCGACACTGCCTAGCTGCCATCTGAAAAGAGAGGTTGTCTCCATTGTTATCCCAACTCACAATTTCGAACGACAAGCCATTATCTCATATGGATGGAAAATGCCATAATCATAATATTAGGTTCGAAATGAAGATAACATGGTTACAAACCATCCCACAGATTTCAAACGTTCACAAGGGTTACATCAATTAGGGGAAAGTACCCATAAGCCTAGTCCAAAATCTGACATTAACTAAGCCCACATAGGTTTCTATCCACCTAAAGCGTCAAAGTGACTGATCAACCCTGAGCGGTGGAAGCGACACTGGATGCGGGTGAAGGGGGCATCGCGGAGGTAGTCCCATTGGCATCAGGGGCTGGTCCTATCTCCTCGGGAGCCTCTTATCCCTCGCTTCCGGCCTCATTGGCCTCCATTTCCAAGTGGTGCATGTCCAGGTGGTCATTTGCTTCTTTGAGTTCCCGCTGCACATCGTGGAGCTGATTCTCCAAGACATCAATAGTGTTGTCTCGGATTTCCACCTGCTGCTCCAAGGTGGTAATGCGCTGGCTCAGCCTTTCCACCTGTAGATCCTTCTCCACCAACTCGGAGGATAAGTCGACCACAAAATCTTCTCAGCTGTCGAGGGTGAGCTTGGTGGTTTGAGCGATGTTAGCAAGATGTGCCATAGCGTTGCTTTGCAGGGCCCGAAGGCGGTACAACGCACTCATGCACTGAACAGTGACCCTCCCAACCAAGTCAGGATACATTGCCCACACATCTTTCACATGGCTCACGCGGTTACACCACATGGGGTCATCCTTTTCTCAGCAGGGAAGAGTCCCAAGGGGTGCATCACCATCTCCAGGGGATGGTAGCCACAGAAAGTCGTCAGAGTCTTCATGGCTGCTGCTTCAGTGGTGTCGTCCGTCCTGAATCCAATCGTCTCGGAGTCAAGAGAACGCCAACCCGGCTGAAGGGGATGAGCCTCCAAAGTCAGTCAGACTCGGCAACGAGGTACCCGATGCTCCTCATACAACTGCACCGTGTACAAAGGGGGCGTAGGGTAACCGGCGGAGTTAAGCACTTCCCACAAGATGGAAGGAAAGCCATCGTGAGAAAGGAAGTCAGAGCTGAAACGAGTGTCTCCTCCACTAGCGGGGGTGGGTGAATTCATCTGCGGAAGGGTATCAAAGGTAAAGATTATGGTGGAAGGAAGAAAAATAAAAGAGCCTGGATGGTTTTAAAAGGAAGCGGGTTAGCTTATGTTTTAATTCCTTTTAGCTTTTATAATGCATGCATACTGGAAGTAACGTCTCCTCTCCGAATATAAGGGTGCTTCAAGGCATCCTTTAAAATTCTAAGTACTGGCCCACAGGGCCTACTTAATTAGCCACCTATTTCTCCCTTTATTCCTAACGCCTTTCGTCCTAGGTCTAGCGGTCTAGTCCTGACGATTCTTAGCAGTTTCTAAGCAAGTTTTAGATTTTGAAAATTGGTATTCATGGTTTATTGTCCTTCTCTATGGTGGAATTTGCTTTGATACCAGCTGTGGCAGAACCGCCCGAATTATTCCAGCTTAAGTGCCTAAGTCATGCCTCAAGGGCTGTAACACACTTAAATCGGAATAACCCGTCAGTCCCTCAGATCTAGTCTAATGAAGCCACTTAACCAGGATCAAATTCCACAATCTTACTCGAAGGTGAGTCACAGAAGAAATACAATAAAGCAGGAAACCTCAAATTAAGTGCTGAAGTTATTACATAAATCGGAGTTTTTCAAGTTGCTGATAAGAGTTCATAAAATAAAATGCAGCAGATAATTGATATCGTCGGTAGCGAGGAAATGGGCAAGGCCTAGCCCACTACTCCTCGTGCTCCTCTCCTGCCGGAGCAGCATCCCACTCGACCGTCCAACCCGGTGGCAGGGTGGTAGGCCAAGTCACACCATCAACCATATCCTGAAGCGTACATGCAAAAATTATGCCACAAGCAAGGCTGAGTATACTAATACTCAGCTAGACTTACCCGGTGTGAGAAAACTACTCCTCTACCTCTAGACCATGCAGCTGTTTGGCTGAGGGTTTTGGTTTGCCAAAAGCACTAGTTGTATCTAAAACGAAGTTTTAGCTTTTCGAATTCTAACATCATTGGCTTTACTAAGATTGCTCCTTCTAAGCATACATGGTAACAAGCATTTAGTGCAATCAACAAATTGTCTCATGTAACCTCATTTCACTTAATGTAGTACAAGGGGTCAAGCAGTCTCATTAGCTGTGAGAAGCAGACGATTCGAATCGAGTTTTTATCCTTGCAAGGTAAACCTAAACACACGGCATGTCAGGGTACTCCGACCCCACACATGTCAATCGTCCCCATCGATTCCCCGTTCGTGTCCAGGCCTCACCACCTTGGCATACAATGCTCCACAGACCCCGGCTGCCGCCGTGCAGTGACCTCACTTGTACCCACCATAGCTAGCATGGGAGACCCAGTCTCAGGTCACGTGAGGGATAAAGTCCACGCCCGGCTTCACTCAGGTACTAGGTTTACCGGTTACCATATTTCTCGACATGTGCTTAGTAAGTTCAAAAGCTTGACTCAGGTATCCACACATTAATCCTTAATTCCTTTTTCCCGTCTCATGGACAAGGCATCCTCCCTGGATCCAAGTCCATAGACTAATACAGATCCTGTTATCAAGATGAATACAATCAATTTCTGATCTCGCACGAGTGCTAGAAAAATCACTCAACTTCTACCGAGATCCTGATTAGCAAAGCAGCTACTCGATCTAGCATACTAGTATCCATCTCAAAAAGGAATCCTAAGTTCATGCAACTAGAGGTTTCAAGCAACTCCTACACTTAAGTGTACAATACAATCCTACAAGCATTAAGTGTAGTAAGGTAGCATATATAAATACAGTTATGCATAAAACCGGGGCTTGCCTTCAATAGCTGGGGCTGTGGGGAGATCCTCGATAGCAGCCTCGGAAGCTTGCTTCTGGTCCTCCTCTTGGACAGTTCCTTGCTCGGGGATGAGCACGTACTCTCCGTCAGCGAGATTACAATCTAATGAATGCAATGAGTAAGATACATGCACGATATGATATGTGCTTTAGCAATTAAACTTTTGTTGGTGAATGATCCACTAAATTTAGATAGGGTTTAATCTTGCTACTAAAGATTTTTGGTGTTATACTTAGTAATTTAGATCACACTCTGTTAAACTAAGTGGTAAGTTCATTTTGGTGTTCCACTGAATTCTTTTTAAAGTTTTAGTGAGAATTGTCGAGATTTCAAGTTGGACTTATTGGCTCGAGGTTTATCTTTCCTTTCTTTATTTCTTTTATGTTTTTAGAGTGGGTTCGAACTACAAGTTGTCTTAATAAATTTTTAAAAATTCTGTAAAAATTACAGTGGCTTATTACTGGTGTATAATTCTCTGTCCTAAAAGTTGGGGCTTAAAAAGTGAATAGTTCTCTCTGGACAAAATTATAAAATGCTAGGGCAGAAGGGGTGGTTTGAACTACAACTACCATTTAACAGAAGGTTATTCCTTAAGACATATTTTTGCTGGTATCTAGATGCTATAGCATGACTTTGCACAAATTTCTAGCCATTAATATTTACCAGTTATTTTATTATGATTTTCCAAAGTTTCTAGCCAAGGGGGTGCTTTTTACTGCCACTATATTTGAAAAATATCAAACAACAGATTTCTGATTTTTCCTAGCTTTTTATTTGTTCAAGAGCAATCATTTTGAAGTTTGGCATCTTTTTGCTTAAGGTAAGGGGTGGTAGGAATTATTTGGATTAAATGGCCTTTTTCATGAAGTATTGGTAATAGGTATTATTGTGCATCTTTCAAATGGGTTTACATTTTTCTCTGGTGGCCGTTCTCATTATTGATCTAGCAAAATTTTGATTGCCCATTATTGCATTATTTTGGGTTACTCATGATTTATTTGGAATATGACTCATTATCATGTTCTATTTATTTACCCTACTTAAAATGATGAGCTGGGGTGTTTATTATTTTTGCAGTGGGTTTTGGTGGTTACAAGCCTACTGGATTTTTATTAACAAATTTTGGTCTGGTTTTATAACTCCAATAATTGTTTTCTAGTTGGAATAATGCTAAATAAAACATTCCTCTTTAATTCTATTCTGGACTAGTGGTCTTTTTATTTTTCCTAGGTTTTTTGTTACTTAAGTAGGCTAGAAAAAATAATTTCATTCATTGTTCATTATTTTCTAATGCCTTTCTGATTTTCCTAAGTTTTGGATAAAAATGGCTTTTAATAGATATCCCTACTTTAATTTTCAATACTAGGGTTCCTACTATTTTTAAATAGTGGTTAAACGGGGTTTGAACATCTACAAATTTTCTTAAGTTCAGCACAGAAGCATAACTAATTTTCTTTAATTAAACAAGGTTTGGTCAGTTTCTGTATTTAATTTTAAACTCTAAAATTTAGAACAGAAAGCATGGGGTTCACTATTTTTAGTTGGTAGTCCATAATATTTAGAATCCAGCAAAATTGGTTTGACAATTTTTGGTTAAGTATTTCTTAAGTTATGAATTTCCTAAGTTCTCTGTTCATTAAAAAGATTACATAGAAATGATTAAATGGAAAACTACTTTGCAACGGGGTCCCTGGCGGGTGTTTTCAAGTTTCCTTACAGACTAGTCCTTGGGCTACTATTCAAATGTGTCGCTGACAGTTCAGAAAACCCCCTGGGTTCTTCTAATCCTAACCCGAGGTCCTTCCCCCAAATCAAACAGTACCCGCGCGCGGAAGAAAGGGCGGAGGGGCTTACCGGCGGCGAGACTGCTCCGGTGAGGTGGCCGAGGGCGTAGGGGAGGTCCTGAGGGTCACGGCAATGTGCGGATTGCCGTCGGGGATAGTTGGAGTCGGCCGGTCCACATGCGCAGGAGGGGGAGCTCGTCGGCGGCGAGGAGTCCGGCCCATCCAGGGCACAATTGACCAATCAAATAGGTCAGAGAGCTTCACCAGGGATCAAGGAAGGTGTGTGTGCGAGGAATTGAAGAACGGCTCACCGGATTGCTCGGTCTACGCGCGCAGGCGGGCGTCCGAAGTCTGGCGAGGACGATCTTGGTTCTCCGGTGAAGTTCTGTCGGGTCCGAGAGCTTGGGAAGCTTCACAAGCTCTTGGCGAAGCTAACCAAGCGGCTGGCGTGGCTTGGAAGCGACCGGAGTGGGCTGGCCACGGTGGCCGAAGCTCGGGTGGCAATGGCGGCCGGAAAAGAGCTCGCCGGAGCTAAGGAGGGGCGTCTGGCCGGCGAAGGTGAGCACGGGGTGAGGTGAGGCGCGCCTAGGGAGGCTTTATAGGCGCGGGCGGGCATGGCCGAGGGCGAGGGTGCGCGGCGGACTTGACCGAACGCTGGGGCGAGCGCGCGCGGGTTGGGCGAACGCCGGAGTGCCGACCAGGGTCGAACAAGTGTGCGCGTTCATTCTGCCCAAGTTCTGGCACGTGTGGTCATTCATCCGAGCCTGCTCTTGCCTTGGTTAGTGCACAAAACCTCTTCTCCTCCTTATAAGCTACCGATCTTGTGTGGGGGTCATAGTTGCCTACTGGTTTCAAAGATTTGGAGCCCTGAAATCTGGTCTGTCTCCCTGCCCGAGCCCGAGGCAAATCCAAGGTTTTGTCGTGTCTAGGGCTCGCGTCCCAAAGCCATCTTCTGGCATGTGACAGAGGGATTAGTTAGGCAAAATTTTGTCAATGGGGTCATTAGGATTTGAGCTAGGGATCAAGGTGAACACGCTTGGTCTTTAGCTCAAGGGCTGAAATTCAGAATTCTGAATTTCAGAAATCCCCATTGAACCTTTACTTGAGAAGCTTGTTTTAGGGTTTTATTAAACTATTTTGGACAAGCTTTCATAATCTTTATTGTTGCTTATTTAGTATACTTCAATGTTTATATTTGGCCTAAGCCTTGATTTTATATTTTTCATAGTCTTTTGCCCCTTTCTTCAATTCTACTTAAAGAGCTCAATTAGGTTTGGTATTAGGGTTTCAACATTTTGCTCTTTTGAAAATCTTACTTGTTTAGAACATGATTCTTTAGATATACACTTAGTAGATCTTTTATTCTCAAGTTAATTTGATGCTCATGCTCAATTTGGTTCACATAAAATGATGGTTTTTGGGTTAGCACTTGAGAGAAACCCTAGGTGACACTGGGGTGTCACACCTAAATAAAGTTTAAATGATGAGTACATACAGAATGAACGAGTCCCTGGTCGTGGATGGTCTGGCTTTTGAGACTAGACGGTTCGGTTTGTCGCAAAACGGTTCGACTTTAAGGCCGAGCAGTCATCACAACATAAAACCAGTGTTGCGGACGATCCAACTCTCGAGACCGGACGGTTCGCCGTCACACAGAGATCATCTAATTCCCTTGTGGGAGACATAATAGAGGAATTCAGATATCTCGACAAATTAGGATAGGGGTTTACATCGACTGATCCGTTGGAGGAGATCGATATGGGGGATGGTAAAACTCCAAGGCCGACTTTTGTGAACAAGACCCTGGAGACCGATCCTAGGGATGAAATGATCGGTCTATTGAAGGAATATTCTGATTGCTTTGCTTGGAACTACACTGAGATGCCAGGGTTAAGCCGTGAGATAGTAGAGCATCGGCTGCCCATTAAGTCTAGTTTCAGACCTTTCAAGCATAAAACTAGAACATTTCGTCTAGACCTTCTCTCACGAATAAAGGACGAAATTCATCAGCTGTTAGAAGCTAATTGTATTAGACCTTGCAGATACGCAGAGTGGGTCTCCAATATTGTGCCGGTGGAGAAGAAAGAATTAGGTAAGTTCAGAGTATGCATTGATTTTCACAATTTGAATAGAGCAACTCCTAAAGATGAATATCCCATGCCCATAGCCGACACATTGATCAATAATGCGTCAGAAAATAGAATTATTAGCTTTCTTGATGGTAATGTCGGATATAATCAGATTTTCATGTCCGAAGAAGATGCGTCTAAAACGGCCTTTATATGTCCAGGCTTTATTGGTTTATTTGAGTGGGTTGTCATGACATTTGGTCTGAAAAATGCTGGTGCTACTTATCAAAGGGCTATGAATTTGATCTTTCATGAGCTGTTGGGAAACACTGTGGAAGTCTATATTGATGATATTGTAGTCAAATCAGCTGAGTTTAGTTCTCATATAGCTAATTTGCGCAAAGCCTTTGATAAAATGTGTCGGTATGGTATGAAAATGAACCCACGTAAATGTGCTTTTGGAGTGTCGGCTGGTAAGTTCTTAGGATTCATCATTCATAAACATGGTATAGAGATAGACCATGATCGAATTAAATCCATTCGTAATGTGGGACCTCCGACCTGTAAGCTTGAAGTATAGAAGTTCCTCGGCAAGGTAAATTATTTATGGAGGTTTATTTCTAACCTAGCCGGGAAGATTGATGCCTTCACTCCTATCCTTCGGCTTAAAATGATGTCGGATTCACATGGGGGGGGGGGCAGAACAGCAGGAAGCGTTTGATCTCATTAAAAAGTATTTGTCTTCGGCTCCTGTGTTAAAAGCACCATAGGTAGGAGTACCGTTCAGATTATACATTGTAGTCGAAGATAAAGTTATTGGAGTTGTTCTGATGCAAGAGACTGAAGGAAAGGAGCATGTGGTAACCTACCTAAGTCGGAGGCTAGTGGATGCTAAAATAAGGTACACTTTCATCGAGAAGTTATGCTTATGCCTGTTTTATGCATGCACCACTACACGACGGTTGATCTTTAGCGACCCTTATTAGGTACCGACTGTTGGTTGCTAAAGATTAGGGACCGACGGTCAGTCGCTAAATCCTTTTGTAGCAACGGTCGGTTGGTCGCTAAAAGTCTAGAAATTTAACAACTTATGGTTGGTCGCTATAGATGTTGTCGGGGACTAGCGGTGGGTCGCTATAGAGCAAGGATCACTATCAAATCTTATAGCCTGAACGTACCTGTAGATGTTAGTGACTAAAAATTAATTAAAACAAGGAAACATTGATCGCTAAATTGCGTGGTGATTTTTTTTTTAATATTGCTTGTATGTTTTTTCATGGTTTGTTTATGTATGCACATGACTATAGTATGCAACTGTGTTCTTTGTGCTTATATGATATTAGATTCGAGTTGAAATTTGTTTCAAATGTTTCTTATTTATTTGCATTCGCAATAATTTATTCAAATGTTTATTATTTATTTGTTAATTATTTTATGATTTTTTGAGTAATTTAAAAATACATTTCGAAATAAAAAAAGAAAATATTTCCTAACCCTAAGGCCCACTAGGGGCCCATCTACCTAACCCTAGCAGCCGCGCGCTCCCTAGCTTCTCTGCCAGCTGCCACCGCCTCTACCTCTTCCTACGCTTCCTTCTCTCCACCGCGGTCCCGCACCATGGGCACGCACCACCGCCTCGCCCCCACGGCCTATGCCGCCGCCGCGGCAGCTGCGGCTGAGGCCCCGCTCCCCATGACGCCGCGCTTTGGTCGGGCCACGAGGCAACCATGGCGCGAGGCCCCGCTCCCCATGGCGCGAGGGAGCCGGGGCGGCAGGCATGGGCGTGCTTCAGAGCACGCAGAGCCTTGAGGCGGAGGTAGACGAGCTGCGCGCCGCGCTCCTGGCGGGCGGGTGGCGCCGCTCGGCGGGCCACGCGGACGCCAAGCGCTCTCTGGGGCGACGCTGGAGGGGCCACGACGCGCGTCACTGGCGGCATCTCCTTCATCGGGTTCGCCGTCATCGACTGCCTCCTCCGGCACGGGTACACCGTCTGCCTCGCGCCGGAGACGCAAGGTACCAGCCGTCCCGTCCGTCCTCCCCCACACTAACCTACCCGACTGATTCTCTCGCTCGCTCTAGAAGCCTCCGGGTCACTCGGTGTGGGTCGCTAACTACTCACAGCAGCCAGAGGCCAGATCCAGCCGCCAACCCCCAATCAAAACCCTAGGCCACCATTCTGACCACCAGGCACAAGCAGAGCAGAAGCAGACATGGCCACCATTCCGACCACCGATTCTGGCCTCGTCCTCAGTTCCTCCGCTCTCCTCCGTAGGACTAGGAGGGCCGCCTCATCCGTCACCGTCAGGCTGCCAGCCGTCGCCCGCCGTCGCCCGCAGCTCCTCGTGCGTGCCTCCGCCGAGGAGATCGCCTTTGACCAGGGCTCCAGAGCCGCCCTTCAGGTCGTGCGTGCCTCCGCCAAGGAGATAGTTGCATGAATCACCACATCTCGATTGGAATTGAGGGAAATTGTTTTTCTTTTGTTTAGTGACAAGAGTGGATACGTTTGTAAAGGCAGAGTAGACTTTGTATATGCAACAAACAGTTAAGATTTAGAATTTGATTTCTCGATCTGTTACATGCACGAGTTGTCTCCCAAGGTCAACGTCCATATGCTCCGTGTGATTGTTTTCTGAACATCCTTTTATCATTTTTTTTAAAGACAGAGCAAATGAAGAGAATCGGCAATGAGTTAGATTCTATTCACTTCTCACTGAAGAAGGCCAGTCAAATGGTGAAAGAGATTGGCCGTCAGGTGCTCCATTCCCCTCTCTAGCACTCAAATGCATGTTTATTTGTTACTCCTAAGTGGCTGAAGTTACAAGATTTTTCATTTCAGGTTGCTACTGACAAATGCATTATGGCGTTCCTGTTTCTGATTGTCTGTGGCGTTATTGCAATAATTGTTGTTAAGGTAGGTTGCCGACTCCGAAGGGTAGCACTGTATTTCTTTTGCGCCAAGGTGGCTACGCTTGGTGCGTAGTTTAGGAACAGAATCTCCACATCTGCGAGTAGAACCTAGTGCCACTAGCCAACACCTTTGTGGCTGGGTCATTTGTGCCCCCTAATCTAACTTTCCCATAGAATCATCTGTCGGAAATTAAATAGCAAAGACAGCATGACCATATGAGAACACTTAATTGGATTGTTAATCTTTAAAAAGTGCTCCAGGAACTATAGTGATGGTTGAGATTGATGATTCGCGTCAGGCCTTGGTGCACTCAAGCATACTGATTTTGTGTTTGTTTTGGAACCCTGTCTATCCTTTTTTTTCCTTATGGAAGGATCTTAGACCATCTGCTGGTTTTCCTACACTGTACCAAAATATCTATCTGGATACATAAATGAAGACAGTTTTATCTTGATTATGATCATACCTTTTTTATTTTTTTCTTGTTTTTCTCTAGCCTAGTAATACATGACTTCGTATCAAAGAACTGATTGGGAACTAATTCGGTCCTCTTTTACTTCTGAAGGGAGCTCTTCATATTTAAGAAGGCATGGAACATCAGTGCTTGCACAAGAGTTTATGGTGTCTACACATGATTATGACATTGAAGAAGAAGAAATCCATGGGTTTGCATTGCCTCACCAGTCTGCACCTCGTGATATGAAAAGCACCGGGAGACATCCATTCAGACATCAAATAGTGCTTTTGTGACTGATCATCTCTGGAGCTTTTGTGAATGATCTAGCTAGCTATCTGTAAATGATCTAGTTGTGAATGATATTATAATTGTGATGCTTTTGTGAATGTATAATTGTGGTGCTTTTGGGTTTATGTGATGGATCTATGACTGTGGTATACTGATTAATTGTGCATGTCTTTATGATTTGTGTATAAAAATCTGTGATTTGTGGTGCTTAATTAAATGTATATTATTATTAATAACAACTGTAAAAAGGGTGACTTTCTGTTGGTTGCTAAATGTATAGTATGACTACTTACGGTTGGTTGCTAAATCTATAGTACAACAACCCACGGTTGGTCGCTAAATATACCATATTAGCAACGGACGGTCGGTCGCTAAAAAGATGTCGGTCGCTAAAGCCTTTAGCGACGGCACTTACAGCGACCATCCTTATGGGTCGCTAAAAGTTTTTAGCGACCAACCGTAGGTCGCTGAAGGCCGTTTTAGCAACCAACCGTAGGTCGCTGTAAGTGAACCGTCGTGTAGTGCACCAAGTGTAGATGTTATTTGTTGTCTAGTCATTACACCGTTTCCAGTCAAACTGATGTGATCAAATATATGTTGCAAAACCCGATTATGAGTGGTAGAATTGGTAAATGGGCTTATGCACTCATAGAATATCACTTGGCTTATGAACCATTGAAATCTATGAAAGGTCAGGTCGTAGCAGACTTTATTATAGAACATCGGATTGATGATACTCATAAACTAGACATATCATACCTCACAGTTACTCCCTGGATTTTATATTTTGATGGATCGGTTTGCAATGAAGGACAAGGAATTGGCATCATGCTTGTTTCACCAAGTAATGTCTCTTTCGACTTCTCTAGCCGATTAAAAACTTATTGCACTAACAATCAAGCCGAATATGAGGCCCTTTTGTTCGGCTTGGAGCTGTTAACTTGTATGGGAGTAAAACATGTGAGGACATTTGGTGATTCTCAGTCGGTTGTCCAACAAATATTAGAAGAGTATCAATGTTTTGATGGTACTGTAAACAGTTACCTTGAAAAATGTTGGGGCATAATTCATTCTTATGATGAATTCAACATTTGGCACATCTCTAGAGTTGAGAATCACAGAGCTAACAATTTGGCACAAGATGCATCAAGTTATCAGATAAAGCGAGGGAAATTTCACAACACCGAAAATCTGATAACCGATACAGGGCCAATTCTCAGGCCGCGGACCATCCGAGTGAGAGCTTCGGACCGTCCGGGATTGCCAACAAAGCTCTCCTGATTGATTTGGCTGGTAATGAAGCTGATGCAAGCGATTAGAGGACACCCATAATTAATTATCTACGAAATCCCAGTGTTAGGACGGATAGGAACGTTCGGCGTACAACTTTCAAGTATGTTTTAATGAGTGATGAACTCTACCGCCGAACAGTCAACGATGTCCTGCTTAAATGCTTGGGCCCAGGTGATGCTACATTAGCCATGGCCGAAGTACATGAAGGGATTTGTGGTACCCATCAATCGGCTCCAAAGATGAAGTGGTTATTGCAAAGGTCTGGCTTCTATTGGCCTAACATGATAGCTGATTGTTTCAAGTACTACATAGGATGCCAAGTATGTCAAAAATTCGGCGACTTACTGTTGGTCCCTGCAGCCGAATTACATCCTATCATCAAGCCTTAGCCTTTCAGAGGATGGGGATTGGACTTCATAGGAGAAATTCATCCTTCATCATCAAAAGGGCATCGATTCGTGTTAGTTGCCACTGACTACTTTACTAAATGGACTGAGGCCGTTGCTATGAGGAACATGACACATAGGGAAGTAATTGAGTTCATAACTGAGCATATTGTTCATTGATTCGGCATTTCCCAGACTTTGACTACAGACCAAGGGGCTTCTTTTATGTCAAAGGAGGTATGTGAGTTTGCTAAATTATATAGAATTAAGTTAATCAATTCATCTCCGTATTAGGCTCAGGCCAATGGACAGGCCGAGTCTAGTAATAGGACATTGATTATAGCCTGATAAAAAAGAAGATATCTAATCATCCTAAGCATTGGCATAGGATTTTGTCTGAAGCTTTATGGGCTCATAGAATATCTAAACATTGTGCTACTAAAGTATCTCCGTTTGAGCTCGTTTATGGGCAGGAAGCAGTGTTGCCTGTAGAGATAAGTTTAAATGCTGTCAGGTTCGCCAAGCAAAATGGTCTGACTATCGGTGATTATTATAATTCAATGATGGAAAATATTGATGAAGTGACCGACAAGAGAGTGACAGCTTAGGAGAAATAGAAAAGGACAAGATCATGGTCGCCAAAGCTTACAACAAGAAGGTCAAGGCTAAATCATTCCAAGTAGGGGACCTGGTCTGGAAGATTGTCCTGCCTCTGAGGAGTAAAGACCAGAAGTTTGGGAAGTGGTCGCCAAGCTGGGAAGGCCCTTACAGAGTCACGCAGGTGATGTCTGGTAATGCCTACTTGTTGCAAACATTACAAGTAGGAAGATTGTCCTACCTCTGAGGAGTAAAGACTTGCCCAATGCGTTAAACGGGTGTTTTCTCAAGCAGTATCATCATAGTATGTGGCAAGATGCCTAAGGAAACTGATGTGGTCGCATGGTGTTAGTTGCTTTTGGTTTGCTCAGCTCCACCAAAAGGCAGGGGGCATATGTTGGGTGCCAAATTGGGCGGCCGGACGGTCCGCACTGGTGGTTCGGACGGTCCGCGCGCGCAGAGCCAATTAGGATTTCTAGTTTCTTGCTATGGTTGTTGGATAGATTCATGGAATTAACTCGGGAGATTTTTTTGTAACGGGTCCAGCCCCCCCTCCTCTATAAATACAGAGGAATACAACTGATTAAAGATCAACAATCGAATCAATAATCAGTTTATATCTCGTTTTTACCTTAGTCATTAGGAGTAGTTCTAGTCTAGTTCTAGTTTAGACTTCCAATCCCTAAATTTTTCGCTTCTCTTCGGCTCTATGTCAATTAGAGATGTCTAGGTTGGCCTGCCGAGCCTAGAAAGTTTCGAGAAAGCTGTGACACACTATGTATAGAAACCTAAGAGATCCACACATGAAATCATAGGGATCCACACATGATCTCTTAGGTTTCTACACGTAGTGTGTAACAGCTTTCTCGAAACTTTCTCAAATTTTTATCACAACCTCTATATATGATATCATGACATGTGGACAAGTTTCATGATTTTCTGACTTTGTTTGTGTTTTATACAATTTTTAAACATGTGGATGGCAAGTTCACGGCCATGTTTAGTGAGCATTTTGCTCGAAGTTTCCGGTCTGCTCCTGAAATCGGTCGTAACTTGTGCTAAGTAGCATGGATATCATTTTTGCATGCACGGTTTTTCAAGTTTCGAGTGACCTGCAGTTCAAATCTAAATTTTCCGAAGAAATTCAAATAAACGAACTAAATCTACTATGTCGGGGACCATAATTAGGGGTACCCCCAAGACTCCTAATCTCAGCTGGTAAACCCCATCAGCACAAAGCTGCGAAGGCCTGATGGGCACGATTCAGGCCAAGGCTCCGCTCAAGGGACACGATCCTGCCTCGCCCGAGCCCGACCTCGGGCAAAGACAGCCGACCCCGGAAGATTCATGCCTCGCCCGAGGGTCCCCTCAAGCAACGGACGCACCATCGACTCGCCCGAGGCTCAGCTCGGGTAGGCTTCGCGGAGAAGCAACCTTGGCCAAATCGCCATGCCAACCGACCGTATCGTAGGAGCATTTAATGCAAGGATCGCTTGACACCTTATCCTGACGCGCGCTCTTCAGTCGACAGAGCCGAAGTGACCGCAGTCACTTCGCGCTCCATTGACCGACCGAACAGGAATACAGCGCCGCCTGCCCTGCTCCGACTGTCGTGCCACTCGCCAGAGTGAGGTCGACAACGGCTAAGTCTAGCCTCGGGCGACATAGGAAACTCCGCCTCGCCCGACCCCAGGGCTCAGACTCGGCCTCGGCTCCGGAAGACGATGGACTCCGCCTCGCCCGACCCTAGGGCTCGGACTCAGCCTCAGCTCCGGAAGACGATGGACTCCGCCTCGCCCGACCCCAGGGCTCGGACTCAGCCTCGGCTCCGGAAGATGACGAACTCCGCCTCGCCCGACCCTAGGGCTCGGACTCAGCCTCGGCTCCGGAAGACGACGAACTCCGCCTCGCCCGACCCCAGGGCTCGGACTCATCCTCGGCTCCGGAAGATGATGGACTCCGCCTCGCCCGACCCCAGGGCTCGGACTCAACCTCGACCTCAGAGGAATCGCCACCTCGCCCAAACTCGGGTCCGGACCGGCCACGTCGCCAGGGGGCCATCATTACCCTGCCCCTAGCTAGCTCAGGCTATGGGGAACAAGACCAGCGTCCCATCTGGCTCGCCCCGGTAAACAAATAATGATGGCGCCCCGCGTGCTCCATGACGACGGCGACTCTCAGCCCCTTACGGAAGCAAGGAGACATCAACAAGGATTCGACAGCCCTGACAGCTGTCCTTCCATAGGGCCCAAGCGCTCCTCCGACGGCCACAACATCACATAAACAGGGTGCCAAAACCTCTCCGACTACCACGACAACATGTACTTAGGGCTCTAACTCCTCTATGCTAGACACGTTAGCACACTGCTACACCCCCCCCATTGTACACCTGGACCCTCTCCTTACGCCTATAAAAGGAAGGTCCAGGGCTCTCGTACGAAAAGGTTGGCCGCGCGGGAGAACGGGCCGACGCATAAGGCTCTCGCTCTCTCTCTCTCTCTCTCCCACGCGAACGCTTGTAACCCCCTACTGCAAGCGCATCCATCCGCCCTGGGCACAGGACAACACGAAGGCCGTGGTTCCCCTTACTGTTCTCCCCCCTTTGTGTCCCGTCTCGCGCCGACCCATCTGGGCTGGGACACGCAGCGACAATTTACTCGTCGGTCCAGGGACCCCCTGGGGCCGAAATGCCGACAGTTGGCGCGCTAGGTAGGGGCCTGCTGCGTGTTGATGAGCAGCTTCCCGTCAAGCTCCAGATGGGTAGTCTCTAGCAACCTTTCCAACCCGGGACGATGCTCCGTTTCGGGAGTCTTGAGTTCATGTCCCTCGACGGCAGCTACGACATGATACTCCTTCCTCTGCCACGCGACAGCGACAATGGCGGCCGTCAGCCCGCCCGCCGGCGGCGGAATCAACGACGTCTTCCCCACATGGCGGAAGAACAACATCCGGGTTTGTCCCGTCACCTCCCCCACCGACGGAGGAGGAGGCGGGGCAACCATGGCCAAGTAGGAGGCAGCGCCTCGTCGGCTGTCGAGCAAGTCAACGACGCCGGCGCCCCAGCGGGGGACACGTCGGGCTTTGACCTTGCGTCTGAGACGAAGACGAGCACCGTTTCCCCGCAACACGCCAACCCCAAGCAGACGAACGACGCCAGCATGCTCGCGAAGGACTTGCTGGGCGTCGCCCTCATACCCGAGACAACGGTGCAGTCTGCCCCTGACGCGACTTCGTCACTGCCCATCGACCAAGAGGTACCGACCGATTCCCATCTCGTGCCTTTTGGATTCAGCTTCGACCCACCAAGCGACCTCGCTTCGGTGGAAGCCTTCAAAGAGGCATGTACCAACCCTCCGGGGTACCATATGCGGTCGCCCTGGGACAGACTGACGGCCGTCTCGACCTACGGACCCTCGGGTTCCGAGGAAGACGACGAGCCCGACTTTTGTTGGGATTTCTCCGGGCTTGGTAACCCCAGTGCCATGCAGGACTTCATGACCGCATGCGACTACTGCCTCTCCGATTGTTTCGATGGTAGCCGTAGCCTCGGCGACGAGGACTGCGACCCGAGTCGTGAATGTTTCCACGTCGATCTAGGGGGTCCCGGCGAAGGCAACCATCTTGGTATGCCGGAGAGCGGCGATCCCCCTAGGCATGCGCCTCGCGTTGACATCCTTCGGGAGCTAGCTGTGGTCCCAGTCCCTGCGGGGGGTCAAGACGCACAGCTCGAGCAAATCCGCGAGATGCAGGCCAGGCTCGACGAGGGAGCAGGAACACTTGAGCAGTTCCGGCGGAACATCGGGCAGGAATGGGCAGACCAAGCTCCGGCCGGAGAAGCGCATCATCTACCCCAGGGCATCCAGCACCGCATTGCCGACAACGTCAGGGCAAGGCCACCACCGACTTCCAGTGGGGTCGGCCAGAACCTGGCTGCAGCAGCAATACTACTCCGCGCGATGCCGGAACCATCGACCACCGAAGGGCGGCGTATCCAGGGAGAGCTCAATAATCTCCTGGAGGATGCCGCGGTCCGACGGGCCGAAAGCTCTGCCTCCCGAAGGCAGAGGTACCCCTCGGAGCATCGCGCCGTGACTTCCCGATTCGTGCGGGAAGCCACGGTCCACACCGGGCGCACGCGCAACACGGCGCCTGCGGCCTCGGGTCGCCTCAGCAACGAGCACCACCACCGCAACCGTCGAGCCCACCTCGACGAGAGGGTGCGCTGAGGCTACCACCCCAGGTGTGGGGGACGCTATGACAGTGGGGAGGATCGGAGCCCCTCGCCCGAACCACCCGGTCCGCAGGCTTTCAGCCGGGCCATACGACGGGCGCCGTTCCCGACCCGGTTCCGAGCCCCGACTACCATCACAAAGTACTCGAGGGAGACGAGGCTGGAACTGTGGCACACGGACTACCGACTGGCCTGCCAGCTGGGTGGAACGGACGATGACAACCTCATCATCCGCGACCTCCCCCTGTTCCTCTCCGACACCGCTCGAGCCTGGCTGGAGCATCTGCCTCCGGGGCAGATCTCCAACTGGGACGACCTGGTCCAAGCCTTCACCGGCAACTTCCAGGGCACGTGCGTGCACCCTAGGAACTCCTGGGATCTCCAAAGCTGCCGCCAGCAGCCGGGAGAGACTCTCCGGGACTACATCCGGCGATTCTCGAAGCAGCGCACCGAGCTGCCCAACGTCACCGACTCGAACGTCATCTGCGCGTTCCTCGCCGGCACCACCTGCCGCGACCTGGTGAGCAAGCTGGGTCGCAAGACCCCCACCAGGGCGAGCGAGCTGATGGACATCGCCACCAAGTTCGCCTCTGGCCAGGAGGCGGTTGAGGCCATCTTCCGAAAGGACAAGCAGCCCCAGGGCCGCCAGCCGGAAGACGTCCCCGAGGCGTCCGCTCAGCGCGGCACCAAGAAGAAGAACAAGAAGAAGTCGCAAGCGAAACGCGACACCACCGACGCGGACCTTGTCGCCGCCGCTGAGTACAAGAACCCTCGAAAACCTCCTGGAGGTGCCAATCTCTTCGATAAGATGCTCAAGGAGCCGTGCCCCTATCATCAGGGACCCGTCAAGCACACCCTTGAGGAGTGCGTCATGCTTCGGCGCTACTTTCACAAGGCCGGGCCACCGGTGGAAGGTGGCAAGGCCCACAACAATGACAAGAAGGAGGATCACAAGACAGGGGAGTTCCCCGAGGTCCACGACTACTTCATGATCTACGGTGGGCAAGTGGCGAACGCCTCGGCTCGGCACCGCAAGAAAGAGCGTCGGGAGGTCTGCTCGGTAAAGGTGGCGGCGCTAGTCTACCTAGACTGGTTCGACAAGCCCATCACCTTCGACCAGGGCGACCACCCCGACCGCGTGCCAAACCCGGGGAAATATCCGCTCGTTGTCGACCCCGTCATCGGCAACGTCAGGCTCACCAAGGTCCTCATGGATGGAGGCAGCAGCCTCAACATCATCTACGCTGAGACCCTCGGGCTCCTGCAGATCGATCTGTCCTTGATCCGGGCCGGCGCGGCGCCTTTTCACTGGATCATCCCGGGAAACGCGTCCATCCCCTCGGACAACTTGATCCGCCCGTCTGCTTCGGGACTCCCTCCAACTTCCGAAGGGAAACCCTCACGTTCGAGGTGGTCGGGTTCCGAGGAACCTACCACGCAGTACTGGGGAGGCCATTCTACGCCAAGTTCATGGCCGTCCCCAACTACACCTACCTCAAGCTCAAAATGTCGGGCCCCAACGGGGTCATCACCGTCGGCCCCACGTACCGACACGCGTACGAATGCGATGTGGAGTGCGTGGAGTACGCCGAGGCCCTCGCCGAATCTGAGGCCCTCATCGCCGACCTGGAGAGCCTCTCCAAGGAGGCGCCATATGCGAAGCGCCACGCCGGCAACTTCGAGCCAGCAGAGACGGTTAAGTCCGTCCCTCTCGACCCCAACAACGACGCCTCCAAGCAGATCCGGATTGGCTCCGAGCTCGACCCCAAATAGGAAGCAGTGCTCGTCGACTTCCTCTGCGCGAACGCTGAAGTTTTCGCGTGGAGTCCCTCGGACATGCCTGGCATACCGAGGGATGTCGCCGAGCACTCGCTGGATATCCAAGCTGGAGCCCGACCCGTGAAGCAGCCTCTACGCCGATTCGACGAAGAAAAGCGCAGAGCCATAGGCGAGGAGATCCACAAGCTGATGGTCGCAGGGTTCATCAAAGAGGTATTCCATCCCAAATGGCTTGCCAACCCTGTGCTTGTGAGAAAGAAAGGAGGGAAATGGCGGATGTGTGTAGACTACACTGGTCTAAACAAAGCATGTCCGAAGGTTCCCTACCCTCTGCCTCGCATCGATCAAATCGTGGATTCCACTGCTGGGTGCGAAACCCTGTATTTCCTCGATGCCTACTCAGGGTATCACCAAATCAGGATGAAAGAGTCTGACGAGCTCGCGACTTCTTTCATCACGCCCTTTGGCATGTACTGCTACGTTAGTATGCCATTTGGTTTGAGGAATGTGGGTGCGACGTACCAAAGGTGCATGAACCACGCGTTTGGCAAACACATTGGTCGGACCGTCGAGGCTTACGTCGATGACATCGTAGTCAAGACGAGGAAAGCCTCCGACCACCTCTCCGACCTTGAAACGACATTCAAGAGTCTCAAGGCGAAAGGCGTAAAACTCAATCCCGAGAAGTGCGTCTTCGGAGTCCCCCGAGGCATGCTCTTGGGGTTCATCGTCTCCAAGCGGGGCATCGAGGCCAACCCAGAGAAAATCGCGGCCATCACCAACATGGGGCCCATCAAGGACTTGAAAGGCGTACAGAGGGTCATGGGATGCCTTGCGGCTCTGAGCCGCTTCATCTCGCGCCTCGACGAAAGAGGCCTACTTCTGTACCGCCTCTTAAGAAAGACCGAGTGCTTCACTTGGACCCCCGAGGCCGAGGAAGCCCTCGGGAACCTGAAGGCACTCCTTACGAACGCACCCATCCTGGTGCCTCCCACTGCCGGAGAAGCCCTCTTGATCTACGTCGCCGCTACCACTCAGGTGGTCAGCGCCGCGATCGTGGTCGAAAGACGAGAAGAAGGGCATGCATTGCCCGTCCAGAGGCCGGTCTACTTCATCAGTGAGGTACTGTCCGAGACCAAGATCCGCTACCCACAAATTCAGAAGCTGTTGTACGCGGTGATTCTGACGCGGCGGAAGTTGCGACACTACTTCGAGTCTCCTCCGGTGACTGTGGTGTCATCCTTCCCCTTGGGGGAGATCATCTAGTGCCGAGAGGCCTCGGGTAGGATTGCAAAGTGGGCGGTGGAAATCATGGGCGAGACAATCTCGTTCGCCCCTCGGAAGGCCATCAAGTCCCAAGTCTTGGCGGACTTTGTGGCTGAATGGGTCGACACCCAGCTCCCTGCAGCATCGATCCAACCGGAACTCTGGACCATGTTTTTCGATGGGTCGCTGATGAAAACAGGGGCAGGCACGGGCCTGCTCTTCATCTTACCCCTCGGGAAGCACCTCCGCTACGTGCTGCGCCTCCATTTCCCGGCGTCCAACAATGTGGCTGAGTACGAGGCTCTGGTCAACGGGTTGCGCATCGCCATCGAGCTAGGGGTCCGACGCCTCGACGCTCGCGGTGACTCGCAGCTTGTCATCGACCAAGTCATGAAGAACTCCCACTGCCGCCACCCGAAGATGGAAGCCTACTGCGACGAGGTTCGGCGCTTAGAGGACAAGTTCTACGGGCTCGAGGTCAACCACGTCGCCCGGCGGTACAACGAGACTGCGGACGAGCTGGCGAAGATAGCTTCGGCACGAACAACGGTTCCCCCCGAACGTCTTCTCCTGGGACCTACATCAACCCTTAGTCAAGACAAACGACACGCCCGAGCCCGAGAAGGCCTCGGCCCGGCCCGAGGCACCCTCGGCCCCGCCCGAGGCACCCTCGGCTAACGAGGGTGAGGCTCTGCGCATCGAGGAAGAGCGGAATGGGGTCACGCCTAATCGAAACTGGCAGACCCCGTACCTGCAATATCTCCACCGAGGAGAGCTACCCCTCGACAGAGCCGAAGCTCGGCGACTGGCGCGGCGCGCCAAGTCATTCGTCTTACTGGGTGACGAGAAGGAGCTCTACCACCGCAGCCCCTCCGGCATCCTCCAGCGATGCATATCCATCGCCGAAGGCCAGGAGCTCTTACAAGAAATACACTCGGGGGCTTGCGGTCATCACGCAGCGCCTCGAGCCCTTGTTGGAAACGCTTTCCGACAAGGTTTCTACTGGCCAACCGCGGTGGCCGACGCCACTAGGATTGTACGCACCTGCCAAGGGTGTCAATTCTACGCGAAGCAGACCCACCTGTCCACTCAGGCTCTGCAGACAATACCCATCACCTGGCCATTTGCTGTGTGGGGTCTGGACCTCGTCAGTCCCTTGCAGAAGGCGCCCGGGGGCTACACGCACCTGCTGGTCGCCATCGACAAATTCTCCAAGTGGATCGAGGTCCGACCCCTAAACAGCATCAGGTCCGAACAGGCGGTGGCGTTCTTCACCAACATCATCCATCGCTTTGGGGTCCCGAACTCCATCATCACCGACAACGGCACCCAGTTCACCGGCAGAAAGTTCCTGGACTTCTGCGAGGATCACCACATCCGGGTGGATTGGGCCACCGTGGCTCACCCCATGACGAATGAACAAGTAGAGCGTGCTAACGGCATGATTCTGCAAGGACTCAAGCCACGGATCTACAACGACCTCAACAAGTTCGGCAAGCGATGGATGAAGGAACTCCCCTCGGTGGTCTGGAGTCTGAGAAAAACGCCGAGCCGAGCCATGGGCTTCACACTGTTCTTTCTAGTCTATGGGGCCGAGGCCATCTTGCCCATAGACTTAGAATACGGTTCCCCGAGGACGAGCGCGTACGACGACCAAAGCAATCGAACCAACCGAGAATACTCACTGGACCAGCTGGAAGAGGCTCGGGACATGGCCTTACTACACTCGGCGCGGTATCAGCAGTCCCTACGACGCTACCACGCCCAAGGGGTTCGGTCCCGAGACCTCCAGGTGGGCGACTTGGTGCTTCGGCTGCGACAAGACGCCCGAGGGCGCCACAAGCTCACGCCTCCCTGGGAAGGGCCATTCATCATCGCCAAGATTTTGAAGCCCGGAACATACAAGCTGGCCAACAGTCAAGGCGAGGTCTACAGCAACGCTTGGAACATCCGACAGCTACGTCGCTTCTACCCTTAAGATGTTTTCAAGTCGTTCATACACCTCGTTTACATACGCCAATAAAGTATAACCATCAAGGAAGGGTCAGCCTTGCCTCGGCAAAGCCCGACCCTCCCTCGGGGGCTAGAAGGGGCGAACCCTGTCTGCGTCAAAATTTTCCTCGAAAAAAGTCTTCCATCAAAACGACTTTCGCGTCTCCCGGATATATCAGTAACAGGACCCCAAGAAATGAATAAGGGTGCATGTAAGTGGCAAGGCCGACCGAGCCGAGGGACTCCTACGCCTCTGGGATACAGATACCTCACTCGTCGCCTACCGCGAAAAATAACTCTTACTTGGGTAAGCAATCCTGCTACTGACGAACGAGTCCGGATACGCAAAACAGGAGGAAAAGAGACACAACCTTATATTACGATGATAAAGTGTTTGGGCCTCGGCGGCCGCAAAAGACACATATGCATTCAAAATAAACTGCTCTGGCAGAATCAGGCGTCGCCCGGAGAAGGAGCCGCGCCCTCGGCTTCGTATCCACCCTCGGCGAGATCCGCCCCGGCCTCGAACGACGGTGCAAGCGGGAGGATCTCTGCTTCGAAGGTGGTCGCCAGCACCGCGCTTGGGCCCGCGGCGGCCGCGTCAAGCCTCTGGACTTTGGCCAGGGCAGCTTCATCTTCGTCGGGAAGGCAATACCCCTCGCTGACCCGCTCCAGATCCACGTCGTAGTGGGAAGCGAGCACGGCGAAGGCCCGCCTGATGCCGTGATGCAGCGCCTCGTGGAGTCTGCCGCGCGCGTGGTCACCCAAGGCCTGCAGGCGACTCTGAGGGGAGCTTCTCGAGGGGACGTCGTCGAAACCAAAGACCCGGCAGAAGGCCGAGATGGCCTCGGACATGGCCGCGTGGTCGGCCTCCCTCTGCTCGGCCGCTTGGGCAAGTGCCTTGGTGGACTCATCGAGGGCAGACTCGAGCTCTGCAAACAGCCGAAGCAGAAGACTTCAAACACGAGTTGAGGAACGAAGCTGGATCAAAATCTTAAAACAACCAAGACATACCTTCGGCTCGGGCACGTTGCTCTGAGGATGTGGCTTGGGCCACGGCTAGGTCTGCCGCAAGGGCTCCGGCCCGAGCAGACGCCTCGGCTAACTGGACTCCAAGAGCCTCAGCCCGGCTTTCAGCCTCGGTGGCCCGGCCCCGAGATTGGTCCCACTCGCCGATGACCTGGCCAAGCTCCAACTGCTGCCGCTGCGCCTCTGCGCGTGCCGCCGCTGCCTCTGCTCCCAGATCGACACAGAGCAACCTAAGGTCCGCCACCTCGGCGCTCCGTTGGGAGAGGCGCTCGGTAGCCCTGGCAAGCGTGGTCCTCAAGGACCGCAGCGAACCCCAGACATCGGCCTCGCGGCGGATGAACGATGACTTGGCGGCGCTCAGATCCTGAGGAAAGGAAGCGGGGCGTCACAAAGAATGCCTTGATCACGTGAAAGGTATGCTTGAAATCATTACCTGGAGGATCTTGGGAACGTCCCTGCAAAGGACCTCCAAGGTCGACCGAAGCGACCCCACCGTTGCCTCGGCACACTCACGAAGCCCGTCCCAAGACTGCTCCTCTCGCTCATCATCAAGAACGAAGAGGGGATCCGAAGCCCCACTGGTCCAGAACCGGAGCAACTGACGCCGCCTGTCGGGACTGCGCCGCACGGGGATGAGGTTACCGCTCCCCAGGACGGGTCGCGGTTCTGCGCCCCCCTCCTCCGAGGCATCAAGTAGCGACGCCTCGACCATCTCAGCGTCAGCGGCAACGGGTGGCTCCACAGCCAGAACGGCAACCACCTCGTCAGAAGCCGGTGCCAGCGCTAGCAACACGTCTGGTGGGCTCGAGGCCGCAGCCGCGCCAGCAGTCTCCCTCGGCACGACGGCCGCCTCGACGAAGGAGTCGGCCTCGGGAGCTCGCCCCATGGCAACTTATGCCACCTGGGCCCCCCGCTTTGGGGCATCTTGTAAGAAGGCCAGCTGGCCGGCGAGGCCCGATGCGGCACTGGCTGCAGAAGCCGGCGCCGTTTTGAGGGCCTTTCGAGGAGCCAGACCGGTCGAACCATGCCTCCGTTTGCTAGGAAGAAAAGGAAGAACAGGATCAGGACACACAAAGGAGGAGCCAGGACGAAGATATCCTAAGATACTTACCCACTCTGGGCCACGATCAATCGTGCCTGTGGGGAGGTCTCTCGAGCCTCGATCCCCGAAGGTACCACCGAGGTCAGCCCCGCTGCTGGCTTCGGCACCGTCTTTGCCTTGGGCGCCCGAGGCACCAGAGGGACGGACTGCCCAGGCGCAGCCACGACGACTCGAGGACCACCCTCCTGCGCAGCCAGCACGGGCAACGGTTCTTGGGGAACAGGAGGCTTGGCCTGACTCCCCGGGGTCACCTCAACTACCTCGGCCAAGGGGTCAAGTACCCCCTCGGCCTGCCCCCGTTCTTCGGACCGGGACCCCGACATCCCGGCCTTGGATACCGACGGCGCCAGCCTGCTCGGGGGCTGGCTCGACGACCCCTGGCCCAGCCTCAGATCCGGGCTGAGGCCGAGGCGGGCAGCCATGTCGTCGTCTTCATCATCGTTTTCATCGTCGTCGTCGTCATCATCAGGCGTCTCCGGCGACGGCTCCCTCGGGAGCCCATCCCTCTCCTGCCGACGACGAAGCCTTTCCAAGGCATCCCAAGCCCGCATCCGCTCGCGGGCCCGATCCTTCTTCGCGTCCTTCTTCTCCTTCCTCTTCTCCGCGGCGACCCTCTGCGCAGCTCGGTCCACCGTGTCCTCTGGGACCGGTGGCAGGGAAGGCTTGTGAAACCCCACCTCCTGGAGACGGACGAAAAGTCTCGGCTGTGAGAACCAAGGGCAATCCGACACAAGAAGGAAGAAGGAGCGGACACTCACCAGGGACACACACCCGCGATCGGGACGCATCGAGAGCTAGGAAAAGGCATCGGCGTCTAACTGCCCGACCGTGCCGGATACCCGCCTGTGGAGGTCGTCGGCGGGAAGGGGGTCCGAGGACATCTGCAAACCCTCCAAGTCGACCCCCGGCATCATCTCCCAAAGTGGCAGCCGCCGCTCCGTCAAGGGGAGCACCCTCCGGCGATGAATGGCGGCAACCACCCCCGCGGCGGTGAGCCCTCCTTCTCACAGCTCCTCCAAGGCCTTCAAAAGGGGCTGGAGATTCTTCTGTCTCTCGCGCGAGGGCCCGTAGCGCCAGTTACCGCCGGCGGCGGTCACCACTCGTTGAGAAAACGACGGGAGCCTCCCGTCGTCATTTCAGAGATAAAACCACCGACGCTGCCACCCTTTGTTCGAAGACGCGAGGATGGCAGGGATGTACTGCTGTGCCCGCGCCTGCCTCAACTGGAGGATGCAGCCACCGGCCCGCACCGCCATGCGAACTCTTCTTTCCCCCGTCGTCGAGGCAAAAAGCTCCACGGAGAAGAGATGGGTCCACAGGTCCCAGTGGGGGGCAATCCCCAAATATCCTTCACAAACCGCCGCGAAGATGGCTGCTTGCGAGATGGAGTTGGGACTGAGATTGTGCAGCTCTACCCCGTAGACATCCAGAATCGCCCGCATAAAACGGCTTGCCGGCACTCCGAACCCTCGCTCGTGAAAAGAGACGAAGCTCAGCACATACCCCGGTGGCGGGGACAGGGCGGCTCCGCTCGGAAGGGCCATCCACTCTGGCTGCGAGTCACCAGAGAGAGGGCAAAGCAAACCATCAGCAACAAGGGCCTCCAGATCATCCGCCGTGACGGTGGAGAAAGGCCACGGGTCGCGCGGCGAAACAACGGTCACCCGTAGACCAAGCAGAAGAGGTGGCGGCGGAGAGGACAAGGTGCGCGGTTTCCTTTCTCTGGCTATTCCCTCAGGTTGCGAAGACCTAAGTGGGAGGCGAGCAGCAGAGTAAAGAACCGTCACCGGTCCCTCTCCCGAATATATAAAGGCCCAGGCGAGACCTGTTCAACACTTCGCCCGAACCCGCCGCGAGATTCAAAACTCAAAAGCGAGACGATCGTTCCTCGAACGGCTCGCGCACGCACAACGGCTGCCCCGCGAACCACTCGTCCCGTCGCATTAACTCTGTGACAGGACAGGCGGCACCTTTGGCAGGCAAAGCAGGCGACGCTTCACCTCCGCCATGATGATCGCGTCAAAAAAGGTGCGCCACGTCATTCGATTTCGTATCCTTTTCCACTTCCTCTTTCTCTCTCTTGCCACAGGGGCCGGGAAAGGGGATACTCCGAAAGGGATCCTTCTCTGCGAAGGAAGCGGGCCCCGAGCCCCCCTACTGATCAGAGGTTCGAAGGCTGGCCCCTCGGAAGGGTTCAACAGCCGCCTCAGAGCACTCGGGCTCTGCGCCCACTACTGGTCAGAGGTTCGAAGGCTGGCCCCTCGGAAGGGTTCAACGGCCGCCTTAGGCCACTCGGGCTCTGCGCCCACTACTGATCAGGGGTTCGTAGGCTGGCCCTCGAAGGGTTCGACAGCCGCCTCAGAGCACGCGGAGCGAGGGATGACCCTGGGTACGTTCGATACATAACCAAGGCTCGGGCTACGCTCTCGAGGTACCCTAGGACATTTCCGAGACCGACGGGAACGATTTTGTAACGGAATCCCACTAGAGGGAGGCATCGAGCCCTCGGACCCCGTCAAAAGGGGACCGGGTCCCGCGAATCACCCGCAGGTACTTTTGGAGCGCGCCTCCGGGCCACTAGCCGACCCCTAACGAATGTGGCACGGGCGTCCACTCGGATTACCCGCTAGCAACTCACTGGAGACACCATGTTCGGCGCCCTCCGAGGGCAACATGGCGCTTTCCCCCCCCTCCTCCTTGCGGAAAGGCGACGCAGGGGCGTATGAAAAAAGCCGAGTCTGTCTTTGACCGTCCTCTCGCTCTGTGCGGAGGCTCAGGGGCTGCTCTCGCAAACCCGGCTCCGGCCAAACTGTTGACAGCATCAACATACCAGCCCGAGAACTTGGGAATCGACTATGCACCCGGGCTACGGCCAGTTCGCATGAGGGAACAACCAGGTCGACTGAGCCATCACGAAAGGCACTAAGACCTCGAAGGAGTCAAAACACTCCTCCGAGGCCTCGGGGGCTACACCCGGCGGGTGCGCTCGCGCGCACCCACTGGAACGAAATGCAACCGAGAAAGGCCGGTCCCCTTGCAAAAAAGTGCGACAAAAGCCTCCAAGCGAGTGCCAACACTCCCTTTGAGGCTCGAGGGCTACTGTCGGGGACCATAATTAGGGGTACCCCCAAGACTCCTAATCTCAGCTGGTAAACCCCATCAGCACAAAGCTGTGATGGCCTAATGGGCACGATTCAGGCCAAGGCTCCGCTCAAGGGACACGATCCCGCCTTGCCTAAGCCCGACCTCGGGCAAAGACAACCAACCCCGGAAGATTCACGCCTCGCCCGAGGGTCCCCTCAAGCAACGGACGCACCATCGACTCGCCCGAGGCTCAGCTCGGTTAGGCTTCGCGGAGAAGCAATCTTGGCCAAATCGCCATGCCAACCGACCGTATCGCAGGAGCATTTAATGCAAGGATCGCCTGACACCTTATCCTGACGCGCGCTCTTCAGTCGACAGAGCCGAAGTGACCGCAGTCACTTCGCCGCTCCACTGACCGACCCGACAGGAATACAGCGCCGCCTGCCCTGCTCCGAATGTCGTGCCACTCGCCAGAGTGAGGTCGACAGCAGCTAAGTCCAGCCTCGGGCGACATAGGAAACTCCGCCTCGCCCGACCCCAGGGCTCGGACTCAACCTCGGCTCCGGAAGACGATGGACTCCGCCTCGCCCGACCCCAGGGCTCGGACTCAGCCTCGGCTCCGGAAGACGACGAACTCCGCCTCGCCCGACCCTAGGGCTCGGACTCAGCCTCGGCTCCGGAAGACGACGAACTCCGCCTCGCCCGACCCCAGGGCTCGGACTCAGCCTCGGCTCCGGAAGACGATGGACTCCGCCTCGCCCGACCCTAGGGCTCGGACTCAACCTCGACCTCAGAGGAATCGCCACCTCGCCCAAACTCGGGTCCGGACTGGCCACGTCGCCAGGGGGGCCATCATTACCCTGCCCCTAGCTAGCTCAGGCTACGGGGAACAAGACCGGTGTCCCATCTGGCTCGCCCCGGTAAACAAATAATGATGGCGCCCCACGTGCTCCATGACGACGGCGGCTCTCAGCCCCTTACGGAAGCAAGGAGACATCAGCAAGGATTCGACAGCCCCGACAGCTGTCCTTCCACAGGGCCCAAGCGCTCCTCCGATGGCCACGACATCACATGAACAGGGAGCCAAAACCTCTCCGACTGCCACAACGGCATGTACTTAGGGCTCTAGCTCCTCTCTGCTAGACACGTTAGCACACATCTACACCCCCATTGTACACCTGGACCCTCTCCTTACGCCTATAAAAGGAAGGTCCAGGGCTCTCGTACGAAAAGGTTGGCCGCGTGGGAGAACGGGCCGACGCATAAGGCTCTCGCTCTCTCTCTCTCTCCCATGCGAACGCTTGTAACCCCCTATTGCAAGCGCATCCATCCGCCTTGGGCGCAGGACAACACGAAGGCTGTGGTTTCCCCTTACTGTTCTCCCCCTTTGTGTCTCGTCTCGCGCCGACCCATCTGGGTTGGGACACACATCGACAATTTACTCGTCGGTCCAGGGACCCCCCGGGGTCGAAACGCCGACATACTACCTATTGAAAACTCTGTTATAATTATCCCAAAATGGTACATGTAGGTCTACATAGTGTAGGAACATACCACAAAAAGTTTGGTTGGAAAAAATAAAAATAAAAATGTACTTTGCCAAGTGTCCAGAGATGACACTCGGCAAAGAAGCCTTTGCCGAGGGTCAACTAGTTTACACTCGGCAAAGTGTAGTGAAATAATCTTTGTCGAGTGTCATCCGGGGGAAACTCGGCAAAGAGGACTTTGCCGAGTGCCGGATCGGGGGCACTCGGCAAAGTGTTTTTTAAAATATTAAAAAAATCTTTGCCGAGTGCTAGATCACGGGCACTCGACAAAGACCGTTTACTTACCGACGGTTCACCCTTTCTTTCTCACTATCTCACTCTCACTCTCACTCTCACCGCATCGCCGCCGCCCTCGACGCGCCCCTCGTCGTCCCCTCGCCCGGCCACGCGCGTCGCCGTCCCCTCGCCCGGCCGCGCCCCTCGCCATCCCCTCGCGCCGCCACCACCCTCGACGCGCCCCGCCGCCCCTCGCCGTCTCTCGCCCGATCGCCCCTCGCCATCCTGCGCCTGGCCGCCCCTTGTCGTCCCATGCCTGGCCGCGCCCTGACGCCCCTCGCCCGGCCGCACCCCGCCTGCCACTGCCCTTCGCTGCCCCCCTCGCCGCGCCCGCGCCCGCCCGCCTGCCGTCCGCCTCGCCGCGCTCGCGCCCCTTCTCCTTTGAAATATGTGTGGTTGTCAGCCATCGTGCTGATACTTTTATTTGCAGGTTTTATAAACCTCCCCGTGCAGGGGAGGTGCTACCGAAATTTTCTATTGCTAGGCTTATGTTAGAGGATGGAGGACCGTGAGTGGATGTACACGGGCCGTACAGGAAGGAACGATGTGACCCATGAATGGATTAGAAAGACCGATGATTTCGTGGAACGGGCATATGGCGAAGCTGCTAAAGGAGCGAGTCTAGTCCCATGCCCGTGCAGCAAATGTGCCAACCGGAAAAGAAAACCAAAGAAGGCCATGGTAGAACATATTTGGAATAATGGATTTACGCCGGGCTATACTCGGTGGATATTTCATGGTGAAGTGCATCGTACGAGAGAGGAGGTGCTGAGACAACGTGTCGAGGATTATGACACCGATGCGGGGGTAGCGGATATGTTGAACGAATATCAGGAGGCACAGTACACAGGAGGATGTATGGATGACAAGCCAGAGCCGACTGCAAAGGCGTTCTATGACATGTTCGACGCGGCACAGAAGCCCCTTCACGACCAGACAAAGGTTTCTCAACTGGATGCCATTGGGCGTGTAATGACGTTCAAGTCACAGTACAGCATGAGTAGAGACGCATTCGATGGCTTGTTGATGGTTATTGGGAGCCTGCTTCCGGATGATCACGTTCTGCCAAAGAGCATGTACAAGGCACAGAAACTCCTTCGTGCACTCAAGATGACGTATGAGCAGATTCATGCTTGTCTGAAGGGTTGCGTGCTATTTAAGAAAGAATACGTGGAGGCAAAGTACTGTCCCAAGTGTAAATCGTCTAGGTTCATGGAGGTAGACTCTGGTGATGGACAGAAGAGGCAACTCAATATCCCCTTGACAATCTTATGGCACCTTTCGTTCATACCGAGGATCCAGCGTCTGTACATGACAGAAGAATCCGCGAAACAGATGACATGGCACAAAAATAGAAAACGATACAATCCTGACAAGATGGTGCACGCATCTGATGGTGAAGCATGGAAACACTTTGATGCTATTCACCATGAGAAAGCCGAAGAGGCTCGTAATGTACGTGTTGCGCTGGCCACAGATGGGTTCAATCCCTATGGAATGAGCGCTGCCCCGTACACATGTTGGCCTGTGTTTGTTATCCCAATCAATCTCCCCCCTCGTGTGTGCTTTCAAAGGCATAATATATTCGTGTCGTTGATAATTCTCGGACACCCGGGGAATAAAATGGGCGTGTACATGGAGCCTGTTGGGGGCCTTCGGCTTCCGAAGGTCCTCAAAAACATGATTTAACAATGTTTCTGGAGTATAATACATGAGCAGGTACCTTCGGACTTGGATCCTTCGGACTTGGATCAAAACCACAGTGTGAAGAAGTACAAGGAATACGAAGGATGGCGCAGAGCCAAAGATATGCGCAAGGGAGATTCGGCATGATAGCAGAAAAGGAAACCGACTTAAAGATGAAAAGGCTATTTAGACCTCGATGGATTGCTATAGAGTTATTAGCAAATGTAAAGGGTATGGGTGTAATTTTACTTGGGTTGCGTCCCGTGCCTATAAATAGATGAACAGTGCTCCTGTACTGTTCACGCTGACTTGACATTTGCTTTTGCGTCACGCTTGTACTTTTACCTTCTTTCAAGCCGAAGGTACACTTGTAATTTGATATCATTTCTATTTTTCCATAGTAATAAAATAGAAATGAGCTGATAATAATACATGACTGCTTATATTATCTCTTATGTTTTACATGATTCTTTCTTCATTATTATATGTTGTGTTGATGAAGGTATGTCCTTCATAACCTTCGTCCGAAATTCATTATATCCCAAGGGAAATAATGCTTCGGGGGACGAAGGACTTTAACGTTTAACATTCTTTGTGTTGCCTTGTTCTTAACTCATAGCATTTGAGAACAAGTCCCCAACAGAGCCTTTGATCGATGAATTGGTACGTGCCTGGGAGGAAGGGGTATGGACGTATGACCGAACTACGAAGACAAACTTCAGAATGCATGTTTGGTACCAGTACTCCATGCATGACTTACCGGCGTATGGGCTATTCTGCGCCTGGTGTGTTCATGGTAAGTTCCCATGCCCAGTTTGCAAGGAAGCTCTCAGGTTCATTTGGTTGAAAAAGGGTGGCAAATATTCGTCCTTCAATAAACATCGACAATTTCTCCCTCCTAACCATCCATTCCGCCTAGACATCAAGAACTTTACGAAAGGTGTCGTAGTGACAGACCGCCCACCTGCAATGATGACTGGTGCCAAAATTCGTCAACAGGTAGATGGGCTCATGGCCAATACAGAAGGTGGTTTTGTGGGATATGGTGAGCAGCATATGTGGACACATAAGTCTGGCTTGACTCGGCTCCCCTATTATGACGACCTGCTCCTTCCACACAACATTGACATGATGCACACTGAAAAGAATGTTGTCGAGGCACTGTGGGCAACAATTATGGACATTCCTGATAAGTCAAAGGATAACGTAAACGCAAGTGTGGATCTGGCAGCGTTATGTGATAGACCAAACCAAGGGATGAAGCCGCCAAGTGGTGGAAAGACATGGAGAAGGCCTAAGGTCGATATCGTCCTAAGCAGGGCCCAGAGGAAGGAATTACTTCAGTGGATCAAGATGTTGATGTTCCCTGATGAGTATGCAGCTAACCTGAGTAGGGGGTGAACTTATCTACTATGCAATTCTTAGGGATGAAGAGTCATGACTTCCACATATGGATTGAACGGATTCTTCATGCGATGGTTCAAGACTATGTCCCTGAGCATGTCTGGCTAGTGTCGGTGTTTTGGGTCCGACCGCACACCCGGGGTTGCCCCTCAAGGTGTTTTTAGGAGTAGGACGGTGTCGACGACTGTAGCAAAATGGTTCGTGCCGATCGCACGAGGGACAATGGACAAGATTTACAGGTTCGGGCCGCTTAGAAGTGCGTAACACCCTACGTCCTGGTGAGTATATGAGCGTGGTTACAAGAAGGCTCTCTGGATAGAGGGCGCAGAGAGTTTACGTGGGTGGCTAAGTAAAACAGGGTCGATCGTTCTGAAGGGGTGCCCCCTAGGCCTTATATATTCGACCGTGGGGCAGTACATGTAGATATGATAACAACAAGTAGCCAAAAGATAGTGAACCTCCTGAGTTTATCCCTACGCAACCCTCGCCGACTTATCCTCGCATGGCTCCGTTGCATGGGGGCTTCAGCGCGGGAAAGTCGGGTCTCTGTTGCGATTCATTCGTTCGACGTTGTGGGCCGTCCGGGTTTGCACCAGTCCAGTCTTACGTCTTCTCTTCTTTGTTGGTTGCCTTTCTCTAGGCCCACGAAAGAATGACCTTACGAATTATTGGGCCCTTGGGCCTTTCGTGAGGCCTTTTACTTCTTTAGTGGACCCAGGGGATATCTATCCCCCACAAGCCCCCGATCTTTGGGTTGATTTAGAGGTAATCAACTCAAAGATCCAAGGTCTAAAAAATGACTCCCTGCTGTCTTCTCTTGCTCTGATCACTCGTTCGACCAAAGTTTAGTTTTGTGCTTGTGCCTTAGAGGTCGGCATTTTGGATTATAAGATTCTGGACTTCATTGGGTGCACTGGAGGTGCACCCAATGGGTGTAGCCCCCGACCTTTGAGTAGATTTTAGAAGATAATCCACTCGAAGGTCTTTCCCAGGAACTATCTCCATTTGCGTTCCTGCATCTCGGTTGAGGATTAGTCTTTTTAATCTTGTCCCACGCCTTAGAAGTCGGCACTATCTTGGTTTGGAATGATAATCCATGGGGTGCACCGGAGGTGCACCCAATGGGTGTAGCCCCCGACTTTCAAATGGATTTTTTAAGGATAATCCATTCGAAGGTCTTCCTTTCGTTTGTAGAAACTGGCATGAAGCTATTTTGCATTATGCTTTGGAGGTCAGCATTATGTCATCAATATTTTGCTGCAGAGATCAGCGTATATTTTGTCTTTAGCAGCCGAGTTTGCAATCCATCCATATCTTGCTAGGTGGTGCAATTTATTTGCTTCTGCGATTGATTGGACGTTTGACGGACGTTCTCTGTCTAGTCTTCACGTCGCTTCTGTCAGCCATATCTTGTACTTTGCTGGCTATATTTGGCTTTCCTCTGACCCTTACTGATATCTCATTTTTGTCTTGAGGTATTCACTGCATGCCCTGCACGGATGTGACCGTTTTGAAAAATATACTGATAATTCCTGGGCGTCCCCCCCAATGGGTGTGGGCAAGGGACGGCTTGGTACGCTGAGTGTTTTAGCCGGCTGCTTCTGAGTAGTAATGCGATGGGACGGCTAGTGTAATCATATCCTTTGCGCTGTTGACTGGAGTCCCAATGGGTGTAGTGTTGCATGAAACGGCGTCCGCCGTCTGACGTGTCTTCAGATGGGTGGGAGTGCTTATTAAATGCTTTGCGACTGTTCAGTGACCGCGGTTGGAAGTGAGCAGTTGCCTTTCCCTTCTATAAATAACACCTTTGCTTCTCTGGTTTTTTCACATCTCTTCGCTGCTTTTTACTGCCTTCTTCTCCTCCCTTCTATCTGCTTCCACCATGGGCAAGAACAACAAGCACAAGCGTGAGCCGACTCCTCCATCGGAGGAGTTTGGTGACTCGGAATACTCAGAGGAGGAGTTCTCCTCTGAGTCCGAGGGGTCTCCGGCTCCCATCCCCCTGCGTGAGTCGTCTGATGACTCAGACGACTCCCAGGGGCTTGCGGCGGAGGTCTGGACGTACATCCGGGCCGTCGAGCGCTCCGGGCTCGAGGGCTCGGATGAGTCTGGGTTCTCCTCGGACGAGGAGGACTCGGACGGCGGCGAGGACGAAGATGACGACGACGACGACGGCGACGACGACGACGGTGGCGACGGCGACGGTGATAGCGGCAACGGCGGCGGAGGCAGCGGTGGCAAGGGCGGCACCAAGGGCGACAGCAGCGTGGGCAGCACCGGAGGTGGCGGCGGCAAGGGCAGCGGCGGCAGGGCCAGTGGCTAAACGCCACTGGTCTTTAGATATTAGTATAGTTAGAATAATGTAGTAGTAATGTAGAGTAGTATAGTGTAGTTTAGTAGTAGTAGTAATGTAGAGTAGTATAGTGTAGTTTAGTAGTAGTAGTAATGTAGAGTAGAAGTAGGGAAGCACCAACTCGCGAAGAGTTGGTTTGTAAACTTATTAACTTCCCCTTAATGAAGAACTGTCGTTGGCCCCATCTCGATGGTTCGTTTTCTCTGATTGTTGAACTGGTTCTTTTGATATTGTAGATGAATAACTTGCGCATCACATCGACGCTTCCAGAAGTAGCTGCCGAGTAATATTGTAGTCGGTATCGGCGTTTTAGAAACAACGCCGAGCGATTGAAGGTTGACATCAGTGTTTTTAGAAGTAACACCGAGCAGTCGAACACGAAACCAACGTTTTAGAGGCAATGCCGAGTCAGTGAAGATCGACATCGGCATTTTTAGAAGAAATGCCGAGCGATAGAACACGAGATCAGCGTCTTGGAGGCAACGCCGAGTGGTTGAAGGTCGACGCCGGCATTTTAGAAGTAATGCCGAGCGATCGAACGCGGGGTCAGCGCTTTAGAGGCAACGCCGAGTGTTTGAAGGTCGGCGTCGGCATTTTAGAAGTAATGCCGAGCGATAGAATATGAGCTCGTCGTTTTGGAGGCAACGCCGAGTGATTTGAAGGTCGACGTCGGCATTTTAGAAGTAATGCCGAGCGATCGAACGCGGGGTCAGCGCTTTAGAGGCAACGCCGAGTGTTTGAAGGTCGGCGTCGGCATTTTAGAAGTAATGCCGAGCGATAGAATATGAGCTCGTCGTTTTGGAGGCAACGCCGAGTGATTTGAAGGTCGGCGTCGGCATTTTAGAAGTAATGCCGAGCGATTGAACGCGAGGTCAGCGTTTTAGAGACAACGCCGAGTGATTTGAAGGTCGGTGTCGGCATTTTAGAAGTAATGCCGAGCGATAGAATATGAGCTCGTCGTTTTGGAGGCAACGCCGAGTGATTTGAAGGTCGGCGTCGGCATTTTAGAAGTAATGCCGAGCGATTGAACGCGAGGTCAGCGTTTTAGAGGCAACGCCGAGTGATAGCCAGCCGCACGAGTTATTTTGAGGATAATAACCGAGTGATGAAGTGGCACATCGGCTTTTTTGGAAATAACTGTCGGATGTCCACGTGGCATGCTGGGATTTCGGAAATAACCGCCGGGTGATGACTGGGCACTTTTTGAAAGGATATCTGGCTCAAAAATATCCCATAAGAGTTGCGCTTTTAGCCGCCTTTGCTTTCCGTGCCCTAGTTCTTGCATTTCCGCATCTGAATCTTCTCCGCCACTCGCCTCCTACTCTGTTTGCCAGTGAGAAGCAAGATGGCGCCCAAGAGGAAAACTGCGAACTCGTCTGCTGCAGTGATCCCCGCAATCGACCCCAACAGTCAGTTACCCTTCGCAGGTAACCATATGTCTGTTATTTCCGAAGCTGAGCTCCTCCGTCTTGTCTCCATCGGGGTTCTTCCTCCGCGGGAACTCTGTTCTTGGCGGATTTGCCACGGGACTACTGTCCCAACCGAAGATACCCACGAGTCAGTAGTTTACGCTCCTTTCCTTCTCCGCGGCCTCGGCCTTCCCATCTCTCCTTTTTTCCGTGGCCTCCTTGATTTTTATCACATCAACCTGACTCATTTGAACCCTAATTCCATTCTCCAAATCTCCATTTTCGTTCACCTTTGCGAAGCTTATCTCGGCGTGCTGCCGCATTTCGGTTTATGGAAGTATCTGTATCACTGCCGTCCTGGGATGGCCGGGGGGCAACATCAGTTGGTCGGAGGTGCCAGTTTGGAGATGCGTCGTGGGCGGAAGACCGAGTATCTCGAGATACCCCTCAAAGATAGCATTAAAGGTTGGCGTCTGGAGTGGTTTATAGTTGATAATTATGGAAATTCTCTCCCCTCCCGGTCAGGAAGACAGCCAGACGTTCGTACTCCTAGTTGGACTGAGTCTCCCACGGATCAAGAAGCGGCCGAGGCAGGCGTGCTGCTTACTGAAGTCGGATTACTGAAAGAAAGAGGTCTGACTGCTGAAGCTGTGGTCACTGATTTTGTTTTCAAGAACATTCAGCCACTGAAAGACAGGGCCTATCCGGCATATCTGTATCGAGGGCTGGCCGACTCAACTCGGGTTACCAATAGGAGAATTCCTTCTGTTGACTTGGTAAGCCGACTTGAAATGATTCTCAGGGGTAAAGTTTCAAATGTTGGTGCTCCAGTGGCATACTCGGCTTGGAACCTACCTCCTCCCAAAGCTTTCACCCTTTTTGTGTCGAATCCGCCTGTGACTGACAGCCATTTGGGCCTTAGAGTGCGACCCCCTGCTGAAGAAGTCAGTACTTTGGTCGCTTCGCTCGGGGCAATTCCTGATGATGAACGGCAGGTTTATTTTGAAATGCCTCTGAACCCTAGTGATGCCGACATAAATGACATGCTTGATCTGTTAGCTGAGGATTCGTCCGATGCTGCTCCTGATGGTACATTGGCAGTAGTGCCCCTTCCAGAGGTTGCTACAACTTTGGATGTCCCGAAACCTGTCAGTACTCGCCCGAGGCGCCCTAGCCGAACCAGCCAGCCCGAGCCTTCTGCTGATGAGCAAAAGAAGAAGAGTAGACGCCTCCGGCGAGTATCCAGTTTTGATGAGGACGCCGGTACCTTAGCTCCTGCTGCTGAAGAAATGCCTGCAACTGGTCTTACTGACACTGATCCCAATGGGTGTGCCCAAACTGTTGCTGATCCCAATGGGTGTGCTGCTTGCGTTGCCGCTGTGGAGGATGAAGAGGAAGAAGATGAAGCTCCTTTAACTCGGAAAAACAGTCGGCAGTTCATCGCCAGCGGTGAAAGTAGTGGAGTTCCTTCTCCTGCTTTGTCTGCCCTTATTGGTCTGCAAGAACTGTCCATGGCCAACTTTGATCAAACTCTAGAGGATATGGTCCCAGAGGACTTGCTATCAGAACCTGTGGATGATGACGCAACAGAGACTTGTGCTGCCGTGCCAGATTCTGGGTTGAGGTCATCCCGTGCCTCGTCGACCTTAGAGCACGATCTCGAGGGTCGGGATGCTGACTTGGATTGTTCTGGTCCTGTGGAAGTAGCTGAAGGCCCGTCAACCTTAGAGGTGGTTACGGCAGAGAGCTTGGACCCCTTGAATGGTGCTGACACGTGCCCAGCCCCCGAGGATGTCGCCGGGGAAGACTTAGCTCGGGTGAAGAGTATAAGCCACTGCCCAGCCCCCGAGGGTGTTGCCGGGGATGATCCGGCTCAAGTGGGCAGTGCCAACTGTGACCCAGCCCCCGAGGGTGTCCGAGCGAGGTCTCCTTCGTGCACTTCCATGGATGTTCATGCGGGGTCACCTCCACATTCTGGCGGTATGGTGGTGGCCCAAACCCTGGATCAGGGAGTCGCTTTAGAGGGCAGCGTCCCCGCTGGTCTGGCGTTAGGCTCTGTTGAATGTACTAAGCTCGTTCCTTCTGGTCTGTTGCAAGCTGCTTCGGGTGGTAGTCTGGCACCTGGTTATCAGCTGATTTCTCCTGATTTGGGCATCCCTTCGTTCTTTTCCAACCTCCAGGTACTGTGTTGTACTTTAACTTGGTCTTCACGTTGCATGAGTTTTTGTCACTATGTTCATCCGTTTTTCTCATCAGGCTTTGGTGGATGGGATGGCCAGCCAGCTGGGATCGCAGGGTATTTCCATCCCAGAAGTGGTTCCATCTCTTGGGCATTGGAATCCGGTGTCGCTTCATCGTCGTGTATCCGAGTTGGAGGCAACTAATGCTGGTTAGTGCCCTTCTTCTTTTTTGCCTTTGTTTGTGGATTGTTTTACCTTCTGACCTCATTTCGTTTGATTACCTCTTGATAGGAATGACTCGGCAGATTGCAGTTCTTGAGGAAAAACATTCCCGAGATCTAGCTGAAATGGCTCAACGGTGTGCTGACTTCGAGGAGAGGTATTATCAGAGCCAGACTGAACTGAATCAGGTCTCCGCTGCTTTGGATGACGCCAACGCTCTGAGTTCTTCTCTTCATGCGCGGCTTGACTCTGAAAAGGTAACTTAAAAAACCGTGCCTTGTCTTGCTATGCTCTTATTATTTGCTTGGATTCTGAAGGAGTTGATTTTTGCTTGTAGGGAGAAAAACGTATCCTTGCTGCTTCTCGCGACAATCTGGACAGATTGTATCGAGATTCTAACAACTCGCTGACCATCTTAGAGAGGAGTCACCGCTTCACAATGGAGGAACTGGACAATCAGCGTCGCAGGTTGCAAGAATCTGTGGATGAAGTGACCAGTCTTAGGCGATTGTTATCAGCGAAGGATGTCACCATCATAGAACTCCGAGCTTCCAAGAAAACCATTGCTCAGGAGTTGGAGGCTGCTCGGCTGGCTGCTAAGGTTGCCGAAGAGACTGCAGCTACTCTCAAGGTTCAGCGCGATAAAGCCATGGACAAGGCTATTCGGGCGGGACGAATCTTGATGAGGAGACCCGGCGCGGTTGTCCCTGAAGACATAAAAGCCGATGTGAATGCTGCCCCCGATTCTTCGAATCGCCCTTCTTCGTCAGTCGTTCCTGAGAAAGACATTGGAAAATAGAGAAACATTTTGCGTGCTAGGAGCGCGCGGTTAGTATGATCAAGTACTCGTTAGAGGATATCAGCCTATCATTCAAATGACATGATCACTCTCTTATTGTATCAGAATCTATTAATTCGCAAGTTTGTGGTAATGCTGCATGATGATTATGAAGTTTGTTTTCGGGATATGGAAGTCATCCTCTAAATTGCATAAGCGCGAGTAAACTGCGCCAGCTTAAGCCACCACTGACTTTAGCCGATAGCTCCGTTAGTTGGGTATAGTGATCACCCTGGGTTAAGTAAGCGTGAGCATGTTGCACCGCCTTAAGTCGTTGCCGACTTAAATCGATTGCTCCGTTTGTAGGGCATAGTGGTCACCCTGAGTTAAGTAAGCGTGAGCATGTTGCACCGCCTTAAGTCGTTGCCGACTTAAGTCGATTGCTCCGTTTGCAGGGCATAGTGGTCACCCCGAGTTAAGTAAGCGTGAGCATGTTGCACCGCCTTAAGTTGTTGCCGACTTAAGTCGATTGGTCCGTTTGCAGGGCATAGTGGTCACCCCGAGTTAAGTAAGCGTGAGCATGTTGCACCACCTTAAGTCGTTGCCGACTTAAGTCGATTGCTCCGTTTGTAGGGCATAGTGGTCACCCTGAGTTAAGTAAGCGTGCGCATGTTGCACCGCCTTAAGTCGTTGCCGACTTAAGTCGATTGCTTCGTTTGCAGGGCATAGTGGTCACCCCGAGTTAAGTAAGCGTGAGCATGTTGCACCGCCTTAAGTCGTTGCCGACTTAAGTCGATTGCTCCGTTTGCAGGGCATAGTGGTCACCCCGAGTTAAGTAAGCGTGAGCATGTTGCACCGCCTTAAGTCGTTGCCGACTTAAGTCGATTGCTCCGTTTGTAGGGCATAGTGGTCACCCCGAGTTAAGTAAGCGTGAGCATGTTGCACCGCCTTAAGTCGTTGCCGACTTAAGTCGATTGCTCCGTTTGTAGGGCATAGTGGTCACCCCGAGTTAAGTAAGCGTGAGCATGTTGCACCGCCTTAAGTCGTTGCCGACTTAAGTCGATTGCTCCGTTTGTAGGGCATAGTGGTCACCCCGAGTTAAGTAAGAATGCAAGCCAACCGTGAACGAGCCAAGTATCTTTGAAATCTCTCTTTATTGATGACATATTTCCACCTTACAGAATACATTGTTGCCTCAGCAGTTTTGAAGCACAGCTAGGGATAAAATTTTCTGAGATGCTCTATGTTCCAAGAGTTCCCAACTTCTGTGCCATCCATCTGAGTGAGGCGATATGATCCGGGCCGAGTGACCTCTGCTACTATGAAAGGTCCTTCCCATAAGGGTGATAACTTGTGCCGTCCCTCCCCCGTTAGAATTCGGCGGAGGACGAGGTCTCCTATTGAAAAGAAACGTTGCCGCACAGCTTTGTCGTGATAGCGCCTTAGAGTCTGCTGGTACCGTGCTGATTGGATTACTGCATTCAGTCGTTCTTCCTCAAGTACATCAATATCCTCCAGCCTGGTGGCCTCAGCTTCTGCTATGCTTTCAAAGATCAATCTTGGCGCCCCAAACTTGAGATCAGCAGGTAGCACTGCCTCCGACCCATAGACCATGAAGAAAGGAGTGTTTCCATGCAGGGCTCGGCTAGGTTGGGTTCTCAAGCTCCAAACGACATAAGGCAGTTCTCTTACCCACTTTCCTGTGAATTTTTCATTTTTATCGAAGACCCTTTTCCTGAGTGCCTCCAATATCATCCCGTTGGCTCGCTCGACCTGCCCGTTGGCTCTTGGATGTGCTACAGATGCGTACTTGATCTGAATGCTCTTTTGCTCGTAGAAGTCAAAGAATTCTGAACTGGTGAAGTTGGATCCCAAGTCAGTGATAATACTGTTTGGTATCCCGAATCTGAATATTATGCTTTGTATGAATTCCACGGCTTTAGCAGAGGTTAAAGAAGCAATGGGCTGGAACTCTATCCATTTAGTGAATTTGTCAATCGCCACCAATACATGTGTATATCCTCCTTGAGCTTTCTTGAAAGGTCCAATCATATCCAGTCCCCAGCACGCGAAAGGCCAAGTTACCGGTATGGTCTGTAACTGATGTGCTGGCATGTGCTGTTGCTTTGACAGGTATTGGCAAGCTTTGCATCTCTGAACTAACTCGGCTGCATCGTTCTTCGCCGTCGGCCAATAGAATCCTGACCTGAAAACCTTCCCAACTAGTGTTCTGGATGCTGCATGTATTCCACACTGCCCAGCATGGACTTCCTCCAGAAGTTGCTTCCCGGTGGACGGGAGAACGCACTTCATGAGGACGCCTGACGCGCCCCTCCTGTATAATACCTCCCCAATGAGTGTATAGTGAGCCGATTGTCTGGCAATGCGTTCTGTCGAGTTCTTGTCATCTGGTTCTTCTTCATTCTTTATATACTTAATAATCGGCCGTCTCCAGTCATCAGAGTCTGACTCGGTTTGATCTATGATGTTGCATTCTTCTGTTTGATCCATTGAGATACTCGGCTGCAGGATTTCTTGTATGAAGATTCCGGGTGGGACCTGAGTTCGACCGGATCCGAGCTTGGATAGTACATCGGCTGCCGTGTTCCGATCTCTTTCTATATGATGAAACTCTAGACCCTCGAATTTATCTTCCAGCTTTCGGACGGCAGCACAATATTTTCCCATTGAATCACTTGAACAATCCCATTCTTTGTTTATCTGGCTGATGACTACCAGAGAATCTCCATATACCATCAATCTTTTGACGCCCAGTGATATGGCGATGTTTAATCCGTGTATCAAGGCTTCATACTCGGCTGCATTGTTAGAGGCCGGGAATAGCAACTGGAGAGCGTACTTGAGGTGCTCGCCCCCAGGTGCGGTGAAGAGAATCCCTGCTCCTGCTCCCTGCAGCTTCAGCGAGCCATCGAGATACATTCGCCATACTTCTGCAGTTTCTGGATTGTCTGGTACTTGCTGTTCTGTCCATTCCGATACGAAATCAACCAGTGCTTGAGTTTTGATGGCGGTGCGAGGTCGGAACTTGATATCGTGGGATCCCAACTCGCAAGCCCACTTGGCTATTCGGCCAATGGCTTCCTTGTTGTGAAGAATGTCCCCTATTGGAAAACCAGTAACTACTATGACTTTGTGGTCGTCAAAGTAGTGACGCAGCTTGCGGGCAGTTAGAAGTACTGCATATAATAGTTTCTGAACCTGAGGATACTTTTTCTTCGAGGGGCCTAGAACTTCACTGATGAAGTAAACAGGATGTTGTACTGGATAGGCATGTCCTTCTTCTACTCGCTCGACTACCAACGCAGTGCTTACCACGTGAGTCGTGCAAGAGATATACAGCAACAAATCTTCAGCCGGTTGAGTCGGCGCAGCTCGCCGGGGCGGTTTCAATACTGGTGGTGTTGTCAAGAATTTTTTCAGTGCGTCTAGAGCTTCTTGTGCTTCTGAAGTCCACTAAAACTTGTCCACCTTCTTGAGTAGCTTGTAAAATGGCAACCCTTTCTCCCCCAGCCTGGATATAAATCTGCTCAGAGCTGCCATACATCCAGTGAGTCGCTGAACCTTCTTTTGTGACCGAGGAGCTTCCATCTTCATGATAGCTTCAATCTTGTCTGGATTAGCTTCAATTCCCCGGTGGCTGACGATAAATCCGAGCAACTTTCCTGCTGGTACCCCGAAAACACATTTTTCAGGATTGAGCTTCCATCTATATCTTCTCAGGCTGTTAAAAACAAGCTGTAAATCTTCGATGAAGTTTTCCGAATTCTCTGTCTTGATCACCACGTCATCTACGTAAGCCTCCACACGCTTGCCCCAGTGATCGGCTAAGCATGTTTGAATGGCTCTCTGATAAGTCGCTCCAGCGTTTTTGAGGCCGAACGGCATGGAGGTATAACAGAAAGCTCCAAACGGACTGATGAAAGCCGTTTTTTCCTCGTCTTCTTTTGCCAAACTAATCTGATGATACCCGGAATAGCAATCTAAGAAAGATAGCACAGAACATCCAGCGGTGGAATCCACCACCTGATCTATCCTCGGGAGCCCGAAGGGATCCTTCGGACAGTGTTTGTTGAGATCAGTATAGTCGACGCACATGCGCCAATCCACTTTATTCTTTTTGAGTACAAGAACAGGGTTGGCCAACCACTCGGGGTGTAATACTTCTCTAATAAATCCAGCCGCGACCAAGCGAGCTAACTCGGCACGAATGGCCTCTCTCTTGTCGGGCGTGAAGCGACGTAGCTTTTGCCGAATCGGCCTCGCCTGGGGGTAGACCTTCAATTTGTGCTCGGCCAGTTCTCTTGGGACTCCCGGCATATCCGTAGGTTGCCATGCGAATACGTCTCGGTTATCTTGCAGGAACTGGACGAGCGCGCTTTCCTATTTGTCATTCAAACTGGAGCTGATGATGGCCGTTTTGCGCTCATCAGCGAATCCCAGGTTGATTCGCTTGGTTTCTTCAGTCGGCCGCATAGAAGTCACAGCCTGAGCTTCGTTTGCCGGTACGGCGAGGTCTTCCTCAGGCTTAGAGTTCGCCGGCGTAAAAGGAACTGTTGACGGCTTGGTGGTGAGGGCTGCTTGGATGGCCACTCGGAAACATTCTGCGGCGCCTTGGAAGTCGGCGCGCACAGTTATGATTCCTTGCGGTCCTGGCATCTTCAGTATCATGTATGTATAGTGCGGGATGGCCATGAATTTGGCCAGCCCCGGCCTCCCGATGATGGCGTTGTACCCGCAGTCGAAGTTCGCCACCTCGAACCTCAGGAACTCGGTTCTGTAGTTATCCGGAGTCCCGAAGGTGACCGGCATGTAGATGTGGCCCAGCGGGTATTCCCCTTCCGTCGGCACGATGCCGAAGAAAGGAGTATCTGACTCGTGGAGCTCTTTGAGGTGAACTCCCAAGCCTTGGAGCGTACGGGGGAAGGTGACGTTGATGCTGCTCCCCCCGTCCACTAGCACCTTCTTTACCCGGCTTTCTCGGATTACCGGATCGACGAGAAGCGGGTATTTGCCTGGATGGTCGAAGTTGAGCCATTGATCCTCCCGAGTGAAAGTGATCGGGTGCTCCGACCACCGGTATGGGGCGGGAGGACCGGTGGTCGCCACCAGTATCTGGCGGTCGTTGAGCTTTTGTTGTCTTTTGTTCTCCTGCGACCCATGTCCGCCGAAGATGACGTTGACCTCCCAGTCAACGCGCGGGAAAGCTCCTCCTCCCCCCTCCTCCTGCTGATGGGGCTGTCGTGGTTCATCTGGTCCTCCCCTCGGTGGAGGAGGCGGTAGAGGTTGGAAAGGTCGGCCGTGCCCGACGGAGTGCTTGAAGTCCCGGCAGTTACGAAGAGTGTGGCGCATGTCCTTGTGGTACAGGCACTGGGCGTCGAGGATGTCGTCCAGCGTGCGCTCGCCTCCACGAGGTCCTCCTCGGGCGCGAGAGGCGGGTGGTCCGGCGGCGTGTACTTCTTCACGAGGCCTCTTCTCCCAGCGTTTGTCGGGTGGTTGGTTCGCGTCACGTCGCGGTGCTGCCGGCGCAGGCTTTGCTCCTCCAATGAGATCCTGGGCCCGCTCGTCGGCGGTGATGTAGAGGTCGGCTTCCCGGAACAGCTCCTTGGAGGTAGTCGGTGCCTTTTGTAGTATGGCTCGGACGAAAGCCGAGTCATTGGATCCTCTGTAGAAGTCCTCGATCACGGCCGCCTCCGTGACCTCGGGGATACGGTTTCTCATGGTCTGGAATCTTTTGAGGTACGACCGGAGAGTCTCGTCCCCCCGGCGCTTGATAGATTTGAGGTCCCATGGTTGCGCTGGTTTGTCGGAGAGGGACTGGAAGTTGGCGGTAAAACGTCGACTGAAGTCTCCCCAGTCATCGATGCAGTGTCGAGGTAGATGTCGTAGCCACTGCAGCGCATCTTGCCCAAGGACGATGGGCAGATACGCGGTCATGACGTCTTCAGATGCCCCGGCGGCCCCAGCAGCGGTGGTGTAGACGGCTAGCCAACCCCCTGGATCCTGCTTAGGTTCATATTTGTCGACATTGGATACCTTGAAGTTGGGAGGCCATTGGATGGCCCTGAGGCGCGGGGTAAGAGCGGATACTCCGCACGTGTCCTCCTGTCGTCGGGGACGATGTCTGTCCCGGGGAGGGGAGTGGTGGTGGTGGTTCCTCGACCGTCCCCGGGTGGTACCGCCAGTCGAAGCTGTTGCCGACTCAGTCCTGGTGGCCTGGCTTTGAGTCGGGAAGCCGTGATCTCGGTCGTACTCCTCCCGACGGCGAATTTCGTTTTCATGCCGCCGCTCGCGCGAAGCATTGATAGAGCTTCGCGCGTCTCGGCGACTGTTGATGGCGTGTCGCAAATCGTTCGGCGGGTGAGCGAGCGGTAGAAGATGGTTGGCCGCCTGAGTGAACAGGCGTCGGTATCCCTCGGCGTCGGGAGTCCGAGGAAGTCCGTCAGCTATCCGAGCTAGAACGCCTCCGACTTCGCTCGGCGTGTTCATAGCTCGGGCGAAGTCGGGGTTCAGGTTGCGCCCGAAGAGCGGATTCTCGCGTCGTTGCCTTGCATCTTGCTCGGCTTGCTCCTGAGTCCGCCGGCGATCACGTCGTCGGGAGTTCCTTCGTTCCCTGAAGACGCGTTCTTCCAGAGTTTCTCCTATCTCTGAGACCTCGTCTCGCGAGATAGGCTGCTCCGGATCCCGTTCTCCGGCTGCATGATGTCGTCGAACGTTCCTGCGTCGGTTCCTTCGTCGGCGGGATTCTCGCTGAGGTGGTTCTTCTCCAGGCACGGTCGGTTCATAGTCAGAGACGGCGGGCGACTCTGCTCTCCCGATGAAGAGGACGTCGGGGTAGAACGGTACTGCTGTCGCGGCGACTTTCTTTCCGTTCTTCTTTGAGGCCGGAGGAACGGGAAGAACGACTTGCCTCTCCCTGGTCTCCTTCTTTCTCGCGGCCCGTGTCCATTCTTTCGTCGGGGAAGTAGACAGCGAAGTCTTCCGGGTCAGCGAGCTTCTAGCTCCAGCCTCCCCAGAGACGATCTTTTTCCGAAGAGCCGGAGGTAGCGTCTTTCCAGCATTTTCGGAGTTTGTTGGAGGAAACTTCTTTTCCGGCAGATCTGTGATACGGTGTAGAATTCCTTCTTCGTCCGCCACAGATGAGATTGTCCCGAAGCAGAATACAAATCCGGGACGCACGGTGATCTTGCTGCGGAAGGTGATGGCCATTGAGCTAGCTTGGATCGTCGACACACCCCCTACCTGGCGCGCCAGCTGTCGGTGTTTTGGGTCCGACCGCACACCCGGGGTTGCCCCTCAAGGTGTTTTTAGGAGTAGGACGGTGTCGACGACTGTAGCAAAATGGTTCGTGCCGATCGCACGAGGGACAATGGACAAGATTTACAGGTTCGGGCCGCTTAGAAGTGCGTAACACCCTACGTCCTGGTGTGTATATGAGCGTGGTTACAAGAAGGCTCTCTGGATAGAGGGCGCAGAGAGTTTACGTGGGTGGCTAAGTAAAACAGGGTCGATCTTTCTGAAGGGGTGCCCCCTAGGCCTTATATATTCGACCGTGGGGCAGTACATGTAGATATGATAACAACAAGTAGCCAAAAGATAGTGAACCTCCTGAGTTTATCCCTACGCAACCCTCGCCGACTTATCCTCGCATGGCTCCGTTGCATGGGGGCTTCAGCGCGGGAAAGTCGGGTCTCTGTTGCGATTCATTCGTTTGACGTTGTGGGCCGTCCGGGTTTGCACCAGTCCAGTCTTACGTCTTCTCTTCTTTGTTGGTTGCCTTTCTCTAGGCCCACGAAAGAATGACCTTACGAATTATTGGGCCCTTGGGCCTTTCGTGAGGCCTTTTACTTCTTTAGTGGACCCAGGGGATATCTATCCCCCACAGCTAGCGCTTTTAGAGTTGAGCTATTTCTTCCGTCAGCTTTGTGCAAAAGAGTTATCTCGGACCGTGGTTGCAGACTTGGAAAGATTGGCACTCGTGTTACTGTGTAAGCTTGAGAAGATATTTCCACCCGACTTCTTCAATCCAATGCAACATTTCATTCTTCATCTCCCCTATGAGGCACGAATGGGGGGGCCCGTGCAGGGACGTTGGTGTTATCCAATCGAGAGATGTCTAAAGACTATTCAAAAGAAATGTATAAATAAATGCAAAATCGAGGCTTCCATTGCAGAGGCATACATTCTAGAGGAGGTGTCAAACTTCACAACAACTTATTATGGTGACAAACTGTCGAGCGTGCATAATCCACCCCTCGTTACAATGATGGCGACAATGAATCGAACCTTAGCATATTTCGAGGCCAACTCGGAAGCGCAAGTGGCTCGACCACCAAGACCCTGACACATGAAGAGTGGCGGCATATCATGCTATATGTATTGACCAACCTTGAAGAGGTGACGCCATACATGGAACAATTTCTTCATGAATTCTGGTGTCGATCAAGGGACCCCACTCCACAGGAATATGACACTCTTCTTAGAAAGGGTGCGAGAAATGGGTTGCCCGATTTCATTTCCTGGTTCAAACGTAAGGTACGTGCTTAGTTTGTCAAAGAGATCCGTCTATGAACTCAATTTAGTGTCTTTTAACTTGCGAATACTTGCAGGGCCAAAGAGATCCGTCTATGAGTGCCGAGTTGAGACAAGTAGCCAACGACTTTGCTTATAGGGTCAAGAAATATTCTGGGTATGACGTCAATGGATACCATTTTTGCACAACCAACTACGACAAAAGTCGGCCCAATCGGAAAACAACGTGTTCTGGAGTCTTTACGCCCGGCCTTGACGATGTCGATTATTTTGGACGAATCGAAGAAATATATGAGCTCAATTTTTATGGTTCCAAACCTCTTACTCCAGTGATATTCAAATGTCATTGGTTTGACCCTCAAGTGACGAGACGAACACATTCTAATCTTGGGATAGTTGAAATTCGATAAGATTCCACCTTACCAGGAGACGATGTCTATATCGTGGCCCAACATGCCACACAAGTGTATTATCTCCCATATGCGTGCCAAACGAAAGAACATCTTAAGGGTTGTGATGTTGTGTAAAAGGTATCGCCGCACAGGAGCTTACCTGTTCCAAACGATGAAGATTACAACTTAGACCCGGACACATATGATGGAGAGTTCTTCCAAGAAGATGGGCTAGAAGGGCGATTTGAGATAGACTTAACTGAAGCTATCAGAATGGACGTAGATATTGAAATGGTTGTTGATGAGGAGGATGATGAGGTGCAAAATGATAATGACTTAGTAATCCTTGAAGGCAATGACATTAATGACGAACTTGCGTCTTCCGATGGTGTTGAGATTGAAATGGTTGATAGTGATGATGAGAGTTATGATCCAGCTAACCCCGACATATATGAAGATTATTTTTAATCGATGTAATGCTATATGACTTTTTATTTCGCACTTGTTTTTAAATACATCTTTTTATATGTGCTTATTTGTTTACTCTTAATTGCAGATTTTTGTACAAATATGGTGGGCGGTAATTGGCTGAGGAGGAGGAGGGGAAGGAGGAGTAGGACGGCGGATGAGGCAGAGCAGGCGGCGCAGCAGGACGACCTTGTCCAGCAGCAGGCGGCGCAGCAGGACGACGACGACCAGCAACAGGACAACGACGAAGCTCAGCAAACCGCCTCAGGTTCGAGGAGCATCTACCTGTGAGGTCTTGCGAGTCTCCCTAGAGCTAGTTAGTTGACTAAAAATTGATAGTGAAATTAGCTAGCTAACAAATAGCTAGTTAACTATTAACTAATTTACTAAAAATAGCTAATAGTTAAAGGGGTTTTTGGATGTCTTAGGTAATTTTAACTATTAACTATTAGTTTTAGTGCATTCAAACACTCCCTAAAGTAAAGAAATGGATTATATAGGAATGGCAGTGGCCAGTGGACGGGTTAAGGTCAGGACCCACGTGTTTTGGACTTAATAGGTTCTATTTTTCCCCGTGGAGTTTGGGATTCAGGGAAGTTTAAATCCTCATTGGCAGGTTTCTCATGGGCCCCAAACTACAGCCCTATATACATAGCATCACATCATGATCCATTGGTTGGCCCGAAGACCGAAGTCCCGAAGTCACAGCTTGGTTCACAGGCTCATGCTCCACTACCGGAATTCGGCTCTTGCCGAGTGCTCGTCGCTTTGCCGAGTGCTTTTTGTCGGGCACTCTACAAAGTCCTGCTCTCGATAATGACCTCGTTTACCGAGAGCAGTACTCTCGACACAGAAATACACTCGGCAAAGAAACCTGTGCCGAGTGCCAAACACTCGGCAAACAACGGCCCTCGGCAAAGGGCCGTCAATGGCCGTCTAAAGCTGACGACCGTTAACTTTGCCGAGCGCCGGACTTTGACACTCGACAAAGAAGCCTCTTTGCCGAGTGTCCGGCGTCTGACACTCGGCAGAGCTTGCTATGTTGAGTGTCATTCCTAGACACTCGGCAAAGTATATTTTTATTTTTTCATTCCCCAACCAAACTTTTTGTGGTATGTTCCTACACATATAGACCTACATGTACTATCTTGGCACAATTATCAAAGTATTTTCTATAACTATTAGATTTAGTTCGTTTAATTGAATTTCTTCGGAAAATTCATATTTGAATTGCAAGTCACTCGAAACATAGAAAACCGTGAATGCAAAAATGATATCCATGTTATTTAGCACAAGTTACGACCGATTTCAGGAACAAACCGGAATCTTCGAGCACCATGCTCACTAAACATGACCATAAACTTGCCATCAAGTTGTTTAAAAATTGTATTAACACAAAAAAGTCAGAAAATCATGAAACTTGTCCACATGTCATGATATCATATGTAGAGGCTGTGATAAAAATTTGAGAATGTCTCAAGAAAGTTGTGACGCACTACGTGTAGAAACCTAGCCGATCTACATTAAAACTCTATGATTTCTTGTGTAAGTCATGATATCATATGTAGTGACACTCAGCAAAGTCTTTGTCGAGTGCCCGATAAAAAGTACTCGGCAAAGAAGCCGTTGTCAATGTACTGTTCACCTAGCTCTCTTTGCCGAGTGTCACACTCGGCAAAGACTTCACTGAGTGTTTTTCGAGCTTTGCTAGGCACTCGGCAAAGCGCCTGATTCCGGTAGTGCTCCCAACCTCCCTCAGTTCCACTTGTGACCCACCGACCTGTCACCGTAGTTGAGCACCACTGCAACACCTGCTCGCTCGCAAGTCACGAGCCACCACCGATCGGTCGTCCCCTATCCCTATTCCCCAACCCAGCGCCGCACTACACCATTTGCTGATTGTCGTCGCATTTAGCGCATCCAGTCAGTGTCATGCCGCCGCATCCTTGGCCTGCCTCCATCGGCGGGCGGCTGCCGCACGCAGAATGGGACGCGCTGAGTCGGCCGCGAGTCCGCGACGTGGTGAGACTGTCTTCAATGGATCTTGTAAAATTGTTTGACACCGTCAGTGAAGTTTGAAATAGGTATACGATAGGAGATAAGATATGAGATCTGCTGGAGATGGTCTTAGGCTTTGTTTGGATCTGCTATAGATGTTTGACACCGGTGGCACAACTTCACTTCTTCTGCTAGGGACGATGATGGAGCCATCAGCCATGAGCAATAAGTAGCCCATGCATCTGCTTAGATCGTGTCCAGCAGTTTATTCATAGTTTACTTAAAACACTGTTCTTGTACCAATGTTCGTAGAGTAGAGTTTAAATATGAGTATGCTAATGGGTAAGTTGTTGAGATAGTCTTAGGCTTTGTTTGGATATCTAGTATTCACCCCAATCTACATGTATTGAGGTGGATTGGGATATAAATTAAACTAATTTACACCCAACCCATCTTAATACATGTGGATTGTGGTGAATACTAGAGTACCCAAACAAAGTCTAAGATGTTTGTTCGCTTCGGATTAAATAAGACTGTTTAGACTGCTGCAGTTGCAATCCGTAGAGACAAAAGCACTATAGAAACAGTAGAAACCGGTACGGATTAAATCCAAGCGAACATGCTTAGGTGTTCATAAACTTGGATTATTAGCCCTAAACCCTTAACCTAGTAGCCGTTTGCATTGCCTAACCAATAATGTGTACGTACAATGCAGAAAAGGTGTATCAGTTCAAGAGTGTCCAATTAGCTAAAGTTGTAATAAACCAACAAGCAGGCCCATGGCATGTACCTCTAAACAAGACGAGACAAAGAGGCTACTACACGCAGAGTGTGTGTGAGATACCCCCGGGAGACAGTGCACGCAGTGTCACGTGTTGCAGGACTGCAGGTCATAGTGAGATATACTGTTGCTCAGGGAACCTATACAAGGGGAACCACACGATGGGGTTACCAAAATATTCGGATCGAGTATTGAGGTAAATAAAAATTCGGTATTAAAAATTGCAATTACGGGTATCCAATAATTCGGGTTTAGATTCGAGTTTGGGTTTTACCCGAGCTACCAAAAACTGATAAAACCAAAACCAATCATTTTGTTAGAATTCTAGTACCATTTAAAGCAATAAACAATTGTTCTTTAAATCGCATCATATCTTCATACTCCCTCCATCCCAAATTAAAATATGTTTTAGTTTTTTTATTTGATTCATACAATAATTAATATATATGTTCTATATATATATATATATATATATATATATATATATATATAGATATAGTATTTAGAGCCCTGGGCTCTTTTTAACTGCAGGAAGCCCCGACCACCCGCTCGGTTGACCAGGCGACCATCTGGTCCACCCACTATAATGTTTACGCTTAGTTATACACAAGTTTACGAGTTTACGCTCATGTACCATTGTATAAAACCAACCGCTCTACCTGGCCTTCCGCGCGATGGCTTAGACTAGGGTTTCATTGGCGGCGGTTGCGCGACACGAGCGAGCACGGCGGACAAGCATACGAGATCCATGGCGATCGCCTCCCTGTCATCGTTCCAGAGGTGCCTTCCCTTTGTTTCCCTCATTTTATTCCCTCCCCTCACCTTACCCCCTTTCCCCGCACAAACCCTCGCCCGCGGCGGACAAGCGTCCCCACCTGTTGCACGTGATCCCTCCGGCGCACCGCCTCCTAGCCCAGATCTGTTCGCCCACCGCCTCCTAGCCCAGATCTGTTCGCCCCTCGCCCTCTCCAGACTCGGTGATTCGCAGACTCGGCCAGCTGCCTAGGCACCGGCCACCGGCGTCCGGATCTCCTGCTCTGCTGTTCGCCACCTCGGGGGCTCTACGGCGTTGGCTCGACGCGCGCGGATAGCCTGCACGAGCGCGGCGGTCGCGAGCGCCTCGACGCTCCGATTCCTGAGGCAAGTCGCGGACGAGCAATCCTTGAAGAGCTCAAAAGCGTGGTCCGCTATGTCCCTGTCGAGCCTGAGTATGGAGGCGACGTCGACGATCTGGAGGTAGGCGCGGAGGCTGTCGACAGAGACCATGGGGCCGGCGGGGTCCGGGTTGGAGGCCGCGGTGGCGGAGTCGACGGCGAGCGCGCGCTCGAGCTCGGCGAGGTGTCCGGAGAAGGTGGAGGCAGAGCGGGCGAGGACGGGGTGGCGCTCGAGGGAGAAAGCCGAGAAGGCGGAGACGAAGCCCGCGGGGAGAAAGGGGTCCTCGTCATCTTCGTCGCCAGGGGAAGGAGATGGGGCGGGATCGATGGCTGTGGCGAGGTCGGGGGTGACAAGGGGGAGCGGATGGAGTGAGGGGAGGAGGGGGAAGAAGGGGTGCGTGTGGAGGTGGCGCTCGAGGACGATTCGGGCACAGGCGGAGCACTCGGAGACGGCGCGCGAGAGCGGTGGCTGCGTCGTCGCGCACCGCGCCGGCCCCGACGCGCGGCAGTAGGGGCACTGCGACGACATGGTGGGCAAGCCGGATGGGGGATTGGGGACGGAGAGGCCTGGGCTTTGGGTTTGGTGGGCTCTCGAGGTTGGAGATGGGCAGAGACCCAGCCAGATATGATCCCAGTCAGAGTCACATGACATCTGTGCTATAGGTAATCTGATCTTCTAACTCAAGTTTGCATTCAGTTTAGACTTTAGGTTATGTTAGTCATAACAAGCTTGAAAAAACATATTAACAAGGAAAGATCATATTAACAGTTCATGTTATGTTTGCAGATATGGACCTCAGTGGTTTTCTCCACATTAGGAAAGCTGGAAGAGCCTTTTGAACTCAGTTTTTTGCTAACAGTGGTGTTATGGTGAAACCGAGTTTTGTGTGTATGTACCAACAGCTAAAATGTAAACACGACATTATCATAGCTGAGTACAGGAATAATGATCTCTTATATCTTATTGTAAAATCTGAAACAGTTCTCCTGTAGATGGTTAGCTTGCATTTTACGCTACAATTACCTCAGATCACTTCTTGTTGTATCTTACACCAATTTACGAAATTTCTTGATGCATTTTATGACAATCTCATGCGCTGAGAGATACATTCGGTCTACATTCGTTATTATGAAACACATGGACGATTTACGCTAAAATTCATACTCATTTACGTTGTTTTGGTACACGATTTACGCTTAAATCCGTCCGAGCCAGAACCTGCACACGACCGGTGGCGCGCGATTTTGGAGCCGTAAATTTGGGCTCCATTCACCATTACGAAACAAATATAAGATTTATGGTAAAATTTGTACTAATTTACAATGTTTTGGTTCACGTTTTACGCTGAAATCCATTCGAGCCAGAACACGCGCTCAATCGGCAGCACACGATTTTCACGCCGTAATTCAAGCCTCATTTGCTGTTACGAAACAGGTATACGATTTACGCTAAATTGTGTACTCATTTACACTGTTTTAGCTCACGTTTTACGCTAAAATCTATTTGAGCCAAAACCTGAGCACGATCGGACGCACGCGATTATTACGCCGTAATTTTCGGGACCCATTTACAGTTTCGAAACAGATATACGATTTACGCTAAATTTCGTACTCATTTACGCTATTTTGGTTCATGTTTTACGCTAAAATCTTTCTGAGTCAGAACCCGATCACGATGGGACGCACGAGATTTTTACGCCGTAATTTTCGGGCCGCATTCGCAGTTTTAAAACAGATCTACGATTTACGCTAAAATTCGTAATCATTTACGCTGTTTTTGTTTACGTTTTACGTTAAAATCTGTGCGAGTCAGAACCCGTGCCCGATAGGACGGCCGCTGGTACGGGACGTGGCTATACCTGGCTGGGGCTTCCTGGTACTAATGGAAGCCCAGGGCTTCCATTACCTCGTCCCTATATATATATATATATATATATATATATATATATATATATATATATATATATATATTCATAATCATCTATATGAATATAGACATAAAAATATAGAGCTAAAACGACACCTATTTTAGGACGGAGGGAGTATTAACTAACAACAAACCAATTATCAAGTTAGCATAAATCTACATTAATTTGTTCCAAATAATAGATTTATATTGCATTGAACCACTTCATGTCTTTATATTTGGATAATTCGGCTAGTTCGGAAACTAGGTAACATTACCTGAATCATCCAAACTAAATTTGGGTTTTTATAATTGCTATCCGAAATTGTGATTGGGTATTTCGAGTTTGGTAGTTCGGATCTGGATTCGGATAATTCAGGTTTAGGGTTTAAATATGGGTTATTTTGTCCACTCTTTATTATGATATCTCTAACAGTTTACGTATTCTCATATCTATATTCAAATTTTACTCTATAAATAATACAGTTTGTATAAAATAGTGTTTTAGATAACCACAGATAAACTTATTTACACGGCCTTTTATATATAGACAACTGCATGCATGCGTGGGTCCTCCCGCAGACCCGCACAGTTACCCGCACCCGTGATGCACACGCTTGTTCGCTAGCCTCGGAAGTCGTACAGTGTAGTACGTAGTACTGTACTGGCTGCCTGTCGCTCGTGAACAATGCGTTCGTGCAGCTGCTTCCAAATCTGACTTGAGCTGCAAATCAATCAAAAAAAGGAAATGAAAAAAAAGGATGTCAATAATATGGTCATGATGTTCACAATCATCTCCGATCCGGCCGGGCACGGCTGCCGGTAAGCTCAGCTCAGGTTTGAAGTGACGCTACAGATGAGCGAAAGACCGGCAATAATGAGCTACTATACTTGTGTTTTGCATCCTCGCATGTGGCGCGCGCCAACTCCTGTCATGTGCATACCAAACCACAGGCTCGTTTGTTGTTGTATCCATGCGACCCAATTTTCTAATCATCAAATCGATAAGGCTTTATTACCTACTGTCTCAGCCACATCTACTACAATACCTACTTTACCTTTTACTTTCCTTTGCCTCGCATGTGGAGGGCTTGTATTACCAAGGTCATTAGTACTTGTTTGGAATCAAGTGTCACTAGTTAAAAAAGAGCTCAAAGCGTGTACACACGAATTTTCACTAGCAGTTTCCGTTACTACGCGCTAGTGAAAATAACAGGTGGGCCCGGCTTAAGAAACCGCCAGTGATAATAACGGTTCTGTTACATCAACCATTAGTGGAAATAGAGTATTTCCATTGGCGGTTTCTTAAGCCAACCGCCAGTAACATTAGTACTATAAATATCCCTTCTTCCTCCCCGACAGCAGCGGTACCTCGCAGCCAACTTCCATTGAAGACGATTTTATAGGTCTAGATCTTCATTTTTGGAAGAAGGTTTCTAATAAATGTCGGTTTATGTTTCTAATGTTAATTTTTGTTCAAGAGCTCAATTTTAGTCACATTTTGGATCTAGGGTTTTACCATGTGAGAGAAAGAGTATAACTAGGTTATTTTCTCTATTTCCTCAAATGAGGTTATTTAAGATGGTTAGACTTTATCTATCCTCTCCTTTTTCATGTTTAGTTCTCAAATCACTTTATCCATGACATATTAAGTTGTTTAATGAATGATGCATGTGTTGTATGGAGACAGAGGAAGATAGGTTTGGTAATTAAGATTGTTTTGATTAGTTGTTAGGAAAGGTTGGTTTAATTATGTTTCAATTGCCAACTGTTGTTCATTTTTGCTCAATTTTAGTTACACTGCATATCAGAAGATAAAATTAAATTCGTGCATTGAGTACTGGTACCAAACATGCATGACTTTAGCTGTAGGTACTGGTCTCTGGTCAACGACATGGTTCGAGCTTGATGCTGTCACACCCGGTTTTAGAAGGCTAACCAAATGCGAACCATGTACGTGCCAGGATCGGCAATTCACGTACACAGCAGTTACATAATCGGACATTATCACATAGTGCTCGAATAATAACATAAAATATAGTAATAGTTGATTACATCATGATGTCTGAGATGTCCACATAGTCTTTAACAATAATCAAAGTGCGAAAACGAAACGTAGATACACACGACCTTCACAGGCAGCCGACTGGGGGGTTTGTCGCTAACCCACGCCTAAAACTCATCGTACTCTTGGAACTCCTGGAAGTCTCCCTCCACGGCTTCATCTTCTCTTGAGCAGTGGTTGCAACTTGGACAACCTGGGAGGGTTTAGTGTGTAAAGCAAGGGTGAGTACACATCAACATACTCAGCAATTGTCTCATTTGGCTGTAGTGGACTAGCTCTATATGGGGTTAAGTCCAACAGTTGCTTTTAGTTGGTCAGGTTATTATTACTAGTGGAGAGCCAGGTTTTAGCATTAACCCAAGTTCTTAATCCAGAAGTACCCTTTCCAAACGAAAAGAATACCAGAAACATTATCGTAACCATAATCAAAACCATCATCCTCCTCATCACCTATAAACCAACCATCTCTGATTAGAGTATCTCTAATCAATGGAGCTCCCTTGTCCGCTCATAACCACGAGCATGGCTGATATATCAGTTTCATAACACTCTGCAGAGGTTGCGCACTTTACCCACAAGCCATGATTTCCCTTTCTGCCCGAAGAGAGCTACTCCCCATTGACCACTACCTAGGTGGCCTGGCAGGGTATCACTACGAAGACTTTACAAAGATTCCCCGAGGCTGTAGCCGCTCGTTAGGTTTCCTAAATGTACTGCACTCCTCCGTAAGGGGCAATCCACCCTCAGCAGAGCGAGCCGCATACACCGAGCCCCATTGACGGCACGACGGCAAAGCGAACTACACCCTAGTTCCTCTAATTATTCAGCTAAGGGCGTCCCATACCACCCTCATGGTTGCACTATTTTCTCGGGCGGTCATCCAACGAACAGGTCCTTACGGAGAGGCACTCGAGAAATCGCTCGAGTCCCCTTAAATTTCACAATATCATCACCATAATCAAAAAGGGAAAACAACATATCATAAATAATCTCATAATGTTCATTGATTAATGTGAAGCACTAGCATAAGGCTAAACTAAAATAACCCAACCCAAATAGGTAAACAAGGACATGATAAACAAATCTAGTCAATCCTTAGGTATGAATTGTTTAAATGCGGGGAGTGAATTATAAATGAATAGGACATAGATGGGTCAAGGGACACTTGCCTTCACCTACTGGCTGCTGCTCAGGGTCTTCACCGGCAACTCCTTCGGACTCTACCCACGGTCCGTTATCTATGCGAGCACAACCATACATTCACATCTCAACTCAGAAAGTAAACAGTACACCACACAAGGAAACAAATCAATTAATCATGCGCATGACATATGGCTAACGCTTACGACCGTACGGGAGGCAAACCAAAAATGACATAGCCATTATTACGATAGATGCTTCTTATTGTGACACCCCAGTGTCACCTAGGGTTTTTCTCAAATGCCAAACCAAGAATCACTATTTTATGTGAACCAAAGTAAGCATGAGCATCAAATTAATATAAGTGAGAAAGAATTCACCAAGTATATACTTAAAAGTGTCATGATCAAAACAATTGAGACTTTAAAAGATAAGAATGTGCAACCCAAATTAAAAACCCTAAGTGAGCCCCATGAGCAAAATTCAAGAAAATAAGAGAAAGGGAATGAAAAGTTTAAAATTTTGATTTGAGCCAATTATATAAGTTAAAGTATGTTTTTTAAGCAACAAGAAAGGTTGAGAAAGCTTAGCCAAAATAACTCAAATAAATCCCCAAATCATCCCTTGAACTATGAACCCTTAGAGAAATTCTGAATTCTGAATTTCTGAATTTCAGACCCCTTCCCAAAGATCATCTGCGTTCTCTGCTTTTCGAAACTCAAAGCCAGGAGATCCAAATATCAAAGTCGTGCCAAATTCCCTTGAACACATCCTGGAAAAGTTTGAACTCAAACCAAATTCATTTGGCATGGTTTTGGCGCAGCTTGACCTCGGGACCAGGCATTCTGACACTGCCACCTTGGTGACGCTACAACTCCCTGTCCCTAGCCTAAAACCGCGCGACGTCCATACACAAAAGACAAAGCTTGGTCTGGTGAACAAATCCTTCATAGCGATCTTGCCCAAATTCGCGAAGATTTGCTCCCAATCGGCGCTTGAACAGGGGCAGAGGCAACGGGAACACGTGTTCGACCGTGGCTGACACCCCCGGTTCACGCCCGTTCGCGCACCGCGCCTCCCAGTGCACGCCCGCGTGCACTCGCCGGTCCACGACCGCCCGTGCACCGCGCCGTGCCTATAAAGCCTTCCCAGGCGCGCCCCACTTCGCCCCGCACTCACCCTCACCGACCAGCCACTTTCCCTTAGCTCCGGCGAGCTCAATTCCACCCGCCATTGCCGCCAGAGCTTCGGCCACCGTGGCCAGCCCACTCCAGCCATCCTCTGGGCAAGCCAGTGCTTCGGCTAGCTCCGCCAGTAGCCCGTGAAGCTTGCCAAGCCCTCGGACCCGGCCGGACTTCACCGGAGGCCCGAGATCGACCTCACCGGACTTCGGTCTTCCGCCGCCGCGGGTGGACCGAGCTATCCAGTGAGTCCCCGCCCAATTCCTTGCGCTCATATCTTCTCTGGCATCCCGTGGACCTCCCTGACCCATTTGATTGAACTATCTCGCCGTGACCAGGCCGGTCTCCTCGCCGCCGACGAGCATCCCCGCCTGCGCGCGTGCACCGACCGACTCCGGCCATCTCCGACGGCGTTCCGCACACCGTTGTGATCCCCGAGACCTCCCCTTCGTCCTCGACCACTTCACCGGAGCCATCTCGCCGCCGGTAAGCCCCTCCGCCCTTTCTTCCGCCGCGGTTACTGTTTAAGGTAGAAGAAGGACCTCGGGTTAGGATTTGTAGAACCCGAGGGGTTTTCTGTGATGTCAGTGGCTCATGTGAATAGTAGCTTAAGGACTGATTCGCGAAGAAAACTTAGAAAACCCGCCAGGCACCCCAGTGCAAAGTGGATTTCCATTTAATCAATTCTGTTAATCTTTTTAAAAAGACCAGAGAACTTAGAAAATCCATAACTTGATGAAATCTTAATAAAAAGTTGTCAAACCAATTTTGCTAGTTCCTGAATATTATGATCTATCATTTAAAAATAGTAAACCCCATGCTTTCTGTTCAAAATTTTAGAGTTTAAATTTAAAAACAGAAACCCACTAAACCTTGTTTAATTAAGGAAAATTAGTTTTTCTTCTGAGCTGAGCTTAAGAAAATTTGTAGATGTTTAAACCTCATTTAGACACTGTTTAAAAATAATGGGAACCCCAGCATTGAAAAAAATGATGTAGTTATTCCTTTAAAGCTAATTTGTCCAAAACTTAGAGAAAATCAGAAAGGCCTTAGAAATTAATGAACAGTGATTAAGATTATTTTTCCTAGTTTACTTATGCAACAGAGAACCTAGGAAAAAAATACAGAGACCATTAATTTGGACCAGTTTTAAATTAAAATGATTTGTTTAGCCTTATATAGACTGAAAATCAATTATTAGAGTAGCAAAACTATAACCAAAATGATTAATAAAAATCCAGTGAACTTGCAACCACCAGAGCCCCACTACAAAAATACAGAGCACCCGAGCCCAACTTTTTAAGTAAGGAAAATAAATGCAAAGTGATAATAAGGCATTTTCCAAATAAATCATGAACAACCTCTATTAATGTGATAATGGGCAACCAAAAATTTGCTAAGTCCATGATGAGATAAATTACGAGAGAAAAATGCAAACCCATGAAAAAGAAGCAAACTCATACCAATTGCTAATAATTTAAGAGAAAGACCACTTAATTCAAATAATGCATACCACCCCTTCCCTTAAGCAAAAAGAGGCCAAACTTCAGAATGATTGCTCTTGCACAAAATACTAACTAGGAAAAATGAGAACTTTGTTGTTTGATATATTTCAAATATAGTGGTAGTAGAAAGCACCCATTTGGCTAGAAACTTGAGAAAACCATAGAAAAATAATTAAGAGGTATTAATGACTAGAAATTTGTGTCAAGTCATGTTGTGACACCTAAAAGCCAGCAAAAATAAGGTTTAGAGAATTACCCACTGTTAAATAATAGTTGTAGTTCAAAGCACCCCTTCTGCCCTAGAGTTTAATAATTTTGTCCAGAGAAAACTAATCACTTTCTGATCCCCAAATTTTGAGACAGAGAATCATACACCAGTAACAAGCCACTGTAATTTTTGCAGAATTTTTAGAATTTTATAAAAGCAACTTGTAGTTCAAACCTACTCCAAAACATTAAAAGAGAATAAAAGAAAAGAGAAGAAGAAATAAACCTACCCCTTACCTTAGCTAAGTCTAACCCAACTTACCAAGCATACCACTAAGAGTTTTACATAAGTAAAGTTAACTTGTTTAAACTCAAGAAAGATCATACACCTTTAAAGTTTTAATTTCTAAAAGCACATATCATATCATGCATATATCTTACGCATTGCATTCATTAGATTGCAATCTTGCCGACGGAGAGTACGTGCTCATCCCCGAGCAAGGACCTGTCCAAGAGGAGGACCAGGAGCAGGCTTTAGAGGCTGCTATTGAGGATCTCCCCGCAGCCCCAGCAATTGAAGGCAAGCCCCGGTTTTATGCATAACCATGTTATTATATGCTACTTTACTACACTTAATGCTTGTAGGATTGCAATGTGCACTTAAGTGTAGGAGTTGCTTGAACCCTCTAGTTGCATGAACTTAGGATTCCTTTTTGAGATGAATACTAGTATGCTAGGTCGAGTAGCTGCTTGCTAATCAGGATCTCGGTAGAAGTCGAGTGATTTTTGTAGCACTCGCGCGAGGTCAGGAATTGATTGTATTCATCTTGATAACGGGATCTATGTTGGTCTATGGACTTGGATCCAGGGAGGATGCCTTGTCCATGAGACGGGAAAAATGAATTAAGGATTAATGTGTGGATACCTGAGTCAAGCTTTTGAACGTACTAAGCACATGCCGGGAAAAATGGTAACCGGTAAACCTAGTACCTGATTGAAGCCGGGCGCGGACTTTATCCCTCATGCGACCTGAGACTGGGTCTCCCATGCTAGCTATGGTGGGTACAAGTGCGGTCACTGCACGGCGGCATGGGGTCTCCCATTGTATGCCAAGGCGGTGAGGCCTGGACGCGAACGGGGAATCGATGGGGACGGTTGTCATGTGCAGGGTCGGAGTACCCTGACATGCCGTGTGTTTAGGTTTACCTTGCAAGGTTTAAAACTCGATTCGAATCGTCTGCTTCTCGCAGCTAATGAGACTGCTTGATTCCTTGTACTGCATCGAGTAAGAAGTGAAATATGGATTATATGAGATAACTTGTTGGTTGAACTAATTGATTGTTACCATGTATGCTTAGAAGGAGCAAATCTAGCTAAGTTAATGATGATAGAAATTGAAAAGCTAAAATTTGCTTTTAGAAACAGCTAGTGCTTTTGGCAAACCAAACCCCTCAGCCAAACAGCTGCATAGTCTAGAGGTAGAGGAGTAGACTCCTCACACCGGTTAAGTCTAGCTGAGTATTAGTATACTCAGCCTTGCTTGTGGCACAATTTTTGCAGGTACCATGCAGGAATTGGTTGATGGTGTGACTTGGCCTACCACCCTGCCACCGGGTTGGACGGTCGAGTGGGATGTTGCTCCGGCAGGAGAGGAGCCTGAGGAGTAGTGGGCTAGGCCTTGCCCATTTCCTCATTACCGACGACATCGATTATCGGCTGCACTTTAATTTGTGAACTTTATTTGCTACTCAAAAACTCCGATTTATGTAATAACTCAGTACTTAATTTGAGGTTTCCTGTTTTATTGTATTTCTTCTGTGACTCACCTTCGAGTGAGATTGTGGAATTTGATCCTGGTTAAGTGGCTCTATCAGACTAGATCTGAAGGACTGACGGGTTATTCCGATTTAAGTGTGTTACGGCCCCTGAGGCGTGACTTAGGCACTTAAGCTGGAATAATTCGGGTGGTTCTGCCACAGCTGGTATCGGAGCAAATTCCACCACAGGGAAGGACAATAAACCATGAATACCAATTTTCAAAATCTAAAACTTGCCTAGAAACTACTAAGGATCGTCAGGACTAGACCGCTAGACCTAGGACGAAAGGCCTTAGGCATAGAGGGAGAAATAGGTGGCTAATTAATTAGGCCCCGTGGGCCAATACTTATATTTTTAGGATGCCCTAAAAAGGCACCCTATTTTCTCTTTGAGAGGCAACGTTTCTTCCAGCATGCATGCATTATAAAATATGAAGAGGAATTAAAAATTGAGCTAACCCCCCCTTTTCTTTAAAACCATCCGGGCTCTCTTTTTTTTTCCTTCCACCATAATCTTTATTTTTGATTCCCTTCCGCAGATGAATTCACCCACCCCCGCCAGTGGAGGAGACTCTCGTTTCAGTTCTGACTTCCTTTCTCGCGATGGCTTTCCTTCCATCTTGTAGGAAGTGCTTAACTCCGCCGGTTACCCTACGCCCCCTTTGTACACGGTGCAGTTGTATGAGGAGCATCGGGTACCTCGTTGTCGGGTCTGGTTGACTTTGGAGGCTCATCCCCTTCAGCCGGGTTGGCGTTCTCTTGACTCTGAGACGATTGGACTCAGGACGGACGACACCGTTGAGGCAGCAGCTATGAAGACTCTGACGACTTTCTGTGGCTACCATCCCCTGGAGATGGTGATGCACCCCTTGGGACTCTTCCCTGCTGAGAAGAAGGATGATCCCATGTGGTGTAACCGCGTGAGCCATGTGAAGGATGTGTGGGCAATGTATCCTGACTTGGTTGGGAGGGTCACTGTTCAGTGCATGAGTGCGCTGTACCGCCTTCAGGCCCTTCAGAGCGATGCTATGACACTTCTTGCTAACACCGCTCAGACTGCCAAGCTCACTCTCGACAGTCGGGAAGATTTTGTTGTCGACCTATCCACAGAGTTGGTGGAGAAGGATCTGCAAGTGGAAAGGCTGAGCCAGCGTATTACCACCCTGGAGCAGCAAGTGGAGATCCGAGACAACACTATTGATGTCTTGGAGAACCAGCTTCACGATGTGCAGAGGGAACTCGAGGAAGCAAATGACCACTTGGACATGCACCACCTGGAGATGGAGGCCAATGAAGCAGGAAGCGAGGGAGAAGAGGCTCCCGAGGAGCTAGGACCAGCCCCTGGTTCCAATGGGACTACCTCCGCGATGCCTCCTTCACCCGTATCCAGTGTCGCTTCCACCGCTAAGGGTTAAGCAGTCGCTTTGACATTTTTAGGCGGATAGAAACCTATGCGAGCTTAGTAGTATCACATTTTGGACTAGGCTTATAGGTACTTTCCCCTGATTAATGTAACCCTGTAAACTTTTGAAATCTGTGGGATCTTTGTCATCGTGTTATCTTCCTTTCGAACCTAATATTATGATTATGGCATTTTTCCTTCCATATGAGATGATATCTTGTCGTTCGAAACTGTGAGTTGGGATAACGATGGCGACAATCTCTGTTTTCAGATGGCAGCTAGGCAGCGTCGCGGGCAGAACGAGCAGGTTCCCCCGCCACCTCCTCCAGCTCCCACAGTGCAGGAGCTGATGGCCCAGCAGAATGAGATTCTGCGACAGCTCTTGCAGCGCCAGCCCCACCCTCAGCAGCATGGTGGAGGCCAGCATCAGCGACCTCCGGCTATGGCAACATACCAGGAGTTTCTGAGCACGCAGCCGCCCTTGTTCACCAAGGCAGAGGATCCGTTGGACGCCGACGTGTGGCTTCGCGTCGTCGAGTCCAAGTTTCCCCTCCTCACGGGAGACTGCCCTGATGAGGCCAAGGCTCGCTTCGCCGCACAGCAGCTTCGCGGCCCTGCTCGGACTTGGTGGGACCACTTCCGTGCTATGCTCCCCGCTGATCGTGAAGTATCTTAGGAGGAATTCAAGACTGCCTTCAGAGGACACCACATCCCAGCTGGCATTCTTGATCGGAAGTTGAATGAATTTCTGGCCCTTAATCAAGGAACCCGCACGGTACTGCAGTATGCGCAAGCCTTCAACGACTTATGCCAGTATGCAGGGTATCATGCTGATTCTGATGAAAAGAAGAGGGATCGCTTCCGCAGGGGTCTCAATACCAAGCTGCGGGAACGACTCAACACTGTCCGGGCTGATAGCTTCAATGAGTTGGTCAATATGGCCATCTCTCAGGAGGATTGTATTGTTGCTCACCGAGCAGAGAAGAAGAGGAAGGCACCAATGGCAGCACCATCCGCTCAGGCTCAGAGGTTTCGGATTGTTTCTCACAATCAAAGCAGGGGTTTTCAGCAGCAGGCAGGCAGATGGGTGATCAGGCCACCTCAGCAGCAGCAGCAGCCGGCACCCAACCGCTTTCCAGCTCCCGCCCCAAGGAACAATCAGCCTCAGCAGCAGCAGCAGTTCCGCCAGGGCAATGGGAACAAGTGTTTCACTTGTGGCAATGTGGGCCACTATGCCAAGAATTGTCCCAGGAACCAGCAGAGGCAGATGCCAGCACCAAATCAAGACAAGGGAAGAAAGCAGAAGGTGCAAGTCAGGCAAGGGAAGCTCAACTTCACTACTCTGGAGGAAGTACCTGAAGGAGCTCCTATCATGACCGGTACCTTTTTGGTTTATAATCAACCTGCTTTAATTCTGTTTGATTCTGGTGCATCTCATAGTTTCATTAGCCAAAAGTTCAGTGCTAAATGTGAACTGCCATTCTCTCACTCAAAAGGGTCATTCATGATAGTCACACCTGGAGGTAAAATTGCAACTAATCAATTAAACCAAAGTGTGCCTATTCAACTGGGAAGCCACATTGTCAAAACCACTCTTCTTGTGTTGGGATTGGAAAATGTGGACATTATTCTAGGGGCAAATTGGATGACCTTGCACCAAGTTGCGCTTGATGTAGCCAGCCGAACCGTGGAAGTTAATTCTCCATTCTGCGGGAATTTCACTTTAATTCTGCCTAGTCAGGGTTCTTCTCAGTCATGTGCTTTCTCTATGACGGAGTTACCCCTGAAGAAGATCCCAGTGGTCTGTGAGTATGCAGATGTCTTCCCTGATGAATTGCCAGGAATGCCACCGGACCGGGATATCGAATTCGCCATCGAGTTGCAACCGGGAACGGCCCCAATTTCCAAGAGGCCCTACCGAATGCCACCCGCTGAGTTGGCAGAATTGAAGAAGCAGTTGCAAGAATTGCTGGATAAGGGTTTCATTCGCCCAAGCACTTTGCCTTGGGGCTGTCCAGCACTGTTTGTGAAGAAGAAGGATGAAAGCTTGAGGCTGTGTATAGATTACCGCCCTCTTAATGCGGTAACTATCAAGAACAAGTATCCTTTGCCTCGTATTGATGTTCTCTTTGACCAGTTGGTCGGGGCCAAGGTGTTTTCCAAGATAGACCTTCGCTCTGGCTACCATCAGATCAAGATACGAGTAAGTGATATTCCGAAGACGGCATTCTCAACCAGATATGGGCTGTATGAATTCTTGGTGATGTCATTCGGGCTGACAAATGCACCAGCATACTTCATGTATCTGATGAATTCTGTTTTCATGCCAGAATTGGACAAGTTCGTGGTGGTTTTCATCGATGATATTCTGGTGTACTCCAAGAACGAAGAAGAACATGCCGGACATTTGCATGTAGTGCTTCAACGTCTGCGAGAACACCACCTTTATGCCAAGTTATCCAAGTGTGATTTTTGGCTAAGGGAAATCAAATTCTTGGGTCACACTATCTCTCAGGCTGGAATAGCTATTGATCCTGATAAAGTGCAAGAAGTGATGAACTGGAGGCCACCAACAACTGTTCGCCAGATTCGGAGTTTTCTGGGATTAGCTGGTTATTACCGAAGGTTTATTCCGGACTTCTCTTGAATTGCGAAGCCTATTACTGAGTTGCTAAAGAAAGAAGTCAAGTTTGTGTGGAGTCAGAAGTGCGAAGATGCCTTCCATGCATTAAGGCAGCATCTGACCACAGCACCAGTGTTGGCGCAACCCGACAGCAGCAAGCCTTTTGATGTATATTGCGATGCCTCTGGCATCGGGCTAGGTTGTGTCTTGATGCAAGACAACCGAGTCATTGCTTATGCCTCAAGAGCACTCAGGCCTCATGAGCAAAATTATCCCACTCATGACCTCGAGTTAGCAGCAGTGGTTCATGCATTGAAAATGTGGAGGCACTATCTAATGGGAACCCACTGCAACATCTTCACTGATCATAAGAGCCTTAAGTACATTTTTACTCAGGCTGATCTCAACATGAGGCTGAGAAGATGGCTAGAGCTGATCAAGGATTATGACCTGGAGGTACATTATCACCCAGGGAAGGCTAATGTGGTAGCAGATGCCTTGAGTCGGAAGTTGCAGTGCAACTGTATTCTGATGGATTCTCGCATTAACACCTTGTGTGATGAGTTGAGCAAGATGCAAATTGAAGTGATTCCTTCTGGTTCTTTGTCTCACATTTCTGTTGAGCCAGCTTTGCAAGACCAGATCATCATGCCCCAGCTCAGTGACAAGGGAGTGCAGATTATCAAGAAGAATCTCCATCAGAAGGTTGAGAAGTATAATTGTTTCCGCCAGGATGAGAAGGGTGTATTATGGTTCAAGAGCAGATTGGTAATCCCTAAAGACCAGGAGCTCAAGAGGAAAATTTTGGATGAGGCTCATCTCTCCAAATTCTCTATGCATCCGGGAAGCACCAAGATGTACCATGATTTGAAGCTTTTGTACTGGTGGACCAGAATGAAGAGGGAGAAAGCCCAGTATGTATCAGAGTGTGACACCTGTCAGAGGATAAAGGCAAGCCACTTGAAGTCAGCTGGAGCTTTGCAACCACTATCCGTACCTTCGTGGAAGTGGGACGACATCAGCATGGATTTCATTGTGGGTCTGCCCAACACCTCTCATCATCATGATTCGATTTGGGTTATTGTGGACCGATTGACGAAAGTGGCACATTTTCTTCCTGTGCACACCACGGATAAGGCTCAGAAGTATGCAGAATTGTATATTGACTGAATCGTGTGTTTGCACGGATTACCTCGAACCATTGTTTCTGACCGAGGAGCCCAATTTGTTGCCAGATTTTGGGAACAATTGCAAGAGTCTTTGGGAACCAAGCTAATCCGGAGTTCAGCTTACCACCCACAGACTGATGGTCAGACGAAAAGGGTAAACCAAATTCTGGAGGATATGCTGAGAGCTTGTGCGATCGATTGTGGCAAGAACTGGGATAAGCACCTCTCCTTGGCAGAGTTTTCTTATAACAATAGTTATCAATCTAGCCTAAAGATGGCACCTTTTGAAGCTCTCTACGGAAGAAGGTGCAGGACACCACTCAATTGGTCTCAACCTGGTGAAAGAGAAGTTTTTGGACCTGATTTAGTGACTGAAGCCGAAAGGAAGGTCAAGCTGATCAGGAAAAATCTAGAAGCTGCTCAGGCCAGGCAGAAGAGCTATCATGATAAAAGAAGGAAACCTCTCTAGTTCGAGGTGGGAAGTTTTGTATACCTCAAGGTATCACCCACCAGAGGAGTGCAGAGGTTTGGGATCAAAGGCAAGCTAGCCCCTCGTTACATTGGACCTTATGAGATCATCGAAGCATGTGGACCCGTGGCATACAAGCTGAAGTTACCTTCAAAGATGTCTGCCATTCACAGTGTATTCCATGTATCTCAGCTGAAGAAGTGTGTTCGATTGCCGACTGAGATCATAGCAGAGCCAGAATTGGAGATAGAGCCAGATCTATCGTACCAAGAGTACCCCTCCAAGATTCTGGATTGCAAAGAAAGATCAACTCGGGCTAAATCGATCAAGATGTTCGAGGTCCAGTGGAGTAATCGCTCAGAGGAGGAAGCTACTTGGGAAACCGAGGAATTCTTAAGATCCAACTTCCCCGATTGCCTACCTAAGGAAGCTGGTACGTAATCACCCCCAACCCCTCCTCCTGCCCTTCGAATCTAATTTCCAAAAATATGATCTTAATTCAGAATGAAGTAACTGTGAAGTAAAACTTAAAAGGACTTCCTTCTGAAGTTGCAAAGAGAATGACATTCGAAGAGCAGTTTTATCCTAATAATAACAATAATCACCCATTTCCTATAAATCTCACCCTTCGCTTCACCCTGGGAGGACTCTGGCCCGAATCTCGGGACGAGATTCCTTTAAGGGGAAGGCTGTGACACCCCAGTGTCACCTAGGGTTTTTCTCAAATGCCAAACCAAGAATCACTATTTTATGTGAACCAAAGTAAGCATGAGCATCAAATTAATATAAGTGAGAAAGAATTCACCAAGTATATACTTAAAAGTGTCATGATCAAAACAATTGAGACTTTAAAAGATAAGAATGTGCAACCCAAATTAAAAACCCTAAGTGAGCCCCATGAGCAAAATTCAAGAAAATAAGAGAAAGGGAATGAAAAGTTTAAAATTTTGATTTGAGCCAATTATATAAGTTAAAGTATGTTTTTTAAGCAACAAGAAAGGTTGAGAAAGCTTAGCCAAAATAACTCAAATAAATCCCCAAATCATCCCTTGAACTATGAACCCTTAGAGAAATTCAGAATTCTGAATTTCTGAATTTCAGACCCCTTCCCAAAGATCATCTGCGTTCTCTGCTTTTCGAAACTCAAAGCCAGGAGATCCAAATATCAAAGTCGTGCCAAATTCCCTTGAACACATCCTGGAAAAGTTTGAACTCAAACCAAATTCATTTGGCATGGTTTTGGCGCAGCTTGACCTCGGGACCAGGCATTCTGACACTGGCACCTTGGTGACGCTACAACTCCCTGTCCCTAGCCTAAAACCGCGCGACGTCCATACACAAAAGACAAAGCTTGGTCTGGTGAACAAATCCTTCACAGCGATCTTGCCCAAATTCGTGAAGATTTGCTCCCAATCGGCGCTTGAACAGGGGCAGAGGCAACGGGAACACGTGTTCGACCGTGGCTGACACCCCCGGTTCACGCCCGTTCGCGCACCGCGCCTCCCAGTGCACGCCCGCGCGCACTCGCCGGTCCACGACCGCCCGTGCACCGCGCCGTGCCTATAAAGCCTTCCCAGGCGCGCCCCACTTCGCTCCGCACTCACTCTCACTGGCCAGCCACTTTGCCTTAGCTCCGGCGAGCTCAATTCCGCCCGCCATTGCCGCCAGAGCTTCGGCCACCGTGGCCAGCCCACTCCAGCCATCCTCTGGGCAAGCCAGTGCTTCGGCTAGCTCCGCCAGTAGCCCGTGAAGCTTGCCAAGCCCTCGGACCCGGCCGGACTTCACCGGAGGCCCGAGATCGACCTCACCGGACTTCGGTCTTCCGCCACCGCGCGTGGACCGAGCTATCCAGTGAGTCCCCGCCCAATTCCTTGCGCTCATATCTTCTCTGGCATCCCGTGGACCTCCCTGACCCATTTGATTGAACTATCTCGTCGTGACCAGACCGGTCTCCTCGCCGCCGACGAGCATCCCTGCCTGAGCGCGTGGACCGACCGACTCCGGCCATCTCCGACGGCGTTCTGCACATCGTTGTGATCCCCGAGACCTCCCCTTCGTCCTCGACCACTTCACCGGAGCCATCTCGTCGCCGGTAAGCCCCTCCGCCCTTTCTTCCGCCGCGGTTACTGTTTAAGGTAGAAGAAGGACCTCGGGTTAGGATTTGTAGAACCTGAGGGGTTTTCTGTGATGTCAGTGGCTCATGTGAATAGTAGCTTAAGGACTGATTCGCGAAGAAAACTTAGAAAACCCGCCAGGGACCCCAGTGCAAAGTGGATTTCCATTTAATCAATTCTGTTAATCTTTTTAAAAAGACCAGAGAACTTAGAAAATCCATAACTTGATGAAATCTTAATAAAAAGTTGTCAAACCAATTTTGCTAGTTCCTGAATATTATGATCTATCATTTAAAAATAGTAAACCCCATGCTTTCTGTTCAAAATTTTAGAGTTTAAATTTAAAAACAGAAACCCACTAAACCTTCTTTAATTAAGGAAAATTAGTTTTTCTTCTGAGCTGAGCTTAAGAAAATTTGTAGATGTTTAAACCTCATTTAGACACTGTTTAAAAATAATGGGAACCCCAGCATTGAAAAAAATGATGTAGTTATTCCTTTAAAGCTAATTTGTCCAAAACTTAGAGAAAATCAGAAAGGCCTTAGAAATTAATGAACAATGATTAAGATTATTTTTCCTAGTTTACTTATGCAACAGAGAACCTAGGAAAAATACAGAGACCATTAATTTGGACCAGTTTTAAATTAAAATGATTTGTTTAGCTTTATATAGACTGAAAATCAATTATTAGAGTAGCAAAACTATAACCAAAATGATTAATAAAAATCCAGTGAACTTGCAACCACCAGAGCCCCACTACAAAAATACAGAGCACCCCAGCCCAACTTTTTAAGTAAGGAAAATAAATGCAAAGTGATAATAAGGCATTTTCCAAATAAATCATGAACAACCTCTATTAATGTGATAATGGGCAACCAAAAATTTGCTAAGTCCATGATGAGATAAATTACTAGAGAAAAATGCAAACCCATGAAAAAGAAGCAAACTCATACCAATTGCTAATAATTTAAGAGAAAGACCACTTAATTCAAATAATGCATACCACCCCTTCCCTTAAGCAAAAAGAGGCCAAACTTCTGAATGATTGCTCTTGCACAAAATACTAACTAGGAAAAATGAGAACTCTGTTGTTTGATATTTTTCAAATATAGTGGTAGTAGAAAGCACCCATTTGGCTAGAAACTTGAGAAAACCATAGAAAAATAATTAAAAGGTATTAATGACTAGAAATTTGTGTCAAGTCATGTTATGACACCTAAAAGCCAGCAAAAATAAGTTTTAGAGAATTACCCACTGTTAAATAATAGTTGTAGTTCAAAGCACACCTTCTGCCCTAGAGTTTAATAATTTTGTCCAGAGAAAACTAATCACTTTCTGATCCCCAAATTTTGAGACAGAGAATCATACACCAGTAACAAGCCACTGTAATTTTTGCAGAATTTTTAGAATTTTATAAAAGCAACTTGTAGTTCAAACCTACTCCAAAACATTAAAAGAGAATAAAAGAAAAGAGAAGAAATAAACCTACCCCTTACCTTAGCTAAGTCTAACCCAACTTACCAAGCATACCACTAAGAGTTTTACATAAGTAAAGTTAACTTGTTTAAACTCAAGAAAGATCATACACCTTTAAAGTTGTAATTTCTAAAAGCACATATCATATCATGCATATATCTTACGCATTGCATTCATTAGATTGCAATCTTGCCGACGGAGAGTACGTGCTCATCCCCAAGCAAGGACCTGTCCAAGAGGAGGACCAGGAGCAGGCTTCAGAGGCTGCTATTGAGGATCTCCCCGCAGCCCCAGCAATTGAAGGCAAGCCCCGGTTTTATGCATAACCATGTTATTATATGCTACTTTACTACACTTAATGCTTGTAGGATTGCAATGTGCACTTAAGTGTAGGAGTTGCTTGAACCCTCTAGTTGCATGAACTTAGGATTCCTTTTTGAGATGAATACTAGTATGCTAGGTCGAGTAGCTGCTTGCTAATCAGGATCTCGGTAGAAGTCGAGTGATTTTTCTAGCACTCGCGCGAGGTCAGGAATTGATTGTATTCATCTTGATAACGGGATCTATGTTGGTCTATGGACTTGGATCCAGGGAGGATGCCTTGTCCATGAGACGGGAAAATGAATTAAGGATTAATGTGTGGATACCTGAGTCAAGCTTTTGAACGTACTAAGCACATGCCGGGAAAAATGGTAACTGGTAAACCTAGTACCTGATTGAAGCCGGGCGCAGACTTTATCCCTCATGCGACCTGAGACTGGGTCTCCCATGCTAGCTATGGTGGGTACAAGTGCGGTCACTGCACAGCGGCAGCCGGGGTCAATGGAGCATTGTATGCCAAGGCGGTGAGGCCTGGACGCGAACGGGGAATCGATGGGGACGGTTGTCATGTGCGGGGTCGGAGTACCCTGACATGCCGTGTGTTTAGGTTTACCTTGCAAGGTTTAAAACTCGATTCGAATCGTCTGCTTCTCGCAGCTAATGAGACTGCTTGATTCCTTGTACTGCATCGAGTAAGAAGTGAAATGTGGATTATATGAGATAACTTGTTGGTTGAACTAATTGATTGTTACCATGTATGCTTAGAAGGAGCAAATCTAGCTAAGTTAATGATGATAGAAATTGAAAAGCTAAAATTTGCTTTTAGAAACAGCTAGTGCTTTTGGCAAACCAAACCCCTCAGCCAAACAGCTGCATAGTCTAGAGGTAGAGGAGTAGACTCCTCACACCGGTTAAGTCTAGCTGAGTATTAGTATACTCAGCCTTGCTTGTGGCACAATTTTTGCAGGTACCATGCAGGAATTGGTTGATGGTGTGACTTGGCCTACCACCCTGCCACCGGGTTGGACGGTCGAGTGGGATGTTGCTCCGGCAGGAGAGGAGCCTGAGGAGTAGTGGGCTAGGCCTTGCCCATTTCCTCATTACCGACGACATCGATTATCCGCTGCACTTTAATTTGTGAACTTTATTTGCTACTCAAAAACTCCGATTTATGTAATAACTCAGTACTTAATTTGAGGTTTCCTGTTTTATTGTATTTCTTCTGTGACTCACCTTCGAGTGAGATTGTGGAATTTGATCCTGGTTAAGTGGCTCTATCAGACTAGATCTGAAGGACTGACGGGTTATTCCGATTTAAGTGTGTTACGGCCCCTGAGGCGTGACTTAGGCACTTAAGCTGGAATAATTCGGGTGGTTCTGCCACACTTATACTCATGCTAAGTGAAAAATGAACCGAAACACTTAATTCAATGTAGTTATACTAATGGTCATCCACTGTAGGCGTAAATAAAGTTATCACTTAATCACGATTAATTCTACACTTAACTAACCTATCGCTACCTGACACAATTTAATTAGCACGAGCGATTTTAGGTAGTGCGGGGTGTCGCCACGCGACATTTCTCACAAAAAGGAAAATAGAGCGTGTGTGCCGGTATGCAAACGACGCCACACGCCACTGTGCACGAAGTCGCTGCGCGCTGGGTCGCGCTGGTTGCCGTGCCGCGCCGCGGGCTAAGTTGGCCACGCGAGCGAGCCGCGCCATGCTGGCCGCGTGCGCGCGTCGCAGGCGAGCAAGCTGCGCAGGTCGTGCAGGTAGGCCGGTCGCGAGCCACGTTGCGCCGGGGGCGCTGGCCGCGAGCCAGGCCACGCCGCGAGCATGCTAGGCCACGGCTGCCAGACCACGTCACGCGCACGCCAAACCACGGCCGCAGGCGAGCTGGGCGCCACGCGCCGCGCCGGGGCTAGGGATGGCAATTTGACCCGTGGATTTGGATATCTGTCGGATATCTGACACGACAGAGCTGGGTATGGATACATGTTTTGACCCATGGGTCAGATCCGAATCCGATCCGAAGTCGGGCGGGCATGGATTAGGATATTACCTTCTACCCGCGGGTTATCTGTTGGATATCCAAAATCGACCCATAGTGTATTTTTTTGGCCTAGCCCATATTACATAGCAAAGAACATATCCTAACACCATAAACCAAGTGGCTTCTTGTTGGTTACCCCTCATAGCGGTGCTAGCTTCCTGTGCTGTGCCCCTCATAGCGGTGTAGTTTCCCATTGTTGGTTACCCCTCATAGCGGTGCTGGCTTCCTGTGCTGTGCCTCATGGTCCAAATCTCATAGACCGTAGCACCACTGACGGCTAGCCTGAGAGCACCTAGAGGGGGGGGGGGTGAATAGGTGATCCTGTAAACATGAAACTTAATGCCACAAAAACTTGATTAGAGGTTAGCACACTTAAGCCAAGTGGCTAGAGAGGAGTCTTAGCAAAACACAATAACGACAAAGATATCAACACAGAGATGGCACAGTGGTTTATCCCATGGTTCGGCCAAGTCCAACGCTTGCCTACTCCACGTTGTGGCGTCCCAACGAACGAGGGTTGCAATCAACCCCTCTCAAGCGGTCCAAAGACCCACTTGAATACCACGGTGTTTTGCTTTGCTTTTCTATATCTCGCTTGCAAGGAATCTCCACAACTTGGAGTCTCTCGCCCTTACAAAGATGTTCACAAAGAAGCACGGAGCAAGGGAGGGATGAGCAACGCACACAAGACACAAAATCAGAGCGACGACACGCACCCAAGTCGCAATAAGAGCTCACAACACAACCCGACGAGTTCACAACTCAAATAGAGCTCTAATTGCTATCACAAAGAATCAAATGCGCGGAATCGAGGTCTTGGTGCTTAGGAATGCTTTGAGAATGCTTTGAGAATGCTTGGGGTGTGTTTGGTTTGACTTTTGGCTTTGGCTTTTGCCCCCCTAAAAGCCAAAAGCCAACCAAAGGGGTGGATCCAGGAAGCAGCTTTTTCTAAAAGCTGACTTTCTCGTAGTGCAAATCTGAAAGCACCCCTAGACCTGCTTTTAATGGCTTTTCGGATGGAACTGTGAAAACATATACCGAAGAATTTTTAACGACTTTTAGTGGTTTCGCCAAACGATTTTTAGCTTTTTAACAGCTTACAGCCTACAGCAGCTTTTTCCACAGCTCACAGCCCACATCAACTTTTTCACAGCCACAGCCCAACCAAACAGACCCTTGGTATGCTCCTCCATGCACCTAGAGGTCCCTTTTATATCCCCAAGGCAGCTAGGAGCCGTTGAGAGCATTTCAAGAAGGCAATTCTTGCCTTCTGTCGCCTCGCGCACCGGACAGTCCGGTGCACCACCGGACACTGTCCGGTGCGGATTTCTTTCCTTCTTTGGCGAAGCCGACCGTTGCAGTCTTGGAGCCGTTGGCGCACCGGACAGTCTGGTGCCCCATCCGACCGTTGGCACTTGCCACGCGTTGCGCACGGATTCCACGGCGGACTGTTGGCCCGGCTGACTGTTGGTTCACCGGACAGTCCGGTGCACCACCGGACAGTCCGGTGAATTTTAGCCGTACGCCACCGACGAAGTCTCGAGAGCGGCCTTTTCACCAGAGCCAGCCTGGCGCACCGGACACTGTCAGGTGCACCCAGACTGAGCTGACTTCGGCTGAACAAAGCCATCTTTAATTCCATCTTGATTTTTCCTGTTTCCAGTACTTAGACATAATACATTAGTCTCCAAAACAATATACTAAGTCTTACAAACTTACCTTTATACTTGATTTGTACTTTGTCCACCTTTTAACACTTAGACACTTGTGTTGGACACTAAATCACCAAAATACTTAGAAATGGCCCAAGGGCACATTTCCCTTTCAATCTCCCCCTTTTTGGTGATTTATGCCAACACAACAAAAAGCAACTAGAAGAAGTGCAACATCAATACAAATGAGAACTCAAAATTGTTTTGATTTATTTTTGGCATATATGGATCACTCTTTGCCACCACTTGGTTTTGTTTTTGCAAATTAACCCCAATTTCCTATCTCTAAGTCAAACACACTTGTTGAGACATAAAGAGAGTCGTTCCAAGAGAAATTGATCAAAGATTTCAAAAACTCCCCCTTTTTCCCATAATCAACCATTCTCCCCATAAGAGACCAACTTTTGACAATAAGAGACAAATAAAGAACTCTAACTCTACTTTTTCAAAATTCTCAAGTGGTAGCTGATCCATTTCTTGCTTTGGCCTTATTTTCTCCCCCTTTGGCATCAAGCACCAAAACGGGATCAATTTTGGCCCTTTAACCCCATTGCCTCACCAAAATCTTCAACTAAGAGTAAAAAGGCAATAAGAAGATGGGGATGAACATGGAATGAGTTACCCTCTCATCGGAGTGCAGTGGAAGTCTTTCATGGTCCAAGTCCACCTTTCCCTTTCAATCCACCTTTGAGACTAAATCAAGCAAACTCAAGCACACGGTTAGTCTCAAAGGGTCAAGTTGTAGCACATCTCCCCTTAAATATGTGCATCACTCACACATGGACTTTTGAGGTCCGGGGAGTGTTTGTACAACTTGAGCACCATAAATAAACAACAAAATGCATTAAGGAACATGATCAAGGCATAAAACACATGTATGCTATGAATCAATCCAGGTTCCGCGAATCTAAGACATTTAGCTCACTACGCAGCCTGCAAAAGGTCGACTCATCTAGAGGCTTGGTAAAGATATCGGCTAGCTGGTTTTCAGTGCTAACATGAAACACTTCGATATCCACCTTTTCCTGGTGGTCTCTCAAAAAGTGATGCCAGATGTCAATGTGCTTTGTGCGGCTGTGTTCAACAGGATTATCCGCCATGCGGATAGCACTCTCATTATCACATAGGAGTTGGACTTTGCTCAGATTGTAGCCAAAGTCCCTGAGGGTTTGCCTCATCCAAAGTAGTTGCGCGCAACACTGTCCTGCGGCAACATACTCGGCCTCAGCGGTGGATAGGGCAACGAAGGTTTGTTTCTTAGAGCTCCACGACACCAGGGACCTTCCTAAGAATTGGCACGTCCCCGATGTACTCTTCCTATCGACCTTACATCCAGCATAGTCGGAGTCTGAATATCCAATTAAGTCAAAGGTAGACCCCTTTGGATACCAGATCCCGAAGCAAGGTGTAGCGACTAAATATCTAAGAATTCGCTTCACGGCCACCAAGTGACACTCCCTTGGATTAGATTGAAATCTAGCACACATGCATACGCTAAGCATAATATCCGGTCTACTAGCACATAAATAAAGTAAAGACCCTATCATAGACCGGTATGTCTTTTGATCAACGGACTTACCTCCTTTGTTGAGGTCGGTGTGTCCGTCGGTTCCCATTGGAGTCTTTGCGGGCTTGGCGTCCTTCATCCCAAACCGCTTGGTCAAGTCTTGCGTGTACTTCGTTTGGGAGATGAAGGTCCCATCCTTGAGTTGCCTCACTTGGAACGCAAGAAAATAGCTTAACTCGCCCATCATCGACATCTCAAACTTTTGAGTCATCACCCTGCTAAACTCTTCACAAGACTTTTGGTTAGTAGAACCAAATATTATGTCATCGACATAAATTTGGCACACAAAAGATCACCATCACATGTCTTAGTAAAAAGAGTTGGATCGGCTTTCCCGACTTTGAAAGCATTAGCAATTAAGAAGTCTCTAAGGCATTCATACCATGCTCTTGGGGTTTGCTTAAGTCCATAGAGCGCCTTAGAGAGCTTACACACGTGGTCGGGGTACCGTTCATCCTCGAAACCAGAGGGTTGGTCCATGTACACCTCTTCCTTGATTGGCCCGTTGAGGAAGGCACTCTTCACATCCATTTGGAACAACCTGAAAGAATGGTGAGCGGCATATGCTAGCAATATACGAATGGACTCTAGCCTAGCCACAGGAGCAAAAGTCTCCTCAAAGTCCAAACCTGCGACTTGGGCATAACCTTTTGCCACAAGTCGTGCCTTGTTCCTTGTCACCACCCCGTGCTCGTCTTGTTTGTTGCGGAACACCCACTTCGTTCCCACAACATTTTGCTTGGGACGAGGCACCAGTGTCCAAACTTCAATTCTCTTGAAGTTATTTAGCTCCTCTTGCATGGCCAACACCTAGTCCGGATCTAGCAAGGACTCTTCTACCCTGAAAGGCTCAATAGAAGAGACGAAGGAGTAATGCTCACAAAAATTAACTAATCTAGAACGAGTAGTTACTCCCTTGCTAATGTCACCCAAAATTTGGTCGACGAGATGATTCCTTTGAATCGTCGCTCGAACTTGGGTTGGAGGTGTCGGTTGTGCTTCTTCCTCCATCACATGATCATCTTGTGCTCTCCCTTGATCACACGCCTCTTCTTGATGAACCTGTTCATCGTCTTGAGTTGGGGGATGCACCATTGTTGAGGAAGAAGGTTGATCTTGCTCCTTTTGTTCCTGTGGCCGCACATCTCCAATCGCCATGGTGCGTATTGCGGCCGTTGGAACGTCTTCTTCATCTACATCATCAAGATCAACAACTTGCTCTCTTGGAGAGCCATTAGTCTCATCAAATACAACGTCGCTAGAGACTTCAACCAAACCTGATGATTTGTTGAAGACTTTATACGCCTTTGTATTTGAGTCATAACCTAATAAAAACCCTTCTACCGTTTTGGGAGCAAATTTGGAATTCCTACCCTTCTTCATTAGAATGTAGCATTTACTCCCAAAAACTCGGAAATACGAAACATTGGGTTTGTTACCGGTTAGTAGCTCATACGAAGTCTTCTTGAGGAGGCGATGAAGGTAGACCCGGTTGATGGCGTGGCAAGCCGTGTTCACTGCTTCCGACCAAAAACGCTCGGGGGGTCTTGAACTCTCCAAGCATCGTCCTTGCGATGTCTATAAGCATCCTGTTCTTCCTCTCTACCACACCATTCTGCTGTGGTGTGTAGGGAGCGGAAAACTCGTGCTTGATTCCTTCCTTCTCAAGATACTCCTCCACTTGAAGGTTCTTGAATTCGGACCCATTGTCGCTCCTTATCTTCTTCACCTTGAGCTCAAACTCGTTTTGAGCTCTCCTTAGGAAGCGCTTGAGGGTCCCTTGGGTTTCAGATTTATCCTGCAAAAAGAATACCCAAGTGAAGCAAGAAAAATCATCTACTATAACAAGACCATACTTACTTCCTCCTATGCTTAGATAGGCGACGGGTCCGAAGAGGTCCATATGAAGTAACTCCAGGGGTCTTGATGTTGTCATCACATTTTTGGCATGATGAGAGCTTCCCACCTGTTTCCCTGCTTGACAAGCTGCACAAGGTCTATCTTTTTCGAAAGTAACATTAGTTAGACCTATCACGTGTTCTCCCTTTAAAAGCTTGTGAAGGTTCTTCATCCCCACATGTGCTAAGCGGCGATGCCACAGCCAGCCCATGCTAGTCTTAGCAATTAAGCATGCATCTAGACCGGCCTCCTCTTTTGCAAAATCAACTAAATAGAGTTTGCCATCTAATACACTCTTAAAAGCTAATGAACCATCACTTCTTCTAAAGACAGACACATCTACATTTGTGAATAGACAATTATATCCCATATTACATAATTGACTTACGGAAATCAAATTATATCCAAGCGACTCTACTAAGAATACATTAGAAATAGAGTGCTCATTTGAGATTGCAATCTTGCCTAAGCCTTTAACCTTGCCTTGATTCCCGTCACCGAATATGATTGAATCTTGGGAATCTTTATTCTTGACGTAAGAGGTGAACATCTTCTTCTCCCCCGTCATGTGGTTTGTGCATCCGCTGTCGATAATCCAGCTTGATCCCCCGGATGCATAAACCTGCAAGACAAATTTAGGCTTGGGTCTTAGGTACCCAACTCTTGTTGGGTCCTACAAGGTTAGTGACAATATCCTTAGGGATCCAAATGCAAATTTTATCTCCCTTGCATTTTGCCCCTACTTTCCTAGCAATCACCTTTCTATCCTTTCTACAAATTGCAAAGGAAGCATTGCAAGCATGATAAATTGTAGAAGGTTCATTAGTCTTCTTAGGAACATGAGCAACATTTCTCCTAGGCATGTGATTAATAACATTTTTCCTAGCTACATTTCTATCATGCATAATAGAAGAACTAGAGGCAACCATGGAATCAAAAGCATCATAACTTCTAAAAGCATTCCTAGAATGTCTCCTATCATGATACATGAAAGCATGATTCTTATGAGCACTACTAGCCATAGGGGCTTTCCCTTTCTCCTTGGCAGAGATGGAAAACTTATGGCTTGTTAAGTTCTTGACCTCCCTCTTGAAGCCAAGACCATCCTTAATTGAGGGGTGTCTACCAATCGTGTAGGCATCCCTTGCAAATTTTAGCTTGTCAAATTCACTCTTGCTAGTCTTAAGTTGGGCATTAAGACTAGTCACTTCATCATTTAATTTAGAAATGGAAACTAGGTGTTCACTACACGCATCAACATTAAAATCTTTGCACCTATTGCAAATCATAACATGTTCTACACAAGAGTTAGATTTATTTGCTACTTCTAGTTTAGCATTTAAATCATCATTAACACCTTTTAAAGTAGAAATGGTTTCATGACAAGTAGATAGTTCACAAGAAAGCATTTCATTCCTTTTAACTTCTAGAGCAAGAGAATTTTGTGCACTAACAAATTTATCATGTTCTTTATATAAAAGATCCTCTTGTTTTTCTAGTAATCTATTCTTATCATTCAAAGCATCAATCAATTCATTAATCTTATCAATCTTAGTTCTATGTAAGCCCTTGAATAAGCATGAATAGTCTATATCATCATCACTAGACTCATCCTCGCTTGAAGAAGCATAAGTAGTATTGTTTCGAGTACATACCTTCTTCTCCTTTGCCATGAGGCATGTGTGATGCTCGTTGGGGAAGAGGGATGACTTGTTGAAGGCGGTGGCGGCGAGTCCTTCGTTGTCGGAGTCGGACGAGGAGCAATCTGAATCCCACTCCTTTCCAAGATGTGCCTCGCCCTTCGCCTTCTTGTAGTTCTTCTTCTTTTCCCACTTTCCACTCTTCTTTTCCTGGTCACTATCATTATCGGGACAATTAGCGATAAAATGACCAATCTTACCACATTTGAAGCAGGAGCGCTTCCCCTTCGTCTTGTTCTTGTTGGGGTGCTCTTTGCGACCCTTTAGCGCCGTCTTGAACCGCTTGATGATAAGGGCCATTTCTTCCTCATTAAGCCCGGCTGCCTCAACTTGCGCCACCTTGCTAGGAAGTGCCTCCTTGCTCCTTGTTGCTTTGAGAGCAATGGTTTGAGGTTCTTGGATTGGGCCATTCAACGCATCGTCGACGTATCTTGCCTCCTTGATCATCATCCGCCCGCTTACAAACTTTCCAAGTATCTCCTCGGGCGTCATCTTTGTGTACCTAGGATTCTCACGAATATTGTTCACAAGATGTGGATCAAGGACGGTAAAAGACCTTAGCATTAGGCGGACGACGTCGTGGTCTGTCCATCGCGTGCTTCCATAGCTCCTTATTTTGTTGATGAGGGTCTTGAGCCGGTTGTACGTTTGGGTTGGCTCCTCGCCCCTGATCATTGCAAATCTCCCAAGTTCTCCCTCCACCAACTCCATCTTGGTGAGCATGGTGACGTCGTTCCCTTCATGTGAGATCTTGAGGGTGTCCCAGATCTGCTTGGCGTTATCCAAGCTGCTCACCTTATGGTATTCGTCCCTGCACAAAGAAGCTAGAAGAATAGTAGTAGCTTGTGCATTTTTGTGAATTTGCTCATTTATGAACATGGGACCGTCAGTACTATCAAATTTCATTCCATTCTCGACTATCTCTCATATGCTTGGATGGAGAGAGAACAAGTGACTGCGCATTTTGTGACTCCAAAATCCGTAGTCCTCTCCATCAAAGTGAGGAGGTTTGCCAAGAGGAATGGAAAGCAAATGTGCATTTGAGCTATGCGGAATACGAGAATAATCGAAAGAGAAGTTTGTGTTAACCGTCTTCTTTTTCTCGTAGTCGTTGTCGTCGTCCTTTTGGGAAGAAGAGGACTCGTCGCTGTCGTCGTAGTAGACTATCTCCTTGATGCGCCTCGTCTTCTTCTTCTTTCCATCTTTTCTTTTGTGGCCCGAGCCCGAGTTAGTAGGCTTGTCATCTTTCGGCTCGTTGATGAAGGACTCCTTCTCCTTATCATTGATCACAATCCCCTTGCCCTTAGGATCCATCTCTTCGGGTGATTAGTCCCTTTCTTGAAGAGAACGGCTCCGATACCAATTGAGAGCACCTAGAGGGGGGGGGTGAATAGGTGATCCTGTAAACTTGAAACTTAATGCCACAAAAACTTGATTAGAGGTTAGCACACTTAAGCCAAGTGGCTAGAGAGGAGTCTTAGCAAAACACAATAACGACAAAGATATCAACACAGAGATGGCACAGTGGTTTATCCCGTGGTTCGGCCAAGTCCAACGCTTGCCTACTCCACGTTGTGGCGTCCCAACGGACGAGGGTTGCAATCAACCCCTCTCAAGCGGTCCAAAGACCCACTTGAATACCACGGTGTTTTGCTTTGCTTTTCTATATCTCGCTTGCGAGGAATCTCCACAACTTGGAGTCTCTCGCCCTTACAAAGATGTTCACAAAGAAGCACGGAGCAAGGGAGGGATGAGCAACGCACACAAGACACAAAATCAGAGCGACGACACGCACCCAAGTCGCAACAAGAGCTCACAACACAACCCGACGAGTTCACAACTCAAATAGAGCTCTAATTGCTATCACAAAGAATCAAATGCGCGGAATCGAGGTCTTGGTGCTTAGGAATGCTTTGAGAATGCTTTGAGAATGCTTGGTATGCTCCTCCATGCGCCTAGAGGTCCCTTTTATAGCCCCAAGGCAGCTAGGAGCCGTTGAGAGCATTTCAAGAAGGCAATTCTTGCCTTCTATCGCCTGGCGCACCGGACAGTCCAGTGCACCACCGGACACTGTCCGGTGCGGATTTCTTTCCTTCTTTGGCGAAGCCGACCGTTGCAGTCAGTATGGTGCCCCATCCGACCGTTGGCACTTGCCACGCGTCGCGCGCGGATTCCACGGCCGACCGTTGGCCCGGCTGACTGTTGGCTCACCGGACAGTCCGGTGCAGCACCGGACAGTCCGGTGAATTTTAGCCGTACGCCGCCGACGAAGTCCCGAGAGCGGCCTTTTCACCAGAGCCAGCCTGGCACACCGGACACTGTCCGGTGCACCCAGACTGAGCTGACTTCGGCTGAACAAAGCCATCTTTAATTCCATCTTGACTTTTCCTGTTTCCAGTACTTAGACATAATACATTAGTCTCCAAAACAATATACTAAGTCTTAGAAACTTACCTTTATACTTGATTTGTACTTTGTCCACCTTTTAACACTTAGACACTTGTGTTGGACACTAAATCACGAAAATACTTAGAAATGGCCCAAGGGCACATTTCCCTTTCATAGATGTTCCAAGCTCTAGTGCTCCTAACGGAGGCTCGTAGGCCCATAATAATTCTTTTATTAAGTTTTAATTGTGTATGATGGTGAATTGGGAGAAATTTGACTAATTATGCTATTAAATTGTTGAATAAATGATTGTGTCTATCATATCCGACGGATATCCGAAACCCGTACGAAATCCGATGAGCACGGGCATGGATATAAATTTCTACCCGCGGGTATGGTTGCGGGCAGATATTGGTAGCAACCGCGGATATGGTTGCGGATGGATATTTGCATTATCCGATCCAAATCCGATCCGTTGCCATCCCTAGCCGGGGCCACGGGGAAACAAAGGGCCGCGCCGGCCGCCACGAGCTGGCCGTGCAGGCCGCCGCGAGCGAGCCGCGAGCCAAGCCAGGGGGTCAGGCCGCGCCGAGACGCTACGCACAGGGCGGGCCACGCTGGGCAACTCGCGCACGGCGCCGGGGCGCCATGGCTAGACCTCGGCATGGGACAAGGAGGAACGAGGGTGGAAGAAGGGAGGAACAGCTCACCACGGACGGGCGGCGGGCGTCGGGCGCGCACAACGGAGCTCGACGGTCATCGCGACGGCGGTTTGCGTGGGCGTGAGGCTAGAACGAGTGAACTGCGCAGGGGAGAGAGAAAAATGTGCGTCGTGGGGGTTAGAGGAGATGAACAGGGGGCGATTCGGGTGCTTACAGGTGGCCCCCCACCAGGCGGTGGCGGTTGGGCAACCGCCCATCCCGCATCGAGCGGGCGAGCGTTAGGGTTTTGACGGTTTCAATCGTTAGAGCTTTGTCTTCTTGGGGCACCGGACATGCACTGTTCACTGTCCGGTGCGCCTTCTGGCGGCTGCTCTGACTCTGCGCGAACTGTCTACGCACTGTGCGTTGTCAGACGACCGTTGGAGCCGACCATTGCGCTGGCTAGCCGTTGCTCCGCTGGCACACCGGACAGTCCGATGAATTATAGCGGAGCGTGGCCTCAGAAACCCGAAGGTGAGGAGTTGGAGTCGATCGCCCCTGGTGCACCGGACAGTCCGGTGCGCCAGACCAGGGTTCTCTTCGGTTTCATTTGCTCCTGTCTTTTGAACCCTAACTTTGATCTTTTTATTGGTTTGTGTTGAACCTTTGGCACCTGTAGAACATATAATCTAGAGCAAACTAGTTAGTCCAATTATTTGTGTTGGGCATTCAACCACCAAAATTAATTATAGGAAAAAGTTAAACCCTATTTCCCTTTCAGTTACTAAGACCCTGCAAGGATCACCACACAATGAGGTGTCTCTTGCTAGATTTACAAAGCATTTAGAAAGATTAGAGTGAGAAGAAGAAGGCAATCCAAGCAACAAGAGCAACAAAAGAACACAAAACACCCTCTCTCAAGTCACTAAGCACTTGAGTTGATTTGAGAGCTTGGAGAGGATTTGATCTTTTGATTGTGTCTTGGAGTGTATGCTTTTGTTCTAGTATTGAATGTGAAGGTTGGAAGGCTTAGATGACTTCAATGGAGGTGGTTGGGGGTATTTATAGCCTCCAACCACTTCCTAGTCGTTGGCTGACTTTGCTGTCGATGGGCACACCGGACAGTACGGTGGTGCACCAGACATAGCACTGTTCACTATCCTGTGAGTGCCACGTTAACCGACCGTTGAGGTTTGGAGCTGTTGACCGTTGAAGTCTTCTGTCCTCTTGCGGCACCGGACAGTCCCGTGCGTTCTGACTTTGCAGTTCTGACTTCTGACTTCTACTCTATTCACTGTTCCGTCGTCTGCGCAGTCGACCGTTGAGCATAGTTGATCGTTGTTCCGTTGGCTCACCAGACAGTCCGGTGGCACATATGCTCCAAACTTTGTAGAATTCTCCAAATCAATTTGTTGCATGTTAATTGTGAACTTTATGCACCTGATAAAAATATTCACTAGGCAAACTAGTTAGTTCATGTGGTTTGTGATGGACGTCAAACACCAAAATCGATTATAGGAAATGTTGGGGCCTGTTGGAGAGGGAATTCTCCGGCCGGGTGGCGGAACGCACCTGCCCTAAATCCTAATATGAGGAGGGGCCTAAGCATTTTGCCCGTCAGCTAGATGGACGATGAACACAAGAACACACAAGGGTTTTAGAGTGGTTCGGGCCGCCGGAGCGTAATACCCTACTCCACTGTGTGTTGTATTGAGCTTGAGAGCTTGTATGAACTTGTGAGTTTGAGTGAGTGTGTGAGCTTGAGCCTAAGTTGGGTCTGCCTTGTAACGTCGTGTGCCCTCCCTTTTATAGCTCAAGGGGGGCACGTACAAGGGTGCTGAGCCCTGACATGTGGGCCCAGGGGCAAAACAGAGGGAATACATATAGAAGTATCCAATGCAGTGTCGCCCAGAAGATCTCCGAGCGCCATAATGTTCGTAGTCCATATAGTATTAATATCTCGCTGCTGCCTCCTCGGTAACGCGCGAGTCATGATGAGCATAGTGTATGCCGCAGCACAGGCGTACTGCCTGCCAACGGAATGGACAGGCACACCTCCTGTAGGATGGCCTGGTCACCGCCTGCCAGCGGAGTGGACAGGGCACATTAAATGTTGAGGCAGCACATCGCCTGCTAGTGGAATGGACAAGGCTCATTAAATGTTGAGGCGGCACATCGCCTGCCAGTGGAATGGTCATTAAATGTCGAGGCGGCACATCACCTGCTAGTGGAATTGACAGGTGGCGCGCCTTATCCGCAATAAATGCAGAGGCCACACGGCCCAGAGGCCTTACGTCAGGCTCCGCCCGCTGGCTTACGTCACGGGCAGTAGGCCACGTGGCAGCATCGGGTCTCCGCCTGAGCGGGGAGCAGAATCGTACACGGTATGGTCCGGACGCGTGTCGGCTCGGGACCCCCACCTGGTCTTGATCAAGGCCTGGGTATTCTTTGTCCCAGAATCCCGGGACCCTGCTGAGAGTGGCCCGGACCCCACATAGAAGGGTCCGGACCACATCCTAGGAGTCCGGCTTGCGCCCGCGGAGGTCCCGGACCTTATCCAGAGGTCCGTTCACATAGATAGGGGTCCGACACCTTCCCATGGGGGTCCGGACCCACTGTTGATACCTTGGAGTATATCGTCTTCTCTGGCCACATGGCGACCCTGGAGCCGCCCACGTGGTGGGGTGGGGTGCTGTTTACCACGCGACTAGAGATAGCCGAGTGGGCACCTTGCCTTCACACTGTAGTAAGGGTTAGCCCTGTTTTAGGGTACTGACAGTGGCTCCCGGGCCCACCTCAGGGGAGGATACGATCCTGCCGATGGGGCCAAAGCCTGATTGGCGCGCCGCTTCCGTGCGCTTGCCGAAGTAATCGCTGCCAGTCCGCCTTCGGTCACGCCAACTGCCACATCTGTCCTCGCGGCTGACTGACCCGTGGCCCCCATGTATGATGGTTTCACCGGGCCACACACGAGGTGCCTCGATGCCGTCGCCTTGGTTTAAAAATTCACCCTCTCTGTCTTTTGCGGCAATCTCGAGGGGACGCAGTAATGGCGCGAGCGGCGGTTCGACTTCTCCGCACCAAGGAACTGGTGCCCAAGGAGTATGACTCGTGGGCCCGGGCCCCCGTGCTAGAGGCTGGGCCGTTGTTTCTTGCGGAGATGAAGAGGCGCACTACCGCAGGCAGCGGTTCGCTCCTCGTGGCGGTTTGCCTTCTCAGCACTCGGAGACCCGCACACCAGTTGTATGACTTGTGGGCCCGGGCCCCCGTGTTAGAGGTTGGGTTGCTTTGGTGCGCGCTGGGCGAGATTTGCGGTGCCTCGGGGCGTGAGCGGGAGAGTCTTCCTTGAAAAGGGATTCACCCCGCGTGCAGCAATTATGCTTTCGCATTCTCTCCAACCGCGGCGCCCTTTCGCCTTCGAGCTCTCCGAGCCCCTTTCCATTGGCGCTCCTCTGCTTCCACCGCCGTAGTCACCATGGCCTCGCTAGTCCATCCTGAGCACTTCAAGTCCGAGGTGGCACTCAACTTGGTGCGCAACCTGCTCGGATGGGGTGCGCCGTCGTTTGCTGGAAGGATCCGCGCTGGCGCCTCTCCCCTCGGCGATCTCACCGCCGGGTTGGCACTGCCGATCTCGACCTTCTTCCTGTTGCTGCTGGAGGAGCTCGGCCTCCAACTTCAGCACCTCATGCCCCACTCCATCCTTCAGGCGGCCATCTTCGCCCACCTCTGCGAGATGTTCATGGGGGTGACGCTTCTTCCGCCAGCGCCCGGACGAAAGGGTGTTGCGCAGCGACCTTCCGGAGATGGAAAGCGAGTTGAGCTGCGGCTCCATCTTTCGCATGAACTTCATTGCCTCCTGCAGCGGCCTTGTCAGCTCCTCTTGAACTTCACCAGCACCTCATGGTACGCCTCCATGAACTGGTCCAGCTCCGGCTCCGTCTCAGCGGCCAGGCCACCGAGCGCCGTGCGCTGCCGCGCCTCCATCTCTTTGGCTTTAATGGCCTCGACGTCGCCTCCAACAATGAGGGCTCCTTCGCCTTGACGCACGCATCAAGGAGGCCGCCATCGAGGAGGTCGCCGCCATTGGCAAGCTGTAGCATTGGGTTGCCGCTAGCGCCGCTATTCCCCGTGGCCGCCACCGTGCTCAGGGTGAGCGGCAGGCCTGCGCCCGGCAGTTGTGGCGGCAGCGGCGCTACGACAGTGCTAAGGGAGGATGCCCAAGGGCGGTGGTAGTGATCGCCGATCCGGTTGCCGACACTGAAGACGCCGCCCGGGAGGTTGCACAAGACGGCGTGGAGACAGCGGCTGCGCGCTCCAGCACGACCCTGCTGATGTCGAGTAGCTCATACTTGTAGAAATGGCGCTAGGGCTCTGCTTGAAGGAGGATTTAATAACTTTTGTTTTTGTAAGATACTTTTGGGAACTATCAATTAAACAGCTCTTACCTGTACGGTATTTGTTCTTGTTGTGTGTGGCTTTACCAACTCCTTCCCTGGTACTTGGCCCCCCTGGGATGTAGGCTCGATGTGTCGAGGCTGGATACCAGCATACCTAAGGAAGAGTTGGTGTCCCGGCCCCCAAGAGGTGGCCTCGACTGGGACCTGGACCTGTACACAGCCTCAGCTAGGAAGTGTTAGTAGCACACCCGTAGCACCCATCGTCTGGTATCAGCCATCCTTTGATTCATGCAACAGGACCTGCAGGATTTAGACCGGGAAGCCAATCCGTGTGTCCGGACCCCCTGGACCACAGTTCCAAATACTAGGGCTCTCGTCGCAGAGTGGTGGAGCATGTAGGCTTAGGGTACGGGACCAGGCTAAGCGGCTACACGGCTCCGGACCACCCCAGGGGACGTGTGTCCATTCTCTAGAACCGAACCCCAGGTTGTCGAACCCACGGGACTATAGTTCTAATTACTAGGATACCTGTCGCAGAGTGGTGGAGCGTGCAGACTTAGGGTGCGGAACCAAGCTAAGCGGCTACACAACTCCGGACCACCCCAGGGAACGAGTACCCATTCTCTAGAACTCGCCCCTAGGCTCCCAGACCCCCCTATTGAGGGATCCCAAACTGCAAGCCCGGCTACTCAATTCGGATGTCATGATACTAGCAAAGGTGGGTTATATAAAAAAATAATATCTGGAAGTTGCAGCAGAATAAAAACCATCATAGGAGCACATCTGAGGGGGTAAATTCTTTCTTTATAACTTGACATGCATGGGTGCAGACCAACAGGCCGGGCTTATAATGGCGGACCTCACCGGGCTGGCGTACACGTATGCACAACCTAGTTACAAGAAGAAACCTTAACCCCTCAGACTTGCTCCTGTGGGTAGGACTTACGGAGATGCTCTATGTTCTAGGGATTGGGAAGAGGCACTCCTTCAGTTGTGGCAGGGCGGACACACCCGGGTCGGCATACTTCCGTCACCTTGAAGGGTCCTTCCCTGCTGGGGGAGAGTTTGTGGAGCCCTTCTCGGTTCAGTACTTCGCCGCAGGACTAGGTCCCCGACCCCGAGCTCCCTACTATGCACGAACAGTTGGTGGTAGCGCCTGAGCGCCTGGTTGTATCGTGCATTTCGGATCGTTGCTTGCCATCTGCGCTCGTCGACGAAGTCCACGTCCTCACGCCGCAGATGTTCCTGCATAGACTCACCAACAGACTGGACCTGTGGGGAGCCCATAAGGGTTTCTGGGGGAAGGCGAGCTTCGGCCCCACAGACCAGGGAGAGCGGGGTCTCCCCGGCAGTTCGGCTAGCTGTCGTCACCAGAGTCGGATTCTCCGGTGAAAACATCCTTCAGGACCCCTCGGGCGACTGATACCCGAGGTCCCATTCTCCCGCGGCCACCTCACCGTCATCGACCCTTTCCTTGCCAGGCCGGTGACGAGGAGGGGAGCCATCCTTGGAAGTCTGCTCATGCCGCTCACTGACGCGCTTCGCGAGCTCGATGATCTCGCGACACTCCACGGCACTGTGGTGACAGTTGGGGTGCACAGGGCATGAGCGGCTGTTACCCCTCTGCGGCCGTGGGCACTTGTTGCGCTCGCTCCGGCCCCCAATCGTGGCTGCGACGCCCAGAGCAGCAGACGGCAGCCTCTCGAGGCCGCGGTTCTTTTTCTTCTTTTTTTTGCCGTCCTGAGCGACGGCACCCGAGCCGCCCGTCTGGGCAACCCCGGTCTGTGGTGCCGAGTGCCATGCACAGCCCTCGGCAGTCCTGGCACACTTGTCAGCCAGAGCGAAGAGCGTGGTGACAGTTTCCACGTCATGCGTGGCCAACTTCTCCAGCATCTTTTCACCATGTACCCCCTGGCGGAAAGCGGTGATGATGGAAGCATCGGAGATACGGGGTATAGTCCCTCGTACCTTGGTGAAGCGAGAGATGAAGGCCCTGAGAGTTTCCCCGGGCTCCTGCCTCACCGCATGGAGGTGAGCCTTCATGCCATGCCATTGATAAGCGCTGGCGAAGTTCGCTATGAACCATGCGTAGAGCTCTTCCCAAGAGTAGATCGATCCCGGGGTGAGGTTCATGAGCCAAGTCCGGGCTGGCCTAGACAAGGATACATGGAAGTATGTTGCCATCATGGCGGTGTCTCCACCTGCTGTCGTAATGGCGGTGACGTACACCTGCAAGAATTCCGATGGGTTTGACATACCGTCGTACTTTTCCGGTAGGTGCGGCTGGAACTTGGATGACCAAGTTGTCGTGTGGAGATGATCCACCAGCGTGGCGCAGCCTACGCCGGCCAAGGGGACACCAGCCTAGATTTGGGCGCCCGTTGGAGTCTGTGGTGCTACCGCAGCAAAGTCGTAGTCGAGGTTGCGACCCTCAACGTTCTGTCAGCGCTCATGCGCCCTCTCCAGAGAGATGCAGACATCCTCGCCCGCACGCCTACGGTTGAGTTCTGCCCGCAGGTAATTAGACCTCTCTAGAGAGACAAGAGCATCTTCTCCCGCACGCCGATGGTTGAGCTCCGCCCGCAGGTCCTCAGTCGGTGCGGCCCTCACCGAGGGGGAGCGCACTAACGCCGACGCCTCGTGTTGACGCCGAGATGACCGAGGCCTGGGCCTGGTTGAGCTAGAATGCGCCATGCCGAGTAGGCGGTCGACGTCGTCACGCCACTGCTTCATGGCCCCCGGCGAGGCCGTGGAGCTAGGAGGGTGGCATAGCAATTCCCTGTCCTTAGACAGCGCCCCAGGCATAGCTCTAGACGCTCTGGAGGTCTGCACAGGAGTGTACTGTCGTGCAGAGTGCATAGCAGCAGCACCAGGCGTAGGGAGGTTGGTGGCCCGTGGTGTAGAAGACGCAGCCGCTTTCCTCCACCAGGAATTCCTCGGGCATGAAATCTTGGTGCTCGACGATGTGGACCATGATGTCGAGCAGGAAAACAAGCAAAAACCTAAAGCCTAGGCCCCTACTTGGCGCGCCAAATGTCAGAGAGGGAATTCTCCGGCCGGGTGGCGGAACGCACCCGCCCTAAATCCTAAGATGAGGAGGGGCCTAAGCGTTTTTCCTGTCAGCTAGATGGACGATGAACACAAGAACAAACAAGGGTTTTAGAGTGGTTTGGGCCGTCAGAGCGTAATACCCTACTCCACTATGTGTTGTATTGAGCTTGAGAGCTTGTATGAACTTGTGAGTTTGAGTGAGTGTGTGAGCTTGAGCCTAATTTGGGTCTGCCTTGTAACGTCGTGTGCCCTCCCTTTTATAGCTCAAGGGGGGCACGTACAAGGGTGCTGAGCCTCGACATGTGGGCCCATGGGCAAAACGGAGGGAATACATATAGAAGTATCCAATGTCTATGTCGCCCAGAAGATCTCCGAGCGCCATAATGTTCGTAGTCCATATAGTATTAATATCTCGCGGCTGCCTCCTCGGTAACGCGCGAGTCATGATGAGCATAGAGTATGCCGCAACACGGGCGTACTACCTGCCAACGGAATGGACAGGCACGCCTCCTGCAGGATGGCCTGGTCGCCGCCTGCCAGCGGAGTGGACATGACACATTAAATGCTGAGGCGGCACATCGCCTGCCAGTGGAATGGACAGGGCTCATTAAATGCTGAGGCGGCACATCGCCTGCTAGTGGAATGGACAGGGCTCATTAAATGCCGAGGCGGCACATCACCTGCCAATGGAATTGACAGGTGGAGCGCCTTATCCACAATAAATGCAGAGGCCGCGCGGCCCAGAGGCCTTACATCAGGCTCCGCCCGCTGGCTAACGTCACAGGCAGTAGGCCACATGGCAGCATCGGGTCTCCGCCTGAGCGGGGAGCAGAATCGTACATGGTATGGTTCGGACGCGTGTCGGCTCCGGACCCCCGCCTGGTCTTGATCAAGGCCTGGGTATTCTTTGTCCCAGAATCCCGGGATCCTACTGAGAGTGGCCCGGACCCCACACAGAGGGGTCCAGACCCCATCCTAGGGGTCCGGCTTGCGCTCGCGGACGTCCCGGACCTTATCCGCAGGTCCGGTCCGCATATATAGGTGTCCGACACCTTCCCATGGGGGTCCAGACCCACTGTTGATACCTTGGGGTATATCGTCTTCTTTGGCCACGTGGCGACCCCGGAGCCGCCCACGTGGTGGGGTGGGGTGTTGTAACACCCCTGGTGTCACTACCGCTAAAACTTGAGCATAACATCATAAGCATTGGCATATCATGAGATTGTTACACTTAGAATGCATTGACTAGGCAAAAAGTTCAAACAAGTTGTATTGATGTGACATGTTATAAGTGAAACCCTGGGGTACAGCTAGTGCTTAACCCTAGATTGGGCTTAAAAGAGTAAACAAAGCTTAACTAAAAAAAACTTCAAAACTTAGTTAAAATGATCATGAAATGTCACCAGGAATGAACTTAAGTAGCATCCAAACCCTAGAAGCACCAAAAACCCTAAATGGACCCTAAGAAACCCTGGACTGAAACCCTAGGGGGGTTGTATGCAAAATATGCACATTTTTGGACCTAAGTGCAAAAACCATGAAATTAGGGTATCTTAACTCATATGATTCACATGTATGTGGATTTGCAACTTAAACCCTAAGTTTTGGGCCTATTTGCAAAAAGCCACATTTGAGCTCTATTGAGTTAAGTCTGAAATTCAATGGAATTGGCTCAACTTTGGGGCCCTATATCTTCCAAATTATGAAGATTTTGCCCTAGGTCAACACATCAAGTTTGTAGATCTATAAAAGGGGAACAACTTTGCTATAGAGATTAAGCCCTGGTACCATGAAGTATTTTGAAATAAATGTGCCCAAAGTTGGGCTGTCAGTCCGTCTAAAACCTAAATTATGGTATTCAGTGGCATAGGATGAACTTTGGGGGCCATTTTTAAGATGATCTCGTGGATGTTTAAGCATGGTTACCACAGTCGGTTTATAGCTGGATCATAGGGCTACAGCTTTGCTACAAACAGATTAGTAAGTTCTTATGCGAAAATTCAAGATTTTGGCGTCACAAATTTGTCTGTCAGACTGACTGAAGGAGATCGTGATGGTACAGTAACCAAAAACAATCTGCAGATTCAGTGAGCTGGCTGCCGGTGTCCCTTTGCTGGGATTAGTGCTGCTCGCCGCGATTCGTGCATTTGGTCTGTGGATTGAGATCGTCGACGAAAAGATCTCGTCGCGGATGGGTTCAAGTTACTGTGGCCACGCTGTCCCTCGGTTCCCCGTGCCAGCGACATGGCCTTACGGCCGTCACCGGAATCCATAATACTCACCGCGGTTGCGCCACGCCTCCAGCCTTTAACCGCACCACCGTGACTCACGTTAGCCATCCGATCATCGCCAGTGAGTCTGCCACGGTATACTCCACGAATCAACTGTGTCAGTAGCCTTGTCCCTCTCCGGCCGCCAGTGTGTCTTCGCGAAATTGAACACCACCACCTTGCGCTCCTATAAATTGATGGCCTGTTCTGTTGCGCCATACTATCATGAAGCCAGAGCACCCATTACCGCCTTCAATTAGCCACCATAGCCAGAGAATTTCCTTCTTCCCCCAATTTGGTTTCCGCCGCCGTGGTAGAACCTTCACCGTGGTCAGGAATCCCAGGTCTGTTCATGTTCCCTGCTGTCTTGTTTCAACATCCGTGGATCCTCCTGATGCTCCCCGACCCGGCCAATTGGACTAGGACCCCATAGATCAATGGGAACGCGCTTGGTTGCCTATAGTGCCCGTTGTCACCGTGGGCAGGGCATGTTAGTGCACCATTGGTGAAATTACTTAGGGGGGAACACTCATTAGGGCTTGAATTAGGTTTAAACCGAAGAAGGACACCGTTCGTTGCAAGATTCGGCCGGCGTGGGCTCGCCGGAGCTCGGCTCTCCGCCGGACCGCGTCGTGGACCTCCGAGTGTAAAGGAATAGAAACGCAGGGAGGTTTTTGTAAAGGTCAGTGAGATAGGAATAGTGCATGGGTTCCTTGTTAGAATTTCAAACCAGCAAGGGCTCCAGTGTAGAACTGCCCCGCGGGCGCAGGCGCGCGTGGATTTCTCCCCTACTGTAGGCTGGTTGGGCTGAATTCAGCCCAGCACTATTCATTGCTTTTCCTTTTCTTTTTCTTCCTGGATTAAAGAATTTCTAGAAAATTACAGAAAAATGCTAAAAATACCAAACCAATTTTGCTAGGCTTCTAATTTCCTATAGTATTTAATAAAAATAGTTTCATGATTTTTAGTCCAAATAGGAAATTATAGAGCACTTAAAATAGCCAAAATCCATACTTCTGGATTTTAGGGAATAATTAATAATTCCAAAATTCACCAAACTTTTTAGATAGACTTTAAATATTATTTAGAAGCCTTGGGTAAAATTTGGTATGTTTTTGACCATGTTTGATACTTAGAACCCAAAATCCTAGCCCCTGCCCTATAAACTTCACTATAGACTCCGAAAACCCTAGATTCTCGGAGATCCGTGAAGGAAAGTTATATTCAAGACATTAGATAATAAACTTTTATTCTCTTTGCATCTTCATGAGAATTACATGAGCATTCCTTATTATATTTGGATATATTTAGAGAACGAGGAGGAAGTAGAAGTTGAAGAAGCAAGGACTTCACCACCCCCACCACGTGAAGAACCTCAGGCAGGCCACTGCTTTTATTTTGATATCTACGGAACAGAGCCTGATTCACCAGTAACACAAGGCAAGCCCCGGTGCATTTGCCACCTCCTTGTAACTTTTAAAATCTTTCTCACTTACTTGATGCATTAGGTAATAGGAGTTGTGTGCTAAACCAGTTGCTGCATTTCCTTCCTTGGATTTGATTACTTCTCCTTAAATCCCTGTTTTACAAAAGGTTTTTCTTATGCTTAGCTTTGCTCTAGAAAAACAAAATTTTTTGTTTTCACAAAAGACGATGCTTCAAAGTGGGTGGGATGTTTTCGAAAATAAAACTTGATGGTAGATCCATCATGGCCATGATGGGTTCAACATCGGAAAAGATGTACCTCTGCCAGGTACCAAACTTTGAGTTGAAATGATAAAGCTGAGACCGGACGGGTGACTTGCACGAGAAGAGAGTCTCGGTGTGGTGTCTCCGTCTGAGTCGATTAAGGACCGTGTCGATGTAGGCTTGCTGATCGAGGACCCTTTAACTGGTCACATGCCTCATCATGGGTAAGGTTTGCTTCGGGCAGACTAATACCAGAATAAGATAACACACAATGGGAGTGGAGAGATGGCGAGAGTAGCGTGTACCTGTAATATCCCAAAAAATATTGACCAAAACTTGATCTTCGGTGCGTGGATATGGGAAAGGGTTGTGGGCCGTTGGATGCAAAGGCAGAAGTCATCTACGTAGTCGGTTCTTTTCTCCCACAAAACCCTAGGTGGCCACCCCTTTTCCCTCCACCCCCCCCCCCCTCTCTTGGCCGCCACCCTCCCCCCTTTTTCCCTTGGTTGGCCGCCCCTCTCCTCCCATGGTAGATGCCCACCATTTCTTCCTCCTCCCTAGATCTCCCCCTCCCCCACGCAGCAAGGATCGAGAAGAGGAGGAGCAAGATGGATTGAAGAGGAAGAGAGGATCAAGAAGATGTTCTACCCCCCCCCCCCATCTATTGCAGATTTTCTTAGGGAAACCCTACGTAAGGATGGGATCCTTGTTCCTCCATATAATTATGTGCTTTTGGAGGTTGTGGATCATGTGAATTGAAGGATTAGAGGTTGGATTAGATGTGGGGTTAGGTTTTGATCTCGAATTTAATTTCTGCAGAATGGCAGATTCGACAGCTTCTGTTCATACCAGTTTTCCGTGGTCTTAGTGGGCTCAAAAAAATAAAAAGTCTATATACGAGTCGTAGATAATTTGTAGATCTTTCCGTGGCCGCAAAGAACATCTCAATCGGACATCAGATCAGAACGTTATTGCAGTTTAATTATAGCAGTTTTTCAGTCCAATAATTCTGTGTAGAATCTGTTCTCTTAAGAGTTAGCCAATTTTATCAACAGAATTAAACTATGGGTCGGGAAAATAAGTTGTAGATAATTTCATAAACGTTCCAGATTATTAAAGAGTGCATTCATATGATTTGTGAAACTCCAGTTATGTTTGTTTTACTGTGGCTGTTCCTGTTTGCCTGACAAAAATGAGCGGGTCTGTTCACTGGTAGATTTCATCAGGTAAATGGCCGAATTGGCTCTTCCAACTATGGAGACTTCTGTAGAAGGATAAAATTTCTTACTGCCAGTAGAGTTCCATGATTTTTGGTTGAGTAGTTTGTGAGATATCGAATTTTGAAGTTAACTACGCTACTGTCTGAAACAGATTCAGTCAGTTATCTTGTCAGAGGTTTTAGAACTTGTAGATGGCAGAATTTAATTATCCATTGAATACCGAAGTTGTAGAGTATTTTGTGTAGATACTCATAGATTATTTGTTTGATATCACCACTCTTATAATTTTAAAGATACAAAATTAACAAACAGCGCTGCTGATGTATGGCATGTGGTTCAGGGTAGGAGGCTTTCCACCAGGTCTTGGTTTCAAGTGTAGGAGCGATTTGTTGATTGTTGGCAAATATTTGTGAAATATTTGTATAAAGTTTTATGCCCGCTAGCAAGTGGCTACACTCCAGATCATGCCTAGTACATTTCTTCTTCTTCGATGAAGGCAAGTGAATGTAGCAGTGGTTGCTTCTGTTCTGACCTGTTATTTCTATTGCCTACACTCTAATATTCAAAAGTATTGGAATCTTTCATAATTGGACTCTATGGTGATGCTTTACTTGCTTGCATTATACTGATGTTCAATCATATATTGATGATGATTATGATTCGAGTATGACTCGTGAGATTAATTCACACCCCTGAAGGTAAATGAAGTATTATTTGAGGTTGGTATTGTATCTGAAGGTAAATGAAGTATTATTTGAGGTTGTATTGTATGTGAAGGAAGTGAAGTATATTGATAAATGCAGCATGTTATATACATTGCATGATTCACTTGCATCTGAAGTTTTGTCGTGACCTATGGTCCGGCCGTACCGGTACAACTTAGCATCGTACGTTGCCCGAGGAGGGGTACGATGCAGCTTCATACCCTTAGAGGTATGAAGGCAGAGAACATATGCATTGCATTCATTGAAGTGGTATTTGCGGATGGTGTGGTTTTATACTATAAGAGGTATGAAGGCAGAGGACTTACACATTACATTACTATGCATACATCGAAGTGATATTTGCAGGTATTGTTGACGCAGGAAAGTGTTATACAACCTATTGTGGTTGTTCGAGGAAATGAGATGGCATTGGTTATTTTGGGACTATTGAGTTCTATATCTACAAGTATTTCTGATCTCAATTGTGATCCCTTTAAAATGTTGATTAATTCAATTTTTTGGTTTAAATATCTCGTCGAAACAATTCACTTGCTGAGATGTTTCATCTCACTCTTGCATTACTCAATGCAGGTACTTGATTCATGTTGGGAATGAGGGGAGTAGCAGCACGTCCACCTTCACTCTCATAATAACGCTGCCCAGGCACAACCATGATTTAATTAGAATCTTCTTGTCAAAGGATGTTTGTTTTTAACTAGTCATGCACACTAGTTAATTCAGTTTATGTCGTTATGGTTATCTTTCCATTGCTAGCAGATTATTAATGTCTAGTATGTTTTCTTATCATGATATCTGTTTATACTCTGTTGCTTCCACGTTTATGCAAATTTTCAAAGGAGATGCTGTCGAAATTTTATATATGAATGTTAGTTGTGTAGTTTAGTAGCATTTTGGGGTGTTTGTGGATCCCGAGGTGTTACAGTTGGTATCAAAGCATAGGCTTTAGATTCTTAGCAATTTGAAGATAAATTTGACACACTTGCACATATAGGAAGGGCATGGGTACAAATATCTTTGATATATATTAATGTCTTTGAAGTGCAGGTGACAATAATTTCACCCCTCCCCATTCCTTTATGGTGATGTGGTAAGTTGTTTATGACTTAATGCCTGATATAATTTATCTCTAAATCTTTATATTGTTTTATTAATGCGTTTGATATCGCTGGTCTTCTGTGAGATTGAAGTTGTTATTATGCATGTGATATACAAGTATGCCTATGTTGTTTTCACCATGTTTTTCATGGTTGAGTTTTATTACAATAATATTGTTATATATGCTTGATTGAGGATGTTTCTAAGAGGAGTGTGAATTGCGTGTTTTGGGTTACAAGGTAACCATCAATTTGAATTTAAGTTGTTGAGCGGTTGGTGGATAGTTCCAACTATCTTTGCAAAGAATGATTGTTTATGTCGAGAAACCAGTTCTGAAAGAAATGAATATTGGTACTTTTATAGGAATTTTGGGGGAAGTCTTTACCTAGCTAGAATGGCTTACATGTCTCTCTTCTATTGTGTGTTTTAGTAGCCACAAAACCTAGATGTGGTTTAAAGTGGTTGCATGTTAGTCATGCTAGTTGTAGAATAAATCTTTGATTTTCTGGATCCATGGATTATGTATTAATACGTTGAGGATCAGATGGTTCTCTCCCCGATGCATGCTTGTGGAGCCATTGTTGGACCACCTATCTATTGGTTTGAATGAAGCCAGTGCCTAGCCTAGAGTTGGTTGTGTGTGGTTAGTCACATATTCCTAAATGATGTGGTTTTTACATCAGCTTGAGATGTTTGTCAAATGTGTGAAGGATTACAGGGTTATTATTGACCTTGTATGTTTGGTACTTTGAGTGCATCGTATGATAGAATGAAATGTAAGTTTATGAACTACTGTAGATGAAGACTTATATTATGTGTAGGTTAAACTCACTAGTTTGGATATTTTTCTTAGTTGAGTTGTTGGATGAAGTATAGTGACATTGGTTAACCAAGTATTGTGTTGTTGTGCTGTCTGTGCTCTTTGTGGAGCTTTTGGCATTTCTTCGATGACCTGTGCCGTGCAGAATGTTATTGGCTTCTTGTTGGCTTTATTGCTCCATTAGTTCTGTAGATTTACTCCCTTTTGCGGGGTGCAAAGAATGTTAGATTACATGATTATCTTTTCATGATGGCAAGAATAAGGTTTAGGAAGATTAGGAGTTTTGTTTCAATAGAACTACTTGTTTCGTGGTGCTTTGAGGTGAGGTGTTTTATCTTCTTATACATTCGTCGGGTGTGGATGTTTCACCATTTAATTAAAATTAATTGTTGAAGTTGGTAAGGGTTGTGCTTAGTGCATATTACCCCTTCATAAAAGAGTGTTGTCTTAAGACATTGATGTTGATGTATAGTTGCATCCAAATTCGATGGTGTGAAATTGTAGTGTTGATTGCATCTATGACTTGCTTTGATCTTCATTGCATGTTGTTTCATGCTTGATGTCAGGTTGTGTAGTTTCCTTAGACAATTAGTCCAAGGTAGAAGTTCTTGTGTTAATTAAGACCAATAATGGACCCATGTTTTGAATGCTGGTGCTATATGAGGTACCTTGGGTGTTTTGCTTGGAGTGACCGAATTCGAGGACGAATTCTTTTTAAGGGGGGAAGAGTGTAATATCCCAAAAAAATATTGACCAAAAGTTAATCTTCGGTGCGTGGATGTGGGAAAGGGTTGTGGAACGTTGGATGCAAAGGCAGAAGTCATCTGGGTAGTCGGTTCTTTTCTCCCACAAAACCCTAGGTGGCCACCCCTTTTCCCTCCACCCCCCTCTCTTGGCCGTCACCCTCACCCTTTTTCCCTTGGTTGGCCACCCCTCTCCTCCCATGGCAGCTGCCCACCATTTCTTCCTCCTCCCTAGATCTCCCCCTCTCCCACGCAGCAAGGATCGAGAAGAGGAGGAGCAAGATGGATTGAAGAGGAAGAGAGGATTAAGGAGATGTTCTACCCCCCATCTATTGCATATTTTCTTAGGGAAACCCTAGGTAAGGATGGGATCCTTGTTCCTCCATATAATTATGTGCTTTTGGAGGTCGTGGATCATGTGGATTGAAGGATTAGAGGTTGGATTAGATGTGGGGTTAGGTTTTGATCTCGAATTTAATTTCTGCAGAATGGCAAATTCGATAGTTTCTGTTAATACCTTTTTTCCGTGGTCTTAGTGGGATCAAAAAAATAAAAAGTCTGTATATGAGTTGTAGATAATTTGTAGATCTTTCCGTGGCCACGAAGAACACCTCAATCGGACATCAGATCAAAAAGTTATTGCAGTTTAATTATAGCAGTTTTTCAGTCCAATAATTCTGTGCAGAATCTGTTCTCTTAAGAGTTAGGCAATTTTATCAACAGAATTAAACTATGGGTTGGTAAAATAAGTTGTATATAATTTCATAAACGTTCCAGATTATTAAAGAGTGCATTCATATGATTTGTGAAACTCCAGTTATGTTTATTTTACTGTGGCTGTTCCTGTTTGCCTGACAAAAATGAGCGGGTCTATTCACTGGTAGGTTTCATCAGGTAAATGGCCGAATTGGCTGTTTCAACTATGGAGACTTCTGTAGAGGGATAAAAGTTCTTACTGCCAGTAGAATTCCATGATTTTTGGTTGAGTAGTTTGTGAGATATCGAATTTTGAAGTTAACTACGCTGCTGTCTGAAACAGATTTAGTCAGTTATCTTGTCAAAGGTTTTAGAACTTGTAGATGGCAGAATTTAATTATCCATTGAATACCGAAGTTGTAGAGTATTTTGTGTAAATATTCATAGATTATTTGTTTGATATCACCACTGTTATAATTTTAAAGATACAAAATTAACAAACAACGCTGCTACTGTATGGCATGTGGTTCACGGTGGGAGGCTTTCCACCAGGTCTTGGTTTCAAGTGTAGGAGCGATTTGTTGATTGTTGGCAAATATTTGTGAAATATTTGTACTAAGTTTTATGCCCACTAGCAGGTGGCTACACTCCAGATCATGCCTAGTACATTTCTTCTTCTTCGATGAAGGAAAGTGAATGTAGCAGTGGTTGCTTCCGTTCTGACCTGTTATTTCTATTGCCTACACTCTAATATTCAGAAGTATTGGATTCTTTCATAATTGGACTCTATGGTGATGCTTTACTTGCTTGCATTATACTGATGTTCAATCATATATTGATGATGATTATGATTCGAGTATGACTCGTGAGATTAATTCACACCCCTGAAGGTAAATGAAGTATTATTTTAGGTTGGTATTGTATCTGAAGGTAAATGAAGTATTATTTGAGGTTGTATTGTATGTGAAGGAAGTGAAGTATATTGATAAATGCAGCATGCCATATACATTGCATGATTCACTTGCATCTGAAGTTTTGTCGTGACCTATGGTCCGACCGTACCGGTACAAATTAGCATCGTACGTTGCCCGAGGAGGGGTACAATGCGGCTTCATACCCTTAGAGGTATGAAGGCAGAGGACATATGAATTGCATTCATTGAAGTGGTATTTGCGGATGGTGTGGTTTTATACTCTAAGAGGTATGAAGGCAGAGGACTTACACATTGCATTACTATGCATACATCGAAGTGATATTTGCAGGTATTGTTGACGCAGGAAAGTGTTATACAACCTATTGTGGTTGTTCGAGGAAATGAGATGGCATTGGTTATTTTGGGACTATTGAGTTCTATATCTACAAGTATTTCTGATCTCAATTGTGATCCCTTTAAAATGTTGATTAATTCAATTTTTTTGGTTTAAATATCTCGTCGAAACAATTCACTTGCTGAGATGTTTCATCTCACTCTTGCATTACTCAATGCAGGTACTTGATTCATGTTGGGAATGAGGGGAGTAGCAGCACGTCCACCTTCACTCTCATAATAACGCTGCCCAGGCACAGCCATGATTTAATTAGAATCTTCTTGTCAAAGGATGTTTGTTTTTAACTAGTCGTGCACCCTAGTTAGTTCAGTTCATGTTGTTATGGTTATCTTCCCATTGCTAGCAGATTATTAATGTCTAGTATGTTTTCTTATCATGATATATGTTTATACTCTGTTGCTTCCACGTTTATGCAAATTTTCAAAGGAGATGCTGTCGAAATTTTATATATGAATGTTAGTTGTGTAGTTTAGTAGCATTTCAGGGTGTTTGTGGATCCCGAGGTGTTACAGTACCCTCCATGGCAAGAGGCTGGACGGTGGTGTATCTGTGCTCTCGGTTGGCGTGAACCTGATCTGGTCTTAAGAACCCTGGTGGCGAGTTGACATATGCAAGAGTTAAGTGCTACATATGTCGTGTGATTGGAGATCCTTAGCTGAGTATAATCGATTCGGATCACCGTAACTTCGCGGACATGAAGACTTGGTCACTGCCCTACACGTAGCATTCCAGTGAATAAGAAGGGTTGTCAAGAAATTGGCTAGTATAGGTCAAGTGATTGAACTAGGGTAGAAAAAACTCTAGATACAGGTAACTTTACCTAACCTAACAAGTAAAACTAGATTTTTAAGGATCCACTCTTAGTAAGCATTTCTGCAAATAGAGTCTTTGATTCTTGATAAGCCATACCTTGATTCCCAAAGGCCAGCATATCCTTGAGAGTCTTTTACTTTGACGGGTAAGTCTTGTGAAAGTACACTTCGTACTCAGGGCTTTGTCCCATGTTGTTTTAGGTGAGGAAGCGGCAAATTTTTGCTGCTTTTGTTCGAAGGTGGTGCCAAAAGAAGAGAATCAAGACTAAAGCTACGGGAGGAAAGGTCCTCCGTTAAGAAAAACTTTTACTATTTAATTCGGGAGGGGTTTTGCCTCCTAGGTTATGTAATATTAATACTCAGCACTCATATATTTTGTTCTGGTTTGTAACTATATAACTCTGCCTTACTTTTCAATAAAGTAAGTTATTGTAACTGCTTCCGCATTTTCGTACCTCCGATGTATTGTAATGTTTGCGTGACGGGCGAAACGCTCTTGGGAAAGGTAAAGAATACAGATACCGAACTTGTCAAGTGATCAGGGGCACCTGCAGGGTTATCGGAGGTCCGTTGGACAAGGACAACTGTAGGTGGGCCTAATGACTTGGGAGGTTCCGTCACAGCTGGTATCGGAGCGAAGCCCATCTCTACAGACATTATGAGACATTTTCAAAAAGAATTTTCAAAGACTTATCTAGAAAATTTCTTTCTTTCTTATCCAATCACCTTCTGAGGTACTTATTTTAAAGACCAGATAGTAGAGTGCAATGTATAGAAGGTGTGAATCAACTAAGGTTGATTCTGTAATTATACATGCATCATGCTAAAAACTATGCTAATAAGATTTTCCCCCTCATGGAGATATGTCGCCGCACACAAGAAAAACCGCGCGCAAGTCTACCGGACCCATTGGCGTACCCCACCATCAACTAGCCCCAAGGCATGAAGACAGTAGTAGTGGTAGCAACGATCCAATCGGAGATCTGGAAGCTCAAGTAGAACAGCTTCGATCAGAGCTCCGTCACAGGAACGATATATGGGTCGAGGATGGTGAGAGAATAAACGAATTGAGAACTGACATCCGCCACCTGCAAGACCATCTTGCTGAACGAGATCTAGCGCTCGATTGGGATGTTAACTCTCGTTCACTTGCTTGGGCCAAGGAAGCCAAAGCTCGAGCCCGCGTGGAGGAGCTTAGCACACCCATGGACAACTTGCAGGTTTATTGTAATACACTACATGAGGAGGTTCATGTATTGTATTCACAACTGCACCCTAACGTACCTGTGGATCCTGTCGGGATGGGAGCCAGACCATCTGGAGCAGCGGGTGAAGCCCTTGTTGGGGAACTGGACCTTTTTAGGCCTCCTCCTTCCATGAATCTGGTCGACGAATGGTCTCCTACACCCGACAGCGAGGCTACCAAAAGTGATAAGAAGCTAGAGTAGAGTAGTATAGAAGTAGTGATAATGTGTAATAGGTAATGTAATCCTGTTGTAAATTCGAGTCTGTATCATTACCCTTTTAAGTAATGTAAAATGGATGGTTTGCTTTGGCACATTATATTTTTTCCAAATGTGCTTTGCCTCAGATGTCGTCCAAGACTCGTGCACAGGATGGTGTAGGAACCTCCCGTGGGAGGGAAGCAACTCCTAATCCACCCCCAGTACCTCCAACATTAGCTGAGGCCATCGCTGCCTTAGTTAATGCCACTGCCGACAACGCCCGCTTTCTGTAGGAAATGGCGGGACAACAAATGCAATAGCAAGGCGGGCGAGCGTATCCGCAAGGACCCCGCGAAACTTCGTATCTGGATTTCTCAGAGACATGTCCCCCATTATTTTTCAAGGCGGAAGATCATCTTGAAGCAGATGAGTGGATTCGAGTTATCGAACAAAAGTTCGGGCTTCTCCGATGTACGGAGACTCAAAAGCCCTTGTTTGCGGCACAACAGTTCGAGGCCCTGCCAGCACCTGGTGGGGAAATTATGTAGCCGTTCAGCCGGCCGGCCATCAAATTACATGGGATGAGTTCAAACTGGCTTTCCGGGAGCACTATATTCCTGAAGGGGTGCTCCATATGAAACAGGAGTAATTTATGAAGCTTAAACAAGGTGGGGATATTGTCGCTCAGTATCTCAACAAATTCAACCACTTGTCCCAATATGCCATCGATCAAGTCAACACTGATTTAAAGAAGAAAAATTGTTATATGAGAGGTCTCAATGACCGGTTGCAGAGGAAAATGGCCACGTGCCTCGACCTCACTTATAGCAGGGCTGTCAGCACAGCGCTGGCAGTTGAAGCCAAATATGGAGGCCCAGGAAAATCAAAGGGCTATGGAGGTGATAGGCCCAATCAGGGGCCTGAGAAGAGACAGAGGTTGGTAATCCGACCTTTTAATTAGAATTGTTCTTCACCACGTCCACCCTCCTACCCCTTCAAACAACCGGTTTTTATCCGTCCTGCCACTGCCCCCACCTCAACAAATCAGCCGGATGGCCCTGGTGCTCGTTTCCCTGCTCTCCCAAGCTCTTCAACGGGCTGCTTTAATTGTGGAAAGTTCGGACATTTTATCAAGGATTGTCCATACCCGAAGCAGAACAGATCAAATAATCAGCAGAGTTTTGGGAGTTTCGCTCAAGGCAAGGGAAATGCGGCAAACAATACCGCGGGCAAAAATATGAGGAAAACTGGGCGGATTTATTATACTCAAGTGGCCACGACACTGGAAGGAGAACCGGTTATGATGGGTACGTTTCTCGTGGCCAATCACCCTACAGTTATTCTTTTTGATTCTGGCGCTTCACATACATTCATAAGCAAGAGGTTTGTGGAGCAACATTGCATTCCATACAATGAATCAAGGAAAGGGTTTATAATTCATTCACTTTGGGGGACAAATATTTACTAAAGAGGTGGCTTACCATGTGCCCGTAACATTGACTGAATGGGACTTTCCTGCAAACATGATTGTTCTAAAAGGCCAAGATATAGATGTAATTTTGGGCATGAATTGGTTAGCCCAGGATAAAGCAATCCTCAACACTGATCTGAGAACCATCAGGTTGAGTTATGGCCAAGAACAGGTTCTTTTGTCCATCCCCGTGGCCATCCCAACTAAACCATATGGCAGAGTATATGAAGCCATCATACCGGAGATCCAAGATATTCCTGTAGTATGTGAATTTCCGGACGTCTTCCCGGAAGATCTGCCTGGATTGCCTCCAGAAAGAGATTTAAAATTTGTGATTGAGTTGAAACCCGGTACGGCTCCTATTTCTAGAAGGTCGTACCAAATGCCTCCAAATGAATTGGCAGAACTCAAGACCCAATTACAAGATCTACTAGAAAAAGGATTCATTCGACCAAGTTCATCACCTTGGGGTTGTCCAACCATCTTTGTCAAGAAGAAGGACCAAACACTATGGATGTGCGTGGATTATAGACCCCTTAATGAGGTCACCATCAAGAATAAGTACCCTCTTCCCCGGATTGACATTCTATTTGATCAACTTACCGGAGCCCGGGTATTTTCCAAGATTGACCTCAGGTCGGGTTATCATCATATCTGTATCCGACCTGAAGACATACCCAAGACCGCATTCACTATGCTGTATGGATTATTTGAATATTTGGTTATGTCTTTCGGACTAACGAATGTTCCTGCCCACTTCACATATCTTATGAACTCGGTATTCATGCCCGAGTTGGATAAATTCGTGGTGGTATTCATTGATGATATCTTGATATATTCTAAGAATGAAGAGGAGCATGCTCGGCATTTGCGGATCGTATTAACGCGCTTAAGGGAGCACCAATTATATGCTAAATTCAGTAAGTGCGCGTTCTGGCTGGAGGAGATCCAATTTCTGGGACATGTATTATCTGCCAAGGGGATTGCGGTGGATCCCAGCAAAGTCAAGGATATTTTGGAGTGGAAACCCCCAACCACTGTACATCAAGTCCGAAGTTTCCTTGGACTGGCTGGTTATTACTGCCGATTCATTCTAGATTTTTCCAAGCTTGTGAAACCAATCACAAGTTTATTGAAGATTGATACTAATTTTAATTGGTCATCAAGGTGTAATAAAGCCTTTGAGCAGCTAAAGATATTATTGACCACTTCTCCGGTATTGGCTCAACCGGACATTGAGAAGCCCTTTGATGTGTATTGTGACGCATCAGGCAGTGGTCTCGGCTATGTTCTAATGCAAGAAGGTCGAGTGATAGCCTACGCTTCAAGGCAGTTGCGCCGGCATGAAGAACATTACCCAACTCATGACCTAGAGTTAGCTGCTGTGGTTCATGACCTAAAAATATGGCGTCATTATCTGTTGGGAAATATCTGTCACATTTATACAGATCATAATAGTTTAAAATACATCTTTACCAAGTCAGAATTGAATATGAGGCAGAGGAGATGGCTCGAACTGATTAAAGATTATGAATTGGAGATTCATTATCACCCAGGCAAGGCTATTGTAGTGGCAGATGCATTAAGTCGCAAGGCTTCCTGCCATTATTTGACGCTGAAGACTTCTAACATTACGTTATGCCACGAAATGGAGAAGTTGAACCTAGGAATGGTACAACACGGAACTGCAAATCACTTGAAGCTTGAGTTAGTCCTCCTGCAAAGAATAATTGACGCACAAAGAAATGATGAGGGAATGAAACACATTCATGAGAAGATGGAGGCCGGTAAAGCCAACTGCTTCAGAAGAGATGATCAAGGTGTTGTATGGTTTAACAACCGCATAGTTGTGCCCAAAAATGATGAGATCCGCCAGCAAACTTTGGATGAAGCACATCTTAGTCGCTATTCTATTCATCCCGGAAGCACTAAGATGTATCATGATCTAAAATAGCATTATTGGTGGACAAAGATGAAGATTGAAATTGCACGCTATGTGGCAAGATGTGACACTTGTAGACGTGTCAAGGCCATACACATGAAAGATGCTGGTCCATTACAATCTTTACCTATCCCTACATGGAAATGAGAGGATATTAGTATGGACTTCATTGTGGGGTTACCCAGGACAGCAAAAGGGTATGATTCCATCTGGGTTATTGTTGATCGACTTACAAAGATCGCCCACTTCCTTCCTGTCAGAGTAAAGTATACAGTGGCCACATATGCAGAGTTATACATTGCTTGTATCCTCAGTTTGCACGGGGTTCCAAAGACAATAGTGTCGGATCGTGGACCTCAATTTGTATCCAAATTCTGGGAAGAACTTCACAAATCCTTGGGTACTAAATTGCTCCACAGTTCGGTCTATCATCCTCAAACTAGTGGGCAAACTGAAAGAGTAAATCAAATATTTGAAGATATGTTGCGAGCATGTGTTCTAGAATTCCCACAGAAATGGGATGATTGTTTACCATTAGCGGAGTTCTCATATAATAATAGCTATCAAGAAAGCATTAAGATGGCACCCTTCGAAGCTTTATATGGACGACGGTGTCATACTCCGTTAAACTGGTCTGAACCAGGTGAAAGAAATTTCTTCAGCCCTAATATGGTAAAGGAAACAAAAGAGAAAGTTCAACGAATAATTCATAATTTGAAGGAAGCCCAAGCCCGACAGAAGAGTTACGCAGACAAACGACGGATACCCTTCTACTTTCTAGTTGGAGATTATGTCTACCTGAAAGTTTCACCAATGGTGTATCACGTTTCGGGGTAAAAGGGAAGCTTGCACCCCGGTATATTGGTCCTTTTCCTGTTCTTGAACAATGTGGACCAGTAGCATACCGACTTCAGTTACCCGAAACATTGTCTGCTGTGCATAATGAGTTACGTGTCTCAATTGAAGAAGTGTCTTCGGGTTCCCAATCGAACCATTGAAGTAACGGATGTTGCCTTAGAACCATACTTAACATATTCAGAGCATCCTGTTCGGATCTTGGATCAAAAGGACAGAATTACCCGAAGGAAAACTCTCAAGTTTTACAAGATACAGTGGAACCAACATTCAGAAGATGAGGCTACATGGGAAACCCAAGACATTTTAGAAAAGAATTTCCCAGGCTTTTTAGCCTTATGTAATTTGTAAAGTATGTATATTTGTTGTAATAGAGGAATGAACCCCAAACCACCCCTGCCTTGTACCAAAAATAAGGAAATAAAGATATGTCGTGTTTCCTTTTCCATTACTTGCCCTAGGACTTTTAATCTCAGGACGAGATTCTTTTATGGGGGGAAGGATGTAACACCCCTGGTGTTACTACCACTAAAACTTGAGCATAACATCATAAGCATTGGCATATCATGAGATTGTTACACTTAGAATGCATTCACTAGGAAAAAAGTTCAAACAAGTTGTATTGATGTGACATGTTATAAGTGAAACCCTAGGGTACAGTGCTTAACCCTAGATTGGGCTTAAAAGAGTAAACAAAGCTTAACTAAAAGAAAACTTCAAAACTTAGTTAAAATGATCATGAAATGTCACCAGGAATGAACTTAAGTAGCATCCAAACCCTAGAAGCACCAAAAACCATAAATGGACGCTAGGAAACCCTGGACTGAAACCCTAGGGGGGTTATATGCAAAATATGCACATTTTTGGACCTAAGTGAAAAAACCATGAAATTAGGGTATCTTAACTCATATGATTCACATGTATGTAGATTTGCAACTTAAACCCTAAGTTTTGGGCCTATTTGCAAAAAGCCACATTTGAGCTCTATTGAGTTAAGTCAAAAATTTAGTGGAATTGGCTCAACTTTGGGGCCCTATATCTTCCAAATTATGAAGATTTTGCCCTAGGTCAACACATCAAGTTTGTAGAGCTATAAAAGGGAACAACTTTGTTATAGAGATTAAGCCCTGGTACCATGAAGTATTTTGAGATAAATGTGCCCAAAGTTGGGCTGTCAGTCTGTCTAAAACCTGAATTATGGTATTCAGTGGCATAGGATGAACTTTGGGGGCCATTTTTAAGATGATCACGTGGATGTTTAAGCATGGTTACCACAGTCGGTTTATAGCTGGATCATAGGGCTACAGGTTTGCTACAAATGGATTAGTAAGTTCTTATGCGAAAATTCAAGATTTTGGCGTCACAAATCTGTCTGTCAGACTGATTGAAGGAGATCGTGATGGTACAGTAACCAAAAACAATCCGCAGATTCAGTGAGCTGGCCGCCTGTGACCCTTCACCGGGATTAGTGTTGCTCGCCGCGATTCGTGCGTTTGGTCTGTGGATTGAGTTCGCCGGCGAAAAGATCTCGTCGCGGATGGGTTCAAGTTACTGTGGCCACGCTGTCACTCGGTTCCCCGCACCGGCGATGTGGCCTTACGGCCGTCACCGGAATCTGCGATACTCACCGCGGTTGCGCCACGCCTCCAGCCTTTAATCGCACCACTGTGACTCACGTTAGCCATCCAATCATCGCCGGTGAGTCCGCCACGGTATACTCCACGAATCAACTGCGTCAGTAGCCTTCTCCCTCTCCGGCCGCCAGCGCGTCTTTGTGAAATTGAACACCACCGCCTTGTGCTCCTATAAATTGATGGCCTGGTCTGTTGCGCCATACTATCACGAAGCCAGAGCACCCATTACCGCCTTCAATTAGCCACCATAGCCGGAGAATTTGCTTCTTCCCCCAATTCTGTTTCCGTCGCCGTGGTAGAACCTTCACCGTGGCCAGCGAATCCCAGGTCTGTTCATGTTCCCTGCTGTCTTGTTTCAACATCCGTGGATCCTCCTGATGCTCCCCGACCCAGCCAATTGGACTAGGACCCCATAGATCAACGGGAACGCGCTTGGTTACCTATAGTGCCCGCTGTCACCGTGGGTAGGGCATGTTAGTGCGCCATTGGTGAAATTACTTGGGGGGAAACACTCATTAGGGCTTGAATTAGGTTTAAACTGAAGAAGGATACCGGTCATTGCGGGATTCGGCCGGTGTGCGCTCGCCAGAGCTCGGCTCTCCGCCGGACCGCGTCGTGGACCCCAGAGTGTAAAGGAATAGAAACGCAGGGAGGTTTTTGTAAATGTCAGTGAGACATAGGAATAGTGCGATGGTTCCTTGTTAGAATTTCAAACCATCAAGGGCTCCAGTGTAAAACTGCCCTGCGGGCGCGTGTGGATTTCTCCCCTGCTGTAGGCTGGTTGGGCTGAATTCAGCCTAGCACTATTCATTGCTTTTCCTTTTCTTTTTCTTCCTGGATTAAAGAATTCCTAGAAAATTACAGAAAAATGCTAAAAATACCAAACCAATTTTGCTAGGCTTCTAATTTTCTATAGTATTTAATAAAAATAGTTTCATGATTTTTATTCCAAATAGGAAATTATAGAGCACTTAAAATAGCCAAAATCCATACTTCTGGATTTTTAGGGAATAATTAATAATTCCAAAATTCACCAAACTTTTTAGATAGACTTTAAATATTATTTAGAAGCCTTGGGTAAAATTTGGTATGTTTTGGACCATGTTTGATACTTAGAACCCAAAACCCTAGCCCCCTGCCCTATAAACTTCACTATAGACTCCGAAAACCCTAGATTCTCGGAGATCCATGAAGGAAAGTTATATTCAAGACATTAGATAATAAACTTTTATTATCTTTGCATTTTCATGAGTATTACATGAGCATTCATTATTATATTTGGCTATATTTAGAGAACGAAGAGGAAGTAGAAGTCGAAGAAGCAAGGACTTCACCACCCCCACCACCTGAAGAACCTCAGGCAGGCCACTGCTTTTATTTTGATATCTGTGGAACAGAGCCTGATTTACCAGTAACACAAGGCAAGCCCTAGTGCATTTTCCACCTCCTTGTTACTTTTAAAATCTTTCTCACTTACTTGATGCATTAGGTAATAGGAGTTGTGTGCTAAACCAGTTGCTGCATTTCCTTCCTTGGATTTGATTACTTCTCCTTAAGTCCCTGTTTTACAAAAGGTTTTTCTTATGCTTAGCTTTGCTCTAGAAAAACAAAATGTTTTGTTTTCACAAAAGATGATGCTTCAAAGTGGGTGGGATGTTTTCGAAAATAAAACTTGATGGTGGATCCATCATGGCCATGATGGGTTCAACATCGAAAAAGATGTACCTCTGCCAGGTACCAAACTTTGGGTTGAAATGATAAAGCTGAGACCGGGCGAGTGACTTGCACGAGAAGAGAGTCTCGGTGTAGTGTCTCCGTCTGAGTCGATTAAGGACCGTGTCGATGTAGGCTTGCTGATCGAGGACCCTTTAACTGGTCACATGCCTCATCATGGGTAAGCTTTGCCTCGGGCAGACTAATACCAGAATAAGATAACACGCAATGTGTAACACCATAAAAAGCCATCAATTAAAATAATGAATTTAGTTATTATATTAATTAGGGTCATAAATTTTTTTAAGTGTTTAATTATTTATTTGCATTTTGATCATTTTCTTTGTATGCCCTTGATTTCTTATCGGATGTTTAATATCAATTCATTTCAAAAAGAGATCCTAGTAATTAAATAATAAATAAGAAATATAGTAATTATTAGTCTAAAAATAAGTATTCTATTTATAAAAATTTTTGGTGAATTTTTATGACTTTTTGAGCTCTTTTAATAATCATCTCGGAATTAAAAAAAAGAAAAAAAACTAAATCCTAACCGGTCGGCCCATTAGGGGCCCAAGACCCCAAACCCTAGCTCCCTAAGCACCACGCCGCGCGCGCCAGGGAAATTCCCAGCGCAAGCCGCCGCCGCCAGCCCCTGCAGTCTCTCTCCCTCCCCATTCTCTCTTCTCTCCCCTAATCCTCTCTCCTCGCTCGCGTGCAAGCCGCCCAGGCGCGAGGCAGCCGCAACCGAAGCCCTGCGCGCCCGACCGGCTGAGCCCCGGCCGCGACCTCGTGTAGCGCGCGCCCTGCAGCCGCCGCGTATCACGCGCCAAGGAGCGAGCTCCTGCCTAGCCGCGCGAGCCGTCGCGACGCCCGCCTCGCGCGCACCCAAGCGAAAACCGCCACGACCGTCCGTTGTTCTCCCTGCGTAATGGAATGTCAAAGCAGTTGTTTCTCCTCTATTACTTTCTCTGTGAAACCGATGCCATCAATGGCCAGTGAAGGTCCGACGGCGCCCCATTGAAGAGCCCGGTCGTCCCTCTCTCCCCCACGGCGACCCTCCATCTACCTCCCTCTCTCCTATAAATCTGACGCTCTCTCCTCTCTCCCATCCTCCCTACCCGAGCTCTCTCCCATTCCTCGCACTCTCTCGCTCGCCGTTCGTCGCCGGAGTTTGTCGTTCGTCGCCGGAGCAGTGGAGTTCGCTGGAGCTACGCCATCCGCCGGCCGTAGTCGAGCCCTGCTCTTCTCCACCCGGCCGAAAACCCGTCGATCCATCGCCGTCACACGCATGAACCTAAGGTTGATGACGACCCAAATTATTTTGTGTATTTTATAAAAGTACTTGTTGATTCGATTCATGAGTTGTACATTTTGTTTGTTGTAATATGAACACATGTGATTCACAATTTATGTGTATGTGCGTTATGGAATTGTTTGATAGATTCATGCGATTATTAGTACCGTGAAAATTCATGTTAATCAATGCGATGATTTTTGGATTAGAGAAATATGACAAAATTTAGTAGTCACACGTTGGTGATAAAAACAATAGATAGGAATTTTTGTAGGTAGATTTGGTCGCAATAAACTTATAAACTATTTGGAGAATTATAGGTGCAATTTTTAATGGATTTAGAAAAATGGTATAGAACTCATGTCATATGAATAATATAGGATTCCTAGATAATTTATCTAATTATTTTATTAACATTTTTTGAAAGAAAAGAGAAAATATCACCGGTAGTATGGAAAGTAGATTTCTACTAGCCAAATAAGCATGTTCACAAACTTAGCACTAAAATTGTTAGAATACTAGTTTATGTCAAAATAACATCGCTTGTGTTGGAAAATGTTCAATTAGCAGTTTATAAGGATTTTTAGAATGTTAAATTCATTTTTGCTATACTAAATTTGAGTTAGAAATAATAAAAGGTATTAATTTATTTATTAGTATTAAAAGAAGATAATTATCATTAATTTCATTGATGATGTTAAAATAAATTAATACTAGTTAAAACTGTATTTATTGCACTCACTCATAAATTCACCATTAGGACTCACATTAATAGCTATAATTGAATTAATAAGTATTTACGCGATTAGTACGTAATTAAGATGTGATTAGTGCGACGTGTTAATGTGCATGTAATGGTGTATGTTTATGAAATGGTGTATGTTTATTTATTGGTTTATGTTTTATTTTTGTATGTGCGCTATGCGACTCTATTAGAAGCCGATTGTGCGGTAGGCGATTCGAACTTGTTCGAGGACGACCCGCAAGACGCTTTTGAGCAAGGCAAGTGGATTCTCCCTCTGCATATTCTGTTTGTACCTATTCATTGCATATAATAATGTTTATTTTTTTATATATTGCATAACTTGATGGGATAGCCTAATTAAGGATTTCCTAGATTTACTACCTGTATTCCTTGTTTAACCTGGGAAAAATTTTTAAGCTGTGCAAGATTTATGCTATCGCCCAACTTAATGATTCCTAATGTCACTCATTAATTGGTTTTAATGTTCCAAGGATTTAATTGGCAATTATGGCATTAACCCGATGGTTAAGATAACATTATTACAAATTTAATTGGAACATGGAGTGACCACCCAGGATAACAGTGCAACCACGAGTGCTATCATGGCTCTGGCTTTGGTAATTAGCTCTATATGCTTAGTGCCTAGCAACCTTACCTGAAAGATGGGCAAGAGGGGGAGCGGTAGGTGCTGGCAGCCCACGTTAACATGGGGTCGTATTCTTGGCTAAGGTACTTCACCCAGGGGGCCACCACCATCGTCTTAGAAACCTTAGCGGGTTGCTTCGTATTAAGTGTATTTTGTGAAAACCTCATAATGGATCCCTAGCCATTCACCTCGGCAGTGTCTAAGGGTCCGATCAACCCGGGCTAGATGTGATACATGGCTTGTGGGTAAAGTTGTACCACCTCTGCAGAGTGTAAAACTGATATATCAGTCGTGCTCCCGGTTATGAGCGACCTGGACTCCTCACATGATAATTGAACTTGAAGATGGAATTAAATTGAGATCCGATGATCTACCAATAATTTGCTTAAGTGGTTTCACTTAAGTGTTTTTGTTATATTCATATTCCTTTGTTTAATGGGATATTTGGGATTCACACTTATTAGTAAGACAGGTGTTGTTAATAAAATGTTGACCAACTAAAATGCTTACTGCTCAACCTTAGCCTCACCTTGTTATACCTGCATTAGTTTTTCCCCCACTTGCTGAGCCCCGACCATAAGTGAGCTCACCCTTGCTTATTTTGATCAGAGGGTGATGCTGGAGACTTTGATGGAGTTTTTGACGACGAGGAATTCTAAGTCTAACGATACGCCGGTCAACTTCCTGTGGAAGATTGCCCAGTTGTTTATTTCCGCTTTACTTTGATGTGATACTTGTTAAAGATACAATGTTTCAGATGATGTAATAAAGTATTATACTCTCTTTACGCCTTTATTGCATTGTCTTTTGATATATTACACTTGTGACGTCTGTTGGAGACTCATTCTCAAGTGCTACGAATTAAGAACAAGGCAACATAAAGTGTTAAATGTTAACGTCCTTCGTCCATGAAACATTATTCCCTTGAGGATAATGGGTCTTGGACGAAGGTTGACGAGAGTAAAATTACGAAGCTTAGATCTTCGTAATAAAATTTCAATAGATATTGCAAGATGACATAAAATAAAAGGTACAAAAGAGGTAAACAAGTCATAGACGAATTATATTATATTTTCTTAATATATCCAATCATTGAATACAATAATACCTTTGCCTTGACAAAAGGTTGAATTCCAGAATATGCGATTGCAGTTACTAGAATCCGTGAACAGTAAAGGAATACTGTTCACTATTTATAGGCACAGGGCGCAGCCTGTGAGGGATTACAAGTATGCCCCTTATAAAAGTTTACAACATTGACTCAGACCTTTATGGACTAAAAGGTCATTCTATCTTTAAGTCGGTTTGTAATACCGAAGCTTCATGAATAGGGACCTTCGGCCATCTTATACAAACAGCTTCAGTCGAAAGCCGCTTCTTCCTAGAAGACCTTCGGCGACGAAGCATAGGCCCAACAGTAGCCCCTTTCGCGGTGCTAGATCGTTTTTCGTAACGAGCTTGATCCGTGAAAAAAGTCTCTTAAGCTTCGGAGCGCCGAAGGTCTAAAAAACACCTTCCCTGAGCTCGTTGTCGAGAAACGATTCAATTTCTCAGCGTGTAGCGGCCCCACCTTTCAGAGTTACTGTTCGGTCTCTGCGGTCCACCACGCAGCGAGTGCGAGCGGGTGTCCGCCTGGTGTAAAAATCCTGGCGCTTCGCCTTCTTACCTGCAGCACTATATAAACAGACGAGTAGGTGTGAAGTTACCACATCATTCATTGCTATTTGCACTGTTTTGCTGCCAAAATTTTTAACCGTCGCCGAAGCTTGTCTGTCGGAATCGAACGAAGCTCCAGTTTGAAACCTGCTTCGGAGGAAGAAAGTATTAAAGTTCCACAAGTTCATAATTAAATGGCCAGAGTGCGTTCTACCGCCAGGGTTGAACGTGAGGGGGACGAAACTGAAGCTTCGGAGACTGTCCCCATCTCCGAAGCCATGCAACGATCCGGGCTAGTGGCTTCGGAAGAGGTTCCTAATGATGATGCAGAACAAGCAATCGCTGAAGCAGAGGAAGAAGATATTGAGGAAACTGATCCCGAAGATGATTATCGCATTGCCATGCCTAGCAAACCCAGCCACTTGGACTTCGGGAAATCTACTGTTTCGAAGGCTGATCTGTCCAAGATGGTAAAATCGGGCTTTTTTATTGAAAACCAGAAGAAGATATTGCGCTTCGGAGGAGAAGAGACTACCCCAAAGCCGGAGAAGGATGAAATTGTTATTTTCAAAAGCTTTCTAAAGGCTGGATTAAGATTCCCCCTACATGGGATTATTGCAGAGGTGCTGAAGAGGTTCGGTATCTATTTTCACCAGCTGACCCTAACGCTATCGTTAGGCTTATTGTTTATATCTGGGCACTCCGAAGCCAAGCAGTGGAACCATTTGCGGACAACTTTTGCCGGGTTCACGAGTTGCATTATCAAACAAAGGCTAGAAAGGATGGATTGCACGATAATTTTGGTTGCTATAACTTCGCCTATCGGAAAACTACAAAGTTTCCTGTAATTAGCTACCGAAGCAAGTGGGCAGCAGGCTGGAAATCAGAGTGGTTCTATGTCAAGGTTGATGATGACAAGGAAAAGCTTGTGCAAAGTCCACTCGAACTGATCTTCGGAGAAACCCGACCTCGCTGCAACATGACACCCGAAGGTCCAACACAACAAGCAATGAATGAATTCAGAATTATTGCAGAGCATATCAGCACAAGGGACCTGGTTCAGGAGTTTTTGGCTTTCAAAGTTTTTCCCAGTTTGAAAGAATGGGAAATGCTGAATCTACAGGGGGAAAAGAAAGAAGGTGAACTTGTACGTTTACCTTACTATTTCAAGTTTAAAAAGTACTTTAAAACACCTTGCCGAGAGTGGCTAGATTCAATTGAAGTGATTTGCAATGAAATACTTGGTAATTATTCCAAAAAAGAAGATCAATTGATGACCGCAGCCTTCGGCACCCGTCCGAAGCGAAGGCTAAATCGAGTGCTGGACGCCTTGAATTTTGAATACCCTGACTATGAAAATCTGAACAAAGGTGCCGGAGGCCAGAAAAGGAAAAGAATAACCGAAGCCTCAAACGAAGATGAAAAAGAGACACCAAAAAAGAAAATTCCAAAGAAAAGGAAAGCGTCTTCTCCGAAACGAAAAATATCCGACGAAGAAAAATCCCCCGCATCACCCTCTGCCACTGATGTGGAGGCAATTCTGAAGGTAATGACTGAATCCTTACCTGCGAAGCTAAGTCCACTGGGGCCTCGACTGACAAAGTTTTTTTAGAAGGACAAGGAGCCCGAAAAATCGAAGAAAACAATCAAAGCAAAGAAACAAAGAATTATTACTGTGACAGAAGTAATTGACAAGACACCGCCAAGAGCTGCAGCTCAAAAAACACCAGCGTCTGCGGAAGGGACAGATGTTGAAATTACACCTTCGGAGGTCGCGGCTGCCGAAGCTGCCTCAGCTGAAGATTTGAACCTGGAGAGCACAATCGAAAATATTGATAGGATACTGCTAGATATGGCTGCAGAAGAAGCTACCACCGCCGCCGAAGAGGCCGTGACCGCAGCGTCGGAGAAAGGGAAGGAAATTGCTGATGAAGCTTCAGAAGACGAAGCTTTCATGTTCCAGAATTTAGTTGGAGAAAAACTGTCAAAAGCTGAAAGAGAAGAGCTTAGAGAATATGCAAAATCCTGCGGATACAAACCTGGAGCACTCCTCTTCGGAGGCATTGATGATGAAAAATTAGATTGCATTCGAGATCAGACTGGGGCCAAAATTATCGGTACTCTGTCAAAGAGTATCGGTTTTCCGAAGCTAGAAACAGACATCAGCCGCTACCGACGACAACATATCGTTGGTAGTTTATTTTATTCCAATTTCAAGGTGAACTACTTTTCCCTTAACTTTTATTGTTTCTAATAATGAAAACATATCTGACGAAGGTTGTTTTCGTGCAGAGTATGCTATTGAGCAAAGCCTTGAAAATGCAGCAAGATTTTGAAGACAAGAAGCACGAAGTTATAATTGAAAATTTGGAAAGCAGAATAAAGGAGCAATCGAATGTTATTGAGAAAAAGAACTTTGAGCTCCAGGCAACCGAAGGTTCATTGGCGGAAGCTGAAGCAAAAATAACAGAACTGAACACGAAGCTTCTCCGCCAGTCTGAACAGTTCGAGCGAGAAAAGCTAGAGCTTAATGCAAAACTTGAAGCCGAAGCTCAACAAAATTCAGATTTGAGAAAACTATTGACAAGCCTTCAAGAAAAATGTCTGGAATTTAGCAACAAATGCATTCAACGATTAAGAAAAATTTTCCACTCAGTTGGAGCCAGCAGTGAAAAATTCACCCCCTCTGCTGAAGATCTACCGAAGACCTTCGAACATATTGAGGGTGAGATTGACGAGCTCGACGAAGTCATAGCTGGGCATGGTGACTTCTGTGCCTGGGTGGCTTCTCGAGGCACTGCTGCAGCTTTCCTGAAAGCTGGCTGCGATCATGGAAAGATTGTCAATAGGCCAAATTTCACTTTATCACCATCAATCCTGGATGACATCCCTGATCTCGCCCGAAGTATCTCTAATAGATTTGTAAAAATGATATGGACAAAAGGTGGGCGAGAAAAGGCTGGAGACGAAGCTCGTAGCCACCTTGAACCAGTAAGAAACCATACCTTGTGCTTACCTTTTCTTGCAAGCTCGATTTCGACTTACAACGACGTTATTCATGTAGGATGACGAAGCCGAAGCCGATGATTAAAAATGACGCCGAAGCTGAAGCTCCTTGGAGATTAAACAGTAGTCTAGACAGTACTTGAGGAACTTTTGAGATAACTTTTGTGAATGTAACTAAAACTTGTCTTTAATGAATTCTGTTCATACCTTGTGATATATCCTTACCCTTCCATTGATGTATGAGAAATGCTTTGATGTGAACGAAATTTTCCTTTTTTGAGCCGAAGGCGAAAAAACACCTTCCCTTCTTTTCGTGCGCAACGAAGCATAGAAAACAACATTTCCCTTTTTTCCGAAGCTTTTCCTTTTTGTAGACGAAGCTCTTTCTTCCTCCTTTTTTTTTCTTTTTGCCAAAGCAAGCATTTATGCCATGATGATGATTATTCTACATATGCCTAGATGAATGTTTATGAATGCAAATGCTATGATGTGATGTGCAAATGAATGTCCAAACGCGTATCCGAAGCCATACCCATAGCCACAATCACACCTCAGCTCTGCATTCCCTTAGGAACGACTTTGGAGCTTCTTCGCCTTTACTTTTGGCGGAATCAGCGTTGACTTTTCGCTGTAAGCTCTGCATTCCCTTAGGAACGACTTTGGAGCTTCTTCGCCTTTACTTTTGGCGGAATCAGCGTTGACTTTTCGCTGTAAGCTCTGCATTCCCTTAGGAACGACTTTGGAGCTTCTTCGCCTTTACTTTTGGCGGAATCAGCGTTGACTTTTCGCTGTAAGCTCTGCATTCCCTTAGGAACGACTTTGGAGCTTCTTCTCTTTTCACTTTTCAGCACTCGATGGTGCGTTCTCAGCTTTTACATTTACATTCCTTGGGGGATTTTACTCTTATAGAACTAAAAAAGGAAATTACATGTGATGGCCCCATTAAAAACCTTTCTCCCCCTTCAGAAAGGAAAAGGGTGCCATGAAAGAAAAATAAAATAAAAAATATGGAAAATTACATCGAGTTATACATAATATCGCCGAAGCTCATCCGCATTCCAAGATCTAGGAATGTCGTTGCCGTCCATATCCTTCAATCTGTATGAACCGGGTCTTGACGAAGATGCTACTAAGAAAGGTCCATCCCATTTCAACTGCAACTTGCCCACTGTTTCTGGGTTGGCCACTCTCCGAAGCACCAAGTGTCCTGGCTCAATATTCTTTAGCCAAACCTTTCTATCTCGCCATTTAATTGTTTCGGCTTGATATTTATTGATGTTTTCCACGGCTTGCAACCTGATCCCTTCTAAAGCATCTTTTTCCACAGAATAAGCAGCTTCGGAATCTGATGCTGCCGAAGCTACTACCCTTATTGATCCGGTTTTAGCTTCTTCTGGAGTTATTGCTTCGTCACCGAATAATAACTTGAATGGAGTAAAGCCTGTAGACCTTGATGTTGTTGTATTATGGCTCCACACCACTTTGGTTAACTGATCTGGCCACTTTCCCCTGGGTTGATTGAAGATTAACTTCATTATTCCTGTCATTATGATGCCATTGGCTCTTTCGACGAGTCCATTTGACTCCGGATGTCTGACTGATGCAAAATGGATCTTCGTACCAATTTGATCACAGAAATCCCTAAAAGCTTCGGAGTCAAACTGTGTTCCATTATCCACAGTAATAGCCTTTGGTACCCCGAACCGACAAACAATATTTTGCCAGAAAAACTTTTGGACGGTGACCGAAGTTATTGTGGCTAAAGGCTTTGCCTCAATCCATTTAGAAAAATACTCCACCGCCACTACAACATATCTTAGGTTCCCTTGGGCCGGTGGTAACGGACCTAACAAGTCAAGGCCCCACCTTTGCAATGGCCAAACGGGTTGTATGAGCTGTGTTAAGGACGAAGGTTGTTTTTGATCTCGTGCACATTTCTGACAACCTTCGCACTTTTGGACTAATTCCGCTGCATCCGAAGCTGCCTTCGGCCAATAAAATCCTTGGCGGAAAATTTTTCCAAGTAACGGCCTAGATCCAATGTGAGATCCACACAGGCCTGCATGTATTTCTTTCATCAACTCTATACCTTCGGTTCTGGATAAACACTTGAGTAGCGGAGCACAAACTCCATGCTTGTACAACTCCCCTTCTATCATGACATATGGACGAGCTCTTGCCTCTATCCTCCTGTTATAAGCTTCGTCATTTGAAAGGAATTTTCCCTGAAGATAAGAGATGATCTCAGTTCTCCAATCTTCGCTATAAACAGGAGATATATTGAGGACTGCCCTTTCAAGAAGTTCCACCGAAGGTGCTTTTATTGTTTCGAAGAACACATCCGAAGGTAAGGGCAGCCCCTGTGCTGCTGACTTAGCTAACAAATCAGCATGCTCATTTTGTCCTCGAGGGATATTTTTGACAGAAAATCCTTCGAAGGAAGCTTCAACTCTTTGAACCATATCCAGATATTTTTCAAGCTTCGGATCCTTAGCCTTGCAACTCTTGTCAATATGACCCGAAACAACCTGGGAATCAGTTTTGAGTATAGCCCTTCTGATTCCCATTGCTTTTAGCTTCCGAAGACCTAGAAGCAAGGCTTCGTGCAACTAAAATCAAGTTTTGCCGCATAACAAGTTTTGACCTTAGAAGGTGAAACCAACACAGCAGCCGCTCCTGCTCCGAAGGTTCCCCAAGATCCATCACAAAACACTGTCCATGCTTCGGCGTCTTTATTTGTTTCTTCCTCCTGAGCCCCTGGCGTCCAGTCAACAATGAAGTCTGCCAAAGTCTGGGACTGAATCGAAGATCTATGAACATATTCAATACAAAATTCATTGAGCTCTGCAGCCCATTTTCCAATCCTTCCAGTAGCTTCTCGGTTTCTCATAATATCCTTCAGAGGTTGTGAAGAAGGAACAATTATGTTGTAAGCTTGAAAATAGTGCCGAAGCTTCCTAGAGGCCATCAAGACAGCATACAGTACCTTCTCCAACTCTGTATAATTTTTCTTTGATAAACTAAGAACCTCGGATACAAAATATATTGGGGCCTGCCTCTTGGCTTGACCATCAAGCTTCTCCTGGACAAGCGCTGCACTTACCGCTGAGTGCGAAGCTGCCACATATAATAACAAAGGAGCCCCTGGCGTCGGTGGAGTTAATGTTGTTAGATCTATCAAATACTGTTTCAGCTCTTCAAAAGCCTTCTGCTGGATTGGACCCCATTGAAAGACTTCGGCTGACTTCAGTACTTCGAAGAATGGTAAGTTTCTCTCTGCTGATCTGGATATGAATCTATTGAGAGATGCCAACCTTCCTGTCAATTTTTGAGCCCCCTTCTTTGTAGTTGGTGGCTCCATCCGAAGTATAGCTTCAATTTTACTTGGATTAGCTTCAATTCCCTTTGTTGAAACCAAGCATCCAAGAAATTTTCCCTTCTTTACTCCAAAGACGCATTTTTCTGGATTCAGCTTTAAACCAGCTTGTCTGAAATTGGCGAAGGTCTCCTGCAGATCAGCAATATGATTCTCCTGTTTCGTGCTTTTTACAATGATGTCATCAACATAAGTTAGCACATTTCTGCCTATCTGAGACTGGAGAACCTTCGCAGTCATTCTGCTGAAACTTCCTCCAGCGTTTTTGAGCCCCTTAGGCATCCGAAGATAGCAATATGTGCCACTTGGAGTTATGAAGCTAGTCTTTGGCTCATCTTCCTTTTTCATCCAGATTTGGTGATAGCCTGAGTAACAGTCTAGCAGACTCATGAGCTCGGAAGAAGCTGCTGCATCTACTAAAGAGTCTATCCTTGGCAATGGGAATTCGTCCTTCGGACAAGCCTTGTTGAGGTCTGTAAAATCGATACACATTCGCCACTTGCCATTGGCCTTTTTTACCATAACAGTGTTAGCTAGCCATTCTGGGTACTTTACTTCTCTGATGACTCCTGCACTGAGGAGTCTTTTGACTTCGTTACGAGCACCTTCGGCCTTATCATCTGACATTTTCCGAAGCCTCTGCTTTCTGGCTCTGAAGGATGGATCAACATTGAGCGAGTGTTCAATAACATCCCTATTTACTCCGCAGAGATCATTAGCTGACCATGCAAAAACATCTTTGTTGTTGAACAAAAACGTTATCAAGGTTTTCTCCTGCTCTTCGGATAATTGAGAGCCTAACAGCACCTTCTGCTCTGCTATGTCCTCACATAAGAGCATAGGCTTCGGCTGATCTGCTGAAGCTGCTTTCTCCCTTCTGAATTTGTACTGTTCACAAGCTTCAGCTCCATCTATGTTATGGATTGCTTTTGAGTCAGTCCAATTGCCTTCGGCCCTTCTGGCAGCTTCCTGACTTCCATGTATAGCGATGGGTCCTTGATTCGAAGGTATCTTCATGCAAAGATAGGCAGGATGAAGAATTGCTTCGAAAGCATTGAGGGTGCCACGACCGATAATTGCATTGTAAGGGTATTCCATGTCAACAATGTCAAACACAACTTGCTCAGTTCTAGTGTTGTTGATGAACCCGAAGGTTACTGACATGGTGATCTTGCCCAATGCTACAATCTGTCTCCCTCCGAAGCCACAGAGAGGATGTGTAGCATCATGAATCTTATCTTCTGGCTCTTGCATTTGTCTGAAGGCCTTAGCAAATATGATATCAGCTGCACTGCCTGTGTCAACCAAGACATTGTGGACCAGAAATCCTTTGATAACACAAGAGATAACCATGGCATCGTTGTGTGGGTAATCCTTGAGCTGAAGGTCCTCTTGGGAGAAGGTAATAGGAATGTGAGACCATCTTGACTTGATGAAGGGTCCTTGCACCCCAACATGATGTACCCTTCTCTGTGCTTCCTTCTTTTGTTTCTTGTTAGCTGGCTCTGAGGACGAACCACCTGTGATCGGGAGTACCAGCTTCGGGTCTGAAGCAGCTCCAGCTTGGTCATTGAACGAAGCCATCAGCTTAAAAAGTGGAAGTGAGTTCACCGGAGGTGGGCGCCAATGTTGGAGACTCGTTCTCAAGTGCTACGAATTAAGAACAAGGCAACATAAAGTGTTAAATGTTAACGTCCTTCGTCCATGAAACATTATTCCCTTGAGGATAATGGGTCTTGGACGAAGGTTGACGAGAGTAAAATTACGAAGCTTAGATCTTCGTAATAAAATTTCAATAGATATTGCAAGATGACATAAAATAAAAGGTACAAAAGAGGTAAACAAGTCATAGACGAATTATATTATATTTTCTTAATATATCCAATCATTGAATACAATAATACCTTTGCCTTGACAAAAGGTTGAATTCTAGAATATGCGATTGCAGTTACTAGAATCCGTGAACAGTAAAGGAATACTGTTCACTATTTATAGGCACAGGGCGCAGCCTGTGAGGGATTACAAGTATGCCCCTTATAAAAGTTTACAACATTGACTCAGACCTTTATGGACTAAAAGGTCATTCTATCTTTAAGTCGGTTTGTAATACCGAAGCTTCATGAATAGGGACCTTCGGCCATCTTATACAAACAGCTTCAGCCGAAAGCCGCTTCTTCCTAGAAGACCTTCGGCGACGAAGCATAGGCCCAACAACGTCAACATATGTGTGGAAATGGATCCTGGCACACATATGGTATGCGCTCGGTTCTACCCCCTGGAACCGGGTGTGACAGAAGTGGTATCAGAGCTATGCTGACCCTAGGTCGTTAGATTAGTTAGAAATGGAAAGCCTAGTTGTTCAAAACTTGCTAATTTCATTCCTATAAATTCCTTTATCAGTCTTACCTCTTTGAAATTCAACTGAGTTGACACTTCTCTTGTAGATGGTTCGCACTCTTCAAACTACCCACGTCAACACCAGCTACGCCCCTCAGCCCCGGCAGATCCCGGTCTACCCAGTGGTAGTCGAGGAAGCTACAGTGAATCTCCCTCTCGTCCGAGTGGAGAACGTGATCAACCTGGAGGACAGCTCGGAGGAGCAACTGCCGACCCCCACCTCGTTGGCCGAGTCCCTGGCCTTCGCAGCTGGGTCATCGACGTCAGCATCGTCGGCACCAGCCTTCCAAGCACCTGCACCTGGAGGCGATGACCCCGACGACTCCGGAGACGGCGATGACGAGGATGACGACGACGAAGACGATGGAGAAGACGGACACATCAACGAGGAAGCTGACTACGCCCAGCAGGACAACTTCATGGGGTTTGGTCCTGTTGTCGAACATTATACATCAATGTTCGAGACGGGGCACTTCCCCAACCTGCTGCAGGAGGTGTTGCATGCGCTAGGCACCTACGTCCGCCCCCTGTACGAGACGAGGCGGGTGAGCGAGCCTCCCCGGGCTTGCTATTACATCACTCGCATCCACGTCAGGGTAATGGATGCAGGTGACAGGGGATTTAGGACTCTGTCTGCTCACGAGTCCCTGATACCGCTGTCCACCTACGCTGCCTCGGTCAGCGATGCTGCCCGTCGGACCCTGTGGTCGCTCAGCCACACCTACTGGCAACAGCTGCAGAACACGAGGTTCAGGCATCTTCCTCAGCGTCTGCGTGGAGAAAGCCAGACCAACATTGTCCCAGGTGAACCTGGTGAGGATCGCCTCAACACCCTTGCTGGTGTAGTGGCCGGTCTCAACACCGACCTGGATAGTGCCACCCTGGATCTCTACAGGGTGCACTTGGAGCTGGAGAATGCCCACGCCAGGATTGCAGCCCTGGAAGCCCAACTGCAAGGACTAGATCCGCCAGAAGCTTAGGTCCCCGCCGTGGCGCTGTCTCCTCCCCGCAAGAGGCTGCGCTATGGAGAGCCCGGATCCGTCACTAGGCTGCTTTAAGTTTTTGGACTATGATGTAATAAGTTATACTTCGCGTTAGACGATGAAACTCTCTTTAAGTTATCATATTAATAAATACCAACCATGTGATGGTGATTGATTGAAATTTTTGATTTGGATCTTTGTTTGAGTGCAATGGTCTTATGGAATGATGGCCATAAGAACATATAAAAAAATTTAAAACTCAAGCCACTTCCCCCCCTTAGAATCTTTTCTACTCCTCACTTTTCTAAGGACTTCACTTCCTAACAAATCAGATGGTGAACCCACGTCAAGGACCTAACAACCGGAACCAGCGTGGACAACAAGCACCACCACCACCAAATCCCAATATGGAGCAGTTCATCGCCGCCCAAATGCAGATTTTGCAAGGACTCACTGCGGCTGTTCAGCAATTACAACAGAACCAACAAAATCAGCAACCCCAGCAGCAGCAGTATGCACCCCCGGCCAGAGATAAGCACCGGGATTTCATGAGTCATCACCCGCCGACATTCTCTCATGCGGTTGATCCCCTGGATGCCGATGACTGGCTCAAAGTCATTGGGAAGAAGCTGGACATAACTCAGTGCAATGACCGGGAGAAGGTCTTGTACGCCTCGGGAAGACTCGAGGGAGCTGCGTCCGATTGGTGGGATGCCTTCACAGCGGCACATCCCAATGCTGATACCATAACATGGCAGAAGTTCCAAGAGAACTTCCGCGCTCACCACATCCCCTCTGGAATCATGAAGCTGAAAAAGAAGGAGTTCCTTTCCCTCACTCAAGGGAACATGACTGTCAGTGAGTATCATGATCGCTTCACTCAGCTTTCACGCTACGCACCAGAGGAGGTGGATACAGATGAGAAGCGCCAAGAGCGTTTCCTGGAAGGACTGATTGGACCTCTGAACTACCAACTTCAGAGTCACACTTTTCCCAACTTCCAAACACTCCTGAACAAGGCAATTGGCCTTGAGAGTAAAAGGAAGGAGCTATCTGACCACAAAAGAAAATTCCAAGGTCAGTCTAGCAGGAACACCCGGCCAAACAATGCTCAAGGTTCGCAGTTCCGCTCTGGAAATCAGGGTGGAAATAATTATCAAGTGCAACGCTCTGGACAGCAAAGCCAGAGAAGTAATCAAAACCAGAACCAGCAAAGGAGCAACTCCCAGACCAACCAGAGGTCTGGTGGAAATTCACAGAACCATCAAGGTGGCGCCAGTAACACGCAGGCCAGAAACAACGCACCTGTCCAACCCAATGGATGTTTCAAGTGCGGTGAACTAAGCCACTATGCTAACAACTGCCCAAGGCGCAACCAGCAGACACCCCAGAAAGGCAATAATCAGAGGAATGACCAGAACACCCCCGCTCGTGGATCTGCTCAGAACAAGACACCATAGAACCAGAGCAGAGGAAGGGTCAATCACGTCACTGCAGAATCAGCGCCTGAGGATGCCGACATAGTATATGGTATGTTCCTTGTTAACTCCATACATGCATCAGTTTTATTTGACTCTGGAGCATCACATTCATTTATAACTGAGTCATTTGTGGAAAAACATAACATACCTAAGTACCCTCTGAAGAGGATATTACACATTAGTTCACCAGGAGGTGACATGAAGGCCACACACTCATGCCCTCATGTTAATATCAAGATTCAAGGAATAGATTTTCCAGTCAACCCAGTGGTCCTAGGATCCAACGGTATTGATGTGATTCTTGGATGCAACTGGTTGAAAAGTTGTGATGGAGTGATACAGTGTGCCAATGGAACAATTATGTTGACAAGTCCTCAAGGTGAAAGAATCCAAGTTAACACAGACAAGTCAACAGATGAAAAAGGGAAAACAGTGATCAATCACTTGGAAGAAAAGCCCTTGGAAAATATCAAAGTAGTGTGCGAATACCCAGACGTATTTCCGGAGGAATTACCAGGTATGCCACCTGACCGTGATATAGATTTTTCTATTGAATTAGTACCCGGAACCGCACCTATCTCGAAAAGACCATATAGAATGGATGTCAAAATATTTAGTAGAACTGAAGAAACAAATAGAAGAATTACTAGAAAAAGGTTTCATTCGCCCAAGTTCATCCCCTTGGGGAGCCCCAGTGCTATTTGTGAACAAGAAGGATGGTTCGAGGAGAATGTGTGTTGATTATAGAAGTTTGAATGAAGTAACCATCAAGAATAAATATCCATTACCTCGGATTGAAGATTTATCCGATCAAATTAAAGGAGCTAAGATATTCTCGAAGATAGATCTGAGATCGGGATATCATCAGTTAAAGATTCGAGCAGAAGATGTATCGAAGACAGCCTTTACGACGAGATATGGATTATATGAGTTTTTGGTCATGTCGTTTGGACTGACTAATGCACCAGCATACTTTATGAACTTGATGAATAAAGTATTCATGGAATATCTGGATCAGTTTGTGGTCGTATTCATTGACGACATACTGATATATTCTCCGAATGAAGAAGCACACGAAGATCATCTAAAGCTAGTCCTACAAAAGCTTCGTGACAACCAACTGTACGCAAAATTCTCGAAGTGTGATTTTTGGTTGAAAGAAGTTGCTTTCTTAGGGCATATTGTTACCGATGGTGGAATTAAAGTGGACCCAGGAAAGATACGTGAGATACTAAATTGGAAGCAACCAAAGGATGCGTCCAAGATCAGAAGTTTTCTTGGATTGGCAGGATACTATAGAAGATTTATTGAAGGTTTTTCCAAGTTAGTAAAACCACTTACCTCTCTACTGGAGAAAGGCAAAGAGTTCAAATGGGATGAAGCTTGCCAGAATTGTTTTGAAGAACTCAAGAAAAGGTTAACCACTACACCAATACTGGTAATGCCAGACATCCACAAGGGATTTGATGTGTATTGCGATGCATCACACCTTGGACTTGGATGTGTGCTAATGCAAGAAGGAAAAGTGATAGCTTATGCTTCAAGACAGTTGAGGAAACATGAGAAGAACTATCCGACGCATGATTTGGAACTAGCTGCCGTAGTGCATGCTTTGAAGATTTGGAGGCACTATATGATTGGAAACAAGTGCAAGATCTTCACGGATCACAAAAGCTTGAAATACATATTCACTCAGAAAGAACTCAACCTCAGACAAAGAAGATGGCTTGAGTTGATTAAAGACTATGATTTGGAGATACAATATCACCCCGGAAAAGCAAATGTAGTAGCTAATGCTTTGAGCCGTAAGGGTCAAGTGAACAACATCACTACTCATTTGATGTCACAAGAATTGTGTTGGGAAATGGAACGACTCAACCTTGGATTGCTTAATAATGTAGAAGCAACAGTTATGGAAGTTGAATCTACTTTGGAAGAAGAGATTCGTAAAGGACAAGAGTCCGATGAGAAAATTAAGGAAATTAAAGCTTTGATTAGTTTGGGTAAAGCCCCAGATTTCACGGAAGATGAACAAGGCACAGTATGGTTTAAGAAGAGAATCTGTGTACCCGAAATTGAACACTTGCGCCAACTTATTTTGAGAGAAGCTCATGATTCAGCTTACTCTATTCACCCTGGAAGTACAAAGATGTACCATGATCTTAAGGAAAAGTATTGGTGGTACGGATTGAAAAGAGATGTTGCTACTCATGTTGCATTATGTGACGTGTGTCAGCGAGTTAAAGCTGAACACCAAAGACCAGCAGGATTGCTACAACCTCTCAAGGTACCGGAATGGAAATGGGAAGAAATCAGTATGGATTTCATAGTTGGACTACCCCGTACTCGAGATGGCTATGATTCAATATGGGTCATAGTAGACAGGTTAACTAAAGTGGCACATTTTATACCTGTGAAGACAACTTACTCGGGAGCCCAGTTAGCAGAGTTACACATGTCAAGGATTGTTTGTCTGCATGGAGTACCGAAGAAGATCGTATCAGATCGAGGAACCCAGTTTACCTCGCGCTTTTGGAAAAGACTTCATGAGTCCATGGATACCAAGCTAAATTTTAGTTCAGCTTATCATCCGCAGACGGATGGGCAAACGAAAAGAACAAACCAAGTGTTAGAAGATATGCTAAGAGCTTGCGCTCTAAAGCATGGTAGAAGCTGGGATAAAAGTTTGCCTTATGCAGAATTTTCGTATAACAATAGTTATCAAGCAAGTCTCAAAATGGCACCGTTTGAAGCACTATATGGACGAAAGTGTAGAACACCGCTTTATTGGAATCAGACTGGAGAAAGTCAAGTATTTGGTCCAGAAATTCTCCAAGAGGCGGAAAAGCAAGTGCAAATTATCAGAGAAAATTTGAAGACAGCACAATCAAGACAGAAAAGCTATGCTAATAATAGAAGAAGAGAATTGATGTTTGAAGTAGGAGACTTTGTCTACCTTAAAGTGTCACCGATGAGAGGAATGAAAAGGTTTAAGGTTAAGGGAAAATTATCACCTCGCTATATCGGCCCATTCAAGATTTTGGAAAGAAAAGGTGAAGTAGCCTACCAGTTAGAGCTACCCGATAGATTATCAGATGTGCATGACGTATTTCACGTATCACAACTCAAGAAGTGCTTAAGAGTACCAGAAGAACAGTTACCCATGGAAGAACTGAATGTTAATGAGGATTTGACTTATTTGGAGTACCCGGTCAGAATTCTGGAAACATCTCACAGCATTACACGGAGTAAAGTCATTAACATGTGCAAAGTTCAGTGGAGTCATCATTCAGAAGATGAAGCCACTTGGGAAAGAGAAGATGAACTCAGAGCAGAATTCCCCCAGTTATTATCGGAAGTTTCTTAATCTCGAGGATGAGATTCTTTTTAAGAGGGGTAGGTTTGTAACACCATAAAAACCCATCAATTAAAATAATGAATTTAGTTATTATATTAATTAGGGTCATAAATTTTTTTAAGTATTTAATTATTTATTTGCATTTTGATCATTTTCTTTGTATGCCCTTGATTTCTTATCGGATGTTTAATATCAATTCATTTCAAAAAGAGATCCTAGTAATTAAATAATAATTAAGAAATATAGTAATTATTAGTCTAAAAATAAGTATTCTATGTATAAATATTTTTGGTGAATTTTTATGACTTTTTGAGCTCTTTTAATAATCATCTCAGAATTAAAAAAAAGAAAAAAAACTAAATCCTAACCGGTCGGCCCATTAGGGGCCCAAGACCCCAAACCCTAGCTCCCTAAGCACCACGCCGCGCGGGCCAGGGAAATTCCCAGCGCAAGCCGCCGCCGCCAGCCCCTGCAGTCTCTCTCCCTCCCCATTCTCTCTCTTCTCTCCCCTAATCCTCTCTCCTCGCTCGCGTGCAAGCCGCCCAGGCGCCAGGCAGCCGCAACCGAAGCCCTGCGCGCCCGACCGGCTGAGCCCCGGCCACGACCTCGTGCAACGCGCGCCCTGTAGCCGCCGTGTACCACGCGCCAAGGAGCGAGCTCCTGCCTAGCCGCGCGAGCCGTCGCGACGCCCGCCCCGCGCGCACCCGAGCGAAAACCGCCGCGACCGTCCGTTGTTCTCCCTGCGTAATGTAACGTCAAAGCAGTCGTTTCTCCTCTATTACTTTCTCTGTGAAACCGACGCCATCAATGGCTAGTGAAGGTCCGAAGGTGCCCCATTGAAGAGCATGGCCGTCCCTCTCTCCCCCACTGCGACCCTCCATCTACCTCCCTCTCTCCTATAAATCTGACGCTCCCTCCTCTCTCCCATCCTCCCTACCCGAGCTCTCTCCCATTCCTCGCACTCTCTCGCTCGCCGTTCGTCGCCGGAGTTTGTCGTTCGTCGCCGGAGCAGTGGAATTCGCCGGAGCTACGCCATCCGCCGTCCGTAGTCGAGCCCTGCTCTTCTCCACCAGGCCGAAAACCCGTCGGTCCATCACCGTCACACGCACGAACCTAAGGTTGATGACGACCCAAATTATTTTGTGTATTTTATAAAAGTACTTGTTGATTCGATTCATGAGTTATACATTTTGTTTGTTGTAATATGAACACATGTGATTCACAATTTATGTGTATGTGCGTTATGGAATTGTTTGATAGATTCATGCGATTATTAGTACCGTTAAAATTCATGTTAATCAATGCGATGATTTTTGGATTAGAGAAATATGACAAAATTTAGTAGTCACACGTTGGTGATAAAAACAATAGATATGAATTTTTGTAGGTAGATTTGGTCGCAATAAACTTATAAACTATTTGGAGAATTATAGGTGCAATTTTTAACGGATTTAGAAAAATGGTATAGAACTCATGTCATATGAATAATATAGGATTCCTAGATAACTTATCTAATTATTTTATTAACATCTTTTTTGAAAGAAAAGAGAAAATATCACCGGTAGTATGGAAAGTAGATTTCTACTAGCCAAATAAGCATGTTCACAAATTTAGCACTAAAATTGTTAGAGTACTAGTTTATGTCAAAATAACATCGCTTGTGTTGGAAAATGTTCAATTAGTAGTTTATAAGGATTTTTAGAATGTTAAATTCATTTTTGCTATACTAAATTTGAGTTAGAAATAATAAAAGGTATTAATTTATTTATTAGTATTAAAAGACGATAATTATCATTAATTTCATTGATGATGTTAAAATAAATTAATACTAGTTAAAACTGTATTTATTGCACTCACTCATAAATTCACCATTAGGACTCACATTAATAGCTATAATTGAATTAATAAGTATTTACGCGATTAGTACGTAATTAAGATGTGATTAGTGCGACGTGTTAATGTGCATGTAATGGTGTATGTTTATGAAATGGTGTATGTTTATTTATTGGTTTATGTTTTATTTTTGTATGTGCGCTATGCGACTCTATTAGAAGCTGATTGTGCGGTAGGCGATTCGAACTCGTTCGAGGACGACCCGCAAGATGCTTTTGAGCAAGGCAAGTGGATTCTCCCTCTGCATATTCTGTTTGTACCTATTCATTGCATATAATAATGTTTATTTTTTTATATATTGCATAACTTGATGGGATAGCCTAATTAAGAATTTCCTAGATTTACTACCTGTATTCCTTGTTTAACCTGGGAAAAATTGTTAAGCTGTGCAAGATTTATGCTATCGCCCAACTTAATGATTCCTAATGTCACTCATTAATTGGTTTTAATGTTCCAAGGATTTAATTGGCAATTATGGCATTAACCCGATGGTTAAGATAACATTATTACAAATTTAATTGGAACATGGAGTGACCACCCAGGATAACAGTGCAACCACGAGTGCTATCATGGCTCTGGCTTTGGTAATTAGCTCTATATGCTTAGTGCCTAGCAACCTTACCTGAAAGATGGGCAAGAGGGGGAGCGGTAGGTGCTGGCAGCCCACGTTAACATGGGGTCGTATTCTTGGCTAAGGTACTTCACCCAGGGGGCCACCACCATCGTTTTAGAAACCTTAGCGGGTTGCTTCATATTAAGTGTATTTTGTGAAAACCTCATAATGGATCCCTAGCCATTCACCTCGGCAGTGTCTAAGGGTCCGATCAACCCGGGCTAGATGGGATACATGGCTTGTGGGTAAAGTTGTACCACCTCTGCAGAGTGTAAAACTGATATATCAGCCGTGCTCCCGGTTATGAGCGACCTGGACTCCTCACATGATAATTGAACTTGAAGATGGAATTAAATTGAGATCCGATGATCTGCCAATAATTTGCTTAAGTGGTTTCACTTAAGTGTTTTTGTTATATTCATATTCCTTTGTTTAATGGGATATTTGGGATTCACACTTATTAGTAAGACATGTGTTGTTAATAAAATGTTGACCAACTAAAATGCTTACTGCTCAACCTTAGCCTCACCTTGTTATACCTGCATTAGTTTTTCCCCCACTTGCTGAGCCCCGACCATAAGTGAGCTCACCCTTGCTTATTTTGATCAGAGGGTGATGCTGGAGACTTTGATGGAGTTTTTTACGACGAGGAATTCTAAGTCTAACGATACGCCGGTCAACTTCCTGTGGAAGATTGCCCAGTTGTTTATTTCCGCTTTACTTTGATGTGATACTTGATAAAGATACAATGTTTCAGATGATGTAATAAAGTATTATACTCTCTTTACGCCTTTATTGCATTGTCTTTTGTTATATTACACTTGTGACGTCAACATATGTGTGGAAATGGATCCTGACACACATATGGTATGCGCTCGGTTCTACCCCTGGAACCAGGTGTGACACAATGGGAGTGGAGAGATGGCGAGAGTAGCGTGTACCCTCCATGGCAAGAGGCTGGACGGTGGTGTATCTGTGCTCTCGTTTGGCGTGAACCTGATCTGGTCTTAAGAACCCCGGTGGCGAGTTGACATATGCAAGGGTTAAGTGGTACATATGTCATGTGATTGGAGATCCTCAGCTAAGTATAATCGATTCGGATCATCGTAACTTCGCGGACATGAAGACTTGGTCTCTGCCCTACACGTAGCATTCCAGTGAATAAGAAGGGTTGTCAAGAAATTGGCTAGTATAGGTCAAGTGATTGAACTAGGGTAGAAAGAACTCTAGATACAAGTAACTTTACCTAACCTGACAAGTAAAACTGGATTTTTAAGGATCCACTGTTAGTAAGCATTTCTACAAACAGAGTCTTTGATTCTTGATAAGCCATACCTTGATTCCCAAAGGCCAGCATATCTTTGAGAGTCTTTTACTTTGACGGGTAAGTCTTGCGAAAGTACACTTCGTACTCAGGCCTTTGTCCCATGTTGTTTTAGGTGAGGAAGCGGCAAATTTTTGCTGCTTTTGTTCGAAGGTGGTGCCAAGAGAAGAGAATCAAGACTAAAGCTGCGGAAGGAAAGGTCCTACGTTAAGAAAAACTTTTACTGTTTAATTCGGGAGGGTTTTTTGCCTCCCAGGTTATGTAATAATAATACTCAACACTCATATATTTTGTTCTGGTCTGTAACTATATAACTCTGCCTTACTTTTCAATAAAGTAAGTTATTGTAACTGCTTCCGCATTTTCGCACCTTCGATGTATTGTAATGTCTGTGTGACGGGTGAAACGCTCTTGGGAAAGGTAAAGAATACAGAAACCGAACTTGTCAAGTGATCAGGGGCACCTACAGGGTTGTCTGAGGTCCGTTGGACAAGGACAACTGTAGGTGGGCCTAATGACTTGGGAGGTTCTGTCACAGGTGTTGTTTACCACACGACTAGAGATAGCCGCGTGGGCACCTTGCCTTCACACTGTAGTAAGGGGTACCCCTGTTTTAGGGTACCGACAGAGCCATTTCCCTTTCAGCTACCCTTTGCGTAGGGGCACCAACAAGGATAGTGTCGGAACCTTGTATGGTTCTAGATACCTTGGTAAAATTACCAGCGTCATCCACGAGAGATTGCATCTCTACCTTGCTCTTTACCTTCCACATTTATATTGAATAATTAAGTTTCAATCTCCTATTTCTAGTTAGAATATTTAGAATTGAAACTTAGGCTTTGCGGTAGAGATAACAACACTTAGAAAAAAAACATAGTTTGCACATTCTAGATTGTTTATTTGCATAGGTTTTGCTCTAGGGATTTAATTGTGGCCTAGTTCAGAGATAGTTTTTAGATGTCCTAATTCACCCCCACCTCTTAGGCGTCACTGTTTCCTACAACCAGTTTCTTGATTTTTTTTATGTAGTGCAAGATATACTACCTGATCTTAATGTTCGAGAACATCAATTTCGGTTCATAGAACAGGAAGTTGATTGTCCTCAACATCTACACGACTTGAACACACGTATGCATATAACTCTCCCATTCCTTGTTGTCCTCACACTACAAAAAACATGAGTTAGAACTTGTCAATAAACATAAATCAAACATAAAAGAAGTGTGTAGTCTTTATAATATGGCGTACCTTGTCTACATATGGTGGTTTAGATGAAGTACATGATCAGTTCGATCAAAATATATATTGGGGCAATGATGGACTCAACGAAGATGAGTATGGTGACGAAATAATACATGCTCTTATTGAAGGTCAGGACCCATTTCAACTGATGCTAGATCTAAATGAAGAACACCAAGGTTGGATATGTTTTAGCCTAATAAACATACATTTGTACAAAATATGCAGCAGTATCTGATAAGGGAATGCAGGTAATGTTGAGCTACCTGATCTCAATGAGCGTACCAATCCATTTGAAGACTACGACCTCAACAATAGTGCCAAAGTTGACAAGGTACATGAAGTAGAGGACAAAATCTCAATGAACGAGTTTGTCGGTACCCTAAAATAGGGGTACCCTTACTACAGTACGAAGGCACGGTGCCCGCGCGGCTATCTCTAGTCGCGTGGTAAACAGCACCCGACCCCACCATGTGGACGACTCCGGGGCCGCCACGTGGCCAGAGAAGACGATATACCCCAAGGTATCAACAGTGGGTCCGGACCCCCATGGGAAGGTGTCGGACCCCTATATATGCGGAACAGACCTCCAGATAAGGTCCGGGACCTCCGCAGGCGCAAGCCGGACCCCTAGGATGGGGTCCGGACCCCTCTATGTGGGGTCCGGGCCACTCTCAGCAGGGTTCCGGGATTCTGGGACAAAGAATACCCAGGCCTTAATCAAGACTCGGTGGGGGTCTAGAGCTGACACGCATCCGGACCATACCATGTACGATTCTGCTCCCCGCTCAGGTGGAGACCCAATGCTGCCACGTGGCCTACTGCCCGTGACATAAGCAAGCGGGCGGATCCTGACGTAAGGCCTCTGGGCCGCGCGACCTCTGCATTTATTGCGGATAAGGCGCGCCGCCTGTTAATTCCACTGGCAGGTGATGTGCCGCCTCGGCATTTAATGAGCCCTGTCCATTCTACTGGCAGGCGATGTGCCGCCTCAGCATTTAATGTGCCCTGTCCACTCCGCTGGTAGGCGGCGACCAGGCCATCCTGTAGGAGGCGTGCATGTCCATTCTGTTGGCAGGCAGTATGCCAGTGTTGCGACATACATTGTGCTCATCATGACTCACGCGTTACCGAGGAGGCAGCCGCGAGATATTAATACTATATGGACTATGGACATTATGGCACTCGGAGATCTTCTGGGTGACACTGGCATTAGATACTTCTATATGTATTCCCTCCGTTTTGCCCCTGGGCCCACATGTCGGGGCTCAGCACCCTTGTACGTGCCCCCCTTGAGCTATAAAAGGGAGGGCACACAACGTTACAAGGCAGACCCAACTTAGGCTCAAGCTCACACACTCACTCAAACTCACAAGTTCATACAAGCTCTCAAGCTCAATACAACACACAGTGGAGTAGGGTATTACGCTCTGGCGGCCCGAACCACTCTAAAACCCTTGTGTGTTCTTGTGTTCATCATCCATCTAGCTGACAGGCAAAACGCTTAGGCCCCTCCTCATCTTAGGATTTAGGGCGGGTGCGTTCCGCCACCCGGTCGGAGAATTCCCTCTCCGACATTTGGCGCGCCAGGTAGGGGGACTAGGCTTTAGGTTTTTGCTTGTTTTCCTGCTCGACATCATGGTCCACATCGTCGAGTGAAAGTCGCTCAGGGGGGTGAATAGGGCGAATCTGAAATTTACAAACTTAAGCACAACTACAAGTCGGGTTAGCGTTAGAAATATAAACGAGTCCGAGAGAGAGGGCGCAAAACAAATCGTGAGCAAATAAAGAGTGAGACACGATGATTTGTTTTACCAAGGTTCGGTTCTTGCAAACCTACTCCCCGTTGAGGTGGTCACAAAGACCGGGTCTCTTTCAACCCTTTCCCTCTCTCAAACGATCACTTAGACCGAGTGAGCTTCTCTTCTCAATCAAACGGAACACGAAGTTCCCGCAAGGATCACCACACAATTGGTGTCTCTTGCCTTGGTTACAATTGAGTTTGATCACAAGAAAGAATGAGAAAGAAAAGAAGCAATCCAAGCGCAAGAGCTCAAATGAACACAAATGTCGCTCTCTCTAGTCACTATTTGATTTGGAGTGATTCCGGACTTGGGAGAGGATTTGATCTCTTTGGTTGTGTCTACAATTGAATGCTATAGCTCTTGTAATGTGTTGAAGGTGGGAAACTTGGATGCCATTGAATGTGGGGTGGTTGGGGGTATTTATGGCCCCAACCACCAAAATATGGCTGTTTGAAGTCTGCTGTCGCATGGCGCACCGGACAGTCCGGTGCGCCACCGGACACTGTCTGGTGCGCCAGCCACGTCAGCAGGCCGTTGGGGTTCGACCGTTGGAGCTCTGACTTGTGGGGCCTCTGGGCTGTCCGGTGGTGCATCGGACAGGTCCTGTAGACTGTCCGGTGCGCCAACTGCGCGTGCTCTGTCCTCTGCGCGCGCAGGCGTGCATTAAATGTGTTGCAGTCGACCATTGCGCGCGAAGTAGCTGTTGCTCCGCTGGCACACCGGACAGTCAGGTGTGACACCGGACACTGTTCGGTGCTTCACCGGACAGTCTGGTGAATTATAGCGGAGCAGCCTCCCATTTTCCCGAAGGTGGCAAGTTCAGCGTCGAGTGCCCTGGTGCACTGGACACTGTCCGGTGGCACAACGGACAGTCTGGTGCGCCCGACCAGGGTGCCTTTTGGGATGTCTTTTGCTCTCTTTGTTTGAACCCTTTCTTGGTCTTTTGATTGGCTTATTGTGAACCTTTGGCACCTGTAAGACTTATACACTAGAGCAAACTAGTTAGTCCAAATATTTGTGTTGGGCAATTCAACCACCAAAATTAATTAGGAAAAAGGTGTAAGCCTAATTCCCTTTCAATCTCCCCCTTTTTGGTGATTGATGCCAACACAAACCAAAGCAAGTATAGAAGTGCATAATTGAACTAGTTTGCATAATGTAAGTGCAAAGGTTACTTAGAATTGAACCAATAAATATTTTCATAAGATATGCATGGATTGTTTCTTTATATTCTTAACATTTTGGACCACGCTTGCACCACATGTTTTGTTTTTGCAAATTCTTTTGTAAATTCTTTTCAAAGTACTTTTGCAAATAGTCAAAGGTAAATGAGTAAGATTTTGAGAAGCATTTTCAAGATTTGAAATTTTCTCCCTCTGTTTCAAATGCTTTTCCTTTGACTAAACAAAACTCCCCCTCAATAAAATCCTCCTCTTAGTGTTCAAGAGGGTTTTAAGATACCAATTTTGAAAATACTACTTTCTCCCCCTTTGAATACAATAAGGTATCAATTGAAAAATTCATCATTTCAAGAACTTTTTCTTAACTCAAATTTTGAAATTTGGTGGTGGTGCGGTCCTTTTGCTTTGGGCTAATACTTTCTCCCCATTTGGCATGAATTGCCAAAAACGGATACTTGAGTGAAATATAAGCCCTTTCATAACTACTTTCTCCTCCTTTGACAAACAAAATATGAGTGAAGATTATACCAAAGTTGGAGAGTGGCTCGGAGCGACGGCGAAGGATAAGTAATTTGATGGAGTGGAGTGGAAGCCTTTGTCTTCGCCGAAGGCTCCAATTCCCTTTCAATCTATGACTAGGTTTGAAATACACTTGAAAACACATTAGTCATAGCATATAAAAGAGATATGATCAAAGGTGTATTAATGAGCTATGTGTGCAAAACATCAAAAGAAATTCCGAGAATCAAGAATATTTAGCTCATGCCTAAGTTTGTTAAAAGTTTGTTCATCTAGTGGCTTGGTAAAGATATCGGCTAATTGTTCTTTAGTGTTGATATAAGCAATCTCGATATCCCCCTTTTGTTGGTGATCCCTTAGAAAATGATACCGAATGGCTATGTGTTTAGTGCGGCTATGCTCAACGGGATTATCCGCCATGCGTATTGCACTCTCATTATCACATAGAAGGGGAACTTTGGTTAATTTGTAACCATAGTCCCTGAGGGTTTGCCTCATCCAAAGTAATTGCGCGCAACAATGGCCTGCGGCAATATACTCGGCTTCGACGGTAGAAAGAGCGACGGAATTTTGCTTCTTCGAAGCCCAAGACACCAAGGATCTTCCCAAGAACTGGCAAGTCCCTGATGTGCTCTTTCTATTAATTTTACACCCTGCCCAATCGGCATCCGAATAGCCAATTAAATCAAATGTGAATCCCCGAGGGTACCAAAGCCCAAACTTAGGAGTATAAACCAAATATCTCAAGATTCGTTTTACGGCCGTAAGGTGAGCTTCCTTAGGGTTGGCTTGGAATCTTGCACACATGCATACGGAAAGCATAATGTCCAGTCGAGATGCACATAGATAGAGTAAAGAGCCTATCATCAAACGGTATACCTTTTGATCAACGGATTTACCTCCCGTGTCGAGGTCGAGATGCCCATTGGTTCCCATGGGTGTCTTGATGGGCTTGGCATCCTTCATTCCAAATTTGTTTAGAATGTCTTGAATATACTTCGTTTGGCTAATGAAGGTGCCCTCTTGGAGTTGCATCACTTGAAATCCTAAGAAGTACTTCAACTCCCCCATCATCGACATCTCGAATTTCTATGTCATGATCCTACTAAATTCTTCACATGTAGATTCGTTAGTAGACCCTAATATGATATCATCAACATAAATTTGGCATACAAACAAATCATTGTCAAGAGTCTTAGTGAATAGAGTAGGATCGGCCTTTCCGACTTTGAAGCCATTAGTGATAAGAAAGTCTCTTAAGCATTCATACCATGCTCTTGGAGCTTGCTTGAGCCCATAAAGCGCCTTAGAGAGTTTATGTACGTGATTAGGGTACTCACTATCTTCAAAGTCGGGAGGTTGCTCAACATAGACCTCTTCCTTGATTGGTCTGTTGAGGAAGGCACTTTACACGTCCATTTGATAAAGCTTGAAGCCATGGTAAGTAGCATAGGCAAGTAAAATGCGAATTGACTCAAGCCTAGCTACGGGTGCATAGGTTTCACCGAAATCCAAACCTTCGACTTGTGAATATCCTTTGGCCACAAGTCGGGCTTTGTTCCTTGTCACCACACCATGCTCATCTTGCTTGTTGCGGAAGACCCACTTGGTTCCTACAACATTTTGATTAGGACGTGGAACTAAATGCCATACCTCATTCCTAGTGAAGTTGTTGAGCTCCTCTTGCATTGCCACCACCCAATCTGAATCTTGTAGTGCTTCCTCTACCTTGTGTGGCTCAATAGAGGAAACAAAAGAGTAATGCTCACAAAAATGTGCAACACGAGATCTAGTGGTTACCCCTTATGAATGTCGCCGAGGATGGTGTCGACGGGGTGATCTCGTTGGATTGCTTGGTGGACTCTTGGGTGTGGCGGTCTTGGAACTTGTTCATCTTCCTCATCTTGATTATGAGCATCTCCCCCTTGATCATTGTTCTCCTCTTGAGGTGGCTCAACTTCTTGATCTTCTCCTTCATCATTTTGAGCCTCATCCTCATCTTGAGTTGGTGGAGATGCTTGTGTGGAGGAAGACGGTTGATCTTGTTCATGTGGTGGCTCTTCGGATTCCTTAGGACACACATCCCCTGGACATGTTCCTTAGTGCGACGCACGGAGCCTCTTCATCACTTATCTCATCAAGATCAACTTGCTCTTCTTGAGAGCCGTTAGTCTCATCAAACACAATGTCACAAGAAACTTCAACTTGTCCAGAGGACTTGTTAAAGACTCTATATGCCCTTGTGTTTCAATCATATCCTAGTAAAAAGCCTTCTACAGTCTTAGGAGCAAATTTTGATTTTCTACCTCTTTTAACAAGAATAAAGCATTTGCTACCAAAGACTTTAAAATATGAAACATTTGGCTTTTTACCGGTAAGGAGTTTGTATGATGTCTTCTTGAGGATTCGGTGTAGATACAACCGGTTGATGGCGTAGCAAGCGGTGTTGACCGCCTCAACCCAAAACCGATCCGAAGTCTTGTACTCATCAAGCATGGTTCTTGCCATGTCCAATAGAGTTCTATTCTTCTTCTCCACTACACCATTTTGTTGTGGAGTGTAGGGAGAAGAGAACTCATGCTTGATGCCCTCCTCCTCAAGGAAGCCTTCGATTTGTGAGTTCTTGAACTCTGTCCCGTTGTCGCTTCTTATTTTCTTGATCCTTAAGCTGAACTCGTTTTGAGCCCGTCTCAAGAATCCCTTTAAGGTCTCTTGGGTATGAGATTTTTCCTGTAAAAAGAACACCCAAGTGAAGCGAGAAAAATCATCCACAATAACTAGACAGTACTTACTCCCGCCGATGCTTATGTAGGCAATCGGGCCGAATAGGTCCATGTGTAGTAGCTCGAGTGGCCTGTCAGTCGTCATGATGTTCTTGTGTGGATGATGAACACCAACTTGCTTCCCTGCCTGACATGCGCTACAAATCTTGTCTTTCTCAAAATGAACATTGGTTAGTCCCAAAATGTGTTCTCCCTTTAGAAGTTTGTGAAGATTTTTCATCCCAACATGTGCTAGTCGGCGATGCTAGAGCCAGCCCATGTTAGTCTTAGCAATTAAGCAAGTGTCGAGTTCAGCTCTATCAAAATCTACTAAGTATAGTTGACCCTCTAACACTCCCTTAAATGCTATTGAATCATCACTTCTTCTAAAGACAGTAACACCTACATCTGTAAAAAGACAGTTGTAGCCCATTTTACATAATTGCGAAACTGAAAGCAAGTTGTAATCTAAAGAGTCCACAAGAAAAACATTGGAAATGGAATGGTCAGGTGATATAGCAATTTTACCCAATCCTTTGACCAAACCTTGATTTCCATCCCCGAATGTGATAGCTCGTTGGGGATCTTGGTTTTTCTCATAGGAGGAGAACATCTTCTTCTCCCTGGTCATGTGATTTGTGCACCCGCTATCAATGATCCAACTTGAGCCCCTAGATGCATAAACCTACAAAACAAGTTTAGTTCTTGATTTTAGGTACCCAAACGGTTTTGGGTCCTTTGACATTAGATACAAGAACTTTGGGTGCCCAAACACAAGTCTTTGATCCCTTGTGTTTGTCCCCAACATACTTGGCAACTACCTTGCCGGATTTGTTAGTTAAAACATAAGACGCATCAAAAGTTTTAAATGAAATGTTTGAATCATTTGATGCAATTGGAGTTTTCTTCTTAGGCAATTTAGCACGGGTTGATTGCCTAGAACTAGATATCTCACCCTTATACATAAAAGCATGATTGGGGCCAGAGTGAGACTTCCTAGAGTGAATTCTCCTAATTTTGCTCTCAGGATAACCGACAGGGTACAAAATGTATCCCTCGTTATCCTGAGGCATGGGAGCCTTGCCCTTAACAAAATTAGACAATCTTTTAGGAGGGGCACTAAGTTTGACATTGTCCCCCTTTTGGAAGCCAATGTCATCCTTGATGCCAGGGCGTCTCCCACTATAGAGCATGCTTCTAGCAAATTTAAAATTTTCATTTTCCAAGTCATGCTCATTAATTTTAGCATTAAGTTGAGCTATGTGATCATTTTGTTTCTTAATTAAAGTTAGGTGATCATGAATAGCATCAACGTTAATGTCTCTACATCTAGTGCAAATGGAAACATGCTCAATGGTAGATGTAGAGGGTTTGCAAGAATTAAGTTCAACAATCTTAGCATGTAAAATATCATTCTTATCTCTAAGATCGGAAATTGTAACATTGCAAACATCTAAATCTTTAGCCTTAGCAAGTAATTTTTCATTATCACTTCTAAGATTAGCAAGAGAAACATTTAATTCTTCAATCTTAGCAAGTAATTCAACATTATTATCTCTAAGATTGGGAATTGAAGCATCACAAACATTTGAATCAACCTTAGCATTTAAACTAGCATTTTCATTTCTAAGGTTGGTAATAATATCATGGCATGTGCTTAGCTCACTAGATAAATTTTCACATTTTTCTACTTCTAGAGCATAAGCATTCTTAACCTTAACATGCTTCTTATTTTCCTTAATTAGGAAGTCCTCTTGAGAGTCCAAGAGATCATCCTTCTCATGAATAGCACTAATTAATTCATTTAGTTTTTCCTTTTGTTGCATGTTTAGGTTGGCAAAAAGGGTGCGCAAATTGTCCTCATCACTAGCATTATTCTCATCACTAGAGGTTTCATATTTAGTGGAGGATTTTGATTTTACCTTCTTCCTTTTGCCGTCCTTTGCCATGAGGCATTTGTGGCCGACGTTGGGGAAGAGGAGGCCCTTGGTGACGGCGATGTTGGTGGCGTCCTCATCGGAGGAGCTCTCCTCGGAGTCCCACTCGTGGCACACATGGGCATCGTCGCCCCTCTTCTTGTGGTACCTCTTCTTTTCTCTCCTCTTGCCCTTCTTGTCGTCGCCCCTGTCACTATCACTAGATAACGGACATTTAGCAATGAAATGACCGGGCTTACCACATTTGTAGCACACCTTCTTGGAACGGGGCTTGTAATCTTTCCCATTCCTTTTCTTGAGGATTTGGCGGAAGCTCTTGATGATGAGTGCCATCTCCTCATTGTCGAGCTTAGAGGCATCGATGGGTTGTCTACTTGATGTAGACTCCTCCTTCTTCTCCTCCGTCGCTTTGAATGCGACCGGTTGTGCTTCGGTCGTGGAGGGGCCATCTAGCTCGATGATTTTCTTTGAGCCTTTGATCATCAACTCAAAGCTTACAAAGTTTCCTATTACTTCCTCGGGAGACATTAGTGTATATCTAGGATTACCTCAAATTAATTGAACTTGCGTAGGATTAAGAAAAACGAGGGATCTTAGAATAACCTTGACCATTTCATGGTCATCCCATTTGGTGCTCCCGAGGTTGTGCACTTGGTTCACCAAGGTCTTCAAGCGGTTGTACATGGCTTGAGGGTCCTCGCCTTGGTTGAGTCGGAACCGACCGAGCTCCCCCTCTATCGTCTCCCGCTTGGTGATTTTGGTCACCTCATCTCCTTCGTGCGCGGTCTTGAGTACGTCCCAAATCTCCTTGGCACTTTTCAATCCTTCCACCTTGTTATACTCCTCTCGACTTAGAGAGGTGAGGAGTATAGTGGTGGCTTGGGAGTTGAAGTGCACGATTTGGGCCACCTCGTCCTCATCGTAATCTTCATCCCCTATGGATGGTACCTGTACACCAAACTCAACAACATCCCATATGCTTTTGTGGAGTGAGGTTAGGTGATATCTCATCATATCACTCCACCTAGAATAATCTTCACCGTCAAACGTCGGTGGTTTGCCTAATGGGACGGAAAGTAATGGAGTATGCTTAGGAATGCGAGGATAGCGTAAGGGAATCTTACTAAACTTCTTGCGCTCATGGCGCTTAGAAGTTATGGACAGCGTGTCGGGGCCGGAGGTGGATGGTGACGAGGAGTCGGTCTCGTAGTAGACCACCTTCCTCATCTTCTTCTTGTCACCGCTCCAACCCGACTTGTTGTGTGAAGGGGATCCCTTCACCTTGTTGGCGGACTCCCCGGATGGAGCCTTCCCATGGCTTATGGCGGGCTTCTCGCCGGTCCCGGTCTCCCTCTTGGCGGATGCTCCCGACATCACTTCGAGCGGTTAGGCTCTAATGAAGCACCAGCTCTGATACCAATTGAAAGTTGCCTAGAGGGAGGGTGAATAGGGCGAATCTAAAATTTACAAACTTAAGCACAACTACAAGCCGGGTTAGCGTTAGAAATATAAACGAGTCCGAGAGAGAGGGCGCAAAACAAATCGTGAGCAAATAAAGAGTGAGACACGATGATTTGTTTTACCGAGGTTCGGTTCTTGCAAACCTACTCCCCGTTGAGGTGGTCACAAAGACCGGGTCTCTTTCAACCCTTTCCCTCTCTCAAACGGTCACTTAGACCGAGTGAGCTTCTCTTCTCAATCAAACGGAACACGAAGTTCCCGCAAGGACCACCACACAATTGGTGTCTCTTGCCTTGGTTACAATTGAGTTTGATCACAAGAAAGAATGAGAAAGAAAAGAAGCAATCCAAGCGCAAGAGCTCAAATGAACACAAATGTCGCTCTCTCTAGTCACTATTTGATTTGGAGTGATTCCGGACTTAGGAGAGGATTTGATCTCTTTGGTTGTGTCTAGAATTGAATGTTATAGCTCTTGTAATGTGTTGAAGGTGGGAAACTTGGATGCCATTGAATGTGGGGTGGTTGGGGTATTTATAGCCCCAACCACCAAAATATGGTCGTTTGAAGTCTGCTGTCGCATGGCGCACCGGACAGTCCGGTGCGCCAGCCACGTCACCAGGCTGTTGGGGTTTGACCGTTGGAGCTCTGACTTGTGGGGCCTCTGGGCTGTCCGGTGGTGCACCGGATAGGTCCTGTAGACTGTCCGGTGCGCCAACTGCGCGTGCTCTGTCCTCTGCGCGCGCAGGCGCGCATTAAATGCGTTGCAATCGACCGTTGCTCGCGAAGTAGTTGTTGCTCCGCTGGCACACCGGACAGTCCGGTGAATTATAGCGGAGCGGCCTCCCATTTTCCCGAAGGTGGCAAGTTCAGCGTCGAGTGCCCTGGTGCACTGGACACTGTCAGGTGCACCGGACAGTCCGGTGCGCCAGACCAGGGTGCCTTTTGGGATGTCTTTTGCTCTCTTTGTTTGAACCCTTTCTTGATCTTTTTATTGGCTTATTGTGAACCTTTGGCACCTGTAAGACTTATACACTAGAGCAAACTAGTTAGTCCAAATATTTGTGTTGGGCAATTCAACCACAAAAATTAATTAGGAAAAAGGTGTAAGCCTAATTCCCTTTCATCGAGCACCAAGATTTCATGCTCGAGGACTTCTTGGTGGAAGAAGCGGCCGCGTCTTCCACACCGCGGGCCACCAACCTCCCTGCGCATGGTGCTGCTGTTGTGCACTCTGCGTGGCAGCACACCCATGCGCAAACGTCTAGGGCATCTAGGGCTATGCCTAGGGCGTTGTCTGCGGCCAGAGAATTGCTGTGCCACCCTCCTAGCTCCATAGCCTCGCCGGGGGCCATGAAGCAGTGGTGTGATGATGTCGACCGCCTACTCGCCATGGCGCATTCTGGCTCAGCCAGGCCTAGGCCTCGGTCATCCCGGCACCAACACGAGGCGTCGGCGTCAGTGCGCTCCCCCTCGGTGAGGGCCACACCGACTGAGGACCTGCGGGTAGAGCTCAACCGCCGACGTGCGGGAAAAGACGCTCTAGTCTCTCTGGAGAGGTCTAATGACCTGCGGGCAGAACTCAACCGCAGTCGTGCGAGCGAGGATGCTCGCATCTCTCTGGAGAGGGCACGTGAGCACCGACAAAACGTCGAGGGTCACAACCTCGACTACGACTTCTCTGCGGTTGCACCGCAGACCCCAGCGGGCGCCCGGATCCAGGTGGGTGTCCCTTGGCCGGCGTGGGCTGCGCCGTGCTGGCAGATCACCTCCGCGGGGCGACTTGGCCATCCAAGTTCCGGCCACACCTACCGGAGAAGAACGACGGTACGTCAAACCCGTCGGAATTCTTGCAGGTGTACGTCACCGCCATTACGGCAGCAGGTGGACACACCTTCATGATGGCAACATATTTCCATGTAGCCTTGTCTGGGCCAGCCCAGACTTGGCTCATGAACCTCACCCCAGGATCGATCTACTCCTGGGAAGAGCTCTGCGCGTGGTTCACAGCGAACTTCGCCAGCGCTTACCAACGGCATGGCGTGGAGGCTCACCTCCATGCATTGAGGCAGGAGCCCGGGGAAACTCTCCGGGCCTTCATCTCCCGCTTCACCAAGGTACGAGGGACTATACCCCATATCTCCGATGCTTCCATCATCACCGCTTTCCGCTAGGGGGTACGTGATGAAAAAATGCTGGAGAAGTTGGCCACGCACGACGTGGAAACTATCACCACGCTCTTTGCTCTGGCTGACAAGTGTGCCAAGGCTGCCGAGGGCCGTGCATAGCACTCGACACCATAGATCGGGGTCGCCCAGACGGGTGGCTCCGGTGCCGTCATCCAGGACGGCAAGAAGAAGAAGAAGAAGAACCACGGCCTTGAGAGGCCGCCGTCTGCCGCTCCAATTGTCGTAGCTGCGACTGGGGGCCGGAGCGAGTGCAACAAGCGCCCCCGGCCGCAGGGAGGCAACAGCGGCACATGCCCTGTGCACCCCAACAGTCGGCACAGCGCCTCGGAGTGCTGCGAGATCATCAAGCTCGCGAAACGCGTCAGCGAGCGGCACGAGCAGTCCTCCAAGGATGGCTCCCCATCTCGTCGCCGGCCTGGCAAGGAGAGGGTCGACGACGGCGAAGTGGCCGTGGGGGAACGAGAAATTGGGTATCAGTCACCTAAGGGGGACCTCAAGGACGTCTTCACTGGAGACTCCAACTCCGGTGACGACGACGACCGCCGCAAGAAGTTGTACGTGATGTACGATGGGAGCTGGGAGCTCACCTCTCGCTGGAACGTCAAGTCCCTGTGCCGAGAGGTCCTTTCGGCGATCCCGAGGGTCCTGAAGGCTGCTCCACATCAGCGGTGGAGGAGCACCACTATCTCCTTCGGGGCATCCGACTGCCCCGAAAACATGGCAGGGGCCGGTGTACTACCGCTCATCACCGCTCATGTCATCGCCAACATGCGGCTGCACCATGTTCTGATTGACGGAGGGGCCAACCTCAACGTCATCAGTCATGCTGCATTCAAGCAGCTGCAGATCCCAGGGTCCCGGCTGGGACCCTCTCGCCCATTCTTCGGAGTGGGCCCACAACCGGTGTATCCCCTTGGGAGCATCGCACTCCCGGTTACATTCGGGACCGAGGAGAACTCCCGCACGGAGAACGTCGTGTTCGATGTCGCGGAGGTTAACCTCCCCTTCAACGCCATCATCGGCAGGCCGGCCCTGTACCGGTTCATGGCCATTGTCCATTACGGGTATTTGGTCCTCAAGATGCCGTCTCCGACCGAGGTCCTCACCGTGCAGGGCGACCGCGCCTCTGCGCTTGCGGCTGTGGAAAAGCTGCACGCCCTAGCAGCAGAAGCTGCTCGCCCAGACGATGGAGGGAGGAACCCCTCGACCTCCGGGACCAAGGCGCCTACCAAGGTGCCGAAGGTGCGGCCATCCGGAGCAGACGACGTCCCCGTCAAGGCCGTCCAGCTCAGCGCGGGTTCCTCCCAAACCACATGCATTGCGGGTGATCTGGAGGAGAAATAAGAACTCGCGCTCGTCACCTTCCTCCAGGCAAATGCCGACGTCTTTGCATGGGAGCCATCGCAGATGCCTGGGATCCCCAGGGAGGTGATCGAGCACCATCTGAAGATCAACCCTGACGCCAGGCCGGTGAGTCAGAAGCCTCGCAGACAGTCCGTTGAGCGGCAGGACTTCATCCGAAAGGAGGTCCAGAAGTTGCTAGACACCGGCTTCATCGAAGAGGTTCATCGCCCAGTGTGGCTGGCCAACCCAGTCATCGTCCCCAAGGCAAATGGGAAGCTTCGGATGTGCAATCGACTACACCAGCCTTAATAAAGCTTGTCCCAAGGACCCGTATCCACTTCCGCGAATAGGTCAAATCATGGATTCTACCTCCGAGTGCGACCTTTTGTCTTTCTTAGATGCTTACTCTAGTTTCCACCAAATCCAGATGTCTAGGGAAGACAGGAAGCATACTGCCTTTGTAACAGTGGATGGGCTTTACTGCTATGTTGTAATGCCTTACGGTCTGAAAAATGCCTTGCCAACATTTGTGCGAGGGATGAGTAAGACTTTCGGGGACCTGATTAGGGATAGAGTAGAGGTATACGTCGATGACATTGTGGTCAAGACTAAGAGAGGGTCGATCCTAGTGGAAGACTTAACCCTAGTCTTCGACAGGCTGCGGGCAACCCGCACGAAGCTGAACCTAGACAAGTGCGTCTTTGGTGTCTCCGCGGGGAAGTTGCTGGGGTTCCTGGTTTCGTACCGGGGCATTGAAGCAAACCTGGAGAAAATCAAGGCGATTGAGGCAATGAGGCCTCCAGCCCGAATTAAGGACGTCCAGAAGCTTACGGGGTCGTTATCCGCCCTTAGCCGCTTCATTTCAAGGCTGGCTGAGAGGGCGCTACCCTTCTTCAAGCTGTTGCGGAAGTTCGATCCATTCTCTTGGACCGAAGAGGCGGAACAAGCCTTCCAGGAGTTGAAGCAGCACCTGGTGTCCCTACCAATACTAGTAGCCCCAGAGCCTAGGGAACCATTGTATCTATACATCGCAAGAAAGGACAGCGCAAGAAGGCCAGGAACCTGAGGACTCAGGACCAACTGCCGGGGTCCAGACCGATCAGAGGTCGGTCTACTACGTCAGCGAGGTCCTCCACAAGGCGAAGACCAAGTACCTTGAGACGCACAAACTTCTCTATGCTGTGCTTGTTGCATCCAGGAAGCTATGCCACTATTTCTAGGCACACAGGGTTGTGGTGGTGACCTCCTTTCCGTTGAGGGCCATCCTCCACAACTCTAACGCCACAGGCAACATCGCCAAGTGGGCCGCAGAGCTCGCAGAGTTCCAGCTGGACTTCCAGCCTCGCCACGCCATCAAGAGCCAGGTCCTGGCTGACTTCATCATGGAGTGGACGCCTCCCCCGAGCGTTCCTGGGGGTCTGGATCCCGATTTGGACCCCACATCTGCGGAGCCCAGGGGTCCGGTCTTCACCGAGCCCCACTGGACCCTTTTCTTCGATAGATCCGCCCGTCAGCAAGTTGGAGGAGCTGGAGTGGTCCTAATCGACCCAATCGGAGATCAAGTGAAGTACATGGTGCACCTTGAGTTCAAGGCCACCAACAATATGGCAGAGTACGAAGCACTGATCTTCAGCTTGTCGGCGGCCCTATCCTTAGGCATCCGCCAACTCCTGGTGAAGGGGGACTCCCAGCTGATCATCAAGCAAGTCCGCGGGGAGTGTAGCTGCAACGAGCCCAGGCTCGCAGCGTACCTTCTTCACGTAAGGAAGCTAGAAAAGGACTTCACTGCCCTGTAACTGCAACACGTTCCTCGGGCTGACAACTCGGTGGCAGATGACCTCTCCGTGAGGGCATCAACTTGGGCTCCCGTGCCCGAGGGCATCTTCGAGAGACGACTGCTGAGACCCACCGCCCAGCCGGCCGAACTGGGCAAAGGGGGCGAGACTAGCACCTCGAAGCTAGCAGTCCTGGTGGCGTCACACCTACAGGACCCACTGAAGACTGTGTGTGCTATAGGAGATCCTGCCAGTTCCTTAGCGCCACAACCAATATCTCAGAGTGGTCCCAATGCATGGATCTCCGAGATCCGGGACTACTTGAAGGAAAATATCCTTCCTGAAGACCATGTGTCCGCAGAGCGCATAGTGCGGTTGGCTAAATGCTACGCGGTGGTGGAAGGGGATCTCTACCGCCATGGCGCCAACGGCATTCTCATGTGGTGCATTACCCAGGAGGAGGGCCGTGAGTTGCTCACGGAGATCCATGGAGGAGAGTGCGGAAGTCATTCATCATCCCGCACGCTGGTCGGTAAGGCCTTCCGGCATGGCTTTTACTGGCCAACCGCTCTCCAGGATGCATCTGAGATGGTAAAGTCCTACAAGGCGTGCCAGTTCCACGCAAAGCAGATACACACACCAGCTCAGGCTCTGCAGATGATGCCACCCTTCTGGCCATTCGCTGTATGGGGGGTGGATATCCTAGGACCATTCCCCAAGGCCGTCGGCGGGTACCGGTTCCTCTTCGTCGCCATCGACAAGTTCACAAAGTGGCTAGAGGCCACCCCTGTGGTTAATATCACCCAGGGTGCTGCTGTCGCTTTCCTCAAGTCGATCGTCTGTAGATTTGGGGTCCCAAGCCGTATCATTACGGACAACGGGACCCAGTTTACAAGTCGGATCTTCCAGGAGTATTGCGAGGACATCGGCACCCAGCTCTGCTTTGCATCCGTGGCTCACCCAAGGAGCAACGGCCAAGTGGAGAGGGCAAACGCAGAGATCCTCACGGGGCTCAAGACACGCAACTATGACTACTTGAAAAAGCATGGTGCAAATTGGGTCAGCGAGCTTCCGTCCGTGCTGTGGGGGAACCGGACCACACCCAGCCGAGCCACCGATGAGACCTCGTTCTTCCTGGTCTACGGAGCCGAAGCCTGCCTTCCCCCGGAAATCATCATGGGCTCCCCACAGGTCTAGGCTTTCGATGAGTCTATGTAGGAACAACTATGACGTGAGGACGTGGACTTCATCGACGAGCACAGATGGCAAGCAGCAATCCGAAATGCACGGTACAACCAAGCACTCAGGCGTTACCACTAGCAGTTCGTGCATAGTAGGGAGCTCCGGGTCGGGGACCTGGTCCTAAGGCGAGTACTGAACCGAGAAGGGCTCCACAAACTCTCCCCCAGCTGGGAAGGACCCTTCAAGGTGACAGAAATATGCCGACCCGGGTGTGTCCTCCTTGCTACAACTTAAGGAGAGCCTCTTCCCAATCCCTAGAACATAGAGCGTCTCCGTAAGTTTTTCCCATAGAAACAAGCCTGGGGATTCAATTTTCTTCCTTTGTAACTAAGTTGCACATATATGTACGCCAGCCCGGTGAGGTCCGCCCTCATAAACCCGGTCTGTTGGCCTACACTCATGAATATCAAGTTATAAAGAGAAGATTCGCCCCCAGATTTGTTTTTCTGATGGTCTTATTTTTGCTTCAATTTACGAGCATCGTTTATCTAACCCACCCATACAGTTCCCACCCTTGCTGGTATAATGACATCCGAATTGAGTAGCCAGGCTTGCAGTTTGGGATCCCTCAGTAGGGGGGTCCGACAGCCTGGGGGCCAGTTCTAGAGAACAGGTACTTGTCTCCTGGGGTGGTCCGGAGCTATGTAGCCATTTAGCTTGGTTCCGTACCCTAAGCCTACACGCTCCACCGCTCTGTGATAGGTACCCTAGTATTTGGAACTGTAATCCAGGGGGTCCGGACACGCGGATTGGCTTCCCGGTCTAAGTCCTGCAGGTCCTGTTGCGTGAATCAAAGGATAAAAGATACCAGTTAGTGGGTCCTATGGGTGCACTACTAAAGCTTCCTAGCCAAGGCTGTGTGCAGGTCCAGGTCCTAGTCGAGACTGCCTCCTAGGGGCCAGGTCACCAATTCTTTCCTAAGTATACTGGCATCCAGACTCGACACGTTGAGCCTACATCCCAGGGGGGCATGTACCAGGGAGAAGTTGGTAACAACGCACACAGCAAAGACAGATAGCATATAGACAAGTTTTGTCACTGTTAGATTAATACTTCCCAAAAGTATCTTACAAGACCAAAAAATATTACAAGCCGCTTCCCAGCGGGACCCTTGCCTTCTCTCTGTGATTCGGCTACTCGTCATCAGCAGGATCCCGCTGGAAGCGCTCGGCCACCAGCTCCACGGCGTCTTTAATGCCCTCTTGGTCAGCGTCTTCAGTGTCGACCACCGGACCAGCGATCACTGGCTCCAAGGATATGGCCGGGTCGTGGCTCCGGAAGCACGTCAAGATGTACTCGACTACCGCCTGGTAGAGTCTGCCGCCCTCGGCCTCCAGGCGGGCGCCCAGGATATGGTCCAGGCATCGGAGGCGGTCGGCGGTGGAGTCCAGCACCGGGAGCGCGTCGGAGATGGACGTCGGCGGCTGCGACACCGGGATGGGACTCACTCCTAGCAGCACCAGTGCAGTGCTCGCCTCGCCGGCCCATGCGGTGATGCACTGGACCCCGGCGCGCTGCTCCGCCTGGAGATCCTCAAGTGTCTTCCTCATCACCTCCACCACCTGAGGGCCCGGTGCTATCTGTGCCGCCTGCGCCGCCTTGAACTGGCGAACCCGCTCCCCCAGCGTCCGCTCCTTCTCCTCCAGCGCCCGCCCCTTCTCATCCGCCTCGAGCTCATGATCGGCCAACAGCTTCTCCCGCCTCTCAAACATTTCCTCCCTAAAGACGAGGTCCTTCTCCCACCAAGCGAGGTTCGTCGCCCACTTATACAGGGAAGCATCCTTCTCCTTGAGGTTCTCTTCGGCCAGGGCAAGGCTTCTGGCCCTGTCATCGAGCCCCTGCTGCACCCTTTGTAGGCTCTCCACATCCTCGGTCTACTGTACCCGCTGCTCCTCCAGCATCTTGTTGAAGGCATTCAGCTTCGCCTGGAGCTCCGGGATGACCTCCTCCCTCTGGTCCAGGTGCTCCTCCTTCTTAGCCAGCTTCTTCTCCTTCCGGGTCACCTCCAGCTCCCGGGCATACACCTTCTGGAGGTCCTTCTTGTAGTCCTTGCGGTCCCGCTCAAGCTTGGACCGCTCGAAGGCGAACTGGCGGGACACCGCCTTGGTGCGCTCCTCCAACTGGGTATGTCAGTCACTTAGACGCTAGTGTTCGGCCTCCAGCGCCTCCCACTCCCACAGGATCGCTGCCTCAGTCTCGTGTAGAGCCTGATGGGCACGAGACAACATCCAGGGGAGGGGAATCGGCGTTGCTTCTGGCTCGGCGCCGGACCAAAGTCGCCGCCCAAAGATCACCTCCGTCTCCTCCGGAGTGGGCGGCGGGACAGAGCTGGACGCGCCCCCCACATCAACCTCGATGGCGGGGGTGGGCGCAGCTGGGGCCTCCTCTGCCGCTGCCGATGGTGTACTCGACGACATCACTGTCGTAGAGGCTGTGGCAGCCGTCGGAGCAGTGGGGACCCCCTCTGCTGCTGCGGCACCGCTTGGCGTTGGCGCCACTGCTGTCGGACCCCCAGCAGGGGCCTGGGGGCCCGGTGGCGCTGTCTCGGCGGCAGCAGCCGAGGGTGGGGGAGGCACGACCTTGGGAGCAGAGGGGGATGAAGCCCTGACGAGCAAAGGATGGGTTAAAACCTGTTGGCATGTTAAATAGACTAATCAAAAAGAAAGGGGCTCCACTCACTTGGGACCCTGGACCTTCCAGTGGCCCTGGAAGCGGGGCGACCGCTGCTTCTGTTGCTGCTGTTGTTGCTGTTGGTGGTGGTGCCCCTGGGGGAGATCATCCCCAGGTGCTGTTGGAGGCGGCGGGCCCGACGGTGGTGGTGGTTGTGGTGGCGACGGACCCGATGGCTGTGGTGGCGGAGGACTAGCGCGCCTCTACGCACCCTGGGCCTAAGAGCCGGTCTCCTCGGCCCCGCCAGCAGTCCTCTGATGCTTCTGGGAGCCGGCCTCCTCAGCCCCAACGGGGGGGGGGTCCGAAACAAACGATCCGTCGGCGCGGCGCAGCCGACGTCTCCTCTCCTCCTCCGACACCTCGGCGCCGCCTGGGGCAGAGGAGCTGCTTGCAGCCCCTTTGCCCTTGTCCAAGGGGCGGGGGGCCGCAGCGGAGGCGTGGGAAGCTCTGGCAGGGACGCTGGGGGCCACGCCGATAATCTAGGGGCCTCCAGCCAGCGCATCGAAGATCCGGATCCCACGATGGGGGTCCCGACCGCCGATCTGGCGAACCGCGACGCCGCGCTCGTCGAGGGTCGGCAGCGTGGCCAAAATCACCATCCTCAACCCTGCGTCGTCGCAGAGCGCAAGGATGCCCTCGAGGAGGATTAGAGACTTAGGGACGAAGGACTCACCAGAACCTCCAGCTCCTCCCAGGACAGGTCGGTCCCCGGCCAGCGCTGGATCCGGTCGATATCGTTTGAGCCGATGAACCAGCAACATAGATGTGCCCTCTGCTGCAGTGGCACAATCCGGCGCTTCAGGAAGTCTCCGACCACGTGCATCAACGTCAGACCGCCAGCCACCAAACTCTTGATCCTATCTAGTACGAGTTGGAACTCCGGCGCCAGGGATGGCTTGGCCCTCCACTACTTCCGGTCAAGTCTTGGCCCGTCGCTCAGCAGGGCGAGGCGGTCGTTGGCCTCCGCGCTAGCGATCACCCACTCGTCGTGCCAGTTCTCCCACCTTGCACCGCCAAGGGAGGGGATCTAGGCGCCGGCCAAATCCGGCCTTGTTTGGAAGTAGTAGGCACCGAGGTGGTCCTTCGCCTTCCCCGACTTCACCAGCACAAAGAAATGGCGGAAGATGAAGGTGCAGGGCGCCACCCCCACGAACATCTCGCACAGGTGGGCGAAGACGGCCACCTGGAGGATGGAGTGGGGGTGAGGTGCTCAAGCTGGAGGCCGAACTCCTCCAACAACAACAGGAAGAAAGGCGAGATCGGCAACGCCAACCCGCAGGAGATGTAGGAAGTGAACAAAACGAACTCCCCGACGGCGAGGTCACCGAGGGGAACGGCGCCAGCGCGGATCCTCCCGGCGAGCGCCGGCGCGCTCCATCCAAGCAGGTGGCGCACCACATTAAGCGTCGCCTTGGTCTGGAAGTGGTCGGGTTGGCCAAGCGAAGTCATGGTGCCAGCGGCGGCGGAAAGCAGAGGAGCGCAAATGCAATGGGGCGCAGAGAGCTCGAAGGCGAAAGGGCGTAGCAGTTGGAGAGAATGCGAAAGCGTAACTGCTGCACACGGGGTGAATCCCTTTTCAAGGAAGGCTCTCCCGCTCGCGCCCCGAGACGCCGCAGGAAATCTTGCCCAACGCGCACCAAAGCAGCCCAGCCTATGACACGGGGGCCTAGGCCCACAAGTCATACAGCCGATGTGCGGGACTCCGGGTGCGAAGAAGGTGAACCGCCACGCGAGGAGCGAACCGCCGCCCACGGTAGTGCGCCTCTTCATCTCCGCCGAAAACAACAGCCCAGTCACTGACACGGGGGCCTGGGCCCACGAGTCATACTCCTCAGGCGTTGGTTTCTGAGTGCAAAAAGAGCGAACCGCCGCTCGCGCCAGTGACACGCCTCCTCGGGGTCGCCGCAGAAGACAGAGAAGGTAAATTTTTAAACTGATGCAGCAGTATCGAGGCGCCTTGCGCGTGGCCCGGCGAAACCATCATGCGTGGGGGCCGCGGGTCAGTCAGCCGCGGGGATAGACGTGGCAGTTGGCGTGACCGAAGGCGGGCTGGCAGTGATTACGTCAGCAAGCACACGGAAGCGGCGCGCCAATCGCCAATCAAGCTTTGGCCCCACCTACAGGCTCGTATCCTCCCCTGAGGTGGGCCCGGGGGCCACTGTCGGTACCCTGAAACAGGGGTACCCCTTACTACAGTATGAAGGCACGGTGCCCGCGCGGCTATCTCTAGTCGCGTGGTAAACAACACCCGACCCCACCATGTGGACGACTCCGGGGCCACCACGTGGCCAGAGAAGACGATATACCCCAAGGTATCAACAGTGGGTCCGGACCCCCATGGGAAGGTGCCGGACCCCTATATATGCGGACCGGACCTCCGGATAAGGTCCGGGACCTCCGCGGGCGCAAGCCGAACCCCTAGGATGGGGTCCGAACCCCTCTGTGTGGGGTCCGGGCCACTCTCAGCAGGGTCCCGGGATACTAGGACAAAGAATACCTAGGCCTTAATCAAGATCAGGCGGGGGTCCGGAGCCGACACACGTCCGGACCTTACCGTGTACGATTCTGCTCCCCGCTCATGCGGAGACCCAATGATGCCACGTGGCCTACTGCCCGTGACGTAAGCCAACGGGCGGAGCCTGACGTAAGGCCTCTGGGCTGAGCGGCCTCTACATTTATTGCGGATAAGGCACACCGCCTGTCAATTCCATTGGCAGGTGATGTGCCGCCTCGGCATTTAATGAGCCCTGTCCATTCCACTGGCAGGCGATGTGCCGCCTCAGCATTTAATGTGCCCTGTCCACTCCGCTGGCAGGCGGCGACCAGGCCATCCTTCTAGAGGCGTGCCTGTTCATTCCGTTGGCAGGCAGTACGCCCGTGCTGCGGCATACACTGTGCTCATCATTACTCGCGCGTTACCGAAGAGGCAGCCGCGATATATTAATACTATATGGACTACAGATATTATGGCGCTCGGAGATCTTCTGGGCGACACTAGCATTGGATACTTCTATATGTATTCCCTCTGTTTTGCCCCTGGGCCCACATGTCGGGGCTCAGCACCCTTGTACGTGCCCCCCTTGAGCTATAAAAGGGAGCGCACACGACGTTACAAGGCAGACCCAACTTAGGCTCAAGCTCACACACTCACTCAAACTCACAAGTTCATACAAGCTCTCAAGCTCAATACAACACATAATGGAGTAGGGTATTACGCTCCGGCGGCCCGAACCACTCTAAAACCCTTGTGTGTTCTTGTGTTCATCGTCCATCTAGCTGACAGGCAAAACGCTTAGGCCCCTCCTCATCTTAGGATTTAGGGCGGGTGCGTTCCGCCACCCGGCCGGAGAATTCCCTCTCCGACAGAGTTAGAGATGAAATTTATAAAGAACTACTTGTTGGTATCAATACAAGCACTACTAGAGATATGCTCATTTAAGACACACATTTTAAGATGGATATCAGTGCATTTTATAGAAGCGTCGTTTATCATATGGTGATAAGTAAGATAAGACGGTTCGTTTGAGATATGTCTTTAATAAAGAAGTATTTTGAGACAGTTATATCGTAAGAAATGTCTTATATTGATTTAAGACAGATTGTTATTGAAAAACGTCTTAAATAAATATACCTTTTGAGTCATTAAGAATGCAAGAATTGTCTTAGATTCTGGTTAGTATATTAGACACTTTTGTATATGAAACCATCTCAAATAAAGATATTATTAGAGTCGTCTAGACTATAAGAACTGTCTTAGATGTTAGTGGCTATACTAGATACTTCTAAATATAAACCGTTTTTATATGATATTTTTTTTGTAAAACGTACTATGAAAAAATGTAGTAAATAATGAATTCGGCTAGTATACTTTCTTAAAACTGCAATCCCTATGGGCTCTGTAACACCCCTGGTGTTTACCTCCCGTTAAACTGTGCTTATGGACTTAAGCACAGAATATCGACAATAATAACGGTCTCTAGGTTCTAATATTCACCTATCAAAAATTTTGATATCTTTTTCGTCTCTGTCTATCCGGCCTGTTCTAACTGCTCACGAGGTCTGAACAAATTTGTTCGGGAGATTGGTGAATCTGGTGATTATTTAAAATCCATTAATTGTGCAAATACAAATTTAGAAACTTCGTCTAGTCCTCCGATTTTGTCCCAAACAAATTTATTAGAATTCAAGAGATCGTGCACAAGGTTTATAATTGCATTGTTTGTCCAGCAGAGTAATCAAACGTTCGAAGCGCGAATAAAAAATGTTTTTATGACTCGTGCCGGTCTAATTCAGTCTGGCATGTGACTGATTAAAAATTCGAATTATTCAAATTCTTGTGATTTAAAATCTAATCAAATTAAGCCCTGATATTACGATCAAGATTGTTGTTTTAGAAATGCAAACCGTGGAGGAGAAGAATGTGTATTAATTAAATAGAAAATAAATGTGGAAATATCTGTTATCCTTATCCTCCCATTGTATTCTGTTCTTTTATTTCCAGCCGTACTCCCTTCCTCATGATAAGAAATCTCTGGAAAAGTCCTGTTAAGAGATCTCTGGAAATCTCACACCTGCTGCCCCTCCCAAATTCCCTTCTCCCTCACGTCTCTTTCTCTCCCCAAGCCGCCGCCTCCCTGCCGTTCCGTGGAGCACCAGGCCAGTGCCGTTCCGATGGTCATTCCAAGCCAGTGCCATTCTCCTTTGGCCGTCCCTGCTCCAGCCGTGAGCTCACCCAGGCCACGGCCTCGTCGAACCGCACAGCCCCTGCGCTCCTTCCCCAGCCGCGCTTAGCCCTATCCTCCCTGCTCGATCTCCTTCGAGCCGTAACGGCTCCCTGGCGTGTCCGGCTCCCTGCCCCTCTCCATGGCGTCGCCCAGCTCTAGCTCGCCCCCCCTCTGATCTGTGCGCAGGGGTTTCTTCCATGGCGAGCTCCCCTGCAAACTTCATCTAGCCGCCGGCCGAGTTTCTTTGGTGGTCGCTTACCCCCAGCATCGGCCAGAGCTTGCTGTCATTCCCCAACAAACATGTGGTTGTAGGTGAGAGATTTCAGAAGTCTGTTGGACGAAGAAAAGAGAAGTGAAATTTGTGCAGCGCCCGTCAGGTGTTAGGTTTAATAGGTGAGCCGTTAATCATGGTTGCTTTCGCAACATTTCATGGGATTTTGATGTGATGCTCTATGACGATGAGCCATGTTTTCTGTAGATATTGTGTCTACCGTGTGAGGGAATCGTGCCAGCTTCCTTTGGGTTTGGGACTGGGAGCTCCATCGCTCTATGGTATGAACCACGTGTGTTTGTGACACCAATGTGTAGGATCCATATACTCTGTCCTAGATTAATTAGCAGTGTGTGAATGCCACAGCATACTCTGTCCTAGATTAATTAGCAGTGTGTGAATGCCACAGCGGCGGTGCTCGCCCGTGTCTCAGCTGCCTTCAATGGCCCCCTTGCCCGCGCAGTCGTCTTTGGGGTCCATATTGATGGTAGTCCCTCTTTCTTTGTGTGTTCACAAGATGGGTCGGCAGTTTTAGTGTCTCACACGCAGTGGCCACGGGATTTTTCAAGTCACTTGGTCGTGGAAGGGCTTCTTATTGCAGTCATAGTGTTCCAGCTCTCCAGGAAGAGCTACAAACCACCAAAGAAGCCACTCACTGAAAAGGTCAGCTGTTCTTATCGTTTGTAACTACTAGAACCAGATAATTCTTGATAGTGGAAGGTATCGTTCTTGTCGTCTCTTCATGAAGCATGTCACTGAATGCCAGCATTTTGTCTCTGTAGGAGATTGATGAGCTATGTGATGAGTGGGAGCCAGAGCTGCTATGCCCTCCAATCAAGGAGGGGGCCACAATAGATGCTCCAACATTGGAAAGGTTTGCACTACAACTTGGTTTCTGATGGAGTTGTACCAGAATTTTTTGTTCAAACTAGCAGTTGACGCATTGTTGGAACTTTAGCAGTCTATAAAGGATTTTTTTCTTAAAGTAAGTTCACAGTTACCTAGGGTACATTGTGGTTGTTGTTGCATGAGTAATCCTACATATCATTTCATATATGGATTAACCGGATGGTCTCACTCTTGAAACTGTGGGAGTGTTGGTGCAATTCTTATACTAGTTTCACTTAACTTAATAGTGCCATGTGTGGGGACCTATTAATCTTGAACATTTACTCGCTAGATTATATGACATTTAAACCATGTACTCGTGATTAACCAGCAAGGGACACCTTGAACCACATAGAATATCATTTACCCTTGCTACCCAAATGCTTACATGGCTACATGCTTCTTGGATTGTATTCTCTCTTCTCTGATATCAGTATGATCATCAAAGCACCTAAAATGTGCTGCTGTATGTATATAGCCAGTGTAATGTTGTTTCTTAGGATGCATTGCACTAATAAAACAGCAATTTCATCAATGATATGCTCTCCTAGTCTGTAGTTATAGGAATAGCTCTTGAACTTCCCTTGTGATAGAGCAGTGCTCTATTTGAAGACACTGCTATATATGGAATATTCTTTTTGCTGAATATCCCCTGAAATCTGCTTCAGTTATATGTGTATATTATTTGATTCACCAGAATTTTTCTTCACGCATTTCTGGTTGTGTTACAAATATTCATGCAGTATGGATTATAATCGTTTACCATGTTAAGTAGTTATGATTGCATCATATATGATCTTCTGAGGATCAGAATTAACCCTTCTATTTTTCTTTTATACAGTGCCGTTGGACCACATACGATTGTTGATTGTTGATGGTAAAGAAGTTGTGAACTTTGCATCAGCATGAGGTCTGGAGTCTAGACACAGCATTGCAAACTGAGGTTTAATCATCTTAGCAACTACGGTATGATACAACAAAAGAGAGAACCAATGTTATTGTTGGCTAATGCAGAAACAATGACAGTAGCTACCAGCTTCCTCTGCATATGAAAAAAATTAACTAGCAATATGATTTATCTCATTAACAGGTACGTGACCCTGAGCGCGTGATTGTTGCGAAACAACGACCACCTCGGTCTACACCTTAAAGGTATGCTCCATTATGTATTGAAATACTGAGGAAAACCATGCCAATGCTGTGTAATGAGATCAGACTAATGACTTCATAATTGGGAAATTATGCTTTCTTTGTTCTTCTAACTTGAATGCATTGTGCTAAAATAAAACAGATAAAATGCTTTTTGACTTCCCATGCTTTCTGGCATTCAGGCAGCTTGCATTGCCAGTGATTTGAAAATTAAAAGGTACACAAGCTTTTATCAGAGAGGTCGTGCCAATTAAGACAGTACACTTACCATATAATGTTGGGTTTGAAATAAAATGCTAACTTACCTTATAAAATTCGATTTGGCACTGACAGTATAAGCATGGAGACATGACATAGACTATATAAAAAAGTGGAACAGAAATGATTATCAAATAATACTTGTTCCTCTATTGCAATGAGCTGGCTTTATTTTTCTCAGTTGTATGTTCCTGGAGATCATGAATTTGTTTAAGATGTTGGGCTCTTTCAGCTTAAGGGTTGTCATGTTCCCTTCTACAAGGAATTAGAAACACCCAGTATGTATTTTATTTGCAATGATGTAAGATAGTAGATAGCAGAATTCATGATGTGTCAACTCTCTAAAAATGATATGCATATAGTACCAACCTGTGCAGTTTAACAGGTTCAATAATAGTTTTGGTGTTTTAGGAAAGGTGTACGAAAGTATACCGAATTACTAGGACAAGGGACAAAACAGAAAGCTATGGGGGTGGGGGAAACCTGCTTTTCCATCTCTTTGCTGCCAAAGAATAGATAAAAGTTGATGTCATGTTTGTGCAGAAACAAGGTTGTAATGGAAGGTTTCATGACTGCAATAATTCAGTTTCTTGAAGCGTTAGAATCATTCTATGTTGTTGAAAGAGATGGTTCAATCATCCTTTTTTTGGTTACTCTTGGTGGTTGTCATTCTTCAGATTACATCAAAAAGATGACATTATCCCTTGGTCTCAAGAAAATATTCTTGCTTACTACACGAACTGCAGACGAATATTTACCTCTGTTATTCTCTTGACTTATTACTATGTGCAAATAGTAGCAATGCTCCAATTTTCAGTTTTTCGTATGCTTGCTTCTACCTTGCTTAATTTTGAAATGGCGCAGGTTTGCGCGACATGGCTTTTCATAGTGCTCAATTGGATCTATCCCCTGAGCATAGGAGAAAAGTATCAATCTGTACAGTGGATCCAAGTATTCTATAAAGCATGTATCCTCCAATTTCCCACAAGCGAGAATGGCATGATATGATGGATGAAATGGCTGTTGCGGTCAATTGTCTTTCAAGGATCAATTGTCTTTCAAGAACCACACTTATGTATTGGTTTGTGTGCAGTTCAAGCTCTGCAAGGTGAGGTCTGTTCAGTTTGGCCAGAAAGTCATCCCCTACCTGAACACCTACGACGACCGCACCATCCGCTACCCCGACCCTCTCATCAAGGCCAACGACACCATCAAGATCGATCTGGAGACCAACAAGATCATGGACTTCATCAAGTTGTATTTGCCCTTTCATAGACTTCATCAAGTTATATACTTAGTTAGGCTCAATGTTAGCACAAACAGTTGATGAGCAAGTTTAAATTTAGAGTACACTTATGTATGAGTTATTATTTGACAATACTTATTTATGAGATATTGAATATTATTTATCTATATTATATTAATTATAGTGTTATTAAATATATGTGTATGTATTTTTCTCTTTTAAATTATTATAATGTGGTAATTGAAGAATATACTGCCAAGTAAGTCGTTTCAAATCTTAATAAGACATTTATCAAAACGTCTCATATCAGTCTCCTAAATAAGACGGTTTTTAAAACGTCCAATATCAGTCTCATAAATAAGATGGTTTTTCTGTTGCGAGTGTATTATTAAAGGCTATTCTAGTCAGTTTGATAAATACTTTGTGACTTATAATGTTCATATTTTCGACAGTTCTTTCAAAGAAGTGTCTTAACAAAACCTAATGTAAGACGGTTTATTGGACAAAATGACGTAACAAATTCCTTTTTTAGACGGTTATAAATTAAAAACTGTCTTATTTAATATCTTTTAAGACGGTTTATAACCATCTTAAAAACGAAACATCTTTTGCGACTCCATCAAATTTGGACACATCATAAGCGTCTTAATAACTAAAAATTAACTGTCTCATATAACACGATTTGTAGTAGTGAAGTAAAAAGAAAAAAAACTCAACCGGGGTTGTTTCACACAAGTTTGGTTGTAGCATGAGAACTATGCAGCACATATGGGACGGAGTGGAAGAATGTAAAGGAGCAAACATTTCAATTGATGTTGGTTCGATGTTAAACAATAATGGAAAGAAAATAATGCAAACTGACCTATCACCACTTGCTAGCATCCCTTTGAATGAAAGAAGCATAATTTGTGGAGCAACTCAACAATTTGGAATGAAGAAAAGCACATTTCATAAGTTGTTCAAGGAAGGTAAAGTGCATAGGCACTCAGACACTTTGAAACTACTACTAAGAGAAGACAACAAAATAGATTGACTATGATGGTGTGTACCAATGCTTGACGAAGACATCTTGCCAAACGAGCCTATATTCAAGTGTATGGACAATATCATCCATGTTGACGAGAAATGGTTCAACATGACAAAAAATCAAGGAACTTCTATGTATTGCCAGATTAAGAGGACCCCTATCGAATAGTGCAAAAAAATCTATTAATAAAACTATGTTCCTTGCAGTAGTGGCACTACAACGATTTGATAACGAAGGTAACTACATCCTTGATGGAAAATAGGAATATGGCCCTTTGTTACAAAGGTATATACTAATTGTTTCAATTATACACATACCTTAGGAAAAATAGGTAACATAATTGTTTTCATTTTGCTGGAATTTGCCCAAAGAAATATCATGAATAAACATAGAGATACCCTTGTCACGAAACCTATCAACGTTGGTCGTGATATAATGAGGGACTACTTCATTGCGAAGCTACTCCCGACAATTATTTCAAGGTGGCCTATGAATGATCGTCATCTAACGATTTGGATACAACATGACAATGCTATGAGTCATGTGCCACCAAATGTTGTGGAGTTCCAAGCTGTTGTAGCGCAAACTGGTATTGACATCAAGATCATGTATTAGCCTTCTAAATCGCCAGATATGAACGTTTTGGACTTGGTTTTTTCTTCTTATTTACAATCCATAACCTATAGGAAAGCACCTAGAATGTTGATGAGCTGATAGGGATCGTCCAGAAAGAATATGAGGACTACAAACATGGTCTTAATATAAGGTTTGTTGAGAAGTCTTCAGAGGATTAACTAAAAAACTACTAATCTAAATATTGAGGGTTCTATATATATCCTAACCATCGTGGGTTCATGCCCATGTCCGGCTATGAGCCTAAGTCAGAGGGGCAACCGCCTAGGGCCCAAGCACCTAGGGGCCCCAATTTTGTTCCTATAAATATGGTGATTAAGAAATTATAATCTTAGGTTGTGTCTATAGATCATACTGCACTTGAATAAATTAAAGGACCATCTCATATTTTAAGAAGTACATATATGAAGGTTTTAGTCGTAGCATTGAAATCACAAAAGAAATTGTAAAAGAGATAGATGTAGAGCCAATGTTTCATAAAAGTTGCCAAGGTAAATGAAAGAAATGTTTTGATGAGCAAAATGATAGAGATGAAGAAAACACTATCAGCCAACCATAGAGTCTTTTAGAGTTAAGTATTTTTTGTTATGGTTGATTGGCAATTATTTTTATCGAATAATCGATTACAGCAATTAAAGGTATATTTGAAAACCTGTTTGGTTTCTTATTAAACTCGTAGAACCTAAAGTCTCTGCATGATCATGATCTGCGGAAGTGCTGCACTACTTTTGTAGAAACCTTTTCCCATGATAGCTCATCTGATGTTAATCTCAATGATTTTATCAGCAAAGTACAAGTGTTGCAAGTAACTTTGCTAGATTATTTGACGTCAACATTTGAGATTCTTTAGTCCATTACAGTTGCATACTATTACCCAAATGTCTATGTTACTTATCATATTTGACTAACTATTCCTATGACTGTAGCCTTAACTTAAATGAGTTTCTCAAAGTTGAAGTTATTAAAAATAATTCGAGGTCAACTATGTCGCAAGAAAAAAGAAAAAGCTTAAATACATATTCTATCAAGAAGGATACATTAGAAAATATCGATCTGATATTGCCCTCACATATTTTGCTTCAAGAAATGCTTGGCATAGTAATTTTTTTTATGAGAGGCATTAGACCTGTAATCTAAAAATTGTAATTTAGAATACTCTATTTATTCTCACTTAAGGTATTCGTACTAGTTTATCATTATTTTACCGTTCTTATGCGCCCTCTATTTAAGATAATTATTGATGATACAAGATGTAAAATAAGTTAAGGGTCCAAACATTTGTGATTGGCCTAGGGCCCTCCAAAATCAAGAGCCCGCCCTTGTCTTGTCGCCCTTTGCATTGAAAAACAAATAAACGGAATGCGATAGGGTTTGGTTTCATTTATTATGAGAAATGACTCTCAATGACATGGTATTCTTTTGAAAACATTAAGGTGCCGTTTAGTTCACGAAATATAATGTAAATGACAACGATAATGATTCACGCTTGATTAACAGCGGTAACAAGTTTGAATAGGATAGTATCAGTTTCTAATGTGATACCTGATTATGTTAGACTTAAACAAATATAGTTTAACGTTATCGATTATCGTTCAGGTTACAAGTATAATATGTGAATGAAACCACACCTAAAATGAACTCTCCATTTAGTTGGATCTTAATTAGGATTGCTTCACAAGACGGCACGCCAGGTTAGAGTTGCGGGCCATGGCATGTCCGCTCACGGGCACTCTCCATTTATTAGATGGCATCTCCACACTGGCATGCACACTGCCCCCGAACCCGAACACACACAAGCCCACCCCGTGCGGCCGCGCCCGACATGCTGTGTCTATCATATATCTATGATCTATCTACACCCAAAAAAAAGGCATCAGCATTTGCGACCTTAAATAACTAAAACAGAAGCATAAATGTGCATTTTATTGAGGTATGATGATTTTGTAAATATCATCGGTTATTATTCCTAAGAACTTAGTGAAATTTAGATAAATGTAGCTTATTCTCCAAATCTAGTAGTTTGTCGGATCCACAGCCTTTCTTTTGTTTTCGTTTTTGGTTCGTTGAATTTTCATCCGGCAACGGTCCAAACAATTGCTCTACGGTCTATTATTACGAACACCGTCCACGGGCATGCACGCATGCATGCATGAACAGATCGAATACATGGGGTTTTGAAACAGGTCACACACACGGTGACAATATATATGGACGTACGTGTACGCGTGTTTTCTGGAGCAAGAGGATGTGCTCTCGTGCATGACAATGGACATGGGCCATGCTCGGGCTAGCTCGGACCACTGGTGCACTATACCGATGAGCGAGGCTACAGCCTAGTAGGCTACTAGCCAGGGTCACGTGAATGGCTAACTAGCTACACGACGTCGACGCCTCCTATTCGCAGCCTTTCTTTCACCGTCGTCCCTAGTCCTACTACGCATGTCTGCTGCGCCACTGCAGCCTGCCGCCTCCTCCAGCCCAGTCACTGCCATACAGTGTGCATATGCAGCAGCTAGCTAGCTGGTGGTGACTGGTGAGTGCCTATCTGCTGCCTCCATCGGCTGCCTGCATCTGCATGCATCCGGTTTGCAAACTACTATGTGGTCTCGAGCCTATGCATAATGCACAAGAACGTTAACGCCGATCCGGCGAGGGGAAGACGACGACGACGCTGTGCCTGTACATGTGCTCTCGATCCGTCGTCACACGTGACATTACATAGCCAACACAACGACGACATAGTGCATGCATGCACTGTACTGTATGCGCACTGCCTGCTCGTGGTCGTGGAGCAAGCAGAACATTCAGAATTTCCACTTGTGATCCCACTGTGGTCGTGGACGCGTCCTGCCGCCAGCGCCGGAATTTGCTCGTGTGCTACGTGCTATAGCTTTACCACCTGTTCAGACTGCACTGCACCACACACTGCAGAGCTAAACCACCTGTTCAGACTGCCGAGTACACTGTACATCTCTGAAGCTTCATCAGCCTTTGAGCAGCCCGAGAAATGAAGAAAGAGGGCGCAGCTAGCGCGCGCAGTCCACAGGAAAAAACTGCAGCAGACTTTAATAGGGTCAATTTAATAACAAGACAGGTCCACCAACGGGTAATGGCACGACGGTCTACGGAGCGAGGAGCATAATAAACTGACGTAGGAAGAAATATCATATCAGATTTATGATGATGCGAAAAGAGATAAATGAAGCGACAAGGAAAGCGGGTTGCTCACTAATAACGAGCTAAAATAGGTTACTCACATACTTCAACACAGTTTATGAGAGAAATAGATAAATCAAGCATTAAATATATAGCCTATATTGTTATATGACTAGATTTTTAGTTGACTACACATAACATCAATATATAGCCTATATATATTGTAGAAGTAGCTGCAGTAGCTGTTCGACTGTTGCAGCTATAATCCATAGACATAAAATATTGTACAATCCCGAGTAGCCGGATTAAACTCCAGCAATCCGCAGCGGACAGGCGAGGAGGACGTGAGGAGTGAACAGTGAAAACTAAACGCTGAACAGTGAGTGAGATTGCAGCAGCGGCCCGCGGCGGCTTATCTAACGAGCCAGGCAGCTCGTGTTTCGAAGCATGCCTGCTCTCGTCTGCGGTCGGCGCCGGGTGGCCAGCGCCAGTCACCAGCAGGTACCGCAGCCGGCAGCAGCAGTGGCGGAAGCAGCAATGCTAGTGAGCTCGGCATTCAGGCAGCAATGGCGCCGCAGAAGACATGCCCTGCGAACACCGGCAGTCTTTGAAACTATAAAATTGAAACATCTACAAAATCGTAGAGTAAACATTTTTGTTGAGAGTAAATATTTCATCTGATTTTAGACAGTTTTGAAATCAACGCATCAAACTCCCTGTGCTCTCACACTGGTCTGATGCACCCGTTGCCTCGTGATCATGACGCGCGGCGCAGATCACGACGGACAGTAGAAAAGAGGGCAAGAAAAGGCGAGGCCCTTTTCGTCGGGCGGGACAGGGAAGTGGAAGCGGAAACGAGGACGCCGACACATCACACAAGCAAAGCGAGCCAAGAACACCCGGAAAGCCGGGGTCCAGGCCACGATGCAACAGCCTTTTTATCTCACGAATCCCGTTGTCACTCTGATCCAGTACGGGATCGACGGTGGGTCAAAGCTCAAAATCAGATGTAGGACGTGTTTGGAAGTTGCTTTTCAAATACTACGGTTTCAAAATACTATGACATAATCATAGTATTTTTTACATCACTCTTAGGCTCTGTTTGGAAACAAAGTTCTCGAAAACCATAGTTTTTGACAATACCACGGTATACTTTAGTCATGATAATATCACGGTTTAAAATATTATAGTTTTGAAAACTGAAGTCCAAACCTAAGTATAGAATATTCTAAAACAATTATAGTATTTACAACACTTCAGTTTTAAAAATAGAGGTTTTAGCTACCTTACCAAACACCTTTGTATATATAATACTGCATTATTCTTCCAAAACTATGAAAAAACTTTACTCTCAAGCACTCCCTTAGCAATACATGTTTGGAGACAGTATCTCAAACCATGGTATTTTAGTATCCATATACAAGATTAGCATAAACAAACTTTAGGTTAGAGTAGAGTTTTAAATACTCTAAAAATAACATGGTATCCACAAAACCATGGTATTGAAAACATAGTTTTTTTTAAATGTAGCCAAACACCCATTGGCAAAAAATGCTACGATATTCTCTAATACCTTGGTTTTACCTTAAAACTCCAAAAATACTTTGTTTCCAAACACAACGACATGTTTACTATTCATATGTTGCAAACTGTAGAGCAAAGCAACTAGAGAAAGAAGATATGATAAAGAGGAGCCTCTACCTTACGACCCAAGAGGCCAAGACTTTCTTTAACTGAGTTCAACGATTCAGTCTATTTTTCTCTCCCTAAATCCCACTATCATGTCACCTCAGCAACCTCTTTTTCCCTATATCTCTATTCTCTACAACCTCTTTCTCTCTATATCTCTATTCTCTACAGTGGTTCTCTCTATACTATCTCTCTATACCCAATACGTCACTACCGGAATTCGGCTCTTTGTCGAGTGTCGACGGCTTTGCCGAGTGCTTTTTATCGGGCACTCGGCAAAGCCGACTTTGCCAAGCGCCGCACTCGGCAAAGTCCTACGCTCGATAAAGATCTTATTTACCGAGTGCGGGACACTCGGCACAGCCCAGCACTCGGCAAAGACTGCTTTGCCGAGAGTCAAACACTCGACAAAGACGGCTCTCGGCAAAGGGCCGTTAGTGGCCGTCTATAGCTGACGGTCGTCAGTCTTTGCCGAGTGCCACATATTGGGCACTCGGCAAAGGACGCTTTGCCGAGTGTCTTCTCTAGACACTCGGCAAAATATATTTTTATTTTTTTATTTTGTCTGCCAAACTTTTTGTGGTATGTTCCTACACTATGTAGACCTATATTTATCATTTGTGGACAATTATAACAGAGTTTTCAATCGTTAGTAGATTTAGTTCGTTTATTTGAATTTCTTCGGAAAATTCAGATTTGAACTGCAGGTCACTCGAAACTTGGAAAACCGTGCATGCAAAAATGATATTCATGTTACTTAGCATAAGTTACGATCGATTTCAGGAGCGGACCGGAAACTTCGAGCAACATGCTCACTAAACATGGCCGTGAACTTGCCATCCACATGTTTAAAAATTGTATAAAACACAAACAAAGTCAGAAAATCATGAAACTTGTCCACGCGTCATGATATCATATGTACAGGCTGTGATAAAAAATTGAAAAAAATTCGAGAAAACTATGACGCGCTATGTGTACAAACCTAAGAGATCTACATTGAAACTCTATGATTTCATGTGTAGTTCTCTTAGGTTTCTACACATAGTGTCTCACAACTTTGTCCAAACATTCTCAATTTTTTATCACAACCTGTACATATGATATCATGACACGTGGACAAGTTTCATGATTTTCTGACTTTGTTTGTGTTTTATACAATTTTTAAACATGGGGATGACAAGTTCACGGCCATGTTTAGTGAGCATGTTGCTCGAAGTTTCCGGTCCGCTCCTGGAATCGGTCGTAACTTGTGCCAAATAGGATGGGTATCATTTTTGCATGCACGGTTTACCAAGTTTCGAGTGACCTGCAGTTCAAATATAAATTTTCCGAAGAAATTCAAATAAACGAACTAAATCTAATAGTTATAAAAATCACTTTTATAATTGTACCAAAATGGTACTTGTAGGTCTACATAGTGTAGGAACACACCACAAAAAGTTTGGTTGCCAAAAATAAAAAAATAAAAAATACTTTGCCGAGTGATGTCCAGTTTGTACTCGGCAAAGGCGGCTTTGCCGAGTGCCTGTCCGTTGGCACTCGGCAAAGTCTGTAGAACACATCTTTGTCGAGTGCTCTAGAGCTAGCACTAAGCAAAGGCGTCTTTGCCGAGTGCCCGAGATCCGGCACTTGGCAAAGTTTATTTTTAAATTTTAAAAAAATCTTTGCCGAGTGCCGGATCGCGGGCACTCGGCAAAGAACGTTTTAATAGCTGTTACGGCGCCCTCACTCACTATCTCTCTCTCTCACTCTCACTCACTCGCTCGCTCGCTCGCCGCCGTCGCACCGCCACCCGCTCGCGCCCGTGGCGACCACCGCCGCGCCCCGCCACCGCCGTCGCGCCGCCGGCCGCGCCCACCGCCGTCGCGCCACCGCCATCGCCGACCCAACACCGTCCCGTCTTCTACCCCGGTCCCTCTCCGACGAATTTAGTGAGTATAATAAGTTTAATTAGTTTAGTATGTATTTATTGAGTTTATAGTATATGTGTTTAGTGGATTTAGTGATTTTCGTGAGTTTAATTAGTTTAGTATGTGTGTTTAGTGAGTTTATACTATATGTTTTTAGTGAATATAGTGACTTTAGTGAGTTTAATTAGTTTAGTATGTGTGTTTAGAGAGTTTATACTATTTGTGTTAATTTGGCATAATGTGATGGTGGATATGGATGTCGTTGAAATATGTGTGATGGTGGATATGGATGCCACTTAGATGTGACTTGCATTCATCGTGTCGTTTGTATATGTGCGTGTCAGCCATCGTGCTGTTAGATCTATTTGCAGGTTTTGGAAACCTCCCCGTACAGGGGAAGTGCTGCCGATATTTTTTGACATGCTTGTTTATTTTTTACAGAGAAGATACTTGTCTTCCTAGCTACTGCGGGTCTGCCTGCACCGCGTCGCGTCGCCACTGCACCAACCCGCCACAGCCCCGCTAGCCTGATTCCACCGTCACCCTAGGTATAACCTCAATTTCCGCATCATGGTCGTAGATCACGTAACCCAGTTAGGCGTCTCCCGTTCGAAAGAGATACGGTGTAGATATGCAGATCTTTGCATATCTACAAATGTATTAGTTTCGAATTGTCCACGTTTTTTGGACAGCCCGCGGTTGCGTAGATGGTGTTAGTTTCCATGCTCTACTCCGGTCCGAGACAGAGTTTCGGCGTCACCTCTCTGTTGTTCTCCGGACAGTACACTCTCCCTGCCAGGACGTGTATCCGGAGAACAGCGGGGAGGTGCTGCCGAAATTCTATCTCGGATCGGAGTAGAGCATGGAAACTAACTCCATCTACGCAACCGCGGGTGGGATTAGGACCTATCCTCACCTATTAGAAGGTAGGAACGTAGTGTACATGCATTACATGTCTATATTAAACTATACTCGGTTATATATGTTAGAGGATGGAGGACCGTGAGTGGATGTACACGGGCCGCGTTCGACATAATGATGTCACCCCTGAATGGATTAGGAAGACGGATGCTTTCGTGGAACGGGCATTTGGCGAAGCTACTAAAGGAGCTAGTCTAGTCCCTTGTCCGTGCAGCAAATGTGCCAACAGGAAAAGGAAAACAAAGAAGGTCATGGTAGAACATATTTGGAAGAATGGATTTACGCCGGACTATACTCGGTGGATCTTCCATGGTGAAGCGCATCGCACGAGAGAGGAGGTGGTGAGACAACGTGTCGAGGATTACGATGCTGATGCCGGGGTAGCGGACATGTTGAACGACTATCACGAGGCACAGTTCGCCGAAGGACGTATGGAGGACGAGCCAGAGGCGACCGCAAAGGCATTCTACGACATGTTTGACGCGGCACAGAAACCCCTTCACGGCAAGACAAAGGTTTCTCAACTGGATGCCATTGGGTGTATAATGGCGCTCAAGTCGCAGTATAGCATGAGTCGAGACGCCTTCGATGGTTTGTTGACAGTTATTAGCAGCCTGCTTCCGAAGGATCACGTTCTGCCAAAGAGCATGTACGAGGCACAGAAACTCCTTCGTGCACTCAAGATGACGTATGAGCAGATACATGCTTGTCCGAAGGGCTGCGTCCTATTTAGGAAAGAACACACTGAGGCAAAGTACTGTCCGAAGTGTAAATCGTCTAGGTTCATGGAGGTAGACTCTGGTGATGGACAGAAGAGGCAGCTCGACATCCCCGTGACAATCCTACGCCACCTTCCGTTCATACCGAGGATCCAGCGTCTATACATGACAGAGGAATCCTACACCACCTTCCGGCCACACAAGTGTATTATCTTCCATATGTGTGCCAAACGAAACAACATCTTAAGGGTTGGGATGTTGTGTATAAGGTATCACCGCACGGTAAATTACCTATTCCAAACGATGAAGATTATAACTTAGACCCGGACACATATGACGGAGAGTTCTTCCAAGAAGATGGGCTTGAAGGGCGATTTGAGATAGACTTAACCGAAGCGATCGGAATGGAAGTAGATATTGAAATGGTTGTTGATGAGGAGGATGATGAGGTGCAAAATGAGAATGACTTAGAAATGCTTGAAGGCAATGCCAATGACGAAATTGCGCCTTCAGATGGTGTTGACTATGAAATGGTTGATAGTGATGATGACACTTATGATCCGGCTAACCCGGACACATATGAAGATTATTTTTAATCGATGTAATGCTATATTTCATTTATTTTGCATATGTTTCTAAATACATATTTTTTTATCTGTGCTTAATTGCTTACTCTTAATTGCAGGTTGTTGGGCAAAGATGGTGGGCGGTGGGACGAGGACGAGGAGGGGGAGGCGGAGGGGGAGGAGGAGAACCCGTAGGACGGAGGAGGAGGCGCAGCAGGACGACGCCGTACAGCAGCAGGTGGAGCAGCAAGCCGCTGTCGATGCGGCGCAGCAGGACGACGACGAAGCGGTGCAGCAGGACGACGACGACGACGTCGCTCAGCAGGACGTCTCAGGTTCTGGCTCCTCAGGTTCGAGGAGCATCTACCTGCGAGGTCTCGCGAGTCTCCCTCAGCGACCCATACTTCGTGACAGACGTCCGCTGATACGACCCGATGGAGAGAGGTAGGTAACTTTAGATGTTGTTGCTGCTTTTTCATATTATATGTTTAAATTAATAATAGAAACTAATACTTTATCTTAATCACTTGGACAAGTCTTGGATGGTTTTGGAGACTGCAGGGGGTCACGGCCGCAACCCCAATGGCATCCTCGGCCTTCTATGCAGGGAACACTTCCCTGGACTTGTCGAGTACGCCGGAGTGACGAGCCCAGCATACACCTTCGACCACTACGCCGTCGCCCCCGATGCAGTAGATCGGGACGACAGACAATTCAACAACAAGGCGGAGCGGGTGAAGCAAGAGCTGTGGGTAAGTCTTCCTCGCACTATATTGTTTAATAAGTCGCATTTGTTGCATATTCTTGAAATAATATATGGATACATCGTCTTTGTATGTAGGATTTCTTCAGATGCGAGGCTGGATACGAGGCCAGGGCGGATGTGGTGGCTACCACGAGCTGTAAGAAGCTCGTCGTGGACATGCACTACGAGGCGCGCATCCAGGCCATCGTCACTTACCACGGCTCCGTCCTTGGGGAGAAGGTGAGCAAGAAGGACGTCCGAACCATGTCGTTGACTCCGGACCAGTACTTGCAGGTAAATACAAAACTTTATTATTGGTACTAAATATGCTTAATTTTATCTTCTGATATGCCGTGTACTTGTATTTTTTAGATGATTCCTCATTGGTGCGCCGCGCATCCTGAGTGCTGGGAGCAGATGGTGCAGAGGTGGTGCTCGACTGAGTGGGACGAGGCGCAAACGCTAGCCGGGAACGACGTTTGATGATGCAAGGTCCCTCCCACCATCAAGGCAGGCACAACCTGGGCAAATACGCGGAAGCATGGGTACGCGCTCTTTTTTATTTAGGTATATAACTTTCGATTAGACATGATTTCTAACCATCTCGTTGGTTTTCTCGCAGTCGGCGGCACATGGTGGCGTGCCTTGCTCCACGTTCTCGGCATATGCTATGGCCCACAAGGGGAAGGCGACGTCCGACGTCACCTACAACCCGGATGACGGGCCCGAGGCGTACACCAACCCCGCCGTCCACAGCTGCCTCAGTGAGTACACCGCCATGGCCAAGGAGGTCCATGGGCCAGATTACGATCCGAGGACCGAGGACATCGACGGAGATGTCCTCATGAGGGTCGGAGGAGGCAAGAGGCATGGGCGGTACTGGATTGCCGACGGGGCAATCGATCGTCCTCCACTCCCACTCTCGCTCAGGTGCAAGCAAGGAGCACGAGCGCGAGCCCAGCCATACGACCTCGGCAGGACAGCTCACAGCATCGTATCCAGCAACTCCAGGTTATTCCTTATCTATTCATCATTCATTGATTATTATATATCTTCTCTTTGCATTATCGTAACATTATGGCGAAATATTACAGACTCAGCTAGATGATGAGAGGAGGCAACGTGAGGAGCTGGAGAAGAGGATGGCGGAGATGTTCGCGTACATGCAGAGCCTTGGCGCCGCACAGGGTCATGCTCCACCACCTCTGTTGTTCCCTACAGCTGACCCTGCTGAGTTCACTACTCCTGTGAGTATCAAAATTTTAGTATTGCATGATATATATTCATATGTTCTCACACATGCAATCTTGTCGGGGACCATAATTAGGGGTACCCTCAAGACTCCTAATTCTCAGCTGGTAACCCCCATCAGCATAAAGCTGCAAAGGCCTGATGGGTGCGATTAAGTCAGGGATCAGTCCATTCGAGCAACTCGATCACGCCTCGCCCGAGCCTAGCCTCGGACAAGGGCAGCCGACCCCGGAGGATTTCTGTCTCGCCCGAGGCCCCCCTCCAATGGCGAACATATTTCCGGCTCGCCCGAGGCCCTGCCTTCGCTAAGAAGCAACCCTGACTAAATCGCCGCACCGACCGACCAAGTCGCAGGAGCATTTAATGCAAAGGTGGCCTGACACCTTTATCCTGACGCGCGTCCCCCGGCAGAGCCGAAGTGACCGCCGTCACTTCACCGCTCCACTGATCGGCCTGACAGAAGGACAGCGCCGCCTGCGCCACTCCGACTGCGGTGCATTTGACAGAGTGAGGCTGACAGGCAGTCAGGCCCTGCCGAAGGCACCATAGGAAGCTCCGCTTCGCCCGACCTAGGGCTCGGACTCGGGCTCAGCCCCGGAAGACGGCGAACTCCACTCCGCCCGACCCAGGGCTCGGACTCGGGCTAAGTCCCGGAAGACGGCGAACTCCGCTCCGCCCGACCCAGGGCTCGGACTCGGGCTAAGTCCCGGAAGACGGCGAACTCCGCTCCGCCCGACCCAGGGCTCGGACTCGGGCTAAGTCCCGGAAGACGGCGAACTCCGCTCCGCCCGACCCAGGGCTCGGACTCGGGCTAAGTCCCGGAAGACGGCGAACTCCGCTCCGCCCGACCCAGGGCTCGGACTCGGGCTAAGTCCCAGAAGACGGCGAACTCCGCTCCGCCCGACCCAGGGCTCGGACTCGGGCTAAGTCCCAGAAGACGACGAACTCCGCTTCGCCCGACCCCAGGGCTCAGACTCCGCCCTGGCCTCAGCCGACGACCTCCGCCTCGCCCGACCCAGGGGCTCGGACTCAGCCACGGAAGACGGACTCGACCTCGGCTTCGGAGGAGCCTCCACATCGCCCAACCTAGGGCGCAGGCCAGCCACGTCAACAGGAGGCGCCATCATCACCCTACCCCAAGCTGACTCGGGCCGCAGGGAACCAGACCGGCGTCCCATCTGGCTAGCTCCGCCAGATAGGCAATGATGGCGCCCCACATGCTCTGTGACGACGGAGGCTCTCAGCCCCCTTACGGAAGCAAGAGGACGTCAGCAAGGACCCAACCGCTCTGACAGCTGTCCCTCCGCCAGGCTCCATCGCTCCTCCGACGGCCACGACATCACACCAGCTGGGTGCCAAAATCTCTCCGGCTGCCACGACGGCATGTACTTAGGGCGCTAGCTCTCCCCCGCTAGACACGTAGCACTCTGCTACACCCCCCATTGTACACCTGGATCCTCTCCTTACGCCTATAAAAGGAAGGACCAGGGCCCTCTTAGAGAGGGTTGGCCGCGCGGGGACGAGGACGAGACAGGCGCTTGCTTAGGAGCCGCTCGCTCCCTCTCCCGCGTGGACGCTTGTAACCCCCTACTGCAAGCGCACCCGACCTGGGCGCGGGACGAACACGAAGGCCGCGGGATTCCCACCTCTCTCACGCCGGTCTCCGGCCGCCTCACTCTCCCCCCTTCGCGCTCGCCCTCGCGCTCGACCCATCTGGGCTGGGGCACACGGCGACACTCACTCGTCGGCCCAAGGGACCCCCCGGTCTCAAAACACCGACAGTTGGCACGCCAGGTAGGGGCCTGCTGCGTGTTGACGAACAGCTTCCCGTCAAGCTCCAGAAGGGCAGTCTCCAGCAACCTCTTCAACCCGGGACGATGCTCCGTTTCGGGAGTCTTGAGTTCATGTCCCTCGACGGCAGCTACGACATGATACTCCTTCCACCGCCGCGCGACAACGACAATGGCGGCCGACAGCCCGCCCGCCGGCGGCGGAATCGACGACGTCTTCCCCTCGTGGTGGAAGAACAACCTTCGAGCTCGTCCCGCTTTCTTCCCCGCCGACGGAGGGGAAGGCAGGGCAACCAAGGCCAAGTAGGAGGCAACGCCTCGTCGGCTGTCTAGCGAGTCGACGGCGCCGGCACCCCAACGGGGGGCGCACCGGGTATCGACTTCGCGCCTGAGACGAAGACAAGCGCTGTCTCCCCGCGACACGCCAATCCCGAGCAAGTGGACGAAGGACGCTGATCTCCCTAGGCCGGTGCCCCGCGTTGACATCCCACGGGAGCTAGCTGTGGTCCCCGTTCAGGCGGGGGGCCATGACCCACAACTCGAGCGAATCCGCGGGGCGCAGGCCAGGCTCGACGAGGGAGCAGGGGCGCTTGAGCCGATCCGCCGAGACGTCGGGCAGGCATGGGCGGGCCAACCCCCGGCCGGAGAAATACGTCATCTGCCCCAGGGTTTCCAGCACCGCGTCGCCGACGACGCCAGGGTCAGGCCGCCACCCGCATCTAGTGGCGTCGGCCAGAACCTGGCTGCCGCAGCGATGCTTCTCCGCGCGATACCGGAGCCATCAACCACCGAGGATCGGCGAATCCAGGGGGAGCTCAAGAATCTCCTGGAAGGCGCCGCGATCTGACGGGCCGAGAGCTCTGCCTCCCGAAGGCAGGGATACCCCTCGGAACCTCATGCCGCGACTTCCCGATTCATGCGGGAAGCCTCGGTCTACACCGGGCGCACGCGCAACACCGCGCCTGCGGCTCCAGGCCGCCTCGACAACGAGCACCATCACCGCGACCGTCGGGCCCACCTCGACGAGAGGGTGCGCCGAGGCTACCACCCTAGGCGTGGGGGACGCTACGACAGCGGGGAGGATCGGAGTCCCTCGCCCGAACCGCCCGGTCCGCAGGCCTTCAGCTGGGCCATCCGACGGGCACCGTTCCCGACCCGGTTCCGACCCCCGACTACTATCACAAAGTACTCGGGGGAGATGAGACCGGAACTGTGGCTCGCGGACTACCGTTTGGCCTGCCAACTGGGTGGAACGGACGATGACAACCTCATCATCCGCAACCTCCCCCTGTTCCTCTCTGACACCGCTCGCGCCTGGTTGGAGCACCTGCCTCCGGGGCAGATCTCCAACTGGGACGACCTAGTTCAAGCCTTCGCCGGCAATTTCCAGGGCACGTACGTGCGCCCCTGGAATTCCTGGGATCTCTGAAGCTGCCGGCAGCAGCCGGGAGAGTCCCTCCGGGACTACATCCGGCGATTCTCGAAGCAGCGCACCGAGCTGCCCAACATCACCGACTCGGATGTCATCGGCGCGTTCCTCGCCGGCACCACCTACCGCGACCTGGTGAGCAAGTTGGGTCGCAAGACCCCCACCAGGGCGAGCGAGCTGATGGACATCGCCACCAAGTTCGCCTCCGGCCAGGAGGCGGTCGAGGCTATCTTCCGAAAGGACAAGCAGCCCCAGGGCCGCCCACCGGAAGATGCTCCCGAGGTGTCGACTCAGCGCGGCGCCAAGAAGAAAGGCAAGAAGAAGTCGCAAGCGAAACGCGATGCCGCCAACGCGGACCTTGTCGCCGCCGCCGAGTACAAGAACCCTCAGAAACCCCCCGGAGGTGCCAACCTCTTCGACAAGATGCTCGAGGAGCCGTGCCCCTATCATCAGGGGCCCGTCAAGCACACCCTTGAGGAGTGCGTCATGCTTCGGCGCCACTTCCACAGGGCCAGGCCACCCGTGGAGGGTGGCAGGGCCCGCGACGATGACAAGAAGGAAGATCACCAAGCAGGAGAGTTCCCTGAGGTCCGCGACTACTTCATGATCTACGGTGGGCAAGAGGCGAATGCCTCGGCTCGGCACCGCAAGCAAGAGCGCCGGGAGGTCTGCTCGGTGAAGGTGGTGGCGCCAGTCTACCTAGACTAGTCCGACAAGCCCATCACCTTCGACCAAGCCGACCACCCCGACCACGTGCCGAGCCCGGGGAAATACCCGCTCGTCGTCGACCCCGTCATCGGCGACGTCAGGCTCACCAAGGTCCTTATGGACGGGGGCAGCAGCCTCAACATCATCTACGCCGAGACCCTCAGACTCCTGCGTGTTGATCTGTCCTCCGTCCGAGCAGGCGCTGCGCCCTTCCATGGGATCATTCCCGGGAAGCGCGTCCAGCCCCTCGGACAACTCGACCTTCCCGTCTGCTTCGGAACGCCCTCCAACTTCCGAAGGGAGACTCTGACGTTCGAGGTGGTCGGGTTTCGAGGAACCTACCACGCGGTACTGGGAAGGCCATGCTACGCGAAGTTCATGGCCGTCCCCAACTACACCTACCTGAAGCTCAAGATGTCGGGCCCCAACGGGGTCATCACCGTCGGCCCCACGTACAAACACGCGTTCGAATGCGACGTGGAGTGCGTGGAGTACGCCGAGGCCCTCGCCGAGTCCGAGGCCCTCATCGCCGACTTGGAAAGCCTCTCTAAGGAGGCGCCAGACGTGAAACGTCACGCCGGCAACTTCGAGCCAGTGGAGACGGTTAAGGCCGTCCCCCTCGACCCCAGCGGCGACGCCTCCAAGCAAATCCGGATCGGCTCCGGGCTCGATCCCAAATAGGAAGCAGTGCTCGTCGACTTCCTCCGCGCGAACGTCGACGTCTTCGCGTGGAGTCCCTCGGACATGCCCGGCATACCGAGGGATGTCGCCGAGCACTCGCTGGATATTCGGGCCAGAGCCCGACCCATCAAGCAGCCTCTGCGCCGATTCGACGAGGAGAAGCGCAGAGCGATAGGTGAGGAGATCCACAAGCTGATGGCGGCAGGGTTCATCAAAGAGGTATTCCATCCCGAATGGCTTGCCAACCCTGTGCTTGTGAGAAAGAAAGGGGGGAAATGGCGGATGTGTGTAGACTACACTGGTCTCAACAAAGCATGTCCGAAGGTTCCCTACCCTTTGCCTCGCATCGATCAAATCGTGGATTCCACTGCTGGGTGCGAAACCCTGTCTTTCCTCGATGCATACTCAGGGTATCATCAAATCAGGATGAAAGAGTCCGACCAGCTCGCGACTTCTTTCATCACACCCTTCGGCATGTACTGCTATGTCACCATGCCGTTCGGCTTGAGGAATGCGGGCGCGACGTACCAGCGGTGCATGAACCATGTGTTCGGCGAACACATCGGTCGCACGGTCGACCTTGAAGTGACATTCCGATGCCTCAAGGCGAAAGGCGTCAAGCTCAATCCCGAGAAGTGTGTCTTCGGGGTGCCCCGAGGCATGCTCTTGGGGTTCATCGTCTCCGAGCGGGGCATCGAAGCCAACCCGGAGAAGATCGCAGCCATCACCAGCATGGGGCCCATCAAGGACTTAAAGGGCGTACAGAGGGTCATGGGATGTCTCATGGCTCTGAGCCGTTTCATCTCACGCCTCGGCGAAAGAGGTCTACCTCTGTACCACCTCTTATGGAAGGCCGAGTGCTTCACTTGGACCCCTGAGGCCGAGGAAGCTCTCGGGAACTTGAAGGCGCTCCTCACAAAGGCGCCTATCTTGGTGCCTCCAGCTGCCGGAGAAGCCCTCTTGGTCTACGTCGCCGCGACCACTCAGGTGGTTAGCGCCGCGATTGTGGTCGAGAGGCAAGAAGAGGGGCATGCATTGCCCGTTCAGAGGCCAGTTTACTTCGTCAGCGAGGTACTGTCCGAAACCAAGATCCGCTACCCACAAGTTCAGAAGCTGCTATATGCAGTGATCCTGACACGGCAGAAGTTGCGACACTACTTCGAGTCTCATCCGGTAACTGTGGTGTCATCCTTCCCCCTGGGGGAGATCATCCAGTGCCGAGAGGCCTCGGGTAGGATCGCAAAGTGGGCGGTGGAAATCATGGGCGAGACAATCTCGTTCGCCCCTCGGAAGGCCATCAAGTCCCAGGTCTTGGCGGACTACGTGGCCGAATGGGTCGACACCCAGCTACCGACGGCTCCGATCCAACCGGAGCTCTGGACCATGTTTTTCGACAGGTCGTTGATGAAGACAGGAGCCGGCGCAGGCCTACTCTTCATCTCGCCCCTCGGGAAACACCTATGCTATGTGCTACGCCTCCACTTCCCGGCGTCCAACAATGTGGCTGAGTATGAGGCTCTGGTCAACGGGTTGCGAATCGCCATCGAGCTAGGGGTCCGGCGCCTCGACGCCCGTGGTGACTCGCAGCTCGTCATCGACCAAGTCATGAAGAACTCCCACTGCCGTGACCCGAAGATGGAGGCCTACTGCGATGAGGTTCGGCGCCTGGAAGACAAGTTCTACGGGCTCGAGCTTAACCACGTCGCTCGGCGCTACAACGAGACTGCGGACGAGCTGGCTAAAATAGCCTCGGGGCGAACAACGGTTCCCCCGGACGTCTTCACCCAGGATCTGCATCAACCCTCCGTCAAGATCGACGACACGCCCGAGCCTGAGGCGACCTCGGCCCAGTCCGAGGTACCCTCGGCCCAGCCCGAGGTACCCTCGGCACGGCCCGAGGCACCCTCAGCTCAGCCCGAGGCGACCTCGGTTCAGCCCGAGGTACCCTCGGCCCCCGAGGGTGAGGCACTGCGCATCGAGGAGAAGCGAAGCGGGGCCACGCCTGATCGAAACTGGCAGACCCTGTACCTGCAATATCTCGACCAAGGAGAGCTACCCCTCGACCGAGCCGAGGCTCGACGGGTGGCGCGGCGCGCCAAGTCGTTCGTCTTGCTGGGCGATGAGAAGGAGCTCTACCACCGCAGCCCCTCAGCCATCCTCCTGCGATGCATCTCCGTCGCTGAAGGTCAGGAACTCCTGTGGGAGATACACTCGGGGGCTTGCGGCCATCACGCAGCGTCTCGAGCCCTTGTCGGGAATGCCTTCCGACAGGGCTTCTACTGGCCGACGGCGGTGGCCGACGCCACAAGAATTGTCCACACCTGCGAAGGGTGTCAATTCTATGCGAAGCAGACCCACCTGCCCGCTCAGGCTCTACAGACAATACCCATCACCTGGCCCTTTGCTGTGTGGGATCTGGACCTCGTCGGCCCCTTGCAGAAGGCACCCGGGGGCTACATGCACCTGCTGGTCGCCATCGACAAATTCTCCAAGTGGATCGAGGTCCGACCTCTGAACAGCATCAGGTCCGAGCAGGCGGTGGCGTTCTTCACCAACATCATCCATCGCTTCGGGGTCCCGAACTCCATCATCACCGACAACGGCACCCAGTTCACCGGCAGAAAGTTCTTGGACTTCTGCGAGGATCACCACAACCGGGTGGACTGGGCCGCCGTGGCTCATCCCATGTCAAATGGACAAGTAGAGCGTGCCAACGACATGATTCTACAAGGGCTCAAGCCTCGGATTTACAACGACCTCAACAAGTTCGGCAAGTGATGGACGAAGGAACTCCCCTCGGTGGTCTGGAGCCTGAGGACAACGCCGAGCTGAGCCACGGGTTTCACGCCGTTCTTCCTAGTGTACGGGGCCGAGGCTGTCTTGCCCACAGACCTGGGATATGGCTCCCCGAGGACGAGGGCCTACAGCGATCAAAGCAACCAAGCTAGCCGAGAAGACTCGCTGGACCAGCTGGAAGAGGCTCGGGACAAGGCCTTACTACACTCGGCGCGGTACCAGCAGTCCCTGCGACGCTACCACGCCCGATGGGTCCGGTCCCGAGACCTCCAGGTGGGCGACCTGGTGCTTCGGCTGCGACAAGACGCCCGAGGGAGGCACAAGCTCACGCCCCCCTGGGAGGGGCCATTCATCATCGCCAAAGTTCTGAAGCCCGGAACGTACAAGCTGGCCAACAATCAAGGCGAGGTCTACGGCAACGCTTGGAACATCCAACAGCTACGTCGCTTCTACCCTTAAGATGTTTTCAAGTTGTTCATATAGCTCGCACCCACGCAAAGTTTAGTCATCAAGGAAGGGTCGGCCTCGCCTCGGCAAAGCCCGACCCTCCCTCGGGGGCTAAAAGGGGGGGAACCCCCTCTGCGTTGAAATTTTCCTCGAAAAAAGATCTCTTCTGCCAGAATGTCTTTCGTGCTTTTTGACTACTTCGAAAAGTGGATCCTGAAAACGACGGAGTACATGTAAGCAGCCAAGGCTGACCGAGCCGAGGGACTCCTACGCCTCCGGGATACGGATACCTCACTCATCACCTTCTGCGATAAGTAACTCACGTTCGGATAAGTGGTTCCGCGGACCGAACAAGTCTTCACGTTCGGAAGTTCTTCTGCCAAAGTGATCCTTCGAGCCTTCTCGACTGAGTCGGTGATAGAGCCTCATGGACGGGTAAAAGTGCGCGTAAGCGGCAAGGCCGACCGAGCCGAGGGACTCCTACGCCTCCGGGATATGGATACCTCACTCATCACCTTCCGCGAGAAGCAACTCTCGCTCGCACAAACATCCTTGTTGCCGACAAAAAAGTCCAGATACTTGAAACAAGAGGAAAAGAGACACAGCTTTACAACACGGCGAGGTTGTGTGTTCTGGCCTCGGCGGCCGTAGCAGGCACACGCTACAAGACAATCTGATCCTGCAGGCTCGGGTCTTGACGCTGGAAGGGGGCAGCAGCACCCTCGGCATCGACGACACCCTCGGCGAGGTCCGACCTAGCCTCGGACGGCGACGCGGTCCAAGGATCTCCGCTCCGAAGGACGACGTCATCGCCACACCCGGGCAATCGCTGCCAGGGTCTTCTCTGGAAATCTGGCCCGAGCAGGCGGCTCGGCCGGTCACTCCGGGGCCTCGGCCAACCATCTTCCAAGGGCGCCAGCCCGACCCGAGGCCTCGGTTGGTCAACTCCGGCGTCGGTCTCGCTAACGGACGACCCGGCTGGGCTCCGGCCAACCAGGTTTCCTTTTCGAGCCAACTCCGCCCCTGTTCATGCTGATATCGCTACCCCTGGCCTCGGCTCGTCGAAGAGCAGCCAAGGGGTCCCTTTAACTAAGCTAGAGAAGCCTCAGACAACAAGGCCGACCGAGCCGAGGGACTCCTACGCCTCCGGGATATGGATACCTCACTCGTCACCTTGACACGGGGTGACTCACGCTTGGTAAAGCGGTTCAGACAACCAACAGGCGAGTCTTAGTGCTCGAAAATGAGGAAAAAACACGGCTCCATGCCAAAATTACATACATGTTCAGGCCTCGACAACCACAATGAACAAAAAACACTGGCATCCAAAGTGCCGTTACAAACGGAACTCCGGTTCCCCCTCCGCAGGTACGAACAACCCCACTCGATGGGGGAGGGCCTGCGGAGCAACAGAAGACCGACGAACGGCGTGCCGTCGCCCGCTCCAGCAGCAGCGACGACGACGACTTCTGCTCCGGGGGGCCGAACAGCGGCAGCACTGACCTCAGGGCGGATGCAGCTGCCAAGAGGCCCCCGCCCATGCCCAAACTCGTGAGGCAAGGACGGGCAGAAGGCCGTAGAGTTGGAGGTCGGTCCGTGGCCGGCCCTGGCTATCTCGTCGGCGGAAGAACCTCTTCCAGCTGTCGTGGCAGACGCTGGCGCCGCGAGCGGCTCCAAAGCCACTCGCGTCGGAGAGCCAGGCACGGTGCAGCTGCCGGCGCCACAGACGACGACCGCCCTTCCCTCTGATCACTGAGTGAAGGAGCGGGCCACCGCCCACGCAGGGGTCGACCCCAACTCGGCACACTCCCCTCCCCAGCCCCGGTGATGAAAATCCTTGAGGCTGAGAGAGGGGCAGAGGCCGCAGCCCGGCTCGCTTTCCCCCACCATCAAGCTGGAGGTCACCATCTTGGGTGACCGACGGCGGAGGGGTGCAGCCGGGCTGCATGATGAAAATCCTTGAAGCCGAACGATGGCTGAAAGGTACCAACTCCCGCGGAGTTGCGTTCCTCCAACGATGAGGCGGAAAGACGGCGGGTATCCCCCATCCGGGGGCTTGGAAGGTGGAAAGACACGATGCATAAGGGAGCGCAAAGACATGGTCGCCTTCCAAGGGGGTCACCCTCCTTTTAAAGGCGACTATCCCTACTCGCGTCCCCAGCCGTCATGGGCTGAGTCTTCTCCAACACGCTCCAAGGCCCTCCCCTGCGGCGCGGGGGCTGGGTCCCACATGTCATGCAAGCCAGCTCAGAGCAGAAGAAGCCAAACTGCCGCGCGCGGTGCACACGACCGCCCAGCGGTTACAAGTGACCCTCCACTTTTGCCCAGACCAACGGGCGAAAGGGGCGGGCAGCCATGCAGGCGGCATGCAACCGCGCCAAGTGGGCGCGCTTCTCCGACTCCCAACACGCCCAGCCTGGAGGCCCAGGCCCACGCGTCATGCAATCGGCGCGCCGACTGCTTCGTGCATGCAACTACACCGCCACTTGCGCCACCACCGCGCCTCCTTGACTGCGGAACCAATACCGCGACTCGAGGTGACCCAGCGCACGACCCAGCAGCGCCAGCCTGGCGCGGCGATCAGTGCGGCCAAAAATGGGCCGGCAGTAATGACGGTGGCAGGCGGGCAGGAGCAGCAGTCACGTCGTCAGCCAAGCTCACATCCCATCCAGGGGCAGCGAGAGAACCCTCTCTCACGGCGTGAAGACAACGCGCCCGTGTTCCGTTCCTCGAGCGGCTCGCGCACGCGCAACGACCGCCCCACCAACCACTCGCCCCGTCGCATTAACTCCGCGGCGGGACCGGCGGCGCCTCTGGCAGGAGAAGCGGGCGACGCTTCGCCTTCGCCATAATGACTGCGCCAGTAAAGGTACGCCGCGTCGTTCGATTTCGTATCCTTTTCCCTTTTTCCTCTTTCTCTCTCTCTTGCAACAGGGACCGGGAATGGGGGATACCCCGAAAAGGATCCTTCCCCGTGAAGGAACCAGGCTCCGAGCCTCCCTACTGATCAGAGGATCGAATGCTGGCCCCCCGAAGGGTTCGACAGCCGCCTCACATCGCGTGGGCCCTACACCCACTACTGGTCAGAGGTTCGAAGGCCGGCTCCCCGAAGGGTTCCACGGCCGCCTCAGGCTACTCGGGCTCCGCGCCCATTACTGATCAGGGGTTCCAAGGCTGGCCCTCGAAGGGTTCACAGCCGCCTCAGACGCCGAGCGAGGGATGACCATGGGTACGTTCGATACATAACCAAGGCTCGGGCTGCGCTCCCGAGGTACCCTAGGACATTTCCGAGACCAGCGGGAGCGATCTTGTAACAGAATCCCATCAGAGGGAGGCATCGAGCCCTCGGACCCCGTCGCCAGGGGACCGGGTCCGGCAGATCACCCGCAGGTACTTTTGGGCGTGCCTCTGGGCCCCTAGCCGACCCCTAACGAACGGGGCACGGACGTCCACTCGGATTGCCCGCTTGCAGCTCACCGGAGACACCATGTTCGGCGCTCATCGAGGGCAACATGGCGCTTTCCCCCCCTCCTCCTTGTGGAAAGGCGATGCAGGGGCGTATGTAAAAAAGCCGAGTCTGTCCCTGATCGCCCTCTCGCCCTGTGCAGAGGCTCGGGGGCTGCTCTCGCAAACCTGGCTCCGGCCGAACCGTTGACAGCGTCAACATACCAGCCCGAGAACTTGGGACCCGACCGTACACCCGGGCTATGGCCAGCTCGCATGAGGGAACAACCAGACCAGCCGAAGCATTACGCGAGGCATTAAGACCTCGAAGGAGTGAAACCACTCCTCGGAGGCCTCAGGGGCTACACCCGGCGGGTGCGCTCGCGCGCACCCACCGGAACAAAATGCAACCGAGAAAGGCTGGTCCCCTTGCAAAAAAGTGCGACGAAAGCCTCCAAGCGAGTGCTAACACTCCCTTCGAGGCTCGGGGGCTACTGTTGGGGACCATAATTAGGGGTACCCTCAAGACTCCTAATTCTCAGCTGGTAACCCCCATCAGCATAAAGCTGCAAAGGCCTGATGGGTGCGATTAAGTCAGGGATCAGTCCATTCGAGCGACTCGATCACGCCTCGCCCGAGCCTAGCCTCGGACAAGGGCAGCCGACCCCGGAGGATTTCCGTCTCGCCCGAGGCCCCCTCCAACGGCGAACATATTTCCGGCTCGCCCGAGGCCCTGCCTTCGCTAAGAAGCAACCCTGACTAAATCGCCGCACCGACCGACCAAGTCGCAGGAGCATTTAATGCAAAGGTGGCCTGACACCTTTATCCTGACGCGCGCCCCCCGGCAGAGCCAAAGTGACCGCCGTCACTTCGCCGCTCCACTGATCGGCCTGACAGAAGGACAGCGCCGCCTGCGTCACTCCGACTGCGGTGCCATTTGACAGAGTGAGGCTGACAGGCAGTCAGGCCCTGCCGAAGGCACCATAGGAAGCTCCGCTTCGCCCGACCCAGGGCTCGGACTCGGGCTCAGCCCCGGAAGACGGCGAACTCCACTCCGCCCGACCCAGGGCTCGGACTCGGGCTAAGTCCTGGAAGACGGTGAACTCCGCTCCGCCCGACCCAGGGCTCGGACTCGGGCTAAGTCCCGGAAGACGGTGAACTCCGCTCCGCCCGACCCAGGGCTCGGACTCGGGCTAAGTCCCGGAAGACGGCGAACTCCGCTCCGCCCGACCCAGGGCTCGGACTCGGGCTAAGTCCCGGAAGACGGCAAACTTCGCTCCGCCCGACCCAGGGCTCGGACTCGGGCTAAGTCTCGGAAGACGGCGAACTCCGCTCCGCCCGACCCAGGGCTCGGACTCGGGCTAAGTCCCAGAAGACGGCGAACTCCGCTCCGCCCGACCCAGGGCTCGGACTCGGGCTAAGTCCCAGAAGACGACGAACTCTGCTTCGCCCGACCCCAGGGCTCGGACTCCGCCCTGGCCTCAGCCGACGACCTCCGCCTCGCCCGACCCAGGGGCTCGGACTCGGCCTCGGCCACGGAAGACAGACTCGACCTCGGCTTCGGAGGAGCCTCCACATCGCCCAACCTAGGGCGCAGGCCAGCCACGTCAACAGGAGGCGGCATCATCACCCTACCCCGAGCTGACTCGGGCCGCAGGGAACCAGACCGGCGTCCCATCTGGCTAGCTCCGCCAGATAGGCAATGATGGCGCCCCGCATGCTCTGTGACGACGGCGGCTCTCAGCCCCCTTACGGAAGCAAGAGGACGTCAGCAAGGACCCAACCGCTCCGACAGCTGTCCCTCCGCCAGGCTCCATCGCTCCTCCGACGGCCACAACATCACACCAGCTAGGTGCCAAAATCTCTCCGGCTGCCACGACAGCATGTACTTAGGGTGCTAGCTCTCCCCCGCTAGACACGTAGCACTCTGCTACACCCCCCATTGTACACCTGGATCCTCTCCTTACGCCTATAAAAGGAAGGACCAGGGCCCTCTTAGAGAGGGTTTGCCGCGCGGGGACGAGGACGAGATAGGCGCTCGCTTAGGAGCCGCTCGCTCCCTCTCCCGCGTGGACGCTTGTAACCCCCTACTGCAAGCGCACCCGACCTGGGCGCGGGACGAACACGAAGGCCGCGGGATTCCCACCTCTCTCACGCCGGTCTCCGGCCGCCTCGCTCTCCCCCTTCGCGCTCGACCCATCTGGGCTGGGTCACGCGGCGACACTCACTCGTTGGCCCAAGGGACCCCCCGGTCTCGAAATGCCGACAAATCTCTTCTCTGTGCAGGGTCAATCGGCGGCGTCGAATAACCCTCACGCTTCGTCTAGCCCTTCGCCGAACCAGTCCAGATGCCCACCTCGTTGATGATCTGTTTTGTGATGATCCAGACTTATATTTGTGAGTGTTGGTGATGTTAGTTATACTTGGTCTTGTGAGATACTTAGTGAGACTTATGTGCTGTGAAACCTAATTTATGTGGTGATATTTGTGATATATATGGTGTTGATCATAAATGTGTTGATTCTGTGATGCAATTGATATATAATGTGATGTGAATGATATATATCTTTTGTTTGTTTGGATGGAACAACAAAAACAAATAAAAAAGGGACTTCCTGGTCACTTTGCCGAGTGTAACACTCGGCAAAGGGTAGCTTTGCCGAGTGCTATGACCTTGGCACTCGGCAAAGAAGGAAACCTGGGAACCGGTAAAGCCATCTTTGCCGAGTGCTGACCATGGCACTCGGCAAAGAAGGAAACCTGGGAACCGGTAAAGCCATCTTTGCCGAGTGCTGTGGTCAAGGCACTCGGCAAAGGGACTAGCAAAGGGGCCCACTGGAGGACTCTTTGCCGAGTGCCAGCCCACTAGACACTCGGCAAAGAAGCCTCCTTTGCCGAGTGCCTACGAGAGCTCTCGGCACAGGGACTGGCGGTGGGGCCCACTGGACCCGTCTTTGCCGAGGGCCGTGAGAGCAGACACTCGTCAAAATTGGCCTCTTTGCCGAGTGCCAAAGAAGACACTCGGCAAAGGATCCGTCACCGTCACTTGGCGCCGTGACGGTGACTTTTCTTTGCCGAGTGTCAAATGGCACTCGACAAATTTTTTGCCGAGTGCCCGACAAAAAGTACTCGACAAAGAGGCTGTTGCCGATGTACATTTCACCGAGCGTTCTTTGCCGAGTGTTACACTCGGCAAAGCCTTTGTCGAGTGTAAAATAGCCTTTGCCGAGTGTCTGAGACACTCGGCAAAGGAGCTGTGTCCGGTAGTGTACAATCATAAAATATCATTTCTCATACATATTCATTAGGCTAACTGCAGCGGTGAACGATGGGCATCCTCTCCCCTTGCATGGCGCATGCAGGGGGCACTCCACGGCCGCAGCGCTGCCCCCTACAGCGCCCCTTACGCACCGGCCCCCTTCTCTCTCCCTCCAGATATAGCGTGTCACTGTTCATCCCCTCAAACACTGTGATGTGGGGTCCACGAGTAATTGTTAGTTGATAAAAATTGATAGTAGATATAGAAAATGATATTTTATAGTTGTAGTGGGGTATAGGGGAAGTATTTAGGGGGAACCGCTGCGGGAGATGAAAAAATAGAGGGTGAAATGTTGATGATGTGACACAAAAAGTGATATAGGGAGAAAATTTTAGAGGGAACCGCTGCAGATAGCCTTATCTATTACCATTTTTTCAACTAATAAATACTGTCGGCGTTTCGAGACCGGGGGGTCCCTGAGCCGACGAGTGAGTGTGCCGCGTGCCCCAGCCTAGATGGGTCGAGCGCGTGGGCGAGCGCGAAGGGGGGAGAGCGAGGTGGCCGGAGACGGGCGTGAGAGAGGTGAAAATCCCGCGGCCTTCGTGTTCGTCCCGCGCCCAGGTCGGGTGCGCTTGCAGTAGGGGGTTACAAGCGTCCACGCGGGTGAGGGAAGCGAGCGGCCCCAAGAGAGCGCCTGTCCCGTCCTCGTCCCGCGCGGCCAACCTTTTCTAAGAAGGCCCTGGTCCTTCCTTTTATAGGCGTAAGGAGAGGATCCAGGTGTACAATGGGGATGTAGCAGAGTGCTACGTGTCTAGCGGAGGGAGAGCTAACGCCCTAAGTACATGCCAATGTGGCAGGCGGAGAGATCTTGGCACCCTGCTGGTATGATGTCGTGGCTGTCGGAGGAGCAACGGAGCCTGGCGGAGGGACAGCTGTTGGAGCGGTCGAGTCCTTGCTGACGTCCCCCTGCTTCCGTAAGGGAGCTGAGAGCCGCCGTCGTCACAGGGCACGCGGGGCGCCATCATTGCCTATCTGGCGGAGCTAGCCAGATGGGACACCGGTCTTGTTCTCTGCGGCCCGAGTCGGCTCGGGGTAGGGTGATGATGGCGCTCCCTGTTGACGTGGCGGGCCCGCGCCCGAGGCCGGGCGACGTGGGGGCTCCTCCGAAGCTGGGGTCGAGTCTGTCTTCCGTTGCCGAGCCCGAGCCCGAGCCCCTGGGTCGGGCGAGGCGGAGGTCGTTCGGCAGAGGCCAGGGCGGAGTCCGAGCCCTGGGGTCGGGCGAAGCGGAGCTCGTCGTCTTTTGGGGCTGAGCCCGAGTCCGAGCCCTGGGTCGGGCGGAGCGGAGTTCGCCGTCTTCCGGGTCTTAGCCCGAGTCCGAGCCCTGGGTCGGGCGGAGCGGAGTTCGTCGTCTTCTGGGGCTGAGCCCGAGTCCGAGCCCTGGGTCGGGCGGAGCGGAGTTCGCCGTCTTCCGGGTCTTAGCCCGAGTCCGAGCCCTGGGTCGGGCAGAGCGGAGTTTGCCGTCTTCCGGGTCTTAGCCCGAGTCCGAGCCCTGGGTCGGGCGGAGCGGAGTTCGCCGTCTTCCGGGGCTTAGCCCGAGTCCGAGCCCTTGGTCGGGCGGAGCGGAGTTCGCCGTCTTCCGGGGCTTAGCCCGAGTCCGAGCCCTGGGTCGGGCGGAGCGGAGTTTCCTATGGCGCCTTTGGCAAGGCCTGACTGCCTGTCAGACTCACTCTGTCGAGTGGCACTGCAGTCGGAGTGGCGCAGGCGGCGCTGTCCTTCTGTCAGACCGGTCAGTGGAGCAGCGAAGTGACGGCGGTCACTTCGGCTCTGCCGGGGGGCGCGCGTCAGGATAAAGGTGTCAGGCCACCTTTGCGTTAAATGCTCCTGCGACTCGGTCGGTCCGTGCGGCGATTTAGTCAGGGTTGCTTCTCAGCGAAGGCAAGGCCTCGGGCGAGCCGGAGATATGTCCGCCGTTAAAGGGGGGCCTCGGGCGAGACAGAAATCTCTCGGGGTCGGCTGCCCTTGTCCGAGGCTAGGCTCGGGCGAGGCGTGATCAAGTCGCTCGTATGGACTGATCCCTGACTTAATCGCACCCATCAGGCCTCTGCAGCTTTATGCTGATGGGGGTTACCAGCTGAGAATTAGGCGTCTTGAGGATACCCCTAATTATGGTCCCCGACAAATACCGTAAACCATAAAAATCAAGACAAGAGGCCCAGCAGGCGTTCCCCCACATTTGGTGTCCGCTTGCATGGGTGCTTGTGCACCAGGCCGGTGGTGGAGGCTGTAGAGTGACCGAAGTAGTGCAAGAGTGCCCCTAAACATTTACAGGAATACAAGAGCGTTCACCGTTGAACACAATCTCAACCATTCCCCCCCTCTTAAATCACCCCCTCATAATTTCTATTCATATTTAAATACATCTCCCTCAATTATTATTCACTCTATTTCATCCTCCCTTTAAACATCCCCTATTCAGATCCCCTTTTCTTTTTAACTCGGTTATTTAACTTTTTTTACATCAGTTTTGTAGTTTTAAAAATACTACCATACTTGTGGTACATAATATATATTGTCGGCAAGTAACTAAATTTAAAAACAGTTAATTTCATAGTTAAATGTACTGATTAGCGGAAGAGAGATATTAGAGCTCCCCCTTCCGCAGTAGGCGCAAGCGCTCTCACCCTCGCGATAGGGCGCACACGGGGCACCGTTGAAGCGGCACGTGGCATGATTTGCACTAGTAAAAACATGTTTTCGTTGGTGGTTCCTTGAATCAGGTCGGCCATTTTATTTCACTGCCGTTTGATAACCAGAACCACTTATAAAAATTAGACTTCGTAGTAGGCATAGAACTTTTTCTACTAATATGTTAAAGTATATCTTAGAAATACACAAGCTTTCACTTCTTTTTGATTGATATATTTACCTTGGCCAAACAAACTCATGTTCACGTGTAAGAAAAATTATTTACTTTTTTCTCATTCATCTAATGGTGTAATTTGTCTTTTGTTGATACTTTATTTAGGACATGGCTCACTTTTATAATTGTCTCACCCACCATTCTTTAGATAATCATGTTGTCTCTAACACGATATTGACCAACTGATCAGTTAGACTGTGGTTTTTTATCTCAGCAATCCTATTGGATTATGGTTAGTATGATGATGTCCTCTCATGAATAATATTGTGCTCCATACAAAACTTAGAAAACTCACTTGAGAAATATTCTCACATGTGATCATACCATAATTATTTAATTTTCTTCTCAAGTTGATTTTTTACCTCAACTTTATAGATCTTAAAATGACGTAATGTTTCATCTTTTTAATTTTAACAAGCACATTTAGCAAAATCTACTGCAATTATCTATGAACATCATGAAGTACTTTTTGCCAACTTTGGCCGCCATTTATTTTCACCTCGATGTAATTCATGTTTTGACAAATTGTTTTTATGGGAATATTAGAATAAGACTAATAATACAATATTTTGTTGGCTATATGTGCACTTCCAACTCATATGCATGACTGTTTATTATACATTAGTTAGTGTTTAAATATAATATAAGTGAATTGACTATCTCTTCCTAACAATTTAAACTTTGTGGTTGAATTGGTTGGTGTATACAACTTAGGGTCTGCTTGTGCTAGGAAGCACCTAGTTTTTAAGTACTAGTTTATGAAAACTGAGGTGGTTCTAAACATACTAGTTTATACAAATTAGATTCTCGGTTTCTTACGAACCAAGAAGCTACCCTCTCCTAGCTAAAACTAGTTTATGAAAATTGAGGTGGTTCCAAACACAATAAACAAGTTTTTTTATAAACTAGTTTCTAGAAACTAGATAGAAATCTGATTCTTAAAAACTAGTTTGCTTCCAAACAGGGTCTTAGAAAACTCTAAGAGACTCTCTATATTATTCCTAATGGGTATAAATAGAGATTTTAAAAAAATATACACTCCAACAGCTTATTTAAATGGTTATTTAAATATAGTCATCTTATATTTCGGGATTCTTGTTATCCAAAGATAGATAACGTGAATGGTTTTCTAGAGTACAAACAAGATATAGAAAAATTGTTGGTGATTGAAAAGAAGTAGAAAGCGATTTTATGTAAATGACTCCCCAAATGATAATTTAGAGAGCGAAATTTAGAAAGACTCTTGGAAATAATCTTAATATGGTATCAAAGCAAAAGGTCTCGAGTTTGAATCATAGTTAGCATAATTAAAAGTAAAATAATTGTTGTTTATTCATATTCCATATTTTGAGACCTAAAAGAGGTTCGGCATTATGAGGAATGTTGAAATATAATATAAGTGAATTGCTCATATTTTTTCTACCCGCATAATGTTTTGGTTGAATTAGTCGGTACATACAACTTAATAGTTAACTTAATAGTTAGATTATCTCTAAACTGCTTGCACGTTTTCTTAAATTTATAGCCTATTTATCTTCTTTCTTCTTCGTTTTATTATACAGCCCACTTACAACCCTTAACTCGATCTGTACCCTCTATTATAGTGGTTATTATTTGTGATATTTTTAACGTACGGTGCTTTGAGCAAGGCAGCTGAAGATCTTGGCTAATTGGGCAACAAGCTCGATCCTGCCGTTTTATGAAAAACAAATTAAAAAAACGGACGAGAGACATGTAGTAGTACAAAACATGCTGCATTCCTGTTTGAAAAGCCGAGATCTATCTCTACCAAATACAGCCACAAGAAAATAAAAAGCAGAAAGAAACAGGGGAAACTTGCCGCTCGCAACGGCATGCATGCGCGCCCACCCGCCCCGTGCTCCCATGCCGACGACGGGCGGCGGCGGCGGCGAGCGAGCGAGCGCCTTGGCCCTCGCGCTGGACAGCGAAACGGTGACAAACAAAGCGGGACAACGATCGATGGAGACGCCACGAGAGAATCTCACTGGGATACGCATCGGAACAGGCGGTAGCCACACAGCCGAGACAGCGATGCATGGGGCAGATAGCTACTAGCTCTCGTCTTCTTCGCCATGCCTTTCGTTCGTTGGCTCGTGGCTCACGCCGACCTCGCCCCACCGACCTCTCACGTTCACGTCTCGCCGTATATAGATGACCGGTCGATCGAGGCGATGATTCAGCCGTGGTGAAAAGAGAAAGCAGGAGGAATGACGAAGAAGAAGAAGAACGCGTGACCGAGGAAGAGCAAAGACAAGAACTTGTAGAAAAGGCACGGACGACAGCAACGCTTCCGGGTTCGGGCTCCCCGGTGCACTAGCTAGCGTCGCTGCCTTGTGTGCAAATCCGGATCAGACCAGTGATGCAATGCAAATGCAGCTACCCAACGGTAACTCGCTAAGAGGAAGGCTAATAATATTGCCGATTGTTGGATGCAAATGCAAGGATGGTTACAGTCAGCCTTTTAACTTATATATAATAATCTATACTATATTGAAAGCACACATACGTTATTTTTTTACAAATAACCCCCTCACATAAACCACACCTCTACATATAAAGGGTCAAACAACGATCCGGCACGGGCCCGCTAGGCCAGGCACGACACACTGGCTGCTGACATGTCATTTATTTGGTTAAATCAGCGTAAAATATTAAAAAAGTGATACAGGAGCTGGGGTTTGAACTCACACCCTATAATAGAAGAAGGGTGAGAGATACTGAGTGAAGCTGTCTAACCAGTAGAACATCATGCTCAGGTTTTTATAAATTGTACATATGTATATATGTTTTTTGTAAAATAAAAAATAATCGTGCCGGATCAGCACTATGGGTCGAGGCTACGACCCAAGCACCGCACGACGCTCGTGCCGGGTTGCCACATGCACTATTAAATAAGTCGTACCTCAGGCCGGCTCACCAGACACGACCCATTTGGCCATCTATACCTCCGCACGGTAATGATGGTCCTCGTCTCAGTTGCCACCACCTCGTTCACCATCCTGCTTCTTTTCTCTTCCCCCTCGTGCCTCCACCTTCGCACCACCACATTCTCGGCAGAGGGCGTAGGAGCAGACGCCTCCTCCCAGTATGTATTTGTCTGACACCAGTCTCGACACCGACTCGCGCAGTGGCTATTGCATGTCCACGAGGATGTTTCACATCATGCGCACATCATCGTTTTTGCCGTCGTCGGACGTCCTATTCGTCTTCCCGACCTTTGTCCTGTTCTTCCTCCCCAACCTGCTGCCCCCGCCCGCGGTCGCAGCCGCGAGCCGACCGACGCTCGTCGACGCGGGTACGAGACGAGTCGGTCATGCTCCTGGCCATTCTCTGTGCGTGCCGTCGAGGAGGAGATGGTGGCGCCTGCCACATTTAGGTTATCTTGGCGATGAGGAGTCTAGGTCTGAGATATTGGACAACCAAGGACTGTAGCGTAGCAGCAGTCGGCATATGTTATGGAGTTGGTGGTGGTGTTGTGTCGCTTCGGCGGGTCTAGGGTTGGGGAGACACTTGCACTCTCTCGCCCTTCTCGGACTGACGCCTGATGTGGGTACCTCTCGGTTTGGAGCTGCTCCGGCTGGGCTTCTTTTCCTGCCTCTTGGAAGTGAGGGGTGAGGGATGAGGTCTCTGATTTGCTGCCTATGATACCCGTGCGTTCATAAAACATATTATGTGAAGAGCAGAGATAATCAATAAAAACATTGAGATCTTTTTGGTGGATAGTTTATGTGGGTATTATTGTGAGCCGTCGCAACGCACGGACAACCGACTAGTATGTATAACAGTTGTCTCTTCAGTATTAATGTATGATCCATTTATCTCTCTCGTAAGGTTCTTTTTGTTCTCATGTCTTTTTTAACAGAAAGGGATATACCTCCTATTTATTAGGAAATAGGAAGCCACAGACACAAGTTCAACGATTATGACTCATATAGCACTTATGACCCAAAATTAGCTAACCTATTCAGAACAATTATTCTGAACAAGTAACAACAAACAACTAAGAAGTCTGTCGGGTACTGTAATTAGCGGTACCCCCAACACTCCTAAGCACGGCTGGTAACCACCCTCAGCACAAACTGCAAAGACTGATGGGCACGGTTCAGGTCAAGACCTCGTCTATCAAGGGACGCAATCTCGCCTCGCTCGAGCCCGGCCTCGGGCAAGAACCATAGTCCCAGACGAGTTCACACCTCGCCCGAGGGCCTTCTCAAGCAGTGGGCGCACCCTCGACTCGCCTGAAGCCCAGCTCGGGCAGGCTTCATCGAGAAGCAACCTTGGCCAAATCGCCTTACCAACCGACCACGTCGCAGGCGCATTCAATGCGAAGATCACCTGACACCTTATCCTGACACGCGCGCCTCAGTCGGCAAGGTCGAAGTGACCGAAGTCACTTCGCCCTTTCACTGACCGATCTGACAGGAAAACAGCGCCGCTCGCCCCGCTCCGACTGCTGCGCCAACCACCCGGGTAAGGCTCACAGCAGCCGAGTTCAGCCTCGGGCGCAACAGGAAGCTCCGCCTCGCCCGACCTTAGGCCTCGGCCTCGGGAGGAGGTCTCCGCCTCGCCCGACCTCAAGACTCGGCCTCAGCCTCGGCCTCGGGAGGAATCGCGTCCTCGCCCGACCCCGACCTCGACCTCGGGAGAAGTCTCCGCCTCGCCCGACCTTGGGCTTGGACCGACCGTGCCACAGGGGATACATCATTACCCTACCCCTAGCTAGCTCAGGCTACGAGGGAACAAGACCGGCGTCCCATCTGGCTCGCCCCGGTAACAGGTAATGATGGCTCCCCGCGTGCGTCCATGACGTCGGTGGTTCTCAGCCCCCTACGGAAGCAAGGAGACGTCAGCAGGATCCCAGTCGCACCGCCACCTGTGCTTCTACAGGGCTCAGGCGCTTCTCCGACGGTCACGTTATCGCGTACACAGGGCTCAAGCACTTCTCCGATAGCCATGTTGGCATGTACACAGGGCTCAGACACTTCTCTGCCAGACACGTTAGCGCATAGCTACACCCCCCATTGTACATCTGGACCCTCTCCTTGCATCTATAAAAGGGAGGTCTAGGGCCTTCCTGCGGAGGGGTCGCGCGGGGGGACGAGCTAACGAACAAGCTCACTCTCTCTCTCTCGCGACGCTTGTAACCCCTACTACGAGCACCCCCGGTGCGAGATAATACAAGCCGCATTTCCCCTTTATGTTCCATCTTGCGCCAACCCATCTGGGCAGGGGCACGCAACGATAAATTCACTGGTCGGCTCGGTTGAGGGTCCCCGGGGTATGAAACGCCGACAGTTGGCGCGCCAGGTAGGGGCCTGCTGCATGTTAACGAACACCTTCCCGTTGAGTTCCAGATGGGTAGTCTTCAGCAACCTCTTCAGCCGGGGACGCTGCTCCGCTTCGGGAGTCTCGAGTTCATGTCCCTCGACGGCAGCTACGACATGATACTCCTCCCCCCGCGGCGCGACAGTAACAACGACGGACATCAGCTCGCCCGGCGGCGGTGAACTCGACGACGTCTTCCCCCCGTGGCGGAAGAGCAGCATCCGGGTTTGCCCCGCCACCCTCCTCGCCGCAGGAGGAGGAGACGGGGCAACCGTGGCTAGACAGGAGGCGGCACCTCGTCCGCTGTTGGTCCAGAGCGAGTCAACAACGCCGGCACCCCAGCGGGGGACATGTCGGGCGTAGTGCTCGCACCTGAGACAACGATGGATGTCGTTTCCCCGCAACGTGCCAACCCTAAGCGGACTGATGACGCCAGCACTCTCGTGAAGGACTTGTTGGACATTAACCTCGTACCTGAGATGACGGTGCATTCCATCCCCGACGTGACTTCACCACCGTCCATCGATCAAAAGGTACCGTCTGTTTTCCACCCTGTGCCTTTTAGATTCAGCTTCGATCCACCAAACAACCCCGCTTCAGTGAGCGCTTTCGTAAAGGCATATCCTAACCTTCTGGAGTACCAAATGTGGTCATCATGGGACCGATTGACGGCCGTCTCAACCTATGGGCCCCGGGTTCCGAGGAAGAAGACGACCCCGACTCCGGTTGGGATTTCTCCGGGCTCCGTGATCCCGGTGCCATGCGAGACTTCATGACCGCATGTGACTACTGCCTCTCCGGTTGCTCTAACGATGGCCACAGCCTTGACAACGAAGGTTGTGGCCCAAGTCGCGAATGTTTCCACGTCGATTTGGGGGATCGCGACGAAGGCAACCACCTCGGTATGCCGGAGGATGACGACCCCCTGTGCCTGCTTCTCGCGTTGACATCCCGCGGGAGCTAGCTGTGGTCCCAGTCCCTGCGACAACAACCTCATCATCCGCAACCTCCCCCTGTTCCTCTCCGACGCTGCCCGAGCATGGCTGGAGCATCTGCCTCCTGCGCAGATCTCCGACTGGGACGACCTGGTCAAGGCCTTCGCGGGAAACTTCCATGGTACGTACGTGCGCCCTGGGAACTCCTGGGATCTCCGAAGCTGCCGCCAACAGCCAGGGGAATCCCTGCAAGAGTACATCCGACGGTTTTCAAAGCAGCGCACCGAGCTGCCCAACATCACCGACTCGAACGTCATCGGGGCGTTCCTCGCTGACACCACGTGCCGAGACCTGGTGAGCAAACTGGGGCGCAAGACTCCCACCAAGGCGAGCGAATTGACGGACATAGCCACCAAGTTTGCCTCTGGTCAGGAGGCGGTCGAGGCCATCTTCCAGAAGGACAAGCAGCCTCAGGAGAGGCAGAAGGAAGACGTCCCCGAGGCGTCCGCCCAGCGTGGCACGAAGAAGAAGGCCAAGAAGAAGTCGCAGCGAAGCGCGACGCCGCTGACGCAGATCTTGTCACTGCGGCCGAGCACAGGAACCCTCATAAGCCTCCCGGAGGGGCCAACCTGTTCGACAAGATGCTCAAGGAGTCGTGCCCCTACCACCAGGGTCCCGTCAAGCACACCTTTGAAGAATGTGTCATGCTCCGGCGCTACTTCCATAAGGCCGGGCCCCCGGCGGAAGGTGGCAAGGACCAAGGCAACAACAAGAAGGAGGGCGACAAGGAAGAGGAGTTCCCAGAGGTCCACGACTGCTTCATGATATACGGTGGGCAAGTGGCGAATGCCTCGGCTCGGCACCGCAAGCAGGAGCGCCGGGAGGTCTGCTCGGTGAAGGTGGCGGCGCCAGTCTACCTAGACTGGTCCGACAAGCCCATCACCTTCGACCAAGGCGACCATCCCGACTGCATGCCGAGCCCAGGAAGGTACCCGCTCGTTGTCGGTGTCGGTGCCAAGGTCCTCATGGAAGGTACCCCAACTGCGTGCCGGTGCCAAGGTCCTCATGGATGGAGGCAGCAGCCTCAACATCATCTATGCTGAGACCCTTGGGCTCTTGGAGATCGATCTGTCCACGATCCTGGCCGGTGCGGCGCCCTTTCACGGGATTGTCCCCGGAAAGCGCGTCCTGCCCCTTGGGCAACTCGATTTGCCTGTCTGTTTCGAAACACCCTCCAACTTCCGCAGGGAAACCCTCACGTTCGAGGTGGTCGAGTTCCGAGGGACCTGCCACACGGTGCTAGGGAGACCGTGCTACGCCAAGTTCATGGCCGTCCCCAACTACACGTACCTCAAGCTCAAGATGCCAGGCCCTAACGGGGTCATCACCGTCGGATCCACGTACCGACATGCGTACGAATGCGACGTGGAGTGCGTGGAGTACGCTGAGGCCCTCGCCGAGTCCGAGGCCCTCATCACCGACCTAGAGTGCCTCTCCAAGGAGGTGCCTGATGCGAAGCGCCACGCCGACAACTTCAAACCGGCTGAGGCGGTTAAGTCCGTCACTCTCGACCCCAGCAACGACGCCTGCAAGCAAGTCCGGATCGGCTCCGAGCTTGACCCCAAATAGGAAGCAGTGCTCATCGACTTTCTCCGCGCAAACGCCGAAGTTTTTGCGTGGAGTCCCTCGGACATGCCCGGCATACCAAGGGATGTCGTTGAGCACTCACTGGACATCCGAGCCGGTGCCCGACCCATGAAGCAGCATCTGCGCCGTTTCGACGAAGAAAAGCGCAGAGCCATAGGCGAGGAGATCCACAAGCTGATGGCTGCAGGGTTCATCAAAGAGGTATTCCATCCCGAATGGTTAGCTAACCCTGTGCTTGTGAAAAGAAAGGTGGGAAATAGAGGATGTGCGTCGACTACACCGAGTTGAACAAAGCATGTCCGAAGGTTCCCTACCCTCTGCCTCGCATCGATCAAATTGTGGACTCCACTGTTGGGTGCGAAACCCTGTCATTCCTCGACGCCTATTCAGGTTATCACCAAATCAAGATGAAAGAGTCCGACCAGCTCGCGACTTCTTTCATCACACCTTTTGGCATGTATTGTTATACTACTATGCCATTTGGCTTGAGGAATGCAGGTGCAACATACCAAAGGTGCATGAACCACGTGTTCGGGGAGCACATCGGCTGAACGGTCGAGGCTTACGTCGATGACATCGTTGTCAAGACGAGGAAAGCCTCCGACCTCCTCTCCGACCTTGAAACGACATTCAAGTGTCTGAGAGCGAAGGGCGTGAAGCTCAACCCCAAGAAGTGTGTCTTCGGAGTTCCCCGAGGCATGCTCCTGGGGTTCATCGTCTCCGAGCGGGGCATCGAGGCCAACCTGGAGAAAATCGCGGCCATCACCAACATGGGGTCTATCAAAGATTTGAAAGGAATACAGAGGGTCATGGAATGCCTTGCGGCTCTGAGCCGCTTCATCTCGCGCCTCGGCAAGAAAGGATTACCCTTGTATCGCCTCTTAAGGAAGGCCGAGCGCTTCACTTGGACCCCCGAGGCCGAGGAAGCCCTCAGAAAATTAAAGGCACTCCTTACAAATGCGCCCATCTTGGTGCCCCCCGCTACGGGAGAAGCCCTCTTGATCTACGTAACCGCAACCACTCAGGTGGTTAGCGCCGCGATCGTAGTCGAGAGACGAGAAGAAGGGCATGCACTGCTCGTCTAGAGGTCGGTCTACTTCATGAGTGAGGTGCTATCCGAGACCAAGATCCGCTACCCACAAATCCAGAAGCTACTGTATGCAGTAATTCTGACACGGCGAAAGTTGCGACACTACTTCGAGTCTCATCCGGTGACTGTGGTGTCATCCTTCCCCCTGGGGGAGATCATCCAGTGCCGAGAGGCCTCGGGTAGGATAGCAACGTGGGCAGTGGAACTCATGGGCGAGATAATTTCGTTCGCTCCTCGGAAGGCCATAAAATCCCAAGTCTTGGCGGACTTCGTGGCTGAATGGGTCGACACCCAATTGCCGACAGCCCCAATCCAACCCAAACTTTGGACCATGTACTTCGATGGGTCGCTGATGAAAACAGGGGCAGGTGCGGGCCTGCTCTTCGTTTCACCCCTCGGAAAGCATCTTCGCTACGTGATTCGCCTCCATTTCCCGGCGTCAAACAACGTGGCCGAGTACGAGGCTTTGGTTAACGGGCTGCGCATCGCCATCGAGCTCGGGGTTTGGCGCCTCGATGCTCGTGGCGACTCGCAGCTTGTCATTGACCAAGTCATGAAGAACTCCCACTGCCGCGGCTGGAAGATGGAGGCCTACTGTGACGAAGTTCGGCGCCTGGAAGACAAGTTCTACGAGCTGGAGCTCAACCATATCGCTTGGCGGTACAACGAGACTGCGGATGAGCTAGCAAAAATAGCCTCCGGACGTCTTCTCTAGAGACATACATCAACCCTCCGTCAAGATTGACGACACACCTGAGCCCGAGGAGGCCTCGGCCCAGCCCTAGGTACCCTCGGCCACCGAGGGTGAGGCCCTGCGCGTCGAGGGAGAGTGGAATGGGGTCACGCCAAACCCGAACTGGTAGGCCCTGTATATGGAATATCTCCTCCCTGGAGAGCTGCCCCTCGACAAGGCCGAAGCTCGGCGACTGGAGCGGCACGCCAAGTCGTTTGTCTTACTGGGTGATGAAAAGGAGCTCTACCACCGCAGCCCCTCGGGCATTCTCCAACGATGCATATCCGTCGCCGAAGGACAAGAGCTGTTGCAAGAGATACACTCGGGGGCTTGCGGTCACCATGCACCACCTCGGGCCCTCGTCGGAAACGCTTTCCGACAAGGTTTCTACTGGCCAACCGCGGTGGCCGACGCCACTAGGATTGTACGCTCCTGCCAAGGGTGTCAATTCTACGCAAGATAGACGCACCTACCCGCTCAGGCCCTGCAGACAATACCCATCACCTGGCCGTTTGCCGTGTGGGGTCTGGACCTCGTCGGTCCCTTGCAGAAGGCACCCGGGGGCTTCTCGCACCTGCTGGTCGCCATCGACAAATTCTCCAAGTGGATCGAGGTCCGACCCTTAACCAGCATCATGTCCGAGCAGGCAGTGGCGTTCTTCACAAACATCATCCATCGCTTTGGGGTCCCGAACTCCATCATCATCGACAATGGCACGCAGTTCACTAGGAAGAAGTTCCTGGACTTCTGCGAGGACCACCACATCCGTGTGGACTGGGCCGCCGTAGCTCACCCCATGACGAATGGGCAGGTGAAGCGTGCCAATGGTATGATTTTGCAGGGACTTAAACCGAGGATCTACAACGACCTCAACAAGTTTGGCAAGCGGTGGATGAAAGAGCTACCCTCGGTGGTCTAGAGTCTAAGGACGACGCCAAGCCGAGCCACGGGTTTCTCGCCGTTCTTTCTAGTCTATGGGGCCGAGGCCGTCCTACCCACGGACTTAGAATACGGTTCCCTGAGGACAAAGGCGTACGACGACCGAAGCAACCAGACTAGCCGAGAATATTCATTGGACCAGCTGGAAGAGGCTTGGGACGTGGCCTTACTACACTCGATGCGGTATCAACAGTCTCTGTGACGCTACCACGCTCGAATGGTTCGGCCCCGAGGCTTCCAGGTGGGAGACTTGGTACTTCGGCTACGACAAGACGCCCGAGGACGCCACAAGCTTACTCCCCCCTAGGAAGGGCCGTTCATCATCGCCAAGATTTTGAAGCCGGGGACATACAAGCTGGCCAACGATCAAGGCGAGGTCTACAACAATGCCTGGAACATCCAACAGCTACGTCGCTTCTACCCTTAAAATATTTCAAGTCGTTCATGTACCTCGTTTTTTCTTTACATACGTAAATAAAGTCTAACCGTCAAGGAAGGATCAGCCTTGCCTCGGCAAAGCCCGACCCTCCCTCGGGGGCTAGAAGGGGGGAACCCCCTCTGCGTCAAAATTTTCCTCGAAAAAGTTTTCTACCAAGAAAAGTTTTCTACCAAAACGACTTTCGACTATATCGATAACGGAGCCCTGAAAACGATGAGAGGGACCTTGAGCGGCAAGGCCGACCGAGCCGAGGGACTCCTACGCCTCCGGGATACGGATACCTAACTCATCACCTTCCGCCAAAAGTGACTCACGCTCGGATAAGCGGTTCTGTTGTCGAACAAGTCCTAAACACTCGGGTAGAAAACGACTTTCGTGCTTTCGACTATATCGATAGCAGGGTCCTAAAAACGACGAGAGTACACGTAAGTGGCAAGGCCAACCGAGCCGAGGGACTCCTACTCCTCTGGGATACGGATACCTCACTCATCACCTTCCGTGAAAAGTAACTCACACTCGGATAAGCGATCCTGCTACCGAACAAGTCCTAACGCTCGGGTAGAAAACGACTTTCGTGCCTTCTCGACTATATCGATAACAGAATCCTACAACCGAATGAGAGAGCACATAAGCGGCAAGGCCGACCGAGCCGAGGGACTCCTACGCCTCCGAGATACGGATACCTCACTCATCACCTTCTGCGAAAAGTAACTCTCGCTCGGATAAGCGATTCTGTTACCGTCGAACAAGTCCTAATGCTTGAAACGAGAGGAAAGGAAACACAGCTTTATAATCCGGCGTTAAAATGTTTAGGCCCCAGCTGCCGCGAAAAACATACGCATACTACAGACAAACTGTTCCTGCAGGTTCAGACATCGGCAGGGGGAGGAGCAACACCCTCGGCGACGTTTCTGAAAGGGAAATGTGCCCTTGGGCCATTTCTAAGTATTTTGGTGATTGTGTGCCAACACAAGTGGACTAATGTTAATCTATGCAAAGTGATGGATAAAGTGCAAATCAAGTAAAAAGGTATGTTTCTAAGACTTAGTACATTGTTTTGGAGACTAATGTATTGTGTCTAAGTGCTGGAAACAGGAGAAATCACGTTGGAAAAGAGACGACTTTGTTCAGCCATAGACTGCTCGGTCTGGGTGCACCGGACTGTCCGGTGGTGCACCGGACAGTGTCCGGTGCGCCAGGCCTGCGTCTGTCAACTGGCTGCTCTCGGGAATCAATTAACGGTGTACGGCTATAAATCACCGGACTGTCCGGTGGTGCACCGGACTGTCCGGTGAGCCAACAGTCGGCCGGGCCAACGGTCGGCCGCATAATCCGCATGCGACGCGTGGCAAGAGCCAACGGTCAGAAGGGGCACCGGACTGTCCGGTGTGCACCGGACAGTGTCCGGTGCGCCAACGGCTCCAAAGCGCCAACGGTCGGCTTCGCCAAAGAAGGAAAGAAATCTGCACCGGACAGTGTCCGGTGGTTCACCGGACTGTCCGGTGCACCAGGCGACAGAAGGCAAGAATTGCCTTCTTGAAATGCTCTCAACGGCTCCTAGCTGCCTTGGGGCTATAAAAGGGACCCCTAGGCGCATGGAGGAGCACACCAAGCATTCCTTGAGCATTGTTGATCACTCACACTTCATTCTTGCGCACTTGTTCGACATTCTTAGTGATTTTGAGCTCTGTTCTAGTGAGAACCTTGAGATATTGTCTTGAGCTCAAGTCTTGATCTTGTGTGTGCGTATTTGCTGTGGTTTTGAGTGTGTTGCTTCCCTCCCTTACTCTAGTGCTTCATTGAGATTCTTATTGTAAGGGCGAGAGACTCCAAGTTGTGGAGATTCCTCGCAAACAGGAAAAGAGTAAAGTAAAGAAGAACACCATGGTATTCAAGTTGATCATTTGATCACTTCAGAGGAGTTGAGTGCAACTCTCATCCGTTGGGACGCCACAATGTGGAGTAGGCAAGTTTTGTACTTGGCCGAACCACGGGATAAATCCTCGTGTCTCTTGTGCTTGTCTTTATTGTGTCTATTGTGATTCACAAGAGCTCTCCTCTCTACTCACTTGATTTCAGTGTTCTAACTCTTAATCAAGTTTGTGGTGTTAAGTTTTAAGTTTTACAGGATCACCTATTCACCCCCCTCTAGGTGCTCTCAATTGGTATCAGAGCCGTTCTCTTCAAGAAAGGGACTAATCGCCCGAAGAGATGGATCCTAGGGGCAAGGGGATGGTGGTCAATGATAAGGAAAAGGAGTCCTTCGTCAATGATCCAAAAGATGACAAGCCTACTGACTCGGGCTCAAGCCACAAAAGAAAAGACGCTAAGAAGAAGAAAACAAGGCGCATCAAGGAGATCGTCTACTACGACGACAGCGACGAGTCCTCTTCTTCCCAAAAGGACGACGACAACTACGAGAAAAAGAAACGGTCAATTCAAACTTTTCTTTTGATTATTCTCGTATTCCGCAAAATACAAATGCTCATTTACTCTCCATTCCACTTGGTAAACCTCCTCACTTTGATGGAGAGGACTACGGATTTTGGAGTCACAAAATGCGTAGTCACTTGTTCTCTCTCCATCCAAGCATATGGGAGATAGTAGAGAGTGGAATGCAATTGATAGTACTGATAGTCCCACATTTATCAATGAGCAAATTCACAAAAATGCACAAGCTACTACTGTTCTTCTAGCATCTTTGTGCAGGGATGAATACCATAAGGTGAGCGGCTTGGATAACGCCAAAAAGATTTGGGACACCCTCAAGATCTCTCATGAGGGAAATGACGTCACCATGCTCACCAAGATGGAGTTATTGGAGGGCGAACTTGGGAGATTCGCAATGATCAGGGGCGAGGAGCCAACCCAAACATACAACCGGCTCAATACCCTCGTCAACAAAATAAGGAGCTATGGAAGCACGCGATGGACGGACCACGACGTCGTCCGCCTAATGCTAAGGTCTTTTACTATCCTTGATCCACATCTTGTGAACAATATTCGTGAGAATCCTAGGTACACCAAGATGACGCTCGAGGAGATACTTGGAAAGTTCGTAAGCGGGCGGATGATGATCAAGGAGGCTAGATACGTTGATGATGCGTTGAATGGCCCAATCCATGAGCCTCAAACCGTGGCTCTCAAAGCAACGAGGAGCAAGGAGGCGCTACCTAGCAAGGTGGCACAAGTCGAGGCGGTGGGGCTCAATGAAGAAGAGATGGCCCTCATCATCAAGCATTTCAAGACAGCGCTAAGGGGTCGCAAGGAGCATCCCAACAAGACCAAAACGAAGGCGAAGCGCTCATGCTTCAAATGTGGTAAGATTGGTCACTTCATCGCTAATTGTCCCGATAATGATAGTGACCAGGAACAAGGGAACAAGAGGGAAAAGAAGAAGGCTTACAAGAAGGCTAAGGGCGAGGCACACCTTGGAAAGGAGTGGGACTCGGATTGTTCGTCGTCCGACTCCGACAACGAAGGACTCGCCGCCACCGCCTTCAACAAGTCGGCCCTCTTCCCCAATGAGCATCACACCTGCCTCATGGCAAAGGAAAAGAAGTTAAGCACTCGTGATACTAGTACTTACGTTTCCTCAAGTGATGAAGAATCTAGCGATAATGAAATAGACTATTCATGTTTATTCAAGGGCCTAGATAGAACTAAGGTAGATAAGATTAATGAATTAATTGATGCCTTGAATGATAAAAATAGGTTATTAGAAAAGCAAGAGGATCTTTTGTATGAAGAACATGATAAGTTTGTAGAGGCACAAAAATCCCTTACTTTAAAAATTAAAAGAAATGAAATGCTTTCTTGTGAATTATCTACATGTCATGACTCTATTTCTAGCTTAAAGAGCATAAATGATGATTTGAGTGCTAAGTTAGAAATAGCTAATAAATCTTGTGTAGAACATGTTGTAATTTGCACTAGGTGTAAAGATTTTAATGTTGATGCTTGTAGTGAACACCTAGTTTGCATTTCTAAACTAAATGATGAAGTAGCTAGTCTTAATGCTCAACTTAAGACTAGCAAAAATGATTTTGATAAACTAAAATTTGCAAGGGATGCCTACATGGTTGGTAGACACCCCTCAATTAAGGATGGGCTTGGCTTCAAGAGGGAAGCCAAGAACTTGACAAGTCAAAAGGCTTCCATCTCCGCCAAGGAGAAAGGGAAGGCCCCTATGGCTAGTAGTGTTCAAAGGAACCATGCTTTCATGTATCATGATAGGAGACATTCTAGGAATGTTGATAGAAGTTATGATGCTTTTGATTCTCATGCCATGATTGCTTCTAGTTCTTCTATTATGCATGATAGAAATGTGGCTAAAAGAAATATTGTTCATGTTCCTAGGAAAGTAATGAATGAACCTTCTACAATTTATCATGCTTTAAATGCTTCCTTTGCTATTTGTAGAAAGAATAAGAAGGTGGTTGCTAGAAAGTTACGGGCAAAATGCAAGGGAGATAAAACTTGCATTTGGATCCCTAAGGCTATTTTTACTAACCTTGTAGGACCCAACAAGAGTTGGGTACCTAAGACCCAAGCCTAAATTGCCTTGCAGGTTTATGCATCCGGGGGCTCAAGCTGGATTATCGAGAGCAGATGCACAAACCACATGACGGGGGAAAAGAGTATGTTCTCTTCCTACGTCAAGAACAAGGATCCCCAAAATTCAATCATATTCGGTGATGGGAACCAAGGCAAGGTGAAAGGGTTAGGAAAAATTGCTATTTCATCCGAGCACTCTATTTATAATGTGTTCTTAGTTGAGTCGCTTGGATATAACTTGTTGTCTGTGAGTCAACTTTGTAATATGGGATATAACTGTTTTTTCACAAATGTAGATGTGTCTGTCTTTAGAAGAAGTGATGGTTCATTAGCTTTTAAGGGTGTACTAGACGGCAAACTTTATTTAGTTGATTTTGCAAAAGAGGAGGCCGGTCTAGATGCATGCTTAATTGCTAAGACTAGCATGGGCTGGCTGTGGCATCGCCGTTTAGCACATGTAGGGATGAAGAACCTTCACAAGCTTCTAAAGGGAGAACACGTGATAGGTCTAACTAATGTAACTTTCGAAAAAGATAGACCTTGTGCAGCTTGTCGAGCAGGTAAACAGGTGGGAAGCTCTCATCATGCCAAAAATGTGATGACAACATCAAGACCCCTGGAGTTACTTCATATGGACCTCTTCGGACCCGTCGCCTATCTAAGCATAGGAGGAAGTAAGTATGGTCTTGTTATAGTTGATGATTTTTCCCGCTTCACTTGGGTATTCTTTTTGCAGTATAAATCTAAAACCCAAGGGACCCTCAAGCGCTTCCTAAGGAGAGCCCAAAACGAGTTTGAGCTCAAAGTGAAGAAGATAAGGAGCGACAATGGGTCCGAGTTCAAGAACCTTCAAGTGGAGGAGTATCTTGAGGAGGAAGGAATCAAGCACGAGTTCTCCGCTCCCTACACACCACAACAAAATGGTGTGGTAGAGAGGAAGAACAGGACGCTACTAGACATGGCGAGGACGATGCTTGGTGAATTCAAGACGCCCGAACGGTTTTGGACGGAAGCCGTGAGCACGGCTTGCCACGCCATAAACCGAGTCTATCTTCATCGCCTCCTCAAGAAGACTTCATATGAGCTTCTAACCGGTAACAAACCCAATGTGTCTTACTTTCGTGTATTTGGGAGCAAATGTTACATTCTAGTGAAGAAAGGTAGGAATTCTAAGTTTGCTCCCAAAGCTGTAGAATGGTTTTTGTTATGTTATGACTCAAATACAAAGGCGTATAGAGTCTTCAATAAATCATCGGGTTTGGTTGAAGTCTCTAGCGACGTTGTATTTGATGAGACTAATGGCTCTCCAAGAGAGCAAGTTGTTGATCTTGATGATGTAGATGAAGAAGACGTTCCAACGGCCGCAATGCGCACCATGGCGATTGGAGATGTGAGGCCACTGGAACAAAAGGAGCAAGATCAACCTTCTTCCTCAACAATGGTGCAACCCCCAACTCAAGATGATGAACAGGTTCATCAAGAAGAGGCGTGTGATCAAGGGGGAGCACAAGATGATCATTTAATGGAGGAAGAAGCACAACCGGCACCTCCAACCCAAGTTCGAGCAACGATTCAAAGAAATCATCCCGTCGACCAAATATTGGGTGACATAAGCAAGAGAGTAACTACTCGTTCTAGATTAGTTAATTTTTGTGAGCATTACTCCTTTGTCTCTTCTATTGAGACTTTCAGGGTAGAGGAGGCCTTGCTAGATCCGGACTGGGTGTTGGCCATGCAAGAGGAACTCAACAACTTCAAGAGAAATGAAGTTTGGACACTGGTGCCTCGTCCTAAGCAAAACGTTGTGGGAACCAAGTGGGTGTTCCGCAACAAACAAGACGAGCACAGGGTGGTGACAAGGAACAAGGCACGACTTGTGGCAAAAGGTTATGCCCAAGTCGCAGGTTTGGACTTTGAGGAGACTTTTTCTCATGTGGCTAGGCTAGAGTCAATTCACATATTATTAGCCTATGCTACTCACCATTCTTTCAGGTTGTTCCAAATGGATGTGAAGAGCGCTTTCCTCATCGGGCCAATCAAGGAGGAGGTGTACGTGGAGCAACCCCCTGGCTTCGAGGATGAACGGTACCCCGACCACGTGTGTAAGCTCTCTAAGGCGCTCTATGGACTTAAGCAAGCCCCAAGAGCATGGTATGAATGCCTTAGAGACTTTTTAATTGCTAATGATTTCAAGGTTGGGAAAGCCGATCCAACTCTTTTTACTAAGACTTGTGATGGTGATCTTTTTGTGTGCCAAATTTATGTCGATGACATAATATTTGGTTCTACTAACCAAAAGTCTTGTGAAGAGTTTAGCAGGGTGATGACTCAAAAGTTTGAGATGTCGATGATGGGCGAGTTAAGCTATTTCCTTGGGTTCCAAGTGAAGCAACTCAAGGATGGGACCTTCATCTCCCAAACGAAGTACACGCAGGACTTGATCAAGCGGTTTGGGATGAAGGACGCCAAGCCCACAAAGACCCCAATGGGAACCGACGGACACACCGACCTCAACAAAGGAGGTAAGTCTGTTGATCAAAAGGCATACCGATCTATGATAGGGTCTTTACTTTATTTATGTGCTAGTAGACCGGATATTATGCTTAGCGTATGCATGTGTGCTAGATTTCAATCCGATCCAAGGGAGTGTCACTTAGTAGCTGTGAAGCGAATTCTTAGATACTTAGTCGCTACGCCTTGCTTCAGGATCTGGTATCCAAAGGGGTCTACCTTTGACTTGATTGGATATTCAGACTCCGACTATGCTGGATGTAAGGTCGATAGGAAGAGTACATCGGGGATGTGCCAATTCTTAGGAAGGTCCCTGGTGTCGTGGAGTTCTAAGAAACAAACCTCCGTTGCCCTATCCACTGCTGAGGTCGAGTATGTTGCCGCAGGACAGTGTTGCGCACAACTACTTTGGATGAGGCAAACCCTCAGGGACTTTGGCTACAATCTGAGCAAAGTCCCACTCCTATGTGATAATGAGAGTGCTATCCGCATGGCGGAGAATCCTGTTGAACACAGCCGCACAAAGCACATTGACATCCGGCATCACTTTTTGAGAGACCACCAGCAAAAGGGAGATATCGAAGTGTTTCATGTTAGCACCGAGAACCAGCTAGCCGATATCTTTACCAAGCCTCTAGATGAGTCGACCTTTTGCAAGCTGCGTAGTGAGCTAAATGTCTTAGATTCGCGGAACCTGGATTGATTTATAGCATACATGTGTTTTATGCCTTGATCATGTTCCTTAATACATTTTGTTATTTATTTATGGTGCTCAAGTTGTACAAGCACTCCCCGGACCTCACAAGTCCATCTGCAAGTGCTGCACATATTTAGGGGGGGATGTGCTACAACTTGACCCTTTGAGACTAACTGTGTGCTTGAGTTTGCTTAATTTAGTCTCAAAGGAGGTTTGAAAGGGAAAAGGTGGACTTGGACCATGCAAGACTTCCACTGCACTCCGATGAAAGAGTAACTAATTCCAAGTTCATCTCTGTACTCTTATTGCCTTTTTACTCTTAGTTGAAGATTTTTGTGAGGCAATGGGGTTAAAGGGCCAAGATTGATCCTATTTTGGTGCTTGATGCCAAAGGGGGAGAAAATAAGGCCAAAGCAAGAAATGGATCAGCTACCACTTGAGAATTTTGAAAATAGTAGAATAGAGATTTTGATTTGTCAAAAATCTCTTGTTTGTCTCTTATTGTCAAAAGTTGGTCTCTTGTGGGGAGAATGGTTGATTATGGGAAATAGGGGGAGTTTTTGAAATCTTTGATCAATTCTTCTTGAAACAACTCTCTTTATGTCTCAACAAGTGTGTTTGACTTAGAGATAGGGAATTGAGGTTGATTTGCAAAAACAAACCAAGTGGTGGCAAAGAATGATCAATATATGCCAAAATTGAATCAAAACAATTTTGAGTTCTCATTTGTATTGATGTTGCACTTCCTTTAGTTGCTTTTTATTGTGTTGGCATAAATCACCAAAAAGGGGGAGATTGAAAGGGAAATGTGCCCTTGGGCCATTTCTAAGTATTTTGGTGATTGTTGCCAACACAAGTGGACTAATGTTAATCTATGCAAAGTGATGGATAAAGTGCAAATCAAGTAAAAAGGTATGTTTCTAAGACTTAGTACATTGTTTTGGAGACTAATGTATTGTGTCTAAGTGCTGGAAACAGGAGAAATCACGTTGGAAAAGAGACGGCTTTGTTCAGCCATAGACTGCTCGGTCTGGGTGCACCGGACAGTGTCCGGTGGTGCACCGTACAATGTCCGGTGCGCCAGGCCAACGTCTGTCAACTGGCTGCTCTCGGGAAGCAATTAACGACGTACGACTATAAATCACCGGACTGTCCGGTGGTGCACCGGACTGTCCGGTGAGCCAACAGTCGGCCGGGCCAACGGTCGGCCGCATAATCCGCATGCGACGTGTGGCAAGAGCCAACGGTCAGAAGGGGCACCGGACTGTCCGGTGTGCACCGGACAGTGTCCGGTGCGCCAACGGCTCCAAAGCGCCAACGGTCGGCTTCGCTAAAGAAGGAAAGAAATCCGCACCAGACAGTGTCCGGTGGTGCACCGGACTATCCGGTGCGCCAGGCGACAGAAGGCAAGAATTGCCTTCTTGAAATGCTCTCAACGGCTCCTAGCTGCCTTGGGGCTATAAAAGGGACCCCTAGGCGCATGGAGGAGCACACCAAGCATTCCTTGAGCATTGTTGATCACTCACACTTCATTCTTGCGCACTTGTTCGACATTCTTAGTGATTTTGAGCTCTGTTCTAGTGAGAACCTCGAGATATTGTCTTGAGCTCAAGTCTTGATCTTGTGTGTGCGTATTTGCTGTGGTTTTGAGTGTGTTGCTTCCCTCCCTTACTCTAGTGCTTCATTGAGATTCTTATTGTAAGGGCGAGAGACTCCAAGTTGTGGAGATTCCTCACAAACGGGAAAAGAGTAAAGTAAAGAAGAACACTGTGGTATTCAAGTTGATCATTGGATCACTTGAGAGGAGTTGAGTGCAACTCTTGTCCGTTGGGACGCCACAATGTGGAGTAGGCAAGTTTTGTACTTGGCCGAACCACGGGATAAATCCTCGTGTCTCTTGTGCTTGTCTTTATTGTGTCTATTGTGATTCACAAGAGCTCTCCTCTCTACTCACTTGATTTCAGTGTTCTAACTCTTAATCAAGTTTGTGGTGTTAAGTTTTAAGTTTTACAGGATCACCTATTCACCCCCCCCTCTAGGTGCTCTCAGTTTCCACCCTCGACAGAACCTGGCCCAGCCTTAGACGGTGACACGGGCGGAAGGATCTCCACCTCGAAGGAGGATGCCAGCACCGCGCTTGGGCCCTCACGGCCAGGCTCTCCGCAAGGGCCCCGGCCCAAGCGGACGCCTCGGCTGGCCGCTCCGTCGCCTCAGCCAGCTGTCCCCCGAGGACCTCAGCCCGGCTCATGGCCTCAGCAACGTGACTCCGGGGTTGGTCCCACTCGCGGATGGCCTGGCCAAGCTCCAGCCGCCGCCGCTGCACCTCCTCGGCCTAGGAGGCCACATGCTCCTGGGCCGACGAAGCCTCTTTTCGAGCCGACTCCGCCTCTGTCCACACCGACACTGCTGCCTCCGGCTCCAGCTCATCGCAGAGCGGCTGAAGGTCCTAAAACTGAGCGAGAGAAGCCTTGAGCGGCAAGGCAGACCGAGCCGAGGGACTCCTACGCCTTCGGGATACGGATACCTCAGTCGTCACCTTCCGCACAGGCAAGTCCTAGTGCTCGAAATGAGGAAGAAACACAGCTTCATGCTCAAATACCCAAATGTTTAGGCCTTAGCAGCCACAAAGAACAAACACCCATACTCAGGGTACCATTACAAACGGGACTCCGGTTCCACTCCCGCAGGTATGAACAACCTCCACACCAGAGGGCCTGCGGGACAACAAACTCTAGGTGGCTCGCCGGCGACCGCTCCACCGGCAGCGACAACGACCTCCCCCTCGGGCAGCTAAACAGCAGCAGTGATGACCTCAGGGCAGACGCTGCTGTGAAAAGGCCCTCGCCCACGTCCCCACACGAGAGGCGAGGACAAGCCATCAAAGCCAAAGAGCCGGAGGTCCGACCGCAGGTGGCGCCGACGGTCTCATCGGCGGAGACAACCTCCTCTAGCTGCCACCACCTCAACACTGACGACAGCGGCCACCTACCCACCGACACCGCACCGGCAAATGGCAGTCGCCCCAGCCTGCACCGGCAGATCCCCACTCACGTCCTCCCAGATGGGTCGGCGCCGGCCTCCGCGCGGCGGTGTCGTGCTGGAGTGAGGACAAGACAATCCAAGAACACGAACGCCGCCCGCGCGGCGTACGATGTCTTGTATGATCCCCCGGTGCGCACGGCGTGACAGTCGCCCGTGCGGTGGACGGACAGCCACGCCTGGACCAAGCGGCAGGAGGCAGCGTCGGAGGCCGCGCCAGAGCCAGCTGAGCCAGCAAGCCAGGCACGCTGCAGCTGACGGCGTTTGCGGCCGACCGGTCACGCGTTGTCGAAGTTCGCCCCCTCCGCAAGGTCAGTGAGCGCCCTCTCCCCTGAATGCTGAAGGAAGAAGTGACTCGTCGGCTCATGCGGGAGGTAGAACCCTGGCTCGGCTCGCCCTCCGCCACAGCGAGGATGATGAACATCCTTGAAGCTGAAGGCGGGGCAGAGGCCGCAACCCGGCTTGCTTCTCCCCACCACGAGGCCTACGGTCATCATCCTGGGTGACCGCCGGCGGGGGACTGCAACCGGGCTACGTGATGAAAATCCTTGAAGCCGAGCGATGTCTGAAGAGCGCCAACCCACGCGGGGTCGCGCTCCTCCGACAGCAGCAAGACGAAGGCAACACGGGTGCTCCCCATCCGGGGGCTCGGAAGGTGGAAGGGCGCAATGCATGAGGGAAGTGCGGAGGCATGTCTACTGCTCGGGGGATCGATCCCTTTTTAAAGCCAGCTCCCCCCACTCGCATTCCAAGCGCCACAAGCAAATTCTCCACCGACGAGCTCTAGGGTTCCCACCCTCCGACGCGGGGGCTGGGTCCCACATGTCATGCGAGCTGACCGGAAACAGAAGAAGCCAAACCGCTGCACGCGAAGCAGGTAACCGCCCCGTGGTTATAAGCATTCCTCCATCCTCGCCGAAACCAGCGGGCGAAAGGGCGGACCGCTATGCAAGAGGCGTGCAACCGCACCACGGTTGTGCACCCTTTCGGCTTCATCGCATCTGGTGGGTCAGCGTGAAGGCCCGGGCCCGCATGTCATGCAACCGGTGCAACGATTACTGCGTGCAAAGACACCGCACCGCCACTTGCACCAATGCCGTGGCTTCTCGACTATGGGACCAGTGCCGCGACTCGAGGCAGCCCTGTGCATGACCCAACAGTGCCAATTGAGTGCAACGATCATGGGTCAGTCAGCTGCGGGAGGAGGCACGACGGTCGATATGGCCAAAAGTGGGCCAGCAGTAATTGCAGCAGCAGACAGGCGGAAGCAGCGGTCAAATCGCCTGCAGGCTCGCGTCTCCTCCTGAAGCGGCAGGAGAGCCCTCTCCCACGGCATGAAGACGACGCGCCCGTGTTCCGTTCCTCGAACGACTCGAGCATGCGCAACAGCCGCCCCGCGAATCGCCCGTCCCGTCGCATTAACTCCTCGGCAGGGCAAGCGACACCTTTGGCAGGTGAAGCGGGCGTCGTTTCACCTCCGCCATGATGACCGCGTCAAAAAAGATGCGCCACACTATTTAAATTCATATCCTTTTCCTCTTCCTCTTTCTCTCTCTTGCTACAGGGACCGGGAAAGGGGATATTTCAAAAAGGATCCTTCTCAGCGAAGGAAACGGGCCCCAGAGCCCCCCTACTGATCAGGGGTTCGAAGGCTAGCCCCTCGGAAGGGTTCGACAGCCGCCCTAGAGCACCCGGGCTCCGCACCCATTACTGATCAGAGGTTCGAAGGCTGGCCCCTCGGAAGGGTTCGACAGCCGCCCAGAGCACGCAGAGTGAGGGATGACTCTGGGTACATCCATTACATGGCCGAGGCTCGGGCTACGCTCCCGAGGTACCCTAGGACATTTCCGAGACCAGCAGGAGCGATTTTGTAACGGAATCCCACCAGAGGGAGGCATCGAGCCCTCGGACCCTATCGAATGGGTCCGGGTCCGGCAAATCACCTACAGGTATTTTTGGAGCGCGCCTCTGGGCCACTAGCCGACCCTTATCGATCGGGGCACGGGCGTCCACTCGGATCACCCGTTAGCAACTCACCGGAAACACCATGTCCGGCGCCCTCCGAGGGCAACATGACGCTTTCCCCCTTTCCTCCTTGCGGAAAGGCGACGAAGGGGCGTATAACAAAAGTCGAGACGGTCCTTGATCGTCCTCTCGCTTCGTGCAGAGGCTCGGGGGCTGCTCTCGCACCAGGCTACGGCCAAACTGTTGATAGCGTCAACAAACCAGCCTAAAAACTCAGAACCTGACCAAACACCCGGGCTACGGCCAGGCCGCATGAGGGAACAACCAGGCCGGCCGAGGCATCACGAAAAGCATTAAGACCTGAGAGGAGTCAAACCACTCCTCCGAGGCCTTGGGGGCTACACCCGGCGGGTGCGCTCGTGCGCACCCACCGGAACAAAGTATAACCGAGAAAGGCTGGTCCCCTCACAAAAAGTGCGGCAAAGCCTCAAAGCGAGTACCAACACTCCCTTCGAGGCTCGGGGGCTACTGTCGGGTACCGTAATTAGGGATACCCCCAACACTCCTAAGCACGGCTGGTAACCACCCTCAGCACAAACTGCAAAGACTGATGGGCACGGTTCAGGTCAAGACCTCGTCTACCAAGGGACGCAATCTCGCCTCGCCCGAGCCCGGCCTCGGGCAAGAACCATAGTCCCAGACGAGTTCACGCCTCGCCCGAGGGCCTCCTCAGGCAGTGGGCGCACCCTCGACTCGCCCGAAGCCTAGCTCGGGCAGGCTTCGTCGAGAAGCAACCTTGGCCAAATTGCCTTACCAACCGACCGCGTCACAGGTGCATCACGCGCGCCTCAGTCGGCAAGGTCGAAGTGATCGCAGTCACTTTGCCCTTTCACTGACCGATCTGACAGGAAAACAGCGTCGCTCGCCCCGCTCCGACTGCTGTGCCAACCATTTGGGTAAGGCTGACAGCAGCCGAGTTCAGCCTCGGACGCAACAGGAAGCTCCGCCTCACCCGACCTTAGGCCTCAGCCTCGGGAGGAGGTCTCCGCCTCGCCTGACCTCAAGACTCGGCCTCAGCCTCGGCCTCAGGAGGAATCGCGTCCTCGCCCGACCCTAACCTCGGCCTCGGGAGAAGTCTCTGCCTCGCCCGACCTTGGGCTCGGACCGACCGCGCCACAGGGGATACATCATTACCCTACCCCTAGCTAGCTCAGGCTACGAGGGAACAAGACTGGCGCCCCATCTGGCTCGCCCCGGTAACAGGTAATGATGGCTCCCCACGTGCGTCCATGACGTCGGTGGTTCTCAGCCCCCTACGGAAGCAAGGAGACGTCTGCAGGATCCCAGCCGCACCGCCAGCTGTGCTTCTACAGGGCTCAGGCGCTTCTCCGACGGCCACGTTATCGCGTACACAGGGCTCAAGCACTTCTCCGACAGCCACGTTGGCATGTACACAGGGCTCAGACACTTCTCTGCCAGACACGTTAGCGCATAGCTACACCCCCATTGTATATCTGGACCCTCTCCTTGCATCTATAAAAGGGAGGTCCAAGGCCTTCCTGCGGAGGGGTCGCGCGGGGGGACGAGCTAACGAACAGGCTCACTTTCTCTCTCTCGCGACGCTTGTAACCCCTACTACGAGCACCCCCGGTGCGAGATAATACAAGCCGCATTTCCCCCTTGTGTTCCATCTTTGGCCAACCCATCTGGGCAGGGGCACGCAGCGATAAATTCACTGGTCGGCTCGGTTGAGGGTCCCCCGGGTCCGAAACGCCGATAAGTCCAACAGCCAAAAGCCATATATTACACTAGGTTTAAACTGAAGACAAACGTGGAGACATAAGCTTGAAGAATTCCAACACCAGGTCTGGCCAAAAGAGATTATCTGAAGGCTTAACAACAAACAGATCATCATCTACTTCTAACCCATCAGGCGCCCATCCATAAGCCCGACACTAGTACAAAGAACCTCTATAGTGACAGTTGTAAACCTATTTTCACTATGTTTTTTAGAACCGTCGGTGCTACAGGCCAGTAAAAATCATCATTTTTACAGGCGTCAGGCGAGTAACTGAGGACCGCCAATGAAAATCGATTTTCACTGGAGATCGACGTAATAAATCCGTCAGTGAAAATTATTTTCGGAAACATTAAACGGGTTTTAAAAACAGCAAAAATTTATTTAAGGAGCCTACCCTTAAAAGTCGCGACATTTTTTGCGCGCTACGCAGTTGTTAGAAACCGAATCGCCGACCTCACCCTCGCGCGTACCCTCCACTACCACTCCACTTACGGCATGCTTTGTGTCTAGTTTGTAATTTTTTGTCTATATATTACAATCATTTGAGTGTAAATTGCTTGTTTGAGACAGTAAACGAATTCAAATAAAAAAAGTTGTCAACTACAAAGTTGAATAACTTTTGAAGTTCTACAACTTTTATTTTGACACTTTTTTCATCTGAGGTAGTTTGCATAATTTGAATTTTAAATTTGAGGTACTTAAATTCAATTTTTGAGGCCGAAATGAGTTCAAATAAAAAAGTTGTCAACTACAAAGTTTCATAACTTTTAGAGATTTACAACTTTTATTTTGATGGTTTTGTCATACGAGGTCGTTTTAAAAACTATAAAAATTAAGGATGAAAATGATTTCTAGTGGCGGTTCCTTAAGAAAACCGCCACTAGAAATCGATTTCTACAGGCGGTTCGTTAAGAAAACCGCCACTAGAAATCATGGATTTTTACAGGCGGTTTTCTTAAGGAACCGCATGTAGAAATACGATTTCTAGTGGCTTTCTTAAGGAACCGCCACTAAAAATAGCATAGATGTTCGATAACTGAATCTGTCTGTAAAAATATATCGTCCCGCATGCTTTGCGTTTTTTTTCTACTAGTGCGATTAAATACCTCTTTAACTATTTTTCTGATGAGCAGGCTTCCTGACTCCAACATCTTTTTTTGCGCTCTCTTTCGGCAAAACAACCCAAGATTTTAACCAGAAACAACAAAGGAATATAACATCAGAAGGATCGTTGACCATTTTGTTATTAAAACGCATTTCATTTCTAACTCTCCAAATAGCCCACAAGACAACACCACAACCAACAGAAATCAAGTTTTTCCTCCTTGTTAAATTTTTTAAGCCAGTCACAAAACAAAGAGGTGCATTTATTGGGATGACTGGAAGGTTCAAAACAGTTTGAATCACTCTCCAGGTATACACAACAATGGTGCATTCGAAGATGTGGTTTGGGGTTTCAAAAAACCACAGAAAATACACTCAGTGTTACCCTTCCAATCTCTAATATTCAGGTTCTCTTTGGATAATATCCTATTTTTTAAGACAAGCTAAAGGAAAACTTTGTTTTTTGAGAAATTCTTGTTTTCCAAAGAAACCTGTAAGACACCTTAGCCAAATCACTTTTGCAACTGATATACAAAGATCTCACAGTGAATCCTTTCTTCTCAAGAAGTCGAACTATCTTTTCTTTATTCCAAGAAGGCAATGGTTGTTACACAAAATTTTCAGCTCTTCCAGATTCTCAAGCCCTCCCAAGTTAACCTTCTTGTAAAATTCAAAGAATTATAGTTGGAAGTAAGCACATTGTAAACACTTATCTCTTTATTAAGAGACAAATCAAATAGCCTATTGAATTTTTCATATAGGGGACAATCACCACACCAAGTATCCATCCAAATGCTGGTTCTCTTACCATGCCCAACATTTTTTGCGGTGTTTATTAAAAAATCTCTAGTTTCTAGAATGCCTTTCGAGAAATGAGAATCATCTTGTCTCTTTTTATCAAAATAAGGGGTTTCCCCTTAATGTATTGTCATTTAAATTTTTTTTGCCAAAGACCATCAGAATTCTCTAGTCCAAAACCCCTTAGCCATCAAACTGGAAATCTAAGATCCCCAACCCACCTTGATCTTTTAGGAGACAGACAGTTTCTCAATTTACATGATGATATTTATTTTTGTTACTACCACCATGCCATAGAAGTCTCTTCCTGTAGCCATCCATTTTGTTAATCACCAGCTTAGGGGGATAATACATATAAAACATGTAAAGGGGAACATTAAACAAACTTCTATTGATCAGAGTCAACCTTCCCCCATACTCCAGAACCTCCCATGCCAGACACCCAATTTCTCCTCAAGTTTCTCTTTAGTCTGCGTCCATTGAGAAACACTAAGTTTCTTATGACCAGTAGGCACTCCTAGATACTTCATAGGCAAAGATTTAGTAGGACAGGTAAAGATTTTTGGATACAAATCTTTCTTGTTTATAACATCCCAAAAAGCAATAAAATTCACTTTTTTGAATGTTTATCTTGATGCCAGACATTTATTCAAACAGAATCAGGATGAATTTGAGGTTTCTAGCAGCGTCCAAGTTGTCTTGAAGCAAAAAAAAATAGTATCATCAGCATACTGCAGACTCACACAACCTTTATCAATAATGTGGGGAATGAGGCCCACAATGAGACTTGCATCTTAAGCCTTCTTATCCAAACAAGATAAGCCGCCGGCAACATTGTTGAAAAGAAGGGGAGAGAAGGGATCACCCAGCCTTACACCTTTATAAGTAGGGAAGAAAGGAGCAATCTTGTTGTTGGTTCTTATAGCAAGTTTACCAGCCCTCACAGTTCTCATGACCCAATCCTCCCACTTATCCCCAAAACCTTTCAAATGCATCATCTTATGCAGAAACTACCAATTTACCTTGTCATAGACGTTTTCAAAATCCACTTTGAACATAATTTCACTCTGTTATTTCGTTTGACTTCATGAATGATCTCATGGAGAGCAAGCACACTATCCATGATATATCTATATTTAATAAATCCATATTGGCTTTCACTAATAAACTTTAATGATGCAAGAGACAAGTCTATTATTAAGAACTTTTGTGATGATCTTATAACAGACATTTATGAAACATATAAGGCTGTAGTTTTTCATTTCCATGGTTTTGTCCACTTTAGGCAATAAAGTGACTACACCATAATTCAATCCTTTAGTAGCTCACAACCCATTATAAAATTAGTGAACATCTTAAATAGATTTTTTATAATGTCCCAAAAGTCTTGAAATACTCAGCTGGAAGGCGATCAGGCCCAAGGCACTGTTATGTTTCAGATTAAACACAACCTTTTTGATTTCATCCATGGAAAAGGTGCAGTAAGGCCAACTCTATATTCATCATCCATTTTTTCATGGTAAAGTTATTCATATTGATATGAGTACTACAAGGGGGCCAAACAACTCTTTATAAAAGTTTGTGGTCACCCTATTAATACCATCCTCATCATTCACAACTTGGCCATCCTTCAACAAGGTATTGATTTTGATCCTTCGTATTTTGCCATTTGCTTTTAAATGAAACTATCTAGTATTTTTATCTCCTTCAACAATGTGTCTTTCTCTAGATTCCTCCATAAGAATGTTCTTTAGATTAACCCCACAATCTTTCTCTTTTGTCTCTCAATATCATTCAAATTGCGAATCTCACTCTTAACATCCAGATCATTGATTCTTTTGTTAAGTTCTCTTTTCCATTTTCTATGAACATCTTTAATGTTCATATTCCAACCTTTCAAAGCTTTTTAACTCTTTTGACTATCTTTCCACATATTAATACTATAAGTACTTCTAATCGGTTGAGTCCAACTTTTCACCAAAATATCTATAAACTAAGGTCTCAATCTGCATCACAATTCATATCTAAACTCACTATTCTTAACATAAGAATCATTAGAACTTATGCATAGAGGAACACGGTAAGATCAATATCAATCCAATCCTCTACCCATAACATTTATGTACATTAAGTCCCATTCAGAGTTGACTAAAAACCTATCCAGTTTTTCAAATGTGGGGTCATTTCTTTTGTTAGACCAAGTGAAGAAACTGCTAGTCAGATCAAGCTCAATCAAACCATGTTGTTTAATTATAGCATTAAAAAGCACACTCCATCTATTAAATCCCAGTTTTGTTTTTGTCTTCAACTCTTCTCAAAATATTGAAGTCACCACTGAACATGAGAGGAACTTTGCTTCTGGAACAAAAGGGCGAAAATTCATAAAAGAAATTTATCTTTATTATCAGATTGAGTAGCCCCATAAACATTGATGAGGTTCTGTGTAAACTCGTTATCTTTGTGATGTACCAGACATCTCAACGCAAAATCACCTTCTTCATGTTCTAAAACCTCAAAGGCATCAGAATCAATCCCAACCAATAATCCACCAGACCTTCCTTTAGGAGCAGAATGGATCTGTCACACCCGGATTTCAGGGCACCAAGACCCGGACGCAAACATAATCACCAAGTGTGCTAGGACCAAGTCTTACACAATGATGACTCATGGTACAGAAAAAACGTCACATCTTTACTATATAATAGGAGTTCTATACAAAATAAATAAATAATTACATCATATGAAGACAACGATCCATCAACCCAAAGTTGACTGGGAGACGACGGCCTAGACCTCTCACGAACACATCGTAACATCCTCCATGCGCCTCATCCTGCGGTACCTGTTCTTGACCTATGGGGGTGTGAGACAACAAGGGTGAGCTCACATACGTACATCGCTCAACAAGTTGTGGGGAATAATGTGCATGAACTCGCCAAAGGTGGGAGCTCATGTGAAGTGTAAGGCTTACCAAAGAGGATGGTTGAAGCTGAGCATTGCTTTTAAAGTTGGTCAAAATTTTATTAGCAATTACTAAGTATAAGTAGATACCAATCCAGAGTAATAATAGATCAAAATTGATAACAACACTCACGATGCAATGCATATGACAAATTGAATTTAATTTCATAATTTAATCATGCGAGAGTCTCGAGCTGCTCATGACCGCGAGCACGGCTAGTATACCAGTTTTACACTCTGCAGAGGTTGTACCCTGTACCCATAAGTCGTGTATCCTATCTCGCCAGGGTTTGCAAGGCCCTTAGACACTGCCGAGGTGAATGGCTAGGGATCCACTACGAGGCCTTTACAAAGTTCTACTAGCTTCCAAAAACCCGCTACAATTTCTAGGAAAAGTAATGTAGGAATCCCTCGTTTGACCGCCATCGCAGCAAAATCAACCCGAGAACCTCCCTACACGCCTACTCCCCTATTGTCCTTTCCCCTTTCGGGTAAGGTAGTCTTCCACTAGATTTCCTAATTAGTCAGCCAAGGGCGTCCCATTCCACCCTTGTGGTGGCACGTGTTTCTCAAGTTAAGCTCGATGTTCCAGTTAGTATAATGATCTTGTCATGAGCAATAAGTAAAATAACAATATAATTGGAACATGATCATAATGTAATATTAATCCCAAAACCATATAGAGCAATAGCAAAAACTACCCAAATAGTTCAGGGGTAAACAAGGTGTAAAGATAACCAAACTAGGGTGACCTATTGGGTCCCATCATAATTAAGCCTATGCATGCCAAAATGATTATAGAGAACATTATTGGGTAAAAAAAGTGATCAAGGGCATAACTTGCCTGGGACTTGAGATTCTAGGTACCAACTTGCTCTTCAAGTGACTCGTGTCCTCACTTCTAAACGTAGCAATACAAACAACCATGGTATATGCAAAATTAACATCACACCAAACATAAGAACAAACTGCATAATAATAATCTACACGATGCTACGAGATCGTGGGTTCGAGAATTGCTAAAATCGGATTTACGGTTAAGAAGTTATGATTTATAGAAGATATATGTGATTTAAATATTAAACTATATTATAAATTGATTAATATACACTTATGAGAGAATATTCTATGAATAATTAACTCAACCTTAACCTTAATTATAACTTGACTAGAGATCCTATTTTAATCAGATTATAGTTATGGATAGGTTAGCTTTGGTTTAGAAAAGTTAATCTAGTAGACATAGGATAAATAAATGTCTAACTATAAAAGTATGCGACATGGTATAATTAATGTCGTTACTGTATAGTAAATATTTATACGAAGTTAACACAACTTGAACGAGTTAAATCGGAGTTAAAACGGATAAGATATGAATTATACAAAATTTCTGGATTTATTCTTCTACTAAAAATCATTTTTATAATCATTTATATAAATTACTAAAGTCCAGGGACACTGGGTACAAAATCCTGAGAGCCCAGGGTCATTTCTGCGAAGTTCAGGGCCTTGGTGTTATGATCTTTGAACACTAAGTGACCACCGGTTCATTATAATGAAGCTAAGGGGCTTATATGCAAATTGGGCTCGACGAAGGGGTATGGTGTGATCTGGGCCATTGGATCATCTTTCAAGCGCCCAGATTAGATCGTTCTTCTTAATGATCCAGCACTCACTACCTACCATTGGATCTAGATCCAAACGCCCAAACCCGATTGGTCGAAACGGTACCTGATATCTAATCCTGGTCGCACAACATGGAATCGATGGCTAGGATCATATTGGAGCGAATGGGTATATGGGAACCCAATCCCCCGCATGGAATGTGATTGGACGGCCCCGACTTATCCCCTTCAACTCACCCCTCTCTTTCCTCTTGACGTCGGCCGATGGCATGCCCTGCACAGACGGCGGTGCCATTGCCGCCCCCAGCCATCCATTGGCCCGGAGCCCAGACTCCACCGCCGACTAATTCCTACACGAAGCTAAGGTCAACGCGAGTATTCAAGAGGGGATTCATATCGACAGTGGCGGCAGAAACGGGCTCCCCACGACGTTGAGCGGATCCGGGATGCCAAAATTGCTCCGCCGAGCAATTCTGCGGGACTGGGCTGGTCATCGCGCGCGACGATGCTCCACGAAGGTCTACCATACTCCTGTGAAGCTCCATGCCCCATTACTTGACTCCAATCCTCGGTTTAGGCGGCGGCCACCATCCCCCTCTCCTCTCCCTCGGTTTTCCTCTCTGTTCCGGCCGCTTGGGTGACCAAAAGGGCTGCGGCCATGCATATAAATATTCAAGGAGAGCCAGGGGGCCTGGCCACGCCGTGAATCTCGGGCGGTTGCGAATAGATCGAAGTCTTTAATGAACTGGTATGCTATTAGACCCATTTGATTCCAAATCCATGGCTCCCACGCAAACACGTCATCAACAAATCTGAACCGCCCACAGAGACATCAATGGCCCGGGTTCAATCGTTGAAGGGGGTGTCCTCAGATCCAATCTACGCCACTCGTGATTAATCCAACGATCCAAGATGTTCACGACCGAATCGACACGCACTATCTAATCCTAACCTTATATCCACCGATTAACGGTCCAAAGCGAGGCGTCGAACCGGTATGTGCGAATGTAATCTCACACGTCCATCACGATTCGGACGGCCAGGGCATTATCTTCTTCCCCAACAGCACGTCGCGGCGGCGCCACCCCAATCCCGCGGCCGATCCATTGCCAGGATACCCCACAGCCCTGTTCTAGCCCCAAGCACCCAAATCGACCAGCGCTATACGAAGCGGATAGCCATGCGAGTGAAAGGGTGGGTGTCATACCGTGAATCGCGCAACTATAAGCCTTGGCCATAGTGTATGGTGGCTCCGTCGTGGACCATTTGTCCCAGTGAGCAATTGGGCTCACCCGGATGGTCGTTTCCCCCCATCCCGGCCATGGACACATCCCCGATGATGGGGTGAAGCCCCCCGGGTTAACTCCTAGGCTCCATTGGCGACAAGAGTGGGGATGGGCGGTGGCGACGAGATCGGCACAACGGCTATCTCACTGATTCTCTCTCTTCTCTTACAATGGCGGGGCTCGATGCATTGGGTTGGGGAGGACGAGGAGACTGTGATGCCCAATATATACCCCAGTAGCAAAGTCCGAGCAAGGCACAAGGAGCGAGATCTCCGGCGAGGTAGCCGGCGCTCTTTTGCAACGGCATTGAAGAGACAGACCTGACAGACGCGGCCCGCGAGTCAGTGGGGCTGGCATGGAGAAGAAAGGAGAGGGGCTGACGCGAGGGCCCGCCTAGTCCGCGCCCGGAAGTGCGGTTGAAGCGCTGGGCCGCGCGGATCCAAGGGAGGATGGGCCGAAGCAATGGGATTTGGCCCATATGAAGGTTTCTCCTTTTTTATTTTCTTTTTTCTGTTTTATATTTCAATTTGTAGATTTTAAACTAGATTAAAAACCAGTTCAAACTTTGACTCAGTTTTAAATCTGCATTTAAAACCCCAGTATGAAGTGTAAGTTTGATTTTATCAATTTTATTTATTTCCTTACTTTATCTAATAATCCACTTTTTCCAATTTGAACACTTGTATGCACAAAATGTATACTATTCTAGAAAATAACCATCTTAATGTCTTAGTGGATGTTTATAAGTATTATATCATCCTAAGAGAAATCAATTTGTATAAGAGTCTTTAATTTGGTCTTTACTAAAAGAAGGTTCCTAAACACAAAGAGATTATTTAAGAATAGTCCACGAGTTCATTATTTGATGATGTTTTCCCTAGTTTTCAAAGTTTAATTCTAAGCTTTGAGCTACCCACAAGTTTAATGTTACAATCTATGTTCTTTAGGGAAATATATTTTACAAAGAAAGGAAATTATTCTTAAGGTATACTCTAACTAATTTTCTTTGGGAGAAAATCCCAAAGTAGGATTTTGGGTGTTATAGGATCCAAATAAAATTACTATTCGAACTTAAAGCCTCTAGCCAACTCTAGCTAAAATCATTTTTTTGGTCTCTTGCAGGCAAATAAAATCAACTCTATCTCTTCTGATGAGATATTGTAGGAAATCAAATTTTTTGCTTTAACTAATCCTTGGTAATTCCAAATGATCTGTTTCATTCGGATATAGCTTGATCCAAATTCAAAAACTTCTAAGGCCTCCCTCTATTAGGTGTACACCTAACCTTGGTGGGCTCTTCTTTTTTTCTTCCTACCAATCTTTTTCTTAACTGTTTTTCCTTTTCTATTATCTAGGGGACCACAATCATCAACTTTAAAACAACTTGCTAATAAATCATGGATCATGTTCTCTAAATTATCAGGAAGATCATTTTCCAGTACACAAAATTGGTTTTTGTTTTTCTATATCCATGCTAGCATGATGTTGAATCATAAAAGATCTATTTCTTTCTAAGGATTTAATATAATTCAAACTTTCCACAATTTCACTGTTAGTACTACCTAAATTCACATTAATCTTTCCAACAATTTCAATAAGAGTACCATCATCAGAGTTTAATACAGAAAAGGGGTTGTGATTCATACATTTGTTCATGAATGCATATTTACCTTCAACTCACAAAATAGTTTTCTCAGTTATCTTAATATCTTCATTAGCCTCCAATATGCTACTCTTCCTAGTACCCTCTACAACTTGAACCACTTTCCCTATGCCTTTCTTAGATTTGGCTGCCTGAAACTCCTTAGCCATCTTTGGATCTTCCAACACTTCATTAAAACCCTCTTGTGATTCATGCATTTCAACGCCAATTTCTTTAACCAGCTCTTCTAACTCCTAGGAACTAAAAAGATCATCTTCACTATCATCAAAATCTACCTTCTCTTCACTTTCTCCCTCTCTTATTTTGACCTCCACATTAATTCCATTATTTTCATAAATATTTTTTCAACGATCATAAAAGCTTTCTGAATTTTTGAGTAAGCACCTTCCTATTTATCAGACATGGTTTGACTTGATTCTCCTTTCCCTTTATCACATTTACTTTTTTACCACCTTTTTCTGTCAGCTGATCATCCAAACCCTGTAATTTCATAATGGTTCTTTTCCCCAAACTAATTGAATTATCAGTCCATCCTTCTTCATCAATTGTCTAAACTTTAAAGAAAATATCATACAAGAAAGGTTTTACTCCTACTTCAATGACATAGGGTATCATTGAGATGCTTTTGACATGGACCTTGAATCTCACAATATCCTTGATCTCAAGAGACTTAAGATCAATTTCTTCAATAACCCTAATCATAGAACCCAACTCACAAATGGCTTGATAATTTTGTAATTCTTCAGGCACATTCTCAACAAGGATTCAGGCAGTGTGGAGTCTTGCTTTTGTTTTTGCTTTGGAGTTCCAAGGGGAAAAACAATTTTAAATCTAGAGATTTTCATTTTCAATTCATGGAAGTTAACCAGCTCTTCCAGCCTCACTTGAGAGGGAAACTGCACGAGGAAACCATAATGACATTTGGTAGCATTCCATGCACACCCCCATGGAAAATGGAACCCAAAATCCTTTTATAAGTCTTCAACATAAATTATCCCTTCAAGGACTTTAACCAAACTCAAGAAACTTTTCTTAGATTTTTTCAAGATTTTTGGAGAACTGAGAAACATAAAATCCAAGATCATATGCTGCCATGCCCACGATCGATATTATCGGGTTGCTTTGTTTAGACCAAACACATTTGGCCGTGACATGGTTCTCTTTTCTGCAGATCTTGCACCATAGTGATTTAGAACAATCCTTAATGTGGTGGCCTTCTTCACCGCATTTCTGGCAAAACAATCATCGACCTAAGTCTGAATCATTCAATAGAGGAGGGAAGGCCATATTGGAGTTACTTGTTAGACCCCCATCACCAGGAGAAGAAACTTGCACGTCTTCTTTGAACTCAGATCTTCCTTGAGGAGGCTTCCACCTCTAGATGAGGTTTTTGTTTCTCCCCCACACGGGAGAACCATGCTACATATCCTTGGGGCTCCACCGATCCCACTTAGGGTTCTTGTTCTTATGGTCCATCTCCAGTTTCCCTTTGTAGACGAAACAACAATCCCACCTTAGTCACTCCTCTTCAACGGGAGAAGGGCGAAGGGGAGATGAATGCCAACCTCCGTAGAAGCTTGATTTCACGCGAGTGGGAAGAGACCAGAGCATGAACAAGAAAGCAGTGAGGTGGAGAGGAGAAAGAGAACCGATAAGATCGGAGTCGGAGCCTACTCCCTCATGTCACATATTACTCGAATGCCCATATCAGCTTCTCGAGCTTTCATTGAATGGGCTTGGGCCAAGCTATCACCCACGCCATGGAGTTATTCAACCCCCGGGCACCATTCGCGCCATGGAGCCACCCTAGAATTTGCATCCTAGCACTGTATATCAGATTTCTTTTTATATGTGGGCCAAGCCAAGTGGAAGACGCCAGCTGCATGCGAGCACGTCGAGAGCTGCACCTTTGGTTCTCGCATCTAAGGCTAGGTGCATCGCTCACCCCTCCCCTTGTACTGTAGTGCATGTAGCGGCTACAACACCGCTCTAGCTACTTCAGCGTTGCACGCTACGCGTGTTACATTGCAGGGGGAGTGCACACCCAAGAGCTAGATCTAGGGTGAAGCGGTCGGCTCCCATTACCTCGTTTTACGTGCCTGTCAGTATTTATTAGTTGTAGTAAAATAATGGATGTTGAATAGGTATGGAAAACAATATTTTATAGTTATAGTGGGGTATAGGGGAAGAATTTATGGGAAACCGTTGTGGGAGGGAGAAAAATAGAGGGTGGAATCTAGGTAACGTGATTGCATAATGCGGTATAGGTGAGAAAATTTAGGGGATAGCGTTGCAGATAGTTTAAGTTAGCTATAAGTTTACAACCCGCTTTTCCTCTCTCTGATCTCTTCTATTTTGAACTTCACTATATGAACAGTACAATCTATATTATATCTTATAACATATATTCTATTTCAAACTTCACTCTATGAATAGTACTGTTGGGGGGCTTCCTCTTCCGAAGTTCCTCAAAAACATGACTAACCATATGCTTTCAGCATAACATGGATTATTACCAGGAGCTTCGGCTTCAGGATGGAAGTTTTCTCCCAGGACAAAGGTGTACAAGATGAAGATATAGACCAAAGATGATAAGAATGAACGCTGAAGCTATAGCCGAAGAGTAACATCTTCGGCTTAAGACGACGATGAAGATCAAACATGATGCTGGCCCAAAGGAAAAAAGACTAGCCAGTCCCTAATGATTTATGTGATAGTTGTGAATAAACGTTGAGGATACAAATGTACTTTTACTCGGGCTATGTCACGTGCCTATAAATAGATGAATAGTAGCACCGTACTGTTCACGCTGGATTGTAATCGCTCTCGCGTCAGCACCTTCGAACAAGCCGAAGGTATCAATGTAATGTACATTTTGTTAATGTTCACGTGTACATTATGAAATACATATGTGAATGAGCCAACAGTTTACATTCATTATCTCTGTATATTCTTATTCATTCATTAAGTGATGAAGGCATGTCCTTCATGACCTTCGTCTGAAGATCATTATATCTAAGGGGAGATAATGCTTCGAAGGACGAAGGTCTTTTAATCCTTAATAATTATGTTGCCTTGTTCTTAATTCACAGCATTTGAGAACAAGTGACCAACATTGGCTCCCATCTCCGGTGAACTCAAACGGCCACATTCGGCAAGCATTCACCTTCGTCGTGCTGCCGAAGAAGGCAATAGCGCCAGGGCCTGCCCTACAACCACTAGACACCAACCAAGAGACACTCTTGCTGAGAGAAGCTTAGAGCGAGAAAAGGAAGGCTGTCAGCCCAACACCGCAGGAGGAGGAGTTGGACCAAGAAATCAGAGACCTAGAAGCCATATACCAACAAGTGTAGAGGAAGAGAGAGAAAAGATGCTTCGGCTAGCCGACCTTCAGAGGAAGATCGACGAAACTGCTAAAGAAATGCATCACATCACCCAAGATGACCAAGGACGAAGGCCTCAATAGAGAGAGCTTCGTTAAGAAAGTCCAGCCAATGATGATGAATGGTATGATGACTTTCATCATGGTAACTTTGTTTTTGATGATGCTTCTCCTCTAGCAGCAGAGTTGCAGGCTACCCCATGGCCACCATCTTACAAGCCACCGTAGCTTCCCATGTACGATGGGCATTCGGATCCGAAGCATGTTCTCATGAGTTACGAAGCAACCATATCCTCATATGGTGGCAACACGACTGTCATGGCGAAATCCTTCGTCATGGTAGTCAAGAGTGTAGCTCAGATGTGGTATTCGTCCCTTCGCCCGGGAACGGTCACGTCATGGCAAAAGCTGAAGGACATGCTGGTAACTAGCTTTTAGGGTTTCCAGACAAAGCCAGTAACTGCCCAAGCCTTGTTCCAGTGTACGCAAGACCATGAAGAGTATTTACATGCATATGTCCAAAGATTTCTATGACTCAGAGCCTAGGTGCCAACAGTGCCAAACGAGATTGTTATCGAAGCTATGATCAAGGGGCTCCGACCAGGACCGACAATGCAGTATTTTGCTAGGAAGCCACCGCAAACTGTGGAAAAGCTCTTCTAGAAGATGGATGAATACATTAGAGCTGACAATGACTTTCGACAGACAAGGGAGGAGGCCTACACGTATTCTGAGATGGCTAGGGGCTTCGAAGAAAGGCTTCACCCTAGGCATGTCAGAACAATCCACAATCCTAGCTCAAATGATGACAGGGCAAACCACACTCAAGGCAACCAACAAAGCTCACAATCTTCAGGAATGCAGCAAACCTCTTACATGCCACCAGCTCCAAGGGGCAGAGGAGAAAGAAGCTTCGGAGGAAGGTTCAGAACTCAACCCAAGAGGTTGTTTTATTTATTCTGTGGGGAGGATAAGGGACATACAACAAGGACGTGCCAAGTCACGATCCAAAAGCAAAAGGAGATAGCTGAAGCCAAAGCACGACAGAATCAACCGAAGCAGGTCTTGCACACTACTTCATGTTGTTCGCCATATATCCCTGAGTATGTGGGCAACCAGCAACCCACAACATCAGTTGCTTCGACAAGTCATTCTCAAGCTGCATGGGCTCAGCTACCACCACCACCACCTATGGCACCAACCTTGATTCACAATAAGCAGCCAGAAAGGCATCTCCAAGCGCGGCAACAACACGACACACGAGAGGAGTCCGAAGCTCGCACAGTCAACAACATTGTGCCCGAATCAAGACATATTTACTAAAGCAATACAGGGCTCGACCAGCAAGCTTCCAAGTTCAATGTATTTTTTACTTTTTCTATCTTTAAATTTCCCCTCCGAATACAATATAAGAAGGTTCAACCTTCGGACTGTTGTAATAAATTTGTGGTTACACCATCGAGTGTAACAAGAAGGGTGACGAAGCTCCAAAGTCGTTCCTAAGGGAATGCAGAGCTAAAATACCATCTAAGTAAAAGGTGAAGAAGCTCCAAAGTCGTTCCTAAGGGGATGCAAAGCTAAAATACCACCTAAGTAAAAGGTGAAGAAGCTCCAAAGTCGTTCCTTAGGGGATGCAGAGCTTAGCTCCAAAGTCGTTCCTAAGGGAATACAGAGCTGAAATACCACCTAAGTAAAAGGTGAAGAGACTCCAAAGTCGTTCCTAATGGGATGTAGAGTCTTGGTTTTTCTTTGATGATTCGTGCATAAACATCATTTGCATCATACCATCATATCATATTGCATAACATCGCGTCATACATCATTTTGCATCGACAAAAGCAGTGGAAAAGAAGGAAAATTGCTCCTTCAAATATACATGCCAATTCATGAGGTCAAGAATACCTTCGGCAAGGAATCACGAAAGAATGTACCAATAACACAAGACATGCCTTTGGCATATATGTTTTTATATAGGGATGGTACCTTTGTCAACAGTATTACTATACAACAGCCATGACAAGATATTCACTATTGTCTCGGCAAAGAAGGGGAATTTCTTTCTTCGTGAAGCCTGAAAAGAAGGGAAGGTGTTTTTTTCGCCAACAACTCAAAAACGGTACGTACGAAGGTTTCACACATCACAAAGAAATATATTACATTAATACATATGCAAATATTTGATAATTGTTTCTTACAAAAATTAAAACTACATACAAAGACCCTAAACTCTCAAATATAAAAAACTTTAGTCTTCTTTTAAGACTTTATCAGCAGCTTCGTTCAACAGTCTGTTGACAGCTTCGTCAACAGCCTCGTTAGCAATTCTAATTATATCGAGCGCCCCCTTCAGAGATGGATCAACTTCAGGATTGTATGGCTTTGGAGGGGGAGAAAGCTCGGCTGCATCAAAATACAAGTATATGTTAGTACCGAAGCTACAAAAATTTATGAAGCTAACCTGTAATAGGTATACCTATAAATCTGGCGCGTTCAGCAGTCTCTTCAGCTCTCTTAGCCTCTTCTAAGGCGTCGTGAGACTCTTTCTCATTTCTTCTAATAGCTTCATCAGCTATCTCTCGACCACCCTTCAGCCATACTTCGGAATAGAATTTTCCTCTTAATGCAGTAGCGCCAGCCGGGTTTTTCATATCATCAGCTGAAAGTGGGAATCCTGACTGAACCACAACCTTGGCATGATCACAGCCGACCTTTTCCAGAACTGACACGGCCCCTCGGACACCAGCGAAGGCACATAAATCTCCTCTGTCGCAGAGAATTTCTTTGAAAGCTTCGGTTTCGCCATTAATCCAGCGAATAACCCCATTAGGATCACCGCGGATGAAATTCTGCTCTGTAGAAAATGCGCCAACTTTAGAAAAGCTATTCTTCAAGTTCTTAGCACATTCTGTAGCAACATTATAGCACTCTTCCTTAGCTTGACGAAGTTCTTCAACATTTTTCTGTACCCTTGCGCGTTCAATATCAGATATTTCACGTTTTGTTAGCTCTACATTAAAATTTTTAGTCGCTTTGGCAAGTTCCTTTTCTAATTCTTGCACCTCAGCTTTGTGCACTTCTGCTTGAGCAGATAGTTTAGCTTCACTGGATTTCAGCCTTTCGACCAAAGATAGTAAAATCTTATCCTTTGCAAGAGCTTCGTTTCTCAAAGTTATAACCTCCAATCAGAGGTTTTCAAGTGCTATCTAGCAGCTTTTGTCCTCTGCATATTTTTGAGCCTTCAGAGCCTTACAAAGGATTAGACCCTGCCAAATAAAAGAACGAACAAACAATAATAGTAAGAATTACCAAAAAATAGTTCACTGTAAGGAAAAGTACCAAATACGAAGCCAAAATGTACAAACCTTCAAGCTATTGTAAGCGAGGCTGTCCATAAGCTGATCCTTTGTTATAGCGGACAAACCAAGCTCAAGCTTCAGAAACTAAAAGTCGCCTAGAGGGGGGGTGAATAGGCGAAACCTGAAAATTATAACTTTAAACCTGGACTTGATCCCTCAGTTAGCGGTTAGAACAAGATGAACAATAATCGGAGTATAAAACTAAGTCCTTTGCTTGCACAGAGTATTGCTTTCCAAGAGTGCGGAATTAACAAAAAGCAACACAACTAAAATATCTATGAAGAATAAAGTAAGAGGGCTTAGATAAGAAGAGGAATAACACAAGTTATTTCTTGCAAGACATTGCTTCTATATATGAGAATATGACTTGAAGCAACACAAAGTAATATCAACAAAGAATAGTGCAATAGAACTTAGAGAGGGAGAAGACAAACAAATCACAAGCAATAAACACAAGTGACATGGGTGATTTGTTTTACCGAGGTTCGGTTCACCAAGAACCTAATCCCCGTTGAGGAGTCCACTAAGGACGGGTCTTTTCAACCCTTTCTCTCTCTCCAACAGTCACCAAGACCGGCGAGTATTCCTTCTCCTTTGTCAATGAAAGGCCGAAGTTTCCGCAAGGCCAACCACAAAGATAAGGGGCTCTTGCTAGCTTTACAATGAATGTGAGTCAACTCCACGCTCAAATGATCACAAGAGGTAGCACACATGTTGGGCCTATGCTTCGTCGCCGAAGGTCTTACAGGGAGAAGTAGTCTTCGGCGGAAGCTGTTTGTATGAAATGGCCGAAGGTTCCTCTTTGTGAAGCTTCGGTATTGCAAACCGACTTAAAGATAGAATGACCTTTTAGTCCATAAAGGTCTGAGTCAATGTTGTAAGCTTTTATAAGGGGCTTACTTGTAATTCCTCACAGGCTGCGTCCTGTGCCTATAAATAGTGAACAGTATTCCATTACTGTTCACGCATTCGAGAGATTGCAATCGCATCTTCTGGAATCCAACCTTTTGCCAAGGCAAAGGTATTATTGTATTCAATGATTCCATACATTAAATAAATACAATGTAATTTGTCTTTAATGTATTTATCCCTTTTATACCTTTTTATGTCACCTTATAATTTTTACTGAAATTTTATTACGAAGATTTAAACTTCGTAATTATGCTCTTATCAGCCTTCGTCCAAGGCCCATTATCCTCAAGGGAATAATGTTTCATGGACGAAGGACATTGACATTTAACACTTTATGTTGCCTTGTTCTTAATTCATAGCAGTTGAGAACAAGTCCCCAACATTGGCGCCCACCTCCGGTGAACTCACTTCCACTTTTTTTTGAGCTAATGGCTTCGTTCAACGACCAAACTGGAGCTGCTTCGGACCCGAAGCTGGTGCTCCCGATCACAGGTGGCTCCTCCTCAGAGCCAGCTAACAAGAAACAAAAGAAGGAAGCACAGAGAAGGGTACAACATGTTGGGGTGCAAGGACCCTTCATCAAGTCAAGATGGTCTCACATTCCTATTACCTTCTCCCAAGAGGACCTTCAGCTCAAAGATTACCCACACAACGATGCCATGGTTATCTCTTGTGTTATCAAAGGATTTCTGGTCCACAATGTCTTGGTTGACACAGGCAGTGCAGCTGACATTATATTTGCTAAGGCCTTCAGACAAATGCAAGAACTAGAAGATAAGATTCATGATGCTACACATCCTCTCTGTGGCTTCGGAGGAAGACAGATTGTAGCACTGGGCAAGATCACCATGTCAGTGACCTTCGGGTTCATCAACAACACTAGAACTGAGCAGGTTGTATTTGACATTGTTGACATGGAATACCCTTACAATGCAATTATTGGTCGTGGTACCCTCAATGCCTTCGAAGCAATCCTTCATCCTGCCTATCTTTGCATGAAGATACCTTCGGATCAGGGACCCATTGCTATCCATGGAAGTCAGGAAGCTGCAAGAAGGGCCGAAGGCAATTGGACCGACTCAAAAGCAATCCATAACATAGATGGAGCTGAAGCTTGTGAACAGTACAAATTCAGAAGGGAGAAAGCAGCTTCAGCAGATCAGCCGAAGCCTATGCTCTTATGTGAAGACATAGCAGAGCAGAAGGTGCTGTTAGGCTCTCAATTATCCGAAGAGCAGGAGAAAACCTTGATAAGGTTTTTGTTCAATAACAAAGATGTTTTTGCATGGTCAGCCAATGATCTCTGCGGAGTTAATAGAGATGTTATTGAGCATTCGCTCAATGTCGATCCATCCTTCAGACCCAGAAAGCAAAGGCTTCGGAAAATGTCAGATGATAAGGCCGAAGGTGCTCGCAACGAAGTCAAAAGACTCCTCAGTGCAGGAGTTATCAGAGAAGTGAAGTACCCAGAATGGCTAGCTAACACTGTTATGGTAAAAAAGGCCAATGGCAAGTGGCGAATGTGCATCGATTTTACAGATCTTAACAAGGCTTGTCCGAAGGATGAATTCCCATTACCAAGGATAGACTCTTTAGTTGATGCAGCAGCTTCTTCAGAGCTCATGAGTCTGTTAGACTGTTATTCAGGCTATCACCAAATTTGGATGAAGAAGGAAGATGAGCCGAAGACTAGCTTCATAACTCCAAGTGGCACATATTGCTATCTTCGGATGCCTGAGGGGCTCAAAAACGCTGGAGGGAGTTTCAGCCGAATGACTGCGAAGGTTCTCCAATCTCAAATAGGCAGAAATGTGCTAACTTATGTTGATGACATCATTGTAAAAAGCACGAAGCAGGAGAATCATATTGCTGATCTGCAGGAGACCTTCGCCAGTTTCAGGCAAGCTGGCTTAAAGTTAAATCCAGAAAAATGCGTCTTCGGAGTAAAGAAGGGGAAATTTCTGGGATGCTTGGTTTCAACAAAGGGAATTGAAGCTAATCCAAGTAAAATTGAAGCTATACTTCGGATGGAGCCACCAACTACAAAGAAGGGGGCTCAAAGATTGACAGGAAGATTGGCATCTCTCAATAGATTCATATCCAGATCAGCAGAGAGAAACTTACCATTCTTCGAAGTGCTGAAATTAGCCGAAGTCTTTCAATGGGGACCAATCCAGCAGAAGGCTTTTGAAGAGTTGAAACAGTATTTGATAGATCTAACAACATTGACTCCACCAATACCAGGGGCTCCTTTATTATTATATGTGGCAGCTTCGCACTCAGCGGTAAGTGCAGCGCTTGTCCAGGAGAAGCTTGATGGTCAAGTCAAGAGGCAGGCCCCAATATATTTTGTTTCCGAGGTTCTTAGTTTATCAAAGAAAAATTACACAGAGTTGGAGAAGGTACTGTATGCTGTCTTGATGGCCTCCAGGAAGCTTCGGCACTATTTCCAAGCTTACAACATAATTGTTCCTTCCTCACAACCTCTGAAGGATATTATGAGGAACCGAGAAACTACTGGAAGGATTGGAAAATGGGCTGCAGAGCTCAATGAATTTTGTATTGAATATGTTCATAGATCTTCGATTCAGTCCCAGGCGTTGGCAGACTTCATTGCTGACTGGACGCCAGGGGCTCAGGAGGAAGAAACGAATAAAGACAACGAAGCATGGACAGTATTTTGTGATGGATCTTGGGGAACCTTCGGAGCAGGAGCGGCTGCTGTGTTGGTTTCACCTTCCAAAGTCAAAACTTGTTATGCGGCAAAGCTTGATTTTAGTTGCACAAATAACATTGCCGAGTACGAAGCATTGCTTCTAGGTCTTCGGAAGTTAAAAGCAATGGGAATCAGAAGGGCCATACTTAAAACTGATTCCCAGGTTGTTTCGGGTCATATTGACAAAAGTTGCAAGGCTAAAGATCCGAAGCTTGAAAAGTTTTTGGATATGGTTCGAAGAATTGAAGCTTCTTTCGAGGGATTTTCTGTCAAAAATATCCCTCGAGGACAAAATGAGCATGCTGATTTGTTAGCTAAGTCAGCAGCGCAGGGGCTGCCCTTACCTTCGGATGTCTTCTTCGAAACAATAAAAGCACCTTCGGTGGAACTTCTTGAAAGAGCAGTCCTTAGTATATCTCCTGTTTACAGCGAAGATTGGAGAACTGAGATCATCTCTTACCTTCAGGGTAAATTCCTTTCAGATGACAAAGCTTATAACAAGAGGATAGAGGCAAGAGCTCGTCCATATGTCATAATAGAAGGGGAGTTGTACAAGCATGGAGTTTGTGCTCCGCTACTCAAATGTTTATCCAGAGCCGAAGGTATAGAGTTAATGAAAGAAATACATGCAGGCCTGTGTGGATCTCACATCGGATCTAGGCCATTACTTGGAAAAATTTTCCGCCAAGGATTTTATTGGCCGAAGGCAGCTTCGGATGCAGCAGAGTTGGTTCAAAAGTGCGAAGGTTGTCAGAAATGTGCAAGAGATCAAAAACAACCTTCGTCCTTAACACAGCTCATACAACCCACTTGGCCATTGCAAAGGTGGGGCCTTGATTTGTTAGGTCCATTACCACCGGCCCAAGGGAACCTGAGATATGTTATAGTAGCTGTGGAATATTTTTCTAAATGGATTGAGGCGAAGCCTTTAGCCACAATAACTTCGGCCACCGTCCAAAAGTTTTTCTGGCAGAATATCGTTTGTCGGTTCGGGGTGCCAAAGGCTATCACTGTGGATAATGGGACACAGTTTGACTCCGAAGCTTTCAGGGATTTCTGTGACCAAATTGGTACGAAGATCCATTTTGCATCAGTTAGGCACCCGGAGTCAAATGGACTCGTTGAAAGAGCCAACGGCATCATAATGACAGGAATAATGAAATTAATCTTCAACCAACCCAGGGGAAAATGGCCAGATCAGTTAACCAAAGTGGTGTGGGGTCACAACACAACAACATCAAGGTCTACAGGTTTTACTCCATTTAAGTTGTTATTTGGTGACGAAGCAATAACTCCGGAGGAAGCTAAAACCGGATCAATAAGGATATTAGCTTCGGCAGAATCAGATTCCGAAGCTACTTATTCTGTAGAAAAAGATGCTTTAGAAGGGATCAGACTGCAAGCCGTGGAGAATATCAATAAATATCAAGCCGAAACAATAAAATGACGGGATAGAAAGGTTCGGCTAAAAAATATTGAGCCAGGGCACTTGGTGCTTCGGAGAGTGGCCAACCCAGAAACAGTGGGCAAGTTGCAGTTGAAATGGGACGGACCTTTTTTAGTAGCATCTTCGTCAAGACCCGGTTCATACAGATTGAAGGATATGGACGGCAACGACATTCCTAGGTCGTGGAATGCGGATGAGCTTCGGCGATATTATGTATAACTCGATGTAATTTTTCATATTTTTTATTTTTTCTTTCATGGCACCCTTTTCCTTTCCGAAGGGGGAGAAAGGTTTTTAATGGGGCCAGCACATGTAATTTCCTTTTTTAGTTCTATAAGAGCGAAATCCCCCAAGGAATGTAAATGTAAAAGCTGAGAACGCACCATCGAGTGCCAAAAAGTAAAGGCGAAGAAGCTCCAAAGTCGTTCCTAAGGGAATGCAGAGCTTACAGCGAAAAGTCAACGCTGATTCCGCCAAAAGTAAAGGCGAAGAAGCTCCAAAGTCGTTCCTAAGGGAATGCAGAGCTTACAGCGAAAAGTCAATGCTGATTCCGCTAAAAGTAAAGGCGAAGAAGCTCCAAAGTCGTTCCTAAGGGGATGCAGAGCTGAGGTGTGATTGTTTTTAAGGGAATAATGGCTATGAGTATGGCTTGAAGTGTGATTGTTTGGCCATTCATTTGCACATCGCATTATATCATAACATTTGCATTCATAAACATTCATCCAGGCATATGTAGGATAATCATCTTCATAGCATAAGCGGTTGCTTCGGCAAGTAAAAAAAAGAGCTTCGGAAAGAAAGAGCTTCGTGTACAAAAAGGAGAGCTTCGGGAAAAAGGAAAATGTTGTTTTCTATGCTTCGTTGCGTACGAAAAGAAGGGAAGGTGTTTTTTTCGCCTTCGGCTCAAAAAAGAAAATTTCGTTCACATCAAAGCATTTCTCATACATCAATAAAAGGATAAGGATATATTACAAGGTATGAACAGAATACATTAAAAACAAGTTTTGTTTACATTTACAAAAGTTATCTCAAAAGTTTCTCAAGTACTGTCTACAGTCTACTATCTAATCCCCAAGGAGCTTCGGCTTCGAAGTCATTCTTGATCTTCGGCTTCGGCTTCGTCATCCTACATGAATAAGGTCGGTGTAAGTCAAAATCAAGCTTACAAGAAAAGGTAAGCACAAGGTATGGTTTCTTACTGGTTCAAGGTGACTACGAGCTTCGTCTCCAGCCTTCTCTCGCCCACCTTTTGTCCATATCATTTTTACAAATCTGTTCGAGATACTTCGGGCAAGGTCAGGAATGTCGTCCAGGATTGATGGTGTTAAAGTGAAATTTGGCCTATTGACAATCTTTCCATGATCACAGCCAGCCTTCAGGAAAGCTGTAGCAGTCCCTCGAGAAGCCACCCAGGCACAGAAGTCACCATGCCCAGCTATGACTTCGTCAAGCTCGTCAATCTCCCCCTCAATATGTTCGAAGGTCTTCGGTAGATCTTCAGCTGAGGGGGTGAATTTTTCACTGCTGGCTCCAACTGAGTAAAAAATCTTTCTCAATCGTTGAATGCACTTGTTGCTAAATTCCAAGCATTTTTCTTGAAGACTTGTAAGTAGTTTTCTCAAATCTGAATTTTGTTGAGCTTCGGCTTCAAGTTTTGCATTAAGATCTTGTTTTTCTCGTTCGAACTGCTCAGACTGGCGGAGAAGCTTCGTGTTCAGTTCTGTTATTTTTGCTTCAGCTTCCGCCAATAAACCTTCGGTTGCCTAGAGCTCAAAGTTCTTTTTCTCGAAAGCATCTGATTGTTCCTTTATTTTGCTTTCCAAATTTTCAATTATAACTTCATGCTTTTTATCTTCAAAATCTTGTTGCATTTGCAAGGCTTTGCTCAACAGCATACTCTGCACGAAAACAACCTTCGTCAGATATGTTTTTATTATTAGAAACAATAAAAGTTAAGGGACAAGTAGTTCACCTTGAAGTTGGAATAAAATAAACTACCAACGACATGTTGTCGTCGGTAGCGGCTGATGTCTGTTTCGAGCTTCGGGAATCCGATACTCTTGGACAGAGTACTGATAACTTTGGCTCCTGTTTGATCTCGAATGCAATCTATTTTTTCATCATCAACGCCTCCGAAGAGGAGTGCCCCAGGTTTGTATCCACAGGATTTGGCATACTCTCTAAGCTCTTCTATTTCAGCTTTTGATAGTTGTTCTCCAACTAAATTTTGGAACATGAAGGCTTCGTTTTCTGAAGCTTCATCAGCAATTTCTTTTCCTTTCCCCGACACTGCGGTCACGGCCTCTTCGGCGGCGGTGGTAGCTTCTTCTGCAGCCATGTCTAGCAGTATTTGGTCAATATGTTCAATTGTGCTCTCCAGATTCAACTCTTCAGCTGAGGCAGCTTCGGCAGCTGCGGCCTCTGAAGGTGCAATTTCAATATCTGTCCCCTCTGTAGCCGCTTGTGTTTTCTGGGCTGAAGCTCTTGGCGGCGTCTTGTCAATTACCTCTGTTACAGTGATAATTCTTTGTTTCTTTGCCTTGATTGTTTTCTTCGATTTTTCGGGCTCCTTGTCCTTCTGAAAAAACTTTGTCAGTTGAGGGCCCAGTGGACTTAGCTTCGCAGGTAAGGATTCAGTCATTACCTTCAGAATTTCTTCAACGACAGCAGCAGAAGGTGATGCGGGGGTTTCTTCTGCCTCGGATATTTGTTGCTTCGGAGAAGAAGTTTTCCTCTTCTTCGGAATTTTCTTCTTTGATGGTTCTTTTTCACCTTCATTTAAGGCTTCAGTTATCCTTTTCCTTTTTTGGCCTCCGGCACCTTTGTTCAGATTTTCGTAATCAGGGTATTCGAAACCCAGGGCGTCCAGCACTCAGTTTAGTCTTCGCTTCGGACGGGTGCCGAAGGCCGCGGTCATCAACTGATCTTCTTTTTTGGAATAATTCCCAAGTATTTCGTTGCACATTGCTTCAATTGTTTCCAGCCACTCTTGGCAAGGTGTTTTAAAGTATTTCTTAAATTTGTAATAGTAAGGCAAACGCACAAGTTCACCTTCTTTCTTTTTCCCCTTCAGCTTCGGCATTTCCCATTCTTTTAAGCTAGGAAAAACTTGGAAAGCCAAGAACTCCTGAACCAGGTCTCTTGTACTAATATGATCCGCAACAATTCTGAATTCATTCATTGCTTGTTGTGTGGGACCGTCTACTGACATGTTGCAGAGAGGTCGGGTTTCTCCGAAGATTAGTTCGAGTGGACTTTGCACGAGCTTCTCCTTGTCATCATTAACCTTGACATAGAACCACTCAGACTTCCACCCTGCTGCCCATTTACTCCGATAGCTGATTACAGGAAACTTCGTAGTTTTCCGATAAGCAAAATTGTAGCAACCAAAATTGTCATGCAATCCATCCTTTCTAGCCTTCGTCTGATAATGCAGCTCGTGAACCCGGCAAAAGCTGTCCGCAAATGGCTCCACTGCTTGGCTTCGGAGTGCCCAGATATAAACACTGAGCCTAACGATAGCGTTAGGGGTCAGCTGGTGAAAATAGATACCGAACCTCTTCAGCACCTCTGCAATAATCCCATGAAGGGGGAATCTTAATCCAGCCTTTAAAAAGCTCTTAAAAATAACAATTTCATCCTTTTCCGGCTTCGGGGTAGTCTCTTCTCCCCCGAAGCGTAATAGCTTCTTCTGATCTTCATTGAAAAAGCCTGACTTTACCATTTTGGAGAGATCAGCCTTCGAAACGGTGGATTTTCCAAAGTCCAAGTGGCTGGGCTTACTTGGCATGGCAATACGATAATCGTCTTCGGGATCAGTTTCCTCAATAACTTCTTCTTCTACTCCGGCAGGTGCTTGTTGCGCTTGTTCTGCATCTTCACTAGGGATCTCTTCAGAAACTACCAGCCCGGATCGTTGCATGGCTTCGGAGATGGGAACAGTCTCCGAAGCTTCAGTTTCGCCCCCCTCACGTTCAACCCTGGCAGTAGAACGCACTCTGGCCATTTAATTATGAATATGTGGAAATTTAACACTTTCTTCTTCCGAAGTTTTTTCTGACGAAGCAGGGTTCAAACTGGAGCTTCGTTCGATTCCGACAGACAAGCTTCGGCGACGGTTAAAAATTTTGGCAGCAAAACAGTGCAAATAGCAATGAATGCTGTGGTAACTTCACACCTACTCGTCTGTTTATATAGTGCTGCAGGTAAGAAGGCGAAGCGCCAGAATTTTTACACCAGGCGGACACCCGCTCGCACTCGCTGCGTGGTGGACCGCAGAGACCGAACAGTAACTCTGCAAGGTGGGGCCGCTACGCGCTGGGAGATTGAATCGTTTCTCGACAACGAGCTCAGGGAAGGTGTTTTTTAGACCTTCGGCGCTCCGAAGCTTAAGAGACTTTTTTCACGGATCAAGCTCGTTACGAAAAACGGTCTAGCACCGCGAAAGGGGCTACTGTTGGGCCTATGCTTCGTCGCCGAAGGTCTTACAGGGAGAAGCAGTCTTCGGCGGAAGCTATTTGTATGAAATGGCCGAAGGTTCCTCTTTGTGAAGCTTCGGTATTGCAAACCGACTTAAAGATAGAATGACCTTTTAGTCCATAAAGGTCTGAGTCAATGTTGTAAGCTTTTATAAGGGGCTTACTTGTAATTCCTCACAGGCTGCATCCTGTGCCTATAAATAGTGAACAGTATTCCATTACTGTTCACGCATTCGAGAGATTGCAATCGCATCTTCTAGAATCCAACCTTTTGCCAAGGCAAAGGTATTATTGTATTCAATGATTCCATACATTAAATAAATACAATGTAATTTGTCTTTAATGTATTTATCCCTTTTATACCTTTTTATGTCACCTTATAATTTTTACTGAAATTTTATTACGAAGATTTAAACTTCGTAATTATGCTCTTATCAGCCTTCGTCCAAGGCCCATTATCCTCAAGGGAATAATGTTTCATGGACGAAGGACATTGACATTTAACACTTTATGTTGCCTTGTTCTTAATTCATAGCAGTTGAGAACAAGTCCCCAACAACACACTTTCTCTCAATGATTCTCACAAGGCACTATCACTAAACACAAACGAGTAGCTCTTTCTTGCTTGATCTCTCTTTCGATGTGTATAGAAGTGTTGCTCTAGTAGATAGGAGTGAATACCCAACTCCAGATCATTCTTTACGTAGAACCATTGCTTCATCCAAGAGCCCGCCACTTCTTCCGAAATGTTAGCACATGATAGTTTGCCTCAGAGCGGGACACGAAGTTGTAGCAGCCGAAGTTGTTACGGTATTGTTCCTTTCTGGTTGCCTTCATCTGGTAGGATAACTCATGAATATTGCAGAAGCACCTAGCATCCGACTCTAGCCCTTGACTCCTCATAGCCCATATAAAAACCCCCACTTTGATAAAGGCTTCGGGGGTAAGTTGATGAAGGTATATTTCGAATGTCTTCAGAACTTCAACCAACATCTTGTGTAGTGGGAAGCGAAGCCCAGCTTTCATGAAGCTCTTAAAGACCACCACCTCATCAGCTTCGGGAAGGGGAACGGTGCTTCCCCAGCCCTTACTATAGAAATATCATGAAAATATTTTCCCTTCATCGCTTCGATTTGCCCTTATTTGATAGTTGACTTCCCAAAAACAACATGGCTCGGCCTACACGGCCGATGTTCGACATCTTCATTTCCACTCTCCATATCAAAATTGTCACTATCGCTGGAATCCCCAAACAACCCAGCTAGCATCTCATTGGTAATCTTTTCTGTGTTGGTCTTCTCCATTGCTTCGTAAAACCCAACCATTGTGGGGTTTGTAATCTTCTTGTCCTTAGCCATTTGGATGATGGTTACGATAAATGCCGAAGCTCAGAAATCAATCGAGCTCACAAAGAGAAGAAGGCTAAGATAGCAATCACAATGAAAACATCTAAATGGCACGAAAAATATTCACGGCACAGACTTCTATATATATATATATACTCAGAGCTCCATCGCTCGGTGGGTCTCAGTTCAGAATGATTCGCTATTCTAGCGAAGGGAAGGTGTTTTTTTGAACCTTCGGCTAAAGGCCTTCGTTCACGTCGCTGTCTGAATTTGTTACAAAGAAACAAATTAATATTGTGAGGGGCTACTGTTGGGGGCCTTCCTCTTTCGAAGGTCCACAAAAACATGACTAACCATCTGCTTTCAGCATAACATGGATTATTACAGGGAGCTTCAGCTTCAAGATGGAAGTTTTCTCCCAGGGCAAAGGTGTACTAGACGAATATATAGCCTGAAGATGATAAGAATGAACGCTGAAGCTATAGTCGAAGAGTAACATCTTCGGCTTAAGACGGTGATGAAGATCAAACATGATGCTAGCCCGAAGGGAAAAAGACTAGCCAGTCTCTAATGATTTATGTTATAGTTATGAGTAAATGTTGAGGACACAAATGTACTTTTACTCGGGCTGTGTCCCGTGCCTATAAATAGATGAACAATAGCACCGTACTGTTCACGCTGGATTATAATCGTTCTCGCGTCAGCACCTTCAAACAAGCCGAAGATATCAATGTAATGTACATTTTGTTAATGTTCACGTGTACATTATTAAATACATATGTGAATGAGCCAACGATTTACATTCATTATCTTTGTATATTCTTATTCATTCATTAAGTGACGAAGGCATGTCCTTCATGACCTTCGTCTGAAGATCATTATATCCAAGGGGAGATAATGCTTCGAAGGACGAAGGTCTTTTAATCCTTAACAAATGTGTTGCCTTGTTCTTAATTCACATCATTTGAGAACAAGTGACCAACAAGTACAATCTATATTGTAAAACATTGTTTTACATGATTATATACACGATCTGCTAGAAACTACCTAACAAAAATGTAAAACAGAAAAACTAAGGCTAAGAGAAAGCAAAAGGTTCTATCACAATCAAGAATTATATTTTTGTTTTAGAATTTCGAAAAACCATTTTATTGATCAAAGTTTGACATTTATGTAACATTTTCGGTGTACATAATGCTTTGGTGCACATCCGGTGTACATAAACTAACAAAATTCACAAAAAATCTGAAAAAATCATACATATTCTTTCTATCCTACCTCTATTATATACAAAATTTCATTTTTAAATTCATTATGCTTTAACTGTAAAAAAAGATAAACTTTCTGACAATTTTAAATTAGAAAATAGCCTAAAAAGTTTTTTACAGCTAAAATATATTGAATTTGAACTTGAAATTTTGTATATAATAGAAATAAAGCAAAAAAAATATGTATGAATTTTTTAAGAATGTTTTGTGAACTTTGTTAATTTATATGCATTATATATACACCAAATCATTATGTAGACCAGATATGTTCTCTTGTGTTGGGACCCTTGTTCCTGTCTCGGCGGCGTCTTCTTCTTTACTCCCGGTTTCCCTCCCTCGTCGCCGTCCATCTGCTATCTCAGGCGCTCAGCCAACTGACTCCACTGACCCCCAACTCCGCTGCCGACTGCCGAGCCCGGACTGGCTGACTGGGTGCGCGCGGCGCGGTGGTGCATCAGCAGCCCGCGCGGCGCCAAAACACACAAACTGCTCCCTCCCTCCATCCTATCCCCCCACGCTGGGTCGCCCGATCTGCATGCGCACGGCGGCTTCCTCTTGGCGTTTCTAGATGGGCTCCTCCTCCGTCCTCCTCTTCCCCTCGTCCTCCTCCGCCGCACCCTCCGCCCCCCATTCCTTTCCCCACTCTCATGCCACCGCCATCGCCTCCTCCCACTCCTTATTGCCGCCGCTGCCCTGCTCCAACCCCCCGCCTCCTCTTTCCTCGCAAGACCACGTCCTCATCCACTACATCCACCAGCTAGACGAGCAAGAAGCCGCCACCATGGTCCGCAAGCGCCCCGCGCCCGACATGGACCTCCCGCCGCCGCGCCGTCACGTCACGGGCGACCTCTCCGACGTTACGGCCGCAGCCGCCGCCGGTGGTGGTCCTGGCGCGCCGTCCTCCGCTAGCGCGCAGCTACCCGCGCTGCCCACCCAGCTCCACCAGCTGCCCCCCGCGTTCCAGCACCACGCGGCGGAGGTGGACGTGCCCCCGCAACCGCACCCGCCGGCCCATTCGCAGGCGGGCGGCGAGGCGCCCGCGTCCACGACCGCGTGGGTGGACGGCATCATCCGCGACATCATCGGGAGCAGCGGCGGCGGCGCTGTCTCCATCACGCAGCTCATCCACAACGTCCGCGAGATCATCCACCCCTGCAACCCAGGCCTCGCGTCCCTCCTCGAGCTCCGCCTCCGTTCCCTTCTCGCCGCCGACCCCGCCCCGCTGCCGCAGCAGCAGCGCGCTCTCCTGCACGGCGCTCCGGCCGCCGCCGCGGGGCTGGCGCTCCCTCTCCCGCCACCGCTTCCTGACAAGCGCCGCCACGAGCCTGCGCCGCGGTGCCAGCAGCAACAGCAGGAGGAGCCGCATCCGGCGCCGCAGTCGCCCAAGGTCCCGACCGCCGAGGAGACCGCCGCGGCCTCGGCCGCCGCGGCCAAGGAGCGGAAGGAGGTGCAGCGGCGGAAGCAGCGCGACGAGGAGGGCCTCCACCTGCTGACGCTGCTGCTGCAGTGCGCGGAGGCCGTGAACGCGGACAACCTCGACGACGCGCACCAGACGCTGCTGGAGATCGCGGAGCTGGCCACGCCGTTCGGCACCTCGACGCAGCGCGTGGCCGCCTACTTCGCCGAGGCCATGTCGGCGCGCGTCGTCAGCTCCTGCCTAGGCCTGTACGCGCCGCTGCCGCCGGGCTCCCCCGCCGCGGCGCGCCTCCACGGCCGCGTGGCCGCCGCGTTCCAGGTGTTCAACGGCATCAGCCCCTTCGTCAAGTTCTCGCACTTCACCGCCAACCAGGCCATCCAGGAGGCGTTCGAGCGGGAGGAGCGCGTGCACATCATCGACCTCGACATCATGCAGGGCCTGCAGTGGCCGGGCCTCTTCCACATCCTCGCCTCCCGCCCCGGCGGCCCGCCCAGGGTCAGGCTCACCGGCCTGGGGGCGTCCATGGAGGCGCTCGAGGCGACGGGGAAGCGCCTCTCCGACTTCGCCGACACGCTCGGCCTGCCCTTCGAGTTCTGCGCCGTCGACGAGAAGGTCGGCAACGTTGACCCGCAGAAGCTGGGCGTCACGCGGCGGGAGGCCGTCGCCGTCCACTGGCTGCACCACTCGCTTTACGACGTGACCGGCTCCGACTCCAACACGCTCCGGCTCATCCAAAGGTCCTCCATTTTCCTTCTCTGCCTTTCTTCCATGTCAAATCTTGATGCAATCATGACCACTTTTCAGCTGCTAACACTCGTATGACATTGGGTAATGTGAGCCTTACGGCAAGCATCAAGTGGTGGTAGTAGATCCAGTACAGCTATTCTAAAATATTCTTCGGACGTTTCCTGCTCATAGTAAAAAAATCGCGTTTTCAAGCTCAAAAAGCGATTTCTTCAGAGGTTTGCTGTTGAGCGCTATTTTGGAAACCCCATTTTCTCAATTAATTTTTAGTTTTTAAAGAAAAATTAGTTCATTTTTTCTCTTGTGAAATGGAGTCCCAAACTAACCCTAATATTAAAAAAAAAATCGCGTTTTGGAGCTCAAAACGCTCGTTGTTATGACCAACCAGCTTTATAGGTTTAAAAAGGTTGAATCTTGACAATGCTTTTAAAAAGGTTGAATCTTGACAATTCTTTTGAAAAGGTTGAATCTTGACAATGCTTTTGAGATGATACTGTAGTGTAGTCTGTAGTGGAGCATCCTCCATGGTCTTTGGTGATCCCACCGAACCACAAAAGATAGATTTCGCTTGCATTTGGTGTGTGGATCACTAGGAGGGAGCTGAAAGTTTATCATCATGGCCAACTTTCCATGCCAAAAGGTTTCTGGTTCCAAGTGCCAGGACGACCATGGTTACTGACTGAATGGAACAACTGCCATCTTCTACTACTAATCATCATTTGTTAACACGCTACAACTCGATCATCATCATGACCATCATCAGGAAGCTACACTCAGAAAGGCTTGTCAAAGGCTAGTCTTTTCTCCAATGGCTGACATGCCAGATTGCCAGCAGCACACATATGCATATCTCATCTGAAGCATGAGATAAACATGTACCCTGAACTGCAATGCCCTTGATTTGATGTATCATTAAAAACGCTAGCATTGTCGTTCTGGTACAGTGGCATTGCCACCAGCGATTACAGAACCGAATGGTTGTCACAAAACGCACATCCTGACTGACTGACGGCTCCCGCTGTTGGGGTTGGACCACGGGGACTGTTGATCGATTCCTTCCTTCCTTCCGTCCGTCCGTCCACCTGCAGGCTGGCCCCCAAGGTGGTGACGATGGTGGAGCAGGACCTGAGCCAGTCGGGGTCGTTCCTGGCGCGCTTCGTGGACGCCATCCACTACTACTCGGCGCTGTTCGACTCGCTGGACGCGAGCTACGGCGAGGACAGCCCCGAGCGGCACGTGGTGGAGCAGCAGCTGCTGGCGCGGGAGATCCGCAACGTGCTGGCCGTGGGCGGGCCGGCCCGCGCCGGCGCCGGCGGCGCCAGGTTCGGCAGCTGGCGCGAAGAGCTCGCGCGGTCTGGGTTCCGCGCCGCCTCGCTCGCCGGCGGCGCCGCCGCGCAGGCGTCGCTGCTGCTCGGCATGTTCCCCTCCGACGGGTACACGCTGGTGGAGGAGAAGGGCGCGCTCAGGCTCGGGTGGAAGGACCTCTGCCTGCTCACCGCGTCGGCGTGGCGGCCCGTCCAGACGCCGCCGTGCCGTTGAGAGCTGAAATCGTTGTTGGTTACCCAGCCAGTGGTAGATCTTCTTCGTACTATACTCCTGCTTGAGTTTCTTGTGCCACTTCTTTTGCATCTGTAGCTAGCTAGCTGGCTGCTCGATTTGGTCGTCAGTTCCGAGATGGGAAAACGAAAACATCTCTTCTCGTCACTAATCGCTAGATCCATTCACAGTGATAGTTACTGATGTAAGCCTACTAATTAGTTTAATGGCAGATCAACCTTGTTTAGCCTAATTAGTTACTTGGTACTACTGTTCTTTATTTGGTGGAGTTCCACCATTTCATATGTGGGCATGAGCTGAGGTCAAGGCTGTCTACAACAGCTATTCTATTTTAGCTCGTATCATATCTTCTATTTTAATTTAAACGCTGCATTCTACAGTATAAAACAATCTACAACAATATCTTATATTTTAAACGCTGCATTCTACAATATATACGGTCTACTGCCTAGCTTCAATTGTTGCGTCTTGACACTCTGACCACTGGTCAGTCATGCTGCACGTCCCATAAAGTGATGAGTGTATGGGGACGTATTTTGTCAGTTCACCCGCGGTGCCCGTCAAGCCATCTCACTTGCCTACTTGGTTAGGCTGTCTTTGGTGATGTATAAAATAGAGGAACGTGGTATTATAGATAATATTATTTAACACTAGTTTTAAACTTAAGTTTAGAGAATAAGATAAGTGATGGAACATAAGAGCTGTTAGAGACCGTCATAGGCTAGTCATAGCACAACCATCGATCCGTGCATTATCTATGCCATCCATTTGCTGGACTCTTTCGTCTAAAGCAGATTTGTTATCGCATCATCTATTTTAAACTCAACTCTATACATAGTGCAACATAAAGTACAAAATAGTAATTTATACGCCATCCATTTGCTGGACTCTTTCGTCTAAAGCAGATTCGTTATCGCATCATCTATTTTAAACTCAACTCTACACATAGTGCAACATAAAGTATAAAATAGTAATTTATACGGCCGTTTACATGACCTGTGTAGGGAGAGCAACAGATATAGCAACTCATCTCATGATCTCTCCGCATCCCTAGAGGAGAAGAGAAGACAATGCCTCTCGCTTTCTTGACATTGCCATGATGGGGATTGGGGAGTGGGTCTTCTCTCCTGCTGCTGGCTGCTGCAATTCTGCAGAGCTTTTGTGATCTGCGCTTCTCTCCCTATCCTTTCTTGTCCCAGCCGGTGAGGAGAGCTAGGGGAGGGCCCAGCAATGCTAATGAGGAGATCTTTTCTCGCAGCAGAGAAGCCGTGCCTGCCCTGTTGCTTGTCTCTTACTTCTCTTGCAGGGGACTAGTGTGTGTGCGTGCGAGTGGCCTACTGCTACTGGCACGTCGAAAAGAAACCCAAACAGAGCCCTCGTTGCTCGGCTGCTCATCCTTGGTCCCTTGGACCTGCACAACAAAAAAAAGCTTACTACTGCTACATCCATCTGCAACTGGTTTTGGCGGCCTTTTGGGGAGTGATGATGATAGTCCGGCGTGGTTGTTGGACGTGCCAAACCCAATTCCGGGAAGCCGGACCCGGGAACAGTAGTGTGGGCGACGGACCCACGATTTCATAACAGGATATAGCGCAAAAAAGGTATGTTAAAGTCATCTTTGATTTGGTAAAACTATATTATTGTTCGATAAATTCATATGTCAAGTACCGTTGAATGGAATCAAATCAAATCTTAGCGCTGAACACAGAAAATAAGCACTTCATTTCAATTGAAATTCATTTGAAATGAAGTAAACACTTAAACCAAAATCACATCAGCAAATAAGTGATCTCATGGTTTTAAAATGTTCAAAATCAGTGATATCATGATTTTAAAATGTTCCTAATACCCATACGAGACCAGCAAAATAAACATATCGCAAATCGGACACCGAAAAGTCCGAATCGGTCCAAAACCGTATCGCGAACAAATGTTGATTTCAGCAACACGAAATTCTGTTCTCGGATGTGAAACTGAAGCAAACGAACTCCGATTGAGATAAATTTTACACATACATGTACAAATATGTTTCCAAGATCTCCATAAATTTTGAGCTCAATTCGACTTATGAATCAACCGCAGATCTAAAAATAATAACAGAATTGGGGTTTTCTAGAACGAACTCAAAACAAGATCAGCTAAGATCATAACCAAAAGCTGCACCAACAAGACGTAAGTGAAAGGGAAATATGCCATTGGGCCATTTCTAAGTATTTTGGTGATTTAGTGTCCAACACAAGTGCTTAAGTGATAAACTATGTCAAATGATGGATAAGGTGCAAATCAATACAAAGGTATGATTCTAGACTTAGTACATTGGTTTTTGTGTACTAACATATTTGTCTAAGTGTTAGAATCAGAGAAAACGCAATTGAAAAAGAGTGGCTCGAAGCAGCCAAGAGTATACTCAGTCTGGGCGCACCGGACAGTGTCCGGTGCGCCAGGCTGGCATCCGTCAACTAGCTGCTCTCGGGACTTCGTCGGCGGCGTACAGCTAAAATTCACCGGACTGTCCGGTGAGCCAACAGTCGGCCGCGGAATCCGCGCGCGACGCGTGGCAAGTGCCAACGGTCAGATGGGGCACCAGACTGTCCGGTGCGCCAACGGCTCCCAAGTGCCAATGGTCGGCTTCGCCAAGTAAGGAAGGAGATCCGCACCGGACAGTGTCCGGTGGTAGAATTGCCTTCCTGGAATGCTCTCAACGACTCCTAGTTGCCTTGGGGCTATAAAAGGGACCCCTAGGCGCATGGAGGAACACATCAAGCATTCTCTAAGCATTCCTAAGCACCAAGACTTCGATTCCGCGCATTTGATTCTTTGTGAGAGCAACTAGAGCTCCATTTGAGTTGTGAACTCGCCGAGTTGTGTTGTGAGCTCTTGTTGTGACTTGTGTGCGTGTTGGTACTCTGTTTTTGTGTCTTGTCTGCATTGCTCATCCCTCCCTTACTCCGTGCTTCTTTGTGATCATCAAAGTGTAAGGGCGAGAGGCTCCAAGTTGTGGAGATTCCTCGCAAGTGGGATATAGTCAAGTGAAAGCAAAACACCGTGGTATTCAAGTGGGTCTTTGGACCACTTGAAAGGGGTTGATTGCAACCCTCGTCCGTTGGGACGCCACAACGTGGAGTAGGCAAGTGTTGGACTTGACCGAACCACGGGATAAACCACTGTGCCATCTCTGTGTTGATCTCTTTGTGGTTATCGTGTTGTGCAAGCTCTCCTCTCTAGCCACTTGGCTTAATTGTGCTAACTCCTAATCAAGTTTTGTGGATTAAGTTTCAAGTTTTTACAGGATCACCTATTCACCCCCCCTCTAGGTGCTCTCAATTGGTATCGGAGCCGTTCTCTTCACGAAAGGACTAATCACCCGAAGAGATGGATCCTAAGGGCAAGGAGATAGTGATTAATGATAAGGAGAAGGAAACCTTCGTCAACGAACCGAAAGATGACAAGCCTACCGACTCGGGCTTGGGCCACAAACGAAAAGATGGAAAGAAGAAGAAGACGAGGCGCATCAAGGAGATCGTCTACTACGACGACAGCGACGAGTCCTCTTCTTCCCAAAAGGACGACGACAACGACTACGAGAAAAAGAAGACGATTAACTCAAACTTCTCTTTCGATTATTCTCATATTCCGCATAGCTCAAATGCACATTTGCTTTCTATTCCTCTTGGCAAACCTCCTCACTTTGATGGAGAGGACTACGGATTTTGGAGTCACAAAATGCGTAGTCACTTGTTCTCTCTCCATCCAAGCATATGGGAGATAGTCGAGAATGGAATGAAATTTGATAGTACTAATAGTCCCATGTTCATTAATGAGCAAATTCACAAAAATGCACAAGCTACTACTGTTCTTCTAGCTTCTTTGTGCAGGGACGAATACCATAAAGTGAGCGGCTTGGATAACGCCAAGTAGATCTGGGATACCCTCAAGGTCTCACATGAGGGGAACTACGTCACCATGCTCACCAAGATGGAGTTGGTGGAGGGAGAACTCGGAAGATTCGCGATGATAAGGGGGGAGGAGCCAACCCAAACGTACAACAGGCTCAAAACCCTCGTCAACAAGATAAGGAGCTATGGAAGCACGCGATGGACGGACCACGACGTTGTCCGCCTAATGCTAAGGTCCTTTACCGTCCTTGATCCACATCTTGTGAACAATATTCGTGAGAATCCTAGGTACACGAAGATGACGCCCGAGGAGATCCTTGGAAAGTTCGTAAGCGGGCGGATGATGATCAAGGAGGCTAGATACGTCGACGATGCATTAAATGGCCCAATCCAAGAGCCTCAAACTATTGCTCTCAAGGCAACAAGGAGCAAGGAAGCGCTACCTAGCAAGGTGGCGCAAGTTGAGGCGGCTGGGCTTAATGATGAAGAGATGGCCCTCATCATCAAGTGCTTCAAAACGGCGCTAAAGGGTCGCAAGGAGCACCCCAACAAGAACAAGACGAAGGGGAAGCGCTCCTGCTTCAAATGTGGTAAGATTGGTCATTTTATCGCTAATTGTCCCGATAATGATAGTGACGAGGAAAAGAAGAGTGGAAAGTGGGAAAAGAAGAAGAACTACAAGAAAGCGAAGGGCGAGGCACATCTTGGAAAGGAGTGGGATTCGGATTGCTCCTCGTCCGACTCCGACAACGAAGGGCTCGCCGCCACCGCCTTCAACAAGTCATCTCTCTTCCCCAACGAGCATCACACATGCCTCATGGCAAAGGAGAAGAAGGTATGTACTCGAAACAATACTACTTATGCTTCTTCAAGCGAGGATGAGTCTAGTGATGATGATGAAATAGACTATTCATGCTTATTCAAGGGATTAGATAGAACTAAGATTGATAAGATTAATGAATTGATTGATGCTTTGAATGATAAGAATAGATTACTAGAAAAACAAGAGGACCTTTTATATGAAGAGCATGATAAATTTGTTAGTGCACAAAATTCTCTTGCTCTAGAAGTTAAAAGGAATGAAATGCTTTCTTATGAACTATCTACTTGTCATGAAACCATTTCTACTTTAAAAGGTGTTAATGATGATTTAAATGCTAAACTAGAAGTAGCAAATAAATCTAACTCTTGTGTAGAACATGTTATGATTTGCAATAGGTGCAAAGATTTTAATGTTGATGCTTGTAGTGAACACCTAATTTGCATCTCTAAATTAAATGATGAAGTGGCTAGTCTTAATGCCCAACTTAAGACTAGCAAGAGTGAATTTGACAAGCTAAAATTTGCAAGGGATGTCTACACGATTGGTAGACACCCCTCAATTAAGGATGGTCTTGGCTTCAAGAGAGAAGTCAAGAACTTAACAAGCCATAAGGCTTCCATCTCCGCCAAGGAGAAAGGGAAGGCCCCTATGGCTAGTAGTGCTCAAAAGAACCATGCCTTCATGTATCATGATAGGAGACATTCTAGAAATGTTTATAGAAGTAATGATGCTTTTGATTCTCATGCCATGGTTGCTTCTAGTTCTTCTATTATGCATGATAGAAATTTAGCTAGGAGAAATGTTATTAATCACATGCCTAGAAGAAATGTTGTTCATGTTTCTAGGAAAACAATAAATGAACCTTCTACAATTTATCATGCTTGCAATGCTTCATTTGCGATTTGTAGAAAGGATAGGAAAGTGATTGCTAGGAAACTAGGGGCAAAATGCAAGGGAGATAAAACTTGCATTTGGGTCCCTAAGGATATTGTCACTAACCTTGTAGGACCCAACAAGAGTTGGGTACCTAAGACCCAAGCCTAAATTTGCCTTGCAGGTTTATGCATCCGGGGGATCAAGCTGGATTATAGACAGCGGATGCACAAACCACATGACAGGGGAGAAGAAGATGTTCACCTCCTACGTCAAGAATAAAGATTCACAAGATTCAATCATATTCGGTGACGGGAATCAAGGCAAGGTTAAAGGCTTAGGCAAGATTGCAATCTCAAATGAGCACTCTATTTCTAATGTATTCTTAGTTGAGTCGCTTGGATATAATTTGTTATCCGTAAGTCAATTATGTAATATGGGATATAATTGTCTATTCACAAATGTAGATGTGTCTGTCTTTAGAAGAAGTGATGGTTCATTAGCTTTTAAGGGTGTATTAGACGACAAACTCTATTTAGTTGATTTTGCAAAAGAGGAGGCCGGTCTAGATGCATGCTTAATTACTAAGACTAGCATGGGCTGGCTGTGGCATCGCCGTTTGGCACATGTGGGGATGAAGAACCTTCACAAGCTTCTAAAGGGAGAACACATGATAGGTCTAACTAATGTTACTTTCGAAAAAGATAGACCTTGTGCAGCTTGTCAAGCAGGGAAACAGGTGGGAAGCTCTCATCATGCCAAAAATGTGATGACAACATCAAGACCCCTGGAGTTACTTCATATGGACCTCTTCGGACCCGTCGCCTATCTGAGCATAGGAGGAAGTAAGTATGGTCTTGTTATAGTTGATGATTTTTCCCGCTTCACTTGGGTATTCTTTTTGTAGGATAAATCTGAAACCCAAGGGACCCTCAAGCGCTTCCTAAGGAGAGCTCAAAACGAGTTTGAGCTCAAGGTGAAGAAGATAAGGAGCGACAATGAGTCCGAATTCAAGAACCTTCAAGTGGAGGAGTATCTTGAGGAGGAAGGAATCAAGCACGAGTTCTCCGCTCCCTACACACCACAGCAAAATGGTGTGGTAGAGAGGAAGAACAGGACGCTTATAGACATGGCGAGGACGATGCTTGGAGAGTTCAAGACCCCCGAGCGCTTTTGGTCGGAAGCCGTGAACACGGCTTGCCACGCCATCAACCGGGTCTACCTTCATCGCCTCCTCAAGAAGACTTCGTATGAGCTACTAACCGGTAACAAACCCAATGTTTCGTATTTCCGAGTTTTTGGGAGTAAATGCTACATTCTAGTGAAGAAGGGTAGGAATTCCAAATTTGCTCCCAAAGCGGTAGAAGGGTTTTTGTTAGGTTATGACTCAAATACAAAGGCGTATAGGGTCTTCAACAAATCATCGGGTTTGGTTGAAGTCTCTAGCGACGTTGTATTTGATGAGACTAATGGCTCTCCAAGAGAGCAAGTTGTTGATCTTGATGATGTAGATGAAGAAGACGTTCCAACGGCCGCAATGCGCACCATGGCGATTGGAGATGTGAGGCCAATGGAACAAAAGGAGCAAGATCAACCTTCTTCCTCAACAATGGTGCATCCCCCAACTCAAGACGATGAACAAGTTCATCAAGAAGAGGCGTGTGATCAAGGGGGAGCACAAGATGTTCATGTGATAGAGGAAGAAGCGCAACCGGCACCTCCAACCCAAGTTCGAGTGACGATTCAAAAGAATCATCCCGTCGACCAAATATTGGGTGACATAAGCAAGGGAGTAACTACCCGTTCTAGATTAGTTAATTTTTGTGAGCATTACTCCTTTGTCTCTTCTATTGAGCCTTTCAGGGTAGAAGAGGCCTTGCTAGATCCGGACTGGGTGTTGGCCATGCAAGAGGAGCTCAACAACTTCAAAAGTTTGGACACTGGTGCCTCGTCCCAAGCAAAATGTTGTGGGAACCAAGTGGGTGTTCCGCAACAAACAAGACGAGCACGGGGTGGTGACAAGGAACAAGGCACGACTTGTGGCAAAAGGTTATGCCCAAGTCGCAGGTTTGGACTTTGAGGGGACTTTTGCTCCTGTGGCTAGGCTAGAGTCCATTCGTATTTTGCTAGCATATGCCGCTCACCATTCTTTCAGGTTGTTCCAAATGGATGTGAAGAGCGCTTTCCTCAACGGGCCAATCAAGGAGGAGGTGTACGTGGAGCAACCCCCTGGCTTCGAGGATGAACGGTTCCCCGACCACGTGTGTAAGCTCTCTAAGGCGCTCTATGGACTTAAGCAAGCCCCAAGAGCATGGTATGAATGCCTTAGAGACTTTTTAATTGCTAATGCTTTTAAGGTTGGGAAAGCCGATCCAACTCTATTTACTAAGACTTGTGATGGTGACCTTTTTGTGTGTCAAATTTATGTTGATGACATAATATTTGGTTCTACTAACCAAAAGTCTTGTGAAGAGTTTAGCAGGGTGATGACTCAAAAGTTTGAGATGTCGATGATGGGCGAGTTAAGCTATTTCCTTGGGTTCCAAGTGAGGCAACTCAAGGATGGGACCTTCATCTCCCAAACGAAGTACACACAAGACTTGATCAAGCGGTTTGGGATGAAGGACGCCAAGTCCGCAAAGACTCCAATGGGAACCGACGGACACACCGACCTCAACAAAGGAGGTAAGTCCGTTGATCAAAAGGCATACCGGTCTATGATAGGGTCTTTACTTTATTCATGTGCTAGTAGACCAGATATTATGCTTAGCGTATGCATGTGTGCTAGATTTCAATCCGATCCAAAGGAGTGTCACTTAGTGGCTGTGAAGCGAATTCTTAGATATTTAGTCGCTACGCCTTGCTTCGGGATCTGGTATCCAAAGGGGTCTACCTTTGACTTGATTGGATATTCAGACTCCGACTATGCTGGATGTAAGGTCGATAGGAAAAGTACATCGGAGACGTGCCAATTCTTAGGAAGGTCCCTGGTGTCATGGAGTTCTAAGAAACAAACCTCTGTTGCCCTATCCACCACTGAGGCCGAGTATGTTGCCGTAGGACAATGTTGCGCGCAACTACTTTGGATGAGGCAAACCCTCAGGGACTTTGGCTACAATCTGAGCAAAGTCCCACTCCTATGTGATAATGAGAGTGCTATCCGCATAGCGGACAACCCCGTTGAGCACAACCGCACAAAGCACATTGACATCCGGCATCACTTCTTGAGAGACCACCAGCAAAAGGGGGATATCGAAGTGTTTCATGTTAGCACCGAGAACCAGCTAGCCGATATCTTTACCAAGCCTCTAGAAGAGAAGACCTTTTGCAAGTTGCGTAGTGAGCTAAATGTCTTAGATTCGCGGAACTTGGATTGATGTGTAGCATACATGTGTCTTATGCTTTGATCATGTTCCCTTATGCATTTTGTTGTTTATTTATGGTGCTCAAGTTGTACTCATGATCCCCGGACCTCACAAGTTCATTTGCAAGCGATGCACTTATTTAGGGGGAGGCATGCTACAACTTGATCCTTTGAGACTAACTGTGTGCTTGAGTTTACTTGACTTAGTCTAAAAGATGGATTGAAAGGGAAAGGTGAACTTGAACCCAAGACTTCCACTACACTTCGATGAGAGGGTAACTCACTCCAAGTTCATCTCCATATTCTTATTGCCTTTGCACTCTTATTTGAAGATTTTGGTGAGGCAATGAGGTTTAAGGGCCAAGATTGATCCCGTTTTGGTGCTTGATGCCAAAGGGGGAGAAAATAAGGCCAAAGCAAGATATGGATCAGCTACCACTTGAGAATTTTGAAAAAGTAGAGTTAGAGTTTTTGTTTGTCAAAATACTCTTGTTTGTCTCTTATTGTCAAAAGTTGGTCTCTTGTGGGGAGAAGACTTAATTATGGGAAAAAGGGGGAGTTTTTGAAATCTTTGATCAATCTCTCTTGGAACAACTCTTATTATGTCTCAACAAGTGTGTTTCAGTTAGAGATAGGAAATTGAGGTTGATTTGCAAAAACAAACCAAGTGGTGGCAAAGAATGATCCATATATGCCAAATTTGATTCAAAACAAATTTGTGTTCTCATTTGAATTGATATTGCACTTCTTTTAGTTGCTTTATGTTGTGTTGGCATAAATCACCAAAAAGGGGGAGATTGAAAGGGAAATGTGCCCTTGGGCCATTTCTGAGTATTTTGGTGATTTAGTGTCCAACACAAGTGCTTAAGTGATAAACTATGTCAAATGATGGATAAGGTGCAAATCAATACAAAGGTATGATTCTAGACTTAGTACATTGGTTTTTGTGTACTAACATATTTGTCTAAGTGTTAGAATCAGAGAAAACACAATTGAAAAAGAGTGGCTCGAAGCAGCCAAGAGTCTGCTCAGTCTGGGTGCACCGGACTGTCCGGTGGTGCACCGGACAGTGTCCGGTGCGCCAGGCTGGCATCTGTCAACTAGCTGCTCTCGGGACTTCGTCGGCGGCGTACGACTAAAATTCACCGGACTGTCCGGTGAGCCAACAGTCGGCCGGGCCAACGGTCGGCCGCGGAATCCGCGCGCGACGCGTGGCAAGTGCCAACGGTCGGATGGGGCACCGGACTGTCCGGTGTGCACCGGACAGTGTCCGGTGCGCCAACGGCTCCCAAGTGCCAACGGTCGGCTTCGCCAAGTAAGGAAGGAGATCCGCACCGAACAGTGTTCGGTGGTGCACCGGACTGTCCGGTGCGCCAGGCGACAGAAGGCAAGAATTGCCTTCCTGGAATGCTCTCAACGGCTCCTAGCTGCCTTGGGGCTATAAAAGGGACCCCTAGGCGCATGGAGGAACACACCAAGCATTCTCTAAGCATTCCTAAGCACCAAGACTTCGATTCCGCGCATTTGATTCTTTGTGAGAGCAACTAGAGCTCCATTTGAGTTGTGAACTCGTCGAGTTGTGTTGTGAGCTCTTGTTGTGACTTGTGTGCGTGTTGGTACTCTGTTTTTGTGTCTTGTCTGCATTGCTCATCCCTCCCTTACTCCGTGCTTCTTTGTGATCATCAAAGTGTAAGGGCGAGAGGCTCCAAGTTGTGGAGATTCCTCGCAAGTGGGATATAGTCAAGTGAAAGCAAAACACCGTGGTATTCAAGTGGGTCTTTGGACCGCTTGAAAGGGGTTGATTGCAACCCTCGTCCGTTGGGACGCCACAACGTGGAGTAGGCAAGTGTTGGACTTGGCCGAACCACGGGATAAACCACTGTGCCATCTTTGTGTTGATCTCTTTGTGGTTATCGTGTTGTGCAAGCTCTCCTCTGTAGCCACTTGGTTTAATTGTGCTAACTCCTAATTAAGTTTTGTGGATTAAGTTTCAAGTTTTTACAGGATCACCTATTCACCCCCCCCCCTCTAGGTGCTCTCAGTAAGTAGTGATCCTATGAGTATATCTTACCTATCAACAAATTCCAACAACACCAGGAACACAAGAACTCAATGGTTCTCATGAGATCATAAAGGGAAGAGAAAGGAAGAACTCAAGAGCAAAAGACTCCAAAAATTCAGCAAGGGCACAAACTAAAATTGAAGCCAACCGAAAGTTGTGGACCGATCCGGTGACCCTTCCTCAAATGAAACAATACAGCTCAAAGGCACAACCGATAGAAAAAATCGTTGCGGATCTCCTGGCACAAGAGTTAACTACATAGAGAGAAAAACTAGGAGTTCTAAATAAAAGAGACTAAACAAATGGCAACCAAGAGATGGCTGTAACAACAGTCCTCCCTCTATTTATAGAGGGTTATTTTCATTTCCTAAACAACACATATTTACGTAGAGCCTATCCACTCCATCGAGGGCAAAATAGACCGACTACTATGTTTTGATCCGACGGCCACGTGCTCAACACGAAGTTACTTTGCCTTGATGCAACCTTCGCTGTGATGCCACGTGCCGCCACTGATTCCCATTGGAACCGCCGTCGCCGAGTTTTGAGGCTCAAACTCAATAAAACCCGCCATCCGTAGCGTTGGGTGGTTTTGAGGGCCAAACCACCAAATTGTCGTGAGTATCGCATCGCGTGCGCATCCCCCACGTACTACATAGTGTCCCGCCAGTACTCGACCGCGCTAGCAACACGGCTCACTCCCGCCATGTCCTTGCACGAGTGCGTGACCTAGGTGTCAGCCACCATGGATGGTCACCCGGCTGCTCTGGTCCGTCATCCAAGACCCAACACTCGTCCTTCACCGCTTTCGGTCCATCAGCACGAGCCCGCATGACCTTCACCTTAGTCGTCGACCACCGTCCTTGTGCTCCACACCTACACACTACAAGTCAACAGTCAGGGTTGCCCGTATGCAATCTCTCACTCTGGTCAGCCCACTGATTACCCTAGAATGCTACTCGTTGAAAATCACTCATCATCAACTCGAATCATAAGGGACAAATAAATTTATAGCTAGGAAGTAACTGGACGAATACGAATGGATATCACTAAAACCATATGTTTTCATATTTTTATTCGGATTCAAATTCGAATATGGATAGCTTCGAATACGAATAGAAATATGGATATTCTAGGATACAAATACAAAAAGTCGTGTGTTGAATCTAGAACCAGTCAGACACAAATAACGTTGGTAACAAATATTTTTGTTGAATATCATGTAAGAGACCATTCAACACATATCATAGTTCTTGTAATCATTTAGCTCCTTGTGCCCAAACATTTTTTAGATTATATGTGGTCATATGCTACACCTCCATAAAATTCTATGATTTCCTAATGCTATTTTGTGTATCCTTAATTTCTTTATGTAGAAAATCATTAAAATACAATTAAATTCATAAAATATTGTAGTCTCGACCGAAAATTATAAATAATTTATTAAGATAATAAACATTCTACAAGAATATAACATCAAGTACCCATACAAAAATTATAAAAGTTAAGTATTGTTTATGTTGAAACTTGGATAATTATGGTGATTCCACATGTAACTCACACAATAAGTGGAAGTGAAATGAAAAAAAATCACTGACATCTTATGGAATTTATGGTTATTTTTTGAGCATTCTATGTGAACATATGTTACTCCTCCGTCAAATTTCATGATTTTTTGAGGCTATCTGTGTATTATTAATTTCTTTTTACAGAAAATCATCAAAATACAATTAAATGCATAAAATGTTCTAACGTCGATTGAAAATTGCAAATAAGTTACCAAAACTAATAAACATCATATAAGAATATAACCTCAAGTCTCCATGTGAAAATGATAAAGTGAAGTATTGATTATGTTGGAATTTATATACTTAGGGTGATTTCACATGTAACTCACGCAACGAGTGAAAATGAATTGTAAGAAACGCTAAAATTTTATGGATTTTATGGTCCAAACTTTTCTGGGGATGGAGGAATATATTGTCCCTCCATCAAATTTCATTAATTTATAACACTATTTGTGTATTATTATTATGCGAAAATTACCAAAATGCAATTAAATCCACAAAATATTCTAGTGTCGACCGAAAATTACAAATAGGTTACAAGGACCAATAAACATTCTATAAGAATATAATCTCAAGTTCACATATGAAAATGATAAAGTGAAGTATTGATTATGTTGAAACTTGAATACTTAAGGTGATTTCATATGTAACTATCCAAAATCCAAAATCTGGTAAGGTATCTAGGAAGATGTTCGTATATCCGAAATTTGAAATCCGGGAAGGTATCCGACAAGATATCTGGATATCCGAAATCCAATGGATATCAGTATCTCATATTTGTATCCGATATATGAACTGTATTATCTGAATCCGGATTTGAAATCCAAATATTCTAAGGATATCCGAAAAAACTATTCAATCGAATAATTTGCCTCTTCGGATGCTCGGATAATATCCATATCGTTTACATCCCTCTCATAGCTAAGGAGGAAAAAAGGAGGAAATAAATATTGGAAAACAGTAAATAAACTTCTAGTTAAGGAAGAAGACAACCACAACCTTTATGGTTATCAAGGAAGGAGCTTACCACTAGACGATTACCAAGTTTTATAGAAAATATTAATGTTTATAAGTTAATTGTTGGGGACCTTCGGCATCCGAAGGTCCTCAAAAACAGGATTTAATAGTGTTTCTGGAGTATAATGTGTGAACAGGTATCTTCGGACTCAAGTCAGGCATCACAGTAGACCAGAATAATACGAAGGTTGGTGAAGCGCCGAAGGTGTAAGCAGGAAAGCTTCGGCGTGACAGCAGCAGGTGAAACCGACTTAAAGATGAAAAGGCTATTTAGACCTCGACAGATTACTATAGAATTATTATCGAGTGTAAAGGGCATTAATGTAATTTTGCACGGGCTGCGTCCCGTGCCTATAAATAGGTGAACAGTATCCCCGTACTGTTCACGCTGACTTGGCATTCGCTTTTTGCGTCACGCTTGTACTATCGTCTCCTTCCAGTTGAAGGTACACTTGTAGTTCAATTATATTTCTGTTTATGTTTAATAATAATACATAACTGTTCATGATGTCATTTATATTCCTTATATTTTACCCTTCGTCATTATGTAATGAATTTATGAAGATATACCCTTCATAACCTTCGTCCGAAAACCATTATACCCCAAGGGAAATAATGTTTCGAAGGACGAAGGACTTTAACGATTAACATTTTCTATGTTGCCTTGTTCTTAACTCATAGCATTTGAGAACAAATCACCAACATTAATAATGTTCAAACGTGATAATCAAGTCTCTATCTCCCCACATTTAAATAGTAAAAATAATAAAATTATGCACAAATGTTTACATCCCTCTCATAGCTAAGGAGGAAATAAAGGAGGAAATAAATATTGGAAAACAGTAAATAAACTTCTAGTTAAGGAAGAAGCCAACCACAACCTTTATGGTTATCAAGGAAGGAGCTTACCACTAGACGATTACCAAGTTTTATAGAAAATATTAATGTTTATAAGTTAATATTGTTCAAACGTGATAATCAAGTCTCTATCTCCCCACATTTAAATAGTAAAAATAATAAAATTATGCACAAATGGGGATTTGAACTATGGTTATTAGCTCTAAACCCATATGCACACTCATCTAGCCAACATAACACACATACCTTCCATGTTTTATATTCAATATTAGCTTTAAACCCATATTCACACTAATCTAGCCAACATAACACACATACCTTCCATGTTTTATTTTCTATATTTAAATATGTATGAAAATCGTGGCAACACACGGGTACATTGCTAGTGCCATAAGAAATTAAGAACCATAAGCTAGACCATTGTGTACACAGAGGCCCATCTATCATATATACCCCATGGGTTCACCCCTAACGGTGCACATCAGTTTGGTTTGATCTCATGCCATGGTCATCTTCTCACCCACTAGGGTTGCCATTGCATGGTTGCATCATCCCCATCCACGTGTTGCTTCCGGCTAATAGACTAGACGAGTTGCGTTGCCATTGGCATTCACAAACACTCATTCTGACAAAAAAATGTAGCCCCCAGAACATGTTAACATAGAGATTCAACAATGCTGACAAGTTCATGATATAAAATAGATTGAAAAATATTTAGTACAACAAAATGTGAAGCATAAAAAAGAAGAAAAAATGGTGCTACTAAAGTTACTTCTTTTGAGTTGGTGTGTAGACAAGAAGTTGTGTTACTCTTGAAGCTTAGCTTCAGCCACAAGTCATGGAAGAGCAACCAAGGATTGTGGTGTGCCTCAACAATTTTGGGAAGGGCTTGATTCCAACTTTGCAAGTGAAGAAATCACACTAGAGTATTGAGGAAAGTGGTTGAAAGAGACTATGGCTAGAGTGTAGCCTAAAGCGGTCACTCATAGGCGAGGGAAACTAGTGCCGACAGAGCGGCCCCACTGGGCAGAGGGAGAGGGGGAGGGGGCGCGCGTTGAGGGAAACCGCCGCTGACAGGTGGAGCCCACCTGTCAGGTGGCGCGGGCGCGGCCCCGTTGGGCTGGACTGGGCCGGTTTGAGCTGAATTAGTTTTCTCTTTTTCCAGGGAATTTCTAATTGCTTTTCTATTTTATTTTCTCTAGGGTTTTCAATTCAAATTCAAACCAAGTTTCAAATTCAAACTAATTCAAACATGTGCAACAATTCAAAAAATATTTAAGCTCAGCATGATGCAACATTTCATGACTCATAATGTTTTGAAAAAAAAATAATTAACCCCTCACTAATTAAGCTAAATCTACTCAAAAGGAAAAGAGAGAGAAGCTAGAGAGAGATACAAGAGTAACAACTGAATTTGATAGTGTCGGTGTTTCGAGACCGGGGGGGTCCCTGGGCCGACGAGTGAAATGTCGCCGCGTGCCCCAGCCCAGATGGGTTGGCGCGAGACGGAGCGCGAAGGGGGATAAAGGCAGCTGGAGCGAGAGAGAGGTGGAAATCCCGCGGCCTTCATGTTTGTCCCGCGCCCAGGTCGGGTGCGCTTGCAGTAGGGGGTTACAAGCGTCCACGCGGGAGGGGAGCGAGCGACCTCACGCGAGCGCCTGTCCCGTCCTCTTCCCTGCGCGGCCAACCCTCTGTAAGAGGGCCCTGGTCCTCCCTTTTATAGGCGTAAGGAGAGGATCCAGGTGTACAATGGGGGGTGTAGCAGAGTGCTAACGTGTCTAGCAGAGAGAGCTAGCGCCCTAAGTACATGCCCATCGTGGCAGCCGGAGAGGTTTTGGCACCCGGTTCGTGTGGTGTCGTGGCCGTCGGAGGAGCGCTGAAGCCTGGCGGAAGGACAACTGTCGGGGCTGTCGAGTCCTTGCTGACGTCCTCTTGCTTCCGTAAGGGGGCTGAGAGCCACCGTCGTCATAGAGCGTGCGGGGCGCCATCATTACTTGTCTGGCGGAGCGAGCCAGATGGGACGCCGGTCTTGTTCCCCGTAGCCTGAGTCAGCTTGGGGTAGGGTAATGATGGCGCCTCCTGTTGACATGGTTGGTCCGTGCCCTAGGTTGGGCGATGTGGAGGCTCCTCCGAGGTCGAGGTCGAGTCTGTCTTCCGAGGCCGAGGTCGAGTCCGAGCCCCTGGGTCGGGCGAGGCGGAGACCGTCGGCGGAGGCCATGGCTGAGTCTGAGCCCTAGGGTCGGGCGAAGCGGAGTTCGTCGTCTTCAGGGGCTGAGCCCGAGTCCGAGCCCTAGGGTCGGGCGGAGCGGAGTTCGTCATCTTCCGGGGCTGAGCCCGAGTCCGAGCCCAGGGTCGGGCGGAGCGGAGTTCGCCGTCTTCCGGGGCCGAGCCCGAGTCCGAGCCCTTGGTCGGGCGGAGCGGAGTTCGCCGTCTTTCGGGGCTGAGCCCGAGTCCGAGCCCTGGGTCGGGCGGATCGGAGTTCGCCGTCTTCCGGGGCTGAGCCCGAGTCCGAGCCCTGGGTCGGGCGGAGCGGAGTTTCCTATGGTGCCCGAGGCCAGGCCTGGCTGCCTGTCAGCCTCACTCTGTCGAGTGGCACAGCAGTCGGAGCGGTGCAGGCGGCGCTGTCCTTCTGTCAGGGCGGTCAGTGGAGCGGCGAAGTGACTGCGGTCACTTCGGCTCTGTCGACTGGAGGACGTGCGTCAGGATAAAGGTGTCAGGCCACCTTTGTATTAAATGCCCCCGCGATTTGGTCGGTTGGCGTGGCGATTTGGCCAGGGTTGCTTCTTGGCGAAGACTGGGCCTCGGGCGAGCCGGAAGTATGTTCGTCGTCGCTGGAGGGGGGCCTCGGGCGAGACGTAGATCCTCCGGGGTCGGCTGCCCTTGCCCGAGGCTGGGCTCGGGTGAGGCGTGATCGAGTCCCTCGAATGGACCGATCCCTGACTTAGTCGCACCCATCAGGCCTTTGCAGCTTTGTGCTGATGGGGGTTACCAGCTGAGAATTAGGAGTCTTGAGGGTACCCCTAATTATGGTCCCCGACAGTAGCCCCCGAGCCTTGAAGGGAGTGTTAATACTCGCTTGGAGGCTTTTGTCGCACTTTTTTGCAAGGGGACCAACCTTTCTCGGTTGCGTTTTGTTCCGGTGGGTGCGCGCGAGCGCACCCGCCGGGTGTAGCCCCTGAGGCCTCGGAGGAGTGGTTTGACTCCTCCGAGGTCTTAATGCCTCACGCAATGCTTCGGCTAGTCTGGTCGTTCCCTCATGCGAGCTAGCCGTAGCCCGGGTGCACGGTCGAGTCCCAAGTCCTCGGGCTGGTATGTTGACGCTGTCAACGGTTTGGCCGGAGCCGGGTTTGCGAGAGCAGCCCCGAGCCTCTGCACAGGGCGAGAGGATGGTCAAGGGCAGACTCGACTTTTTTACATACGCCCCTGCATCGCCTTTCCGCAAGGAGGAGGAGGGGGGGGGGAAAGCGCCATGTTGCCCTCGGAGGGCGCCGAACATGGTGTCTCCGGTGAGTTGCTGGCGGGTAATCCGAGTGGACGCCCGTGCCCCATTTGTTAGGGGTCGGCTAGAGGCCCGGAGGCGCGCTCAAAAGTACCTGAGGGTGATCTGCCGGACCCGGTCCCCTGTCGACGGGGTCCGAGGGCTCGATGCCTCCCTCTGATGGGATTCTGTTACAAGATCGTTCCCGCTGGTCTCGGAAATGCCCTAGGGTACCTCGGGAGCGCAGCCCGAGCCTTGGTTATGTATCGAACGTACCCAGGGTCATCCCTCGCTCTATGTCTGAGGCGGCTGTGAACCCTTCGAGGGCCAGCCTACGAACCCCTGATCAGTAGTGGGCGCGGAGCCCGAGTAGCCTGAGGCGGCCGTTGAACCCTTCCGAGGGGCCGGCCTTTGAACCTCTGACCAGTAGTGGGTGTGGAGCCCACGCACTCTGAGGCGGCTGTTAAACCCCTCCAAGGGGCCAGCCTTTGAACCTCTGATCAGTAGGGAGGCTCGGAGCCTGTTTCCTTCACGGAGAAGGATCCTTTTCGGGGTATCCCCCTTTCCCGGTCCCTGTTGTATGAGAGAGAAAGAGGAAAAGGAAAAGGATACGAAATCGAATGACGTGGCGTACCTTTTTTGACGCGGTCATTATGGCGAAGGCGAAGCGTCGCTCGCTTCCCCTGCCAGAAGCGCCGCCTGTCCCGCCGCAGAGTTAATGCGACGGGGCGAGCGATTCGCGGGGCAGCCGTTGCGCGTGCGCGAGCCGTTCGAGGAACGGCCGTTTCGCTTTGAGTTTTTGAATCCCGCGGCGGTTCTAGACGAAACGTTGAACGGGTCTCGCCTCGGTCTTTATATACTTGGGGGAGGGTCTGGCGACGGTTCTTTGCTTCACTTCTCGCCTCCTTCTTAGGTTTTCGCAACCTGAGAGGTTTAGCCAGAGAAAAGGAAACCGCCCACCCAGTCCTTTCCGCCGCCACCCCTTTTGCTCGGTGATGGCCGACCGGGTGACCATCGTCTCGCCGCGCGACCCATGGCCTTTCTCCACAGTCACGGCGGATGACCTGGAGGATCTTGTTGCTGAGGGTTTACTTCGCCCTCTCTCTGATGAGAGGCAGCTGGAGTGGATTCCCCCCGCGAGCGGAGCCGCTCCGTCCCCGCCGTCGGGGTACGTCGTGAGCTTCGTCTCCTTCCACGAACGGGGGTTCAGTGTGCCGGCAAGCCGCTTCATGCGGGTGATCCTGCACAACTATGGGGTGGAGTTGCACAACCTCAGCCCCAACTCCATCTCGCAAGCCGCCATCTTCGTAGCGGTGTGCGAAGGATACTTGGGGATCGCCCCCCATTGGGACTTGTGGACTCATCTCTTTTCCGCGGAGCTTTTTGCTTCGCCGACGGGGGAGAGAAGGGTCCGCGCGGCAGTGCGGGCCGGCGGCTGCATTCTCCGGCTGAGGCAGTCGAGGGCGTCGCTGTACATTCCCGCCATCCTTGCGTCCTCGAATAAAGGGTGGCAGCGCCGGTGGTTCTACCTCCGGAATGACGGCGAGATGCTCCCGCCGTTTTCCCAACGAGTGGTCACCGTCGCCGCCGATGCTTGGCGCTACGGGACCCCGCACGACAGACAGAAGAACCTCGAGCCCCTTCTCAAGGCCCTAGAGGCGTTGCGGAAAGGGGGACTCACCGCCGCGGGAGTGATTGCCGCCATTCACCGCCGTAGGGTGCTTCCCTTGGCGGAGCGGCGGTTGCCGCTTTGGGAGATGACGCCGGAGGCTGACTTGGAGGGCTCGCGGATGTCCTCGGATCCCCTTCCCATCGACGTTCTCCACGGGCGGGTGGCCGTCGCGTTGGGAAAACCGGACGCCAGCGCCTTCTCTCAGCCCTTGATGCGCCCCGACCACGGGTGTGTGAACCTGGTGAGTGTCCGTTCCTTCTTTCTCCCTGCGTCGGATTGCCCTTGGTCCTTATGGTCGAGACTTTTCATCTGTCTCCAGGAGGTAGGGTGGCACAAGCCTTCCCGGCCACGGGTCCCGGAGGACGCGGTGGACCGAGCAGCGCGGCGGGTTGCCGCGGAGGAGAAGAAGAAGAAAGACGCGGAGAAGGCTCGGGCCCGCGAGCGGACGCGGGCCCAAGACGCCTTGGAGAAGCTCCGTTATCGGCAGGAGAGGGATGGACTCCCGAGGGAGCCGTCGCCGGAAACGCCTGACGACGACCACGATGATGAAGATGATGACGAGGACGACAACATGGCTGCCCGCCTCGGCCTCAGCCCGGGTTTGAGGCTAGGCCAGGAGTCGTCAAGCCAGCCCCCGAGCGGGCTGGCGCCGTCAGTTCCCGGAGTCGGGACGCCGAGGTCCCGGCCCGAAGAGCGGGGGCAGACCGAGGGGGTACTTGACTCCTCGGCCGGGGAAGTTGAGGTGACCCCAGGGAGTCAGGCTGAGGCGTCTGTTCCCCGAGAGCCGTCGCCCACACCGGCAGCGCAGGAGAGCGGCCCTCAGGTCACCGTGGCAGCGCTTGGGCAGTCCGTCTCCCGGGCGTCCAAGGTGCCCAAGGCGTGGACGGTACCGAAGCTGGCGGCGAGGCGGACCTTGGCGGTACCTTCGGGGGTCGAGATCCGAGAGACCTCTCCTCAGGCGTGGTTGATCATGGCCCGGAGCGGGTAAGTACTTTGGAACGTCTTCGTCCTGGCTCCTCATTCGTATGTCCCGACCGCGACTTTTCTTTCCTCCTCAGCAAGCGAAGCCATGGCCTGACCGATCTGGCTCCCCGGAAAGCCCTTAAGACGGTGTCGGCTTCCGTAGCCGGTGCCGCGCTGGGCCTCGCTGTTCAGCTGACCTTCTCGCAAGGCGCTCCACAGCGGGGGGCTCAGGCGGCACCAGTCGCCGTGGAGCGAGTTCCCAAGGCTGGCTCTTCCGCCGAGGCGGCCATCGTGCTAGAGGAGGCGGCTGGCGCGGACGTTGCCTCGGGCCCACCAGACAGGCCGCCGGTGCTGGCGCCTGCTGCTGCTGAAGCCGCTGCCGTCCGAGTCGGGGAGCGACCTGTTGCTGCCGACGCTGAGATGGCCGAGGCGTCAGCGCTCGGTGCCTCGGAGGAGGGGGGCGTGGAAACGCGATCCGTTTCGCCGAGCGACAGCCTTGTCCCTGCACGGCGGAGCTCCGAGAGGCGGCGCCAGTTGCTCCGGTTCCGAACCCATGAGGCTTCGGATCCCTTCTTCGTTCTTGACGATGAGCGGGAGGAGCAGTCTTGGGACGAGCTCCGCGAGTGTGCCGAAGCAACGGTGGGGTCGCTCCGGTCATCGCTGGAGGTCTTTTGCAGGGACGTCCCCAAGATCCTCCAGGTAATGGTTTCAGGCATACCTTTTTTGTGACCAAGGCGTCTTTTGTGATGCCCCGCTTCCTTCCCTCAGGATCTGACGGACCTGAGCGCCGCCAAGTCGTCGTTCATCCGCCACAAGGTCGATATCTGGGGCTCGCTGCGATCCCTGAGGACCTCGCTCGCCGGGGCTACTGTGCGCCTCTCCCAGCAGGGCGCCGAGGTGGCGGACCTTCGGTTGCTCTGCGCCGATCTGAGAGCAGAGGCGGCAGCGGCGCGCGCAGAGGTGCAACGACGACAGTCGGAGTTCGACCAGGTCGCCGATGAGCGAGACCAATCTTGGGGCCGGGCTACCGAGGCCGAAAGCCGGGCTGGAGCCCTTGCAGCAGACCTAGCCGTAGCCCAGGCCGCAGCCTCGGAGCAGCGTGCCCGAGCCGGAGGTATGTCCTGGCCATTTTCGATTTTCGTTTCAGCTTGTTTCCTCCGCTTGTGTTTGAGGCCTTGCACTCTGGCCGTTCGCAGAGCTCGAGTCCGCCCTTGATGAGTCCACCAGGGCGCTTGCCGGGGCAGCCGAGCAGAGGGAGGCCGAACACGCGGCCATGTCCGAGGCCATCTCGGACTTCTGCCGGGTCTTTGGCTTCAGCGACGTCCCCTCAGGAAGCTCCCCTCAAAGTCGCCTGCAGGCCTTGGGCGATCACGTGCGCGGCAGACTCCGCGAGGCGCTACACCACGGCGTTAGGCGGGCCTTCGTCGTGCTTGCTTCCCACTACGTTGTGGATCTGGAGCGGGTTAGCGAGGGGTATTGCCTTCCTAACGAAGATGAAGCCGCCCTGGCTGAAGTCCAGAGGCTCGACGCGGCCACCGCGGGCCCGAGCGCAGTGCTGGCGACCACCTTTGAGGCAGAGATCCTCCCGCATGCGCCATCGTCCGAAGCCGGGGTGGACTTTGCCAAGGGCGGGGACGAAGCCGAAGGCGCGGCTCCTTCCCCGGGCGACGCCTAACTCTGTCGGAGCAGTTTCCTTTGAATGCACGTGTGTCTTTTGCGGCCGCTGAGGCCTGAACACTTTATTATTGTAGTATAAAGTCGTGCCCCTTTTCCTTTCATTTTGCGTGTCCGGCCCCGCTCGTCAGTAGCAGGGTGGCTTGCCCAAGTAGGAGTCATTTTTCGTGGTAGGTGATGATAGTCGCCTAGAGGGGGGGGTGAATAGGGCGAAACTGAAATTTATAAATATAAACACAACTACAAGCCGGGGTTAGCGTTAGTAATAATAAATGAGTCCGCAAGAGAGGGCGCAAAACAAATCGCAAGCAAATAAGGAGAGTGACGCGTGGATTTGTTTTACCGAGGTTCGGTTCTTGCAAACCTACTCCCCGTTGAGGAGGCCACAAAGGCCGGGTCTCTTTCAACCCTTCCCTCTCTCAAACGGTCCCTCGGACCGAGTGAGCTTTCCTTCTTCTCAATCAACCGGGAACAAAACTTCCCCGCAAGGGTCACCACACAATCGGTGCCTCTTGCCTCGGTTACAATTGAGTGTTGATCACAAGAGCAAAAGAGAAAGAAAGAATGCGATCCAAGCGCAAGAGCTCAAAAGAACACGGCAAATCTCTCTCGCTAGTCACTAAGGGCTTGAGTGGAATTGGAGAGGATTTGATCTCTTTGTATGTGTCTAGAATTGAATGCCTAGCTCTTGTAAGTGGTTGAGAAGTGGAAAACTTGGATGGCAATGAATGTGGGGTGGTTGGGGTATTTATAGCCCCAACCACCAAACTTGACCGTTGGCTGGAGGCTTCTGTTCGATGGCGCACCGGACAGTCCGGTGCACACCGGACAGTCCGGTGCCCCTGCCACGTCAGCGTTGCCGTTGGATTCTAGCCGTTGGAGCTTCTGACTTGTGGGCCCGCCTGGGTGTCCGGTGCACACCGGACATGCACTGTTTGATGTCCGGTGCGCCGGTATGGGCAGCCCTGACGTCTGCGCGCGCTGCGCGCGCATTTAATGCAGCGCAGGGAGCCGTTGGCGCCGCAGGGAACCGTTGCTCCGCTGGCACACCGGACAGTCCGGTGCACACCGGACAGTCCGGTGAATTATAGCGGAGCGGCTGCCGCGCGAACCCGAGGCTGGCGAGTTCAGGAGGCCGAGCTTTCCTTGGAGCACCGGACATGTCCGGTGCACACCGGACAGTCCGGTGAATTATAGCGCGCCGGCTTCCGAGAAATCCCGAGGGTGAAGAGTTTGAGTCTGAGTCCCCTGGTGCACCGGACAGGTACTGTTCACTGTCCGGTGGCACACCGGACAGTCCGGTGCGCCAGACCAGGGGTGCCCTCGGTTGCTCCTTTGCTCCTTTTATTGAATCCAACACTTTCTTTTTATTGGCTAGATGTGAACCTTTTGCACCTGTATAACTTATACACTAGAGCAAACTAGTCAGTCCAATATTTGTGTTGGGCAGTTCAACCACCAAAATTATTTAGGAACTAGGTGTAAGCCTAATTCCCTTTCAATCTCCCCCTTTTTGGTGATTGATGCCAACACAAACCAAAGCAAATGTAGAAGTGCATAATTGAACTAGTTTGCATAATGTAAGTGTAAAGGTTGCTTGGAATTGAGCCAATATAACTACTCACAAGATATGCAAGGAATGTTTCTTTCTTATATAACATTTTGGACCACGTTTGCACCACATGTTTTGTTTTTGCAAATTCTTTTTGTAAATCCATTTCAAAGATCTTTTGCAAATAGTCAAAGGTACATGAATAAGAGTTTGCAAAGCATTTTCAAGATTTGAAATTTCCTCCCCCTGTTTCAAATGCTTTTCCTTTGACTAAACAAAACTCCCCCTAAAAGAGATCCACCTCTTAGTGTCAATGGTTTTGATATACCATTTTTGAAATACTACTTTCTCCCCCTTTTGAACATAATAGAATACCAAATGATAAAGACTTTTTGGAAAGCACTAAGTTTTTGAATTTTGTGGTGGTGGTGCGGTCCTTTTGCTTTGGGCTCATTTCTCCCCCTTTTTGGCATGAATCGCCAAAAACGGAATTATTAGAGCCCTGTAAGTGCAATCTTCCCCTTTGGTCATAAATAGGTGAGTTAAGATTATACCAAAGACGAAGTCCTTTTGCGTTTGAGCTTTTACTCTCTCCCCCATGGATGAAGTCCTTTTCCTTGATGCTCATTTCTCCCCCAAAGACGAGAGAGTTGCTCGGAGTGATGGCGAAGTATGAGTTACGGAGTGGAAGCCTTTGTCTTCGCCGAAGACTCCAATTCCCTTTCAATATGCCTATGACTTGGTTTGAAATAAACTTGAAAACACATTAGTCATAGCATATAAAAGAGATATGATCAAAGGTATTCAAATGAGCTATGTGTGCAAGTTTAGCAAAAGAAATTTCTAGAATCAAGAATATTGAGCTCATGCCTAAGTCTGGTAAAAGATTGTTCATCAAGTGGCTTGGTAAAGATATCGGCTAATTGATCTTTAGTATTAATGTAAGAAATCTCGATATCCCCCTTTTGTTGGTGATCCCTAAGAAAATGATACCGAATGGCTATGTGCTTAGTGCGGCTATGCTCGACGGGATTGTCGGCCATTTTGATTGCACTCTCATTATCACATAGCAAAGGGACCTTGGTTAATTTGTAACCGTAGTCCCGCAGGGTTTGCCTCATCCAAAGCAATTGCGCGCAACAATGTCCTGCGGCAATGTACTCGGCTTCGGCGGTGGAAAGAGCGACCGAATTTTGCTTCTTTGAAGCCCAAGACACCAAGGATCTTCCCAAGAACTGGCAAGTCCCCGATGTGCTCTTCCTATTGATTTTGCACCCCGCCCAATCGGCATCCGAATAACCAATTAAATCAAATGTGGATCCCCTAGGGTACCAAAGCCCAAACTTAGGAGTATAAGCCAAATATCTCAAGATTCGTTTTACGGCCGTAAGGTGGGATTCCTTAGGGTCGGATTGGAATCTTGCACACATGCAAACGGAAAGCATAATGTCCGGTCGAGATGCACATAAATAAAGCAATGAACCAATCATCGACCGGTATACCTTTTGATCCACGGACTTACCTCCCGTGTCGAGGTCGAGATGCCCATTAGTTCCCATGGGTGTCTTGATGGGTTTGGCATCCTTCATCCCAAACTTGGTTAGAATGTCTTGAGTGTACTTTGTTTGGCAAATGAAGGTGCCCTCTTGGAGTTGCTTGACTTGGAATCCTAGAAAATACTTCAACTCCCCCATCATCGACATCTCGAATTTCTGTGTCATGATCCTACTAAACTCTTCACATGTAGACTCGTTAGTAGACCCAAATATAATATCATCAACATAAATTTGGCATACAAACAAGTCATTTTCAAGAGTTTTAGTAAAGAGTGTAGGATCGGCCTTGCCGACTTTGAAGCCATTAGCAATAAGGAAATCTCTAAGGCATTCATACCATGCTCTTGGGGCTTGCTTGAGCCCATAAAGCGCCTTAGAGAGCCTATAGACATGGTTAGGGTACTCACTGTCTTCAAAGCCGGGAGGTTGCTCAACGTAGACCTCTTCCTTGATCGGTCCATTGAGGAAGGCACTTTTCACGTCCATTTGATAGAGCTTAAAGCCATGGTAAGTAGCATAGGCCAATAATATGCGAATTGACTCAAGCCTAGCTACGGGTGCATAGGTTTCACCAAAATCCAAACCTTCGACTTGTGAATACCCTTTGGCCACGAGTCGAGCTTTGTTCCTTATCACCACACCATGCTCATCTTGCTTGTTGCGGAAGACCCACTTGGTTCCTACAACATTTTGATTAGGACGTGGAACTAAATGCCATACCTCATTCCTTGTGAAATTGTTGAGCTCCTCTTGCATTGCCACTACCCAATCCGAATCTTGGAGTGCTTCCTCTACCCTGTGTGGCTCAATAGAGGAAACAAAAGAGTAATGTTCACAAAAATGAGCAACCCGAGATCGAGTAGTTACCCCCTTATGAATGTCGCCGAGGATGGTGTCGACGGGGTGATCTCGTTGGATTGCTTGGTGGACTCTTGGGTGTGGCGGTCTTGGTTCTTCCTCATCCTCCTTTTCTTGATCATTTGCATCTCCCCCTTGATCATTGCCATCATCTTGAGGTGGCTCATCTTCTTGATTTTGCCCTTCATCAACTTGAGCCTCATCCTCATTTTGAGTTGGTGGAGATGCTTGCGTGGAGGAGGATGGTTGATCTTGTGCATTTGGAGGCTCTTCGGATTCCTTAGGACACACATCCCCGATGGACATGTTCCTAAGCGCTATGCATGGAGCCTGTTCTTCACCTATCTCATCAAGATCAACTTGCTCTACTTGAGAGCCGTTAGTTTCATCAAACACAACGTCACAAGAGACTTCAACTAGTCCAGTGGACTTGTTAAAGACCCTATATGCCCTTGTGTTTGAGTCATAACCAAGTAAAAAGCCTTCTACAGTTTTAGGAGCAAATTTAGATTTTCTACCTCTTTTAATAAGAATGAAGCATTTGCTACCAAAAACTCTAAAATATGAAATGTTGGGCTTTTTACCGGTTAGGAGTTCATATGATGTCTTCTTGAGGATTCGGTGAAGATATAACCGGTTGATGGCGTAGCAGGCGGTATTGACTGCTTCGGCCCAAAACCGGTCCGGTGTCTTGTACTCATCAAGCATGGTTCTTGCCATGTCCAATAGAGTTCGATTCTTCCTCTCCACTACACCATTTTGTTGTGGCGTGTAGGGAGAAGAGAACTCATGCTTGATGCCCTCCTCCTCAAGGAAGCTTTCAATTTGAGAGTTCTTGAACTCCGTCCCATTGTCGCTTCTTATTTTCTTGATCCTTAAGCCGAACTCATTTTGAGCCCGTCTCAAGAATCCTTTTAAGGTCTCTTGGGTTTGAGATTTTTCCTGTAAAAAGAATACCCAAGTGAAGCGAGAATAATCATCCACAATAACTAGACAGTACTTACTCCCGCCGATGCTTATGTAAGCGATCGGGCCGAATAGATCCATGTGTAGGAGCTCCAGTGGTCTGTCAGTCGTCATTATGTTCTTGTGTGGATGATGAGTGCCAACTTGCTTCCCTGCTTGGCATGCGCTACAAATCCTGTCTTTCTCAAAATGAACATTGGTTAGTCCTAAAATGTGCTCTCCCTTTAGAAGCTTATGAAGATTCTTCATCCCAACATGGGCTAGTCGGCGGTGCCAGAGCCAACCCATGTTAGTCTTAGCAATTAAACATGTGTCGAGCTCAGCTCTATCAAAATCTACTAAGTATAGCTGACTCTCTAACACACCTTTAAATGCTATTGAATCATCACTTCTTCTAAAGACAGTGACACCTAAATCAGTAAAAAGACAGTTGTAGCCCATTTGACATAATTGGGAAACAGAAAGCAAGTTGTAATCTAATGAATCTACGAGAAAAACATTGGAAATAGAATGGTCAGGAGATATAGCAATTTTACCCAAACCTTTGACCAAACCTTGATTTCCATCCCCGAATGTGATAGCTCGTTGGGGATCCTGGTTTTTCTCATATGAGGAGAACATCCTTTTCTCCCCGGTCATGTGGTTTGTGCACCCGCTGTCGAGTATCCAACTTGTGCCCCCGGATGCATAAACCTACAAAACAAGTTTAGTTCTTTGTTTTAGGTACCCAAACGGTTTTGGGTCCTTTAGCATTAGATACAAGAACTTTGGGTACCCAAACACAAGTCTTGGAGCCCTTGTGTTTGCCCCCAACAATTTTGGCAACTACCTTGCCAGATTTGCTAGTCAACACATAAGATGCATCAAAAGTTTTAAATGAAATGGCATGATCATTTGATGCATTAATAGTTTTCTTTCTAGGCAACTTGGCATGGGTTGGTTGCCTAGATCTAGATGTTTCACCCTTATACATAAAAGCATAATTAGGGCCAGAGTGAGACTTCCTAGAATGAATTTTCTTAATCTTATTCTCAGGATACCCGGCAGGGTACAAAATGTAACCCTCGTTATCCTGAGGCATGGGAGCCTTGCCCTTAACAAAGTTAGATAAGTTCTTAGGAGGGGCATTAATTTTGACATTGTCTCCCCTTTGAAAGCCAATGCCGTCCTTAATGCCCGGGCGTCTCCCATTATAGAGCATGCTTCTAGCCAATTTAAATTTTTCATTTTCTAAGTCATGCTCTCTAATTTTAGCATTAAGTTGTGCTATGTGATCATTTTGTTTTTTAATTAAGGCAAGGTGATCATGGATAGCATCAACATTAATATCTCTACATCTAGTGCAAATGGACACATGCTCAATAGTAGATGTAGAGGGTTTGCAAGACTTTAATTCAATAACCTTAGCATGCAACAAATCATTCTTAGTTCTAAGGTCAGAAATAGTAGTATTGCAAACATCAAAATCCTTAGCCTTAGCAATTAATTTCTCATTCTCATTTCTAAGGCTAGCGATGCAAGCATTCAATTCATCAATCCTAGCAAGCAAATCAACATCGTCATTTCTAGGATCAATGCAAACATGAGAATCAACCTTAGCCAACAAATTAGCATTTTCATTTCTAAGGTTGTCTAAAATCTCATGGCAAGTGCTTAGCTCACTAGATAATTTTTCACATTTTTCTCTTTCTAGAGCATAAGCATTTTTAACCTTAACATGTTTCTTGTTTTCCTTGATTAGGAAATCTTCTTGGGAGTCCAAGAGATCATCCTTTTCATGGATAGCACTAATTAGCTCATTTAATTTTTCCTTTTGTTCCATGTTAAGGTTGGCAAAAAGAATACGCAAGTTATCCTCCTCATTTTTATCATCCTCATCACTAGATGTTTCATATTTAGTGGAGGACTTTGATTTTACCTTCTTTTTGCCGTCCTTGGCCATAAGGCACTTGTGGCCGACGTTGGGGAAGAGGAGGCCTTTGGTGACGGCGATGTTGGCGGCGTCCTCGTCGTCGGAGGAGTCGCTTGAGCTTTCGTCGGAGTCCCACTCCCGACAAACATGGGCATCGCCGCCCTTCTTCTTGTAGTACTTCTTCTTCTCCTTCCTCTTGCCCTTCTTGTCGTTGTCCCTGTCACTGTCACTTGATAATGGACATTTAGCAATAAAGTGACCGGGCTTACCACACTTGTAGCAAACCTTCTTGGAACGGGATTTGTAGTCCTTCCCCTTCCGTTGCTTGAGGATTTGCCGGAAGCTTTTGATGATTAGGGCCATCTCCTCGTTGTCGAGCTTGGAGGCGTCAATTGGTTGTCTACTTGGTGTAGACTCCTCTTCCGTTGCCTTGAAGGCCACGGGTTGCGCCTCGGATGTGGAAGGCTCATCAAGCTCGTTGATCTTCTTGGAGCCCTTAATCATGCATTCAAAACTAACAAAATTCCCGATGACTTCCTCGGGGGTCATTTGTGTATATCTAGGATTGCCACGAATTAATTGTACTTGAGTAGGGTTAAGGAAAATAAGGGCTCTCAGAATAACCTTAACCACTTCGTGGTCATCCCATTTTGTGCTCCCGAGGTTGCGCACTTGGTTCACCAAGGTCTTGAGCCGGTTGTACATGTCTTGTGGCTCCTCCCCTTGGCGAAGACGGAAGCGACCGAGCTCCCCCTCGATCGTTTCCCGCTTGGTGATCTTGGTGAGTTCATCACCCTCATGCGCCGTCTTGAGTAGGTCCCAAATCTCCTTGGCGTTCTTCAACCCTTGTACTTTGTTGTATTCCTCCTTGCTTAAAGAGGCAAGGAGAATGGTTGTGGCTTGAGAGTTGAAGTGCTCGATTTGGGCCACTTCGTCCGTGTCGTAGTCCTCATCCCCTACGGATGGTACCTGTACACCATACTCAACAACATCCCATAATCTTTTGTGGAGAGAGGTTAGATGAAATCGCATCAAATTACTCCACATAGCATAATCTTCACCATTAAAAGTTGGTGGTTTGCCTAATGGGACGGAAAGTAAAGGTGTATGTTTAGGAATGCGAGGGTAGCGTAGGGGGATCTTACTATACTTCTTACGCTCTTGGCGTTTAGAAGTGACGGACGCCGCGTCGGAGCCGGAGGTGGAGGTCGATGAAGTGTCGGTCTCGTAGAAGACCACCTTCCTCATCCTTTTGTGCTTGTCCCCACTCCGATGCGGCTTGTGAGAAGATTTTTCCTTCTTCTCCTTATGGTGAGAAGAGGAAGATCTTTTCTCCTTCCGCTTGGAGGATTTCTTCTTCTTCTCTCTTCTCTTGGTGCGGGACTCTTCCGATGAAGATGAAGTGCTCCCTTGGCTTGTAGTGGGCTTGTCGTCGCCGATCTCCATCTCCTTCTTGGCGTGATCTCCCGACATCACTTCGAGCGGTTAGGCTCTAATGAAGAACCGGGCTCTGATACCAATTGATAGTCGCCTAGAGGGGGGGGTGAATAGGGCGAAACTGAAATTTATAAATATAAACACAACTACAAGCCGGGGTTAGCGTTAGTAATAATAAATGAGTCCGCAAGAGAGGGCGCAAAACAAATCGCAAGCAAATAAGGAGAGTGACGCGTGGATTTGTTTTACCGAGGTTCGGTTCTTGCAAACCTACTCCCCGTTGAGGAGGCCACAAAGGCCGGGTCTCTTTCAACCCTTCCCTCTCTCAAACGGTCCCTCGGACCGAGTGAGCTTTCCTTCTTCTCAATCAACCGGGAACAAAACTTCCCCGCAAGGGTCACCACACAATCGGTGCCTCTTGCCTCGGTTACAATTGAGTGTTGATCACAAGAGCAAAAGAGAAAGAAAGAATGCGATCCAAGCGCAAGAGCTCAAAAGAACACGGCAAATCTCTCTCGCTAGTCACTAAGGGCTTGAGTGGAATTGGAGAGGATTTGATCTCTTTGTATGTGTCTAGAATTGAATGCCTAGCTCTTGTAAGTGGTTGAGAAGTGGAAAACTTGGATGGCAATGAATGTGGGGTGGTTGGGGTATTTATAGCCCCAACCACCAAACTTGACCGTTGGCTGGAGGCTTCTGTTCGATGGCGCACCGGACAGTCCGGTGCACACCGGACAGTCCGGTGCCCCTGCCACGTCAGCGTTGCCGTTGGATTCTAGCCGTTGGAGCTTCTGACTTGTGGGCCCGCCTGGGTGTCCGGTGCACACCGGACATGCACTGTTTGATGTCCGGTGCGCCGGTATGGGCAGCCCTGACGTCTGCGCGCGCTGCGCGCGCATTTAATGCAGCGCAGGGAGCCGTTGGCGCCGCAGGGAACCGTTGCTCCGCTGGCACACCGGACAGTCCGGTGCACACCGGACAGTCCGGTGAATTATAGCGGAGCGGCTGCCGCGCGAACCCGAGGCTGGCGAGTTCAGGAGGCCGAGCTTTCCTTGGAGCACCGGACATGTCCGGTGCACACCGGACAGTCCGGTGAATTATAGCGCGCCGGCTTCCGAGAAATCCCGAGGGTGAAGAGTTTGAGTCTGAGTCCCCTGGTGCACCGGACAGGTACTGTTCACTGTCCGGTGGCACACCGGACAGTCCGGTGCGCCAGACCAGGGGTGCCCTCGGTTGCTCCTTTGCTCCTTTTATTGAATCCAACACTTTCTTTTTATTGGCTAGATGTGAACCTTTTGCACCTGTATAACTTATACACTAGAGCAAACTAGTCAGTCCAATATTTGTGTTGGGCAGTTCAACCACCAAAATTATTTAGGAACTAGGTGTAAGCCTAATTCCCTTTCAGGTGACGAGTGAGGTATCCGTAACCCAGAGGCGTAGGAGTCCCTCGGCTCAATCAGCCTTGCCACTTACATGCACCCGCGTTCGCTTCTTGGGGTCCTACTACCGACATAGCCGGGGGAACGCGGAAGCCTTTTTGATTGAAAATTTTGACGTGGAGGGGGTTCCCCCCTTTTTAGCCCCCGAGGGAGGGTCGGGCTTTGCCGAGGCAAGGCTGACCCTTCCTTGATGACCAAATTTTGCATGGGAACGAGGTATACGAACAACTTGAAAACATCTTAAGGGTAGAAGCAATGTAGCTGTTGGATGCTCCAAGTGTTGGTGTAGACCTCGCCTTGACTGTCGGCCAGCTTGTTCGTTTCGGGCTTCAGAACTTTGGTGATGACGAACAGCCCTTCCCAGGGGTGCGTGTAGCCCACGGGTGCCTTCTGCAAGGGGCCGACGAGGTCCAGACCCCACACAACAAAAGGCCAGGTGATGGGTATCGTCTGCAGAGCCTGAGCGGGCAGGTGGGTCTGCCTCGCGTAGAACTGACACCCTTCGCAGGTGCGGACAATTCTAGTGGCGTCGGCCACCGCCGTCGGCCAGTAGAAACCTTGTCGGAAGGCGTTTCCAACAAGGGCTCAAGGTGCTGCGTAATGGCCGCAAGCCCCCGAGTGTATCTCTTGTAGGAGCTCCTAGCCTTCGGCGATGGAAATGGATCGCTGGAGGATACCTGTGGGGCTGCGGTGGTAGAGCTCCTTCCCATCTCCCAGCAAGACGAACGACTTGGCACGTCGCGCCAACCGCCGAGCTTCGGCCCGGTCGAGGGGTAGCTCTCCTCGGTGGAGATATTGCAGGTACGGGGTCTGCTAGTTTCGATTAGGCGTGACCCCGCTTCGCTTCTCCTCGACGCGCAGTGCCTCACCCTTGGGGGCCGAGGGTACCTCGGGCTGAACCGAGGGTGCCTCGGGCCGAGCCGAGGGTGCCTCGGGCTAGGCCGAGGGTGCCTCGGGCTCGGGCGTGTCATCGATCTTGACGGAGGGTTGATGCAGGTCTCGGGAGAAGATGTCCGGGGGAACCGTTGTTCGCCCCGAGGCTATTTTAGCCAGCTTCTCCGACAGCGGGGGGCACCAAGATAGGCGCGTTTGTGAGGAGCGCCTTCAGGTTCCCGATGGCTTCCTCGGCCTCAGGGGACCAAGTGAAGCACTCGGCCTTCCTTAAGAGGCGGTACAGAGGCAGACCTCTTTCGCCGAGGCGCGAGATGAAGTGGCTCAGAGCCGCAAGACATCCCGTGACTCTCTATACGCCCTTCAAGTCCTTGATGGGCCCCATGCTGGTGATGGCCGCGATCTTCTCCGGGTTGGCCTCGATGCCCCGCTCAGAGACAATGAACCCCAAGAGCATGCCTCGGGGAACCCCAAAGACACACTTCTCGGGATTAAGCTTCACGCCTTTCGCCTTGAGACATCGGAATGTCACTTCAAGGTCGGAAAGGAGGTCGGAGGCTTTCCTCGTCTTGACTACGATGTCATCGACGTAGGCCTCGACCGTCCGGCCAATGTGTTCGCCGAACACATGGTTCATGCACCGCTGGTACGTCGCACCCGCATTCCTCAAGCCGAACGGCATGGTGACATAGCAGTACATGCCGAAGGGTGTGATGAAAGAAGTCGCGAGCTGGTCGGACTCTTTCATCCTGATTTGGTGATACCCTGAGTAGGCATCGAGGAAAGATAGGGTTTCGCACCCAGCAGTGGAATCCATGATTTGATCGATGCGAGGCAGAGGGTAGGGAACCTTCGGACATGCTTTGTTTAGACTAGTGTAGTCTACACACATCCGCCATTTCCCTCCTTTCTTTCTCACAAGCACGGGGTTGGCAAGCCATTCGGGATGGAATACCTCTTTGATGAACCCTGCCGCCATTAGCTTGTGGATCTCCTCGCCTATGGCTTTGCGCTTTTCTTCGTCGAATCGGCGCAGAGGCTGCTTGACGGGTCGGGCTCCAGCTCGGATATCCAGCGAGTGCTCGGCGACATCCCTCGGTATGCCAGGCATGTACGAGGGACTCCACGCGAAAACGTCGGCGTTTGCGCGGAGAAAGTCGATGAGCACTGCTTCCTATTTGGGATCGAGCTCGGAGCCAATCTGGATCTGCTTGGAAGCGTCGCTGCTGGGGTCGAGGGGGACAGACTTAACCGTCTCCGCTGGCTCGAAGTTACCGGCGTGGCGCTTCACGTCTGGCACCTCCTTAGAGAGGCTCTCCAGGTCGGCGATGAGGGCCTCGGACTCGGCGAGGGCCTCGGCGTACTCCACGCACTCGACGTCGCATTCGAACGCGTGTCGGTACGTGGGGCCGACGGTGATGACCCCGTTGGGGCCCGGCATCTTGAGCTTGAGGTAGGTGTAGTTGGGGACGGCCATGAACTTCGCATAGCATGGCCTACCCAATACTGCGTGGTAGGTTCCTCGGAACCCGACCACCTCGAATGTGAGGGTCTCCCTTCGGAAGTTGGAGGGTGTTCCGAAGCAGACGGGAAGGTCGAGTTGTCCGAGGGGCTGGACGCGCTTCCCGGGGATGATCCCGTGGAAAGGCGCAGCGCCTGCCCGGACCGAGGACAGATCAACACGCAGGAGCCCGAGGGTCTCGGCATAGATGATGTTGAGGCTGCTGCCTCCGTCCATGAGGACCTTGGTGAGCCTGACGTCGCCAATGATGGGGTCGACAACGAGCGGGTATTTCCCCGGGCTCAGCACATGGTCGGGGTGGTCGGCTTGGTCGAAGGTGATGGGCTTGTCGGACCAGTCTAGGTAGACTGGTGCCGCCACCTTTACCGAATAGACCTCCCGACGCTCTTGCTTGCGGTACCGAGCCGAGGCGTTCGCCGCTTGCCCACCGTAGATCATGAAGCGGTCGCTGACCTCGGGGAACTCTCCTGCCTGGTGATCTTCCTTCTTGTCGTCGTCGCGAGCCCTGCCACCCTCCGCGGGTGGCCCGGCCCTGTGGAAGTGGCGCCGAAGCATAGCGCACTCCTCAAGGGTGTGCATGACGGGCCCCTGATGATAGGGGCACGGCTCCTTGAGCATCTTGTCAAAAAGGTTGGCACCTCCGGGGGGTTTCCAAGGGTTCTTGTGCTCGGCGGCGGTGACAAGGTCTGCGTCGGCGGCGTCGCGTTTTGCTTGCGACTTCTTCTTGCCTTTCTTCTTGGCGCCGCGCTGAGTTGACGCCTCGGGGGCATCTTCCGGTGGGCGGCCCTGGGGCTGCTTGTCCTTCCGGAAGATAGCCTCAACCGCCTCCTGGCTAGAGGTAAACTTGGTGGCGATGTCCATCAGCTCGCTCGCCCTGGTGGGGGTCTTTCGACCCAGCTTGCTGACCAGGTCGCGGCAAGTGGTGCCGGCGAGGAACACGCCGATGACATCTGAATCGGTGATGTTGGGCAGCTCGGTGCGCTGCTTCGAGAATCACCGGATGTAGTCCCGGAGAGACTCTCCCGGCTGCTGTCGGCAGCTTCGGAGGTCCCAGGAGTTCCTAGGGCGCACGTACGTGCCCTGGAAATTGCCGGCGAAGGCTTGGACCAGGTCGTCCCAGTTGGAGATCTGCCCCGGAGGCAGGTGCTCCAACCAGGCTCGAGCGGTGTCGGAGAGGAACAGGGGGAGGTTGCGGATGATGAGGTTGTCATCGTCCGTTCCACCCAGTTGGCAGGCCAGCCGGTAGTTTGCGAGCCACAGTTCCGGTCTCGTCTCCCCCGAGTACTTTGTGATAGTAGTCGGGGTTCGGAACCGGGTCGGGAACGACGCCCGTCGTATGGCGTGGCTGAAAGCCTGCGGACCGGGTGGTTCGGGCGAGGGACTCCGATCCTCCCCGCTGTCGTAGCGTCCCCCACGCCTGGGGTGGTAGCCTCGGCGCACCCTTTCGTCGAGGTGGGCCCGACGGTTGCGGTGATGGTGCTCGTTGCTGAGGCGACCCGGGGCCGCAGGCGCTGTGTCGCGCGTGCGCCCGGTGTGGACTAAGGCTTCCCACATGAATCGGGAAGTCACGACGTGATGTTCCGAGGGGTACCCCTGCCTTCGGGAGGCGGAGCTCTCGGCCCGTCGGACCGCGGCGCCCTCCAGGAGATTCTTGAGCTCTCCCTAGATTCGCCGCCCCTCGGTGGTTGATGGCTCCGGCATAGCGCGGAGAAGCATTGCCGCTGCAGCCAGGTTCTGGCCGACTCCACTGGAAGCGGGTGGCGGCCTCACCCTGACATCATCGGCGATGCAGTGCTGGATACCCTGGGGTAGATGGCGCACTTCTCCGGCCAGAGGTTGGCCCGCCCATTCCTGCCCGATGTCCCGGCGGATCGGCTCAAGTGTTCCTGCTCCCTCGTCGAGCCTGGCCTGCACCCCGCGGATTTGCTCGAGCTGTGGGTCATGACCCCCCGCCTGAACGGGGACCACAACTAGCTCCCGTAGGATGTCAACGCGAGGCACAGGCCTAGGGAGATCACCGTTCTCCGGCATACCAAGATGGTTGCCTTCGGAGGGACCCCCTGGATCGACGTGGAAACATTCACGACTTGGGCCACAGTCCTCGTCGCCGAGGCTGCGGCTTCCGTCGGAACAATCGGAAAGGTAGTAGTCGCATGCGGTCATGAAGTCCCGCATGGCACTGGGGTTACTAAGTCCGGAGAAATCCCAACAGAAGTCGGACACGTCATCTTCCTCGGACCCCGAGGGCCCGTAGGTCGAGACGTCCGTCAGCCGGTCCCAGGGTGACCGCATACGAAACCCCAGAGGGTTTGGACTCGCCTCTACGAGAGCGTCCGCCAAAGCGAAGTTGCTTGGCGGGTCGAGGCTGAATCCAAAGGGCGTGAGATGGGAATCGGTGGGTACCTCTTGGTCGACGGGCGGTGACGAAGTCACGTCAGGGACTGACTGCACCGTCGTCTCAGGTACGAGGGTGATGCCCAGCAAGCCTTTCGCGAGCGTGCTGGCGTCGTCCGTTTGCTTGGAATTGGCGTGTTGCGGAGAGACGGCGCTCGTCTTCGTCTCAAACGCGAGGTCGATGCCCGACGTGCCCCCCGTTGGGGCGCCGGTGCCGTCGACTCACTCGACAGCCGACGAGGTGCCGCCTTCTGCTTGGCCTTGGTTGCCCCGCCTCCTCCTCCGTCGGCGGGGGAGAGGGCGGGGTGAGCTCGAATGTTGTTCTTCCACCACGTGGGGAAGACGTCGTCGATTCCGCCGCCGGCGGGCGGGCTGTCGGCCGCCATTGTCGCTGTCGCACGGCGGGGGAAGGAGTATCATGTCGTAGCTGCCGTCGAGGGACATGAACTCAAGACTCCCGAAACGGAGCACCGTCCCGGGCTGGAAAGGTTGCTGGAGACTACCCATCTGGAGCTTGACGGGAAGCTGTTCGTCAACACGCAGCAGGCCCCTACCTGGCGCGCCAACTGTCGGCGTTTCGAGACCGGGGGGTCCCTGGGCCGACGAGTGAAATGTCGCCGCGTGCCCCAGCCCAGATGGGTTGGCGCGAGACGGAGCGCGAAGGGGGGAAAAAGGCAGCCGGAGCGAGAGAGAGGTGGAAATCTCGCGGCCTTCGTGTTTGTCCCGCGCCCAGGTCGGATGCGCTTGTAGTAGGGGGTTACAAGCGTCCACGCGGGAGGGGAGCGAGCGGCCTCACGCGAGCGCCTGTCCTGTCCTCTTCCCTGCGCGGCCAACCCTCTGTAAGAGGGCCCTGGTCCTCCCTTTTATAGGCGTAAGGAGAGGATCCAGGTGTACAATGGGGTGTAGCAGAGTGCTAACGTGTCTAGCAGAGAGAGCTAGCGCCCTAAGTCCATGCCTTCGTGGCAGCCGGAGAGGTTTTGGCACCCGGTTCGTGTGGTGTCGTGGCCGTCGGAGGAGCGCTAGAGCCTGGCGGAAGGACAGCTGTCGGGGCTGTCGAGTCCTTGCTGACGTTCTCTTGCTTCCGTAAGGGGGCTGAGAGCCGCCGTCGTCATAGAGCGTGCGGGGCACGATCATTACTTGTCTGGCGGAGCGATCCAGATGGGACGCCGGTCTTGTTCCCCGTAGCCTGAGTCAGCTTGGGGTAGGGTAATGATGGCGCCTCCTGTTGACGTGGTCGGTCCGTGCCCTAGGTTGGGCGATGTGGAGGCTCCTCCGAGGTCGAGGTCGAGTCTGTCTTCCGAGGCTGAGGTCGAGTCTGAGCCCCTGGGTCGAGCGAGGCGGAGACCGTCGGTGGAGGCCAGGGCTGAGTCCGAGCCCTGGGGTCGGGCGAAGCGGAGTTCGTCGTCTTCAGGGGCTGAGCCCGAGTCCGAGCCCTGGGGTCGGGCGGAGCGGAGTTCGTCGTCTTCCGGGGCTGAGCCCGAGTCCGAGCCCTGGGTCGGGCGGAGCGGAGTTCGCCGTCTTCCGGGGCCGAGCCCGAGTCCGAGCCCTTGGTCGGGCGGAGCGGAGTTCGCCGTCTTTCGGGGCTGAGCCCGAGTCCGAGCCCTGGGTCGGGCGGATCGGAGTTCGCCGTCTTCCGGGGCTGAGCCCGAGTCCGAGCCCTGGGTCGGGCGGAGCAGAGTTTCCTATGGTGCCCGATGCCGGGCCTGGCTGCCTGTCAGCCTCACTCTATCGAGTGGCATAGCAGTCGGAGCGGTGCAGGCGGCGCTGTCCTTCTGTCAGGCCGGTCAGTGGAGCGGCGAAGTGACTGCGGTCACTTCGGTTCTATCGACTGGAGGACGTGCGTCAGGATAAAGGTGTCAGGCCACCTTTGTATTAAATGCCCCCGCGATTTGGTCGGTTGGCGTGGCGATTTGGCCAGGGTTGCTTCTTGGCGAAGACTGGGCCTCGGGCGAGCCGGAAGTATGTTCGTCGCTGGAGGGGGCCTCGAGCGAGACGTAGATCCTCCGGGGTCGACTGCCCTTGCCCGAGGCTGGGCTCGGGCGAGGCGTGATCGAGTCCCTCGAATGGACCGATCCCTGACTTAGTCGCACCCTTCAGGCCTTTGCAGCTTTGTGCTGATGGGAGTTACCAGCTGAGAATTAGGAGTCTTGAGGGTACCCCTAATTATGGTCCCCGACAGATAGATACTTAGAAAGAAATTTTATACCCCTAAATTCAGGGTGTTACAAGATACATAGAGCCTATCCACTTAGCCGGGGCGAAATAGACCAACTCCATGGATTTTAATCTGACGGCCACGCTTTGCACACGAAGTTGCTTTGCCTTGATGCACCCTTTACGATGACGCCACGTCCTGCCACCGATTCCTGCCGGAACCGCCACTGCCGAGTTTTAGTACTAGTTATTTTTCGAGGATCAATCACCAAACTCGGGAAAACCCGCCATCCGTAGTGTTGGGTGGTTTTTCTAGGATCAACCACCAAACCGCCATGAGTAGCGCACTACATGCATGTCCCCACGTCCTAGACATGTGTCCCGCTAGTCCTCGACTGCGCCGGTGACACGTCACGCTCCACCACGTCCTTGTGCGAGTGCATGTCCCAGGTTTCAGCCACCACAACTAGTCACCCGACGACTGTGGTCCCTCGGTTAAGTCCTAGCGCTCGTCCTTCACCACTCCCAATCCATTAGCATGAACCCGCATGACCTTCATCTTCGACCACCGTACTTGTGCTCCACACCTGCACACCACAAGCTACCGACATTGTTACATAACACATAATCTCACACCTCGGTCAGTCCGCGACTCGACCCGAGATGCTACCCGTTGATAATCACTCATCATCAACCCGAACCACAAGGGACAAGTTAACCTTACGTTCGCAAGTTCATCACAGTAAAAGGCTAACATGTTTAGCGGTGTATTCAACTAATATTGTGTTTTCGGCGGGCTAAGGCCCTGTTTGTTTCGGATTATAATCTCTCCAGATTATATAATCTAGCGCAAATAATCCAGCAGGTAAACAAACACCTAGATTATGGGTCTAGATTATATAATCTAAAGCCCAAATTATGATAATCTCATAATCTCCCCAAAAGTAGCTTATTTGAGATTATTTTTTGCAAAAGACAAACTACCGGGAAATTTGCTATTTTGTCACTCTCAGTTGTGAACTTCTCTATTTTAGACTCAGGCCCACAAATCATAGACACAGATGGTCCCACAAGTCATAGACAGAGGGTCACATAATAGCATTTAGCCCACGTTAAAAAGGCTAAAATAGCAAATTTTTCCCCTAATTTTGTGCGTTATACTGTACATCTCTCAGCTTCGGAACTCTCCTATTGCCGGCGAAATAGTCGCTATTAGCCGGCTATATAAAACACTGCATATAACACGCACTATTGGAAGGAAAAAAGACATTTTTACAAGACGACATCGTTGCGCCGGCTGCTGAGATTGGCAGGCACAAGAAGACACCGGCAACTAACCAAACGTAATCTATCGGCATAGGTAGAATCAATAAACTCTAATAAGAACTTATAAGAGATGAGAGTATTGATTGCACATTGCGACAGCTATATGTAGTATATATAAACTGTGTTGTTGTGCTGCCGTCCGTCCAAACAACTTGGTTGTGCCATATCGATACAGCTCCATCGCCGTTGCAGGGGCGGAAAGGGAAGAAATGGCCGCACGCCGCCGGCGCCTCTCGGTGCTTGTCACCATGCTCGCCGTCGCCGCGCCTGTATGCCTGTACACCTCTGCCATCCTCGTGATCCTGGAGCTTGGCTGGGGAGACCCAGCAGACAGCATCCTCATCACCGGCAACTACCGCCTCGGCAGCGGCGTCGAGGGTGTCGCCAACGTACGTACTCCGTCGATCGGTTCCACATATCAATATATGTGGTCGAGTCGTAGAGGCGCACGGCACGGGCGTTTGCTGTGGTGCTCTCTCTGCTCACGATCGAGTGCATGCATGCGTACTTCACTTGTGTTTTTCTTCTTTAATTTCCCCACCAGAAACTTTGGGAGACGGCGAAACAGAGGGTGGCATATGTCGTGGTGGCTCGTCGAAGATCGCACTCAGGCGGCGCTGAAGCTGCGCGAGTTCTGATGGAAAGCCGGCGTCTTGGAAGCCGGCGGGGACGACCGGCGGCCATTTCGGCCTCATCACCACGCTGACGTCCCGCACGAGCCGTGTTGTGCGGCGGCTCGATCCGGTGACTGGGACTGCGTGCGAGGCCCTGCTCTCCGATCCTCCGGTACGGTTCCGGCTGCGATCGAGCAAGAAGACTTTTGCATGCCTTCCCAGAGACTTCCAGTGATTATTATGTTGCGGTACGTTAGTTTACAGTTTAATTACCTGAAGAACCTCTCGGTCGATCCACGCTATTACTAGCTTTGTTTGTGCCTTGAGAGTTCAAAGGCACAGTCCGGAGTCCCCGGTAATTAACCGATGTCACTGATGATCGGATCGTTGCATAAGATGGGAGGGATTGTAAATAAGAGTCAATCTGTTGTTTTAAAAGAGAGGAATATTAAGAAAAGAAAAACGGGTTGGGTTTTCAAAAGGTATAGGCCATCTCCATCAGCCTTACTATCATGTTCCATGTCTTAGTCTCTATTTTAAACTTCACTTTATAAATAGTGCACTATACAATACAAACATTGTTTTGTATGTCTATATCCACGCTCCGCTGGAGATAGCCTTAGATAAGCTCAGTTGTGACTTTCCTTTTGAATGTCTCAGGAAGAGGGGTTTTATGCAAGATGGTGTGGGTGGACCAAATTTGAGCTGAGACTCAGGCATGATAAGTGTTAGAGTAAATAATATGAGTGGTTGTTATATATTTTAATGTCAGGCAAGGGTGTTTGCTGCTGACACTCTTGCAAAAACGATGACTCTTGCTCAAACGAACAATATGACGTTTATCATTTCAATGTGGGGAGAGGGAGTGATAAATGGAAGAAAAGGGGTGACACACGAAAACTGTGGAAACTGGTACTTTATATAGTAGAGACCAGTACAATTCTCATGTGTTGCGACGACACACAATCGTATTTGATGAGTGAGTAGCAATCCATTTGTGGTGATCGCCATGTGTGGGAAGCTGGCGCAAGCGCGCATGTACTTGTTCTGTGTGCCCATGTGCCTCCGCGATGACGATCAGTGCGCCTACACGTTGCAGGTGGTATCCATTGGCCCGCTCCATCACTGGCGGCCCCGCCCTATGGGAGATGGTAAACCACAAGTGGCGCACGCTGCACTAGATTTTCAAGTGCACATGCTACACCATCACTGCTAACCTCGTCGCCGTGCAGGCGCTGGAGGTTTGGGAGCGCTCTGCTACGAGGGTCATACGCTAGGATGTGGAGCAACGAGCTCACAGAGTGCCTCAAGCAGTCGAGCTTGATGAGACCTTCATCCTAGAGTTGTTTTGTGGCGTGCAGGACGACGAGAAGGGCTTCATCGACGACCTGGGGTACTCGTGGTATGACCCCCATCTTCGCCATGCATGGGGCGATGCACGCTATGCACAACAACATGATCATTCTCGAGAACTAGATGTCACTCTTTGTGCTTGACCTCCTACTCGGGAGCACGGAGCAAGCTAGCGTCATCGTGGGCGTCGTCATGCGGTTCTTCGACCTACTCACGTGCACCGTTGTGCCACGAGGACCAGTCTAGGCTGGAGTCTCCATCGATGCCGAGGCCATGTCAAGGTTCGACTTGATGTGGGGCCCCATGCTCCACTGCCTCGACGTGTTCAGACAATTGGTGAAAGGGAAATGTGATATATGACATTTCTAGTTTGATTTTGGTGATTAATTACCAACACAACCCTGAGATTTACCTAGTTTGGTAAGAATGTGCTTGCAGGTTCATAAGCGTCAAATTGAAGAATTCAACTCAACACTTAGCTCAAACTAAGGCAAAATAAGGCAAATCTTGGACAAGTTGAATTATGAGTGGTTCAAAGGTTTGGATAAGTTCTAAATTCCCTTAGAAATGTTTTTGAGCACCTTAGAGAGTTTGGAATGTCAGTTTTTGGAAAAGGTGTGTTTTGGTACTTAGTTTAAGCTAGAATAGATCCTAAGTTGGAAATTTGTAAAATGACTAAAACTATGACTTAGGCTTGATGGATAGAATTTAATTAAGTTTGTATAAGTCATAGAAATACTCTGAAGGGTAGCCAATCAAAGTTGGAGAATAAAAAAAGGAGTCAAAGTTCAGTTGTCTAGTGGCGCACCGGACCACTTTACGGAAGAGGTATATAGAGGAAACCATGAGCTCTTCGGCATGCTGGACCAGTTCGGTGTGCACCAGACCAATTGGGTTCAACAAAAACTTCAACTTTCAAAGGTCAGCTAAAACAACTATCTGACATGGTAGGACTCATGGCAGGGTCCCATGGTGCACTAGACCGGTTGGGCAATGCAAGGTCAAAGTAGATCCTGTTGATTGAGGTGACCGTTGGAGGTCCGATGGTGCACCGGTCTGGTGCACCCGAGGAAAGCATATTTTCAGTAATCTTTCTGATGTCTCTGAGGGGTTTGGGGCAATAAATACCCCTAAAACAGCTCATTTGAGACACCAATCACCACTAGAGTTGTGCATCATTCCCAAACACTTGTGCAACACCTTCAAGTCATTCCAAGAGATTCGAGCACCCTATTTGTGTAGAGATTGTCTTTCTAGAGAGAGTGTGCTCTTGTGATTTGTGTTCTTGGTGTTGTGTTTATTTGCTCTTGTCTGGGTGATACTCTATTGTAAAGGTTAGCAAGAGGCTCCAAGTTTGTGGAGTGCCTTGCGGAGACTCTGTCTCTCATTCTACTGGATCTGAGGGTTGAAGCTTAATCGTTGGGATTTCTTGAGAGGGTTGAGAGAGACCCCGCCCTTTGGGACACCTTGACGGGGACGTAGGTTCTTTGGAACCGAACCTCATGTTGGTGTTTGGACCGCGGGTCCTTAACTAACCAGTAAATGTGCCGTGTGGCCGGCTATAGATGGTGTGCAAGATGACACAAGCGATTATCCTGGTTTAGGCTGATAGTGGCCCTACTTCCAGCAGAGGAGATGAGGCTTGTATTACTTGCGCCTTGGTGCCTATAGTAGGGGTTTACAAGCACATCGGTAGAGGGGAAGTCCCCAAGTCCCTAGAGATGATTGAGGCAAGTGCCAATATCTAAGACGAAGTGAGAAAACAAGAACTCATCTACGTGTGTTGTTCTGCATTGATGTCTTCTTCCCCTTGTGGAGGGTCCCCTGCCCTATTTATACGCCCAAGGGAGCGTCCTTGGTGAAGCCGGGTCTTGTATTCAAAGGAGAGATGCCCTGGCGCCTGATGTGATGGCGGATCATGCAGTACATTCGCGCCTACTGACTTCCCGTAGAGAGCCGAGGCCAAGGGATCGTCTATACGCCCGAGCTCCTGAGGGAGACGCCGCCCACACCGTAGTGGTTGTAACAGCGCCGGGATATGGGCCAAGGGCGGCTTATGGGGTACGTCATCGTACTGGCTCGCGATGACATCAAGATTCTCTGTAACATCCATCGAGATAAGAGCCTTTTGTTTAGTTGATGCAGAAGTCTTCCCGAGGTGCTAGCCCAGCCATCTTTCGACGTGCGCTGTAGTCGGGAGGAGTGACTGCCTGCGGCTCCCGTGGCTTAGTCGTTGGCCGAGGCCGAGCTCGGGCATGTCCGAGGGCTGAGCTTGGGTCGGGCGAGACGGAGTACTCGAAGACTCGTCTGCTCGGCTTGTCGTATTTAGGCGTCCCATCGGATGGTGCCAGGCGGCGTGCGCGCACTGTTTGGCATAGGCGTAATCATACCACTATGTTTTGACGTGATCGCTGTCTTATCCACCACTGTGCTCCGCTGCCATGACACGGTTTGGCACACGCATTAATGTGCCTATCCCCTGCCTGTTTTCGAGCGCCCTTGTCTTATCTCCACGAGGCCGGCTCGGGCGAGACAAGCTAGGGCTGAGGTGACCTCGGGCAAGACTGAGTGAGTGGTGTCATCCTCGGGCGAGGCGGAGTGCTGCTCGAGGGGGATACCTCGGCTTTTCATAGGTGGCTCGGCTGTTACCCCTTGGGGGTTTAGTCCTTATCTCTCTAAGTCCGTTTGTTAATGGGGTAATTTGGGTATCCCTAATTATCGCCCCTGACAGTAGCCCCCGAGCCTTCCAAGGATGTACTTTTGGTACTTGTTTGGAGGCTCTGTTGCTCGCCTGCGAGCGTGCTACTTTTTAAGAGATAGGACATGCTTGTTTTTCGATGAGTGCGTGCGAGCACACCCATCGGGCGTAGCCCCCGAGGCCCCGAAAGAGTGGTTGGCTCCTTCGGGGGCTTCCGTTTGATCTTTGGTTAGACCGTGGGAGCCTTTTTGTGCGATTGGCGAGGGCAGCCCTTGAGCCTTTGCACAAAGCAATAGGTCGATCAAGGGATGTCTCGACTTGTGGTTCATACGCCCCTTCGTCACCTCTCTGCGAGGAGGAAGAGGGGGAATGCGTCATGCCACCCTCGATGGGCAGCGAGCATGACGTTTCCATTGAGCTGTTAACGGGTGATCCGAGTGGGGGCCTGAGCTCCTTTCAATTGGAGTCGGCTTGTGGTCAAGAGACACGCCCCTAAAGCACCAGCAAGTGATTCACCTGGTCCCAGACCCATTCGATGGGGTCTGAGGGCTCAATGCCTCCCTACGATGGGATACCATCATGAATCACTCCCGGGGTTTCTCGGATATGTCTTAAGATACCTTGGGTCGCATCCCGACCTAAGGTCATGTACGAGCGTACCTATAGTCATCCCTGACTCTATGCTATGGGGCGGTTTTGGAGCCCTTTCGAGGGGCCAACCTTCGAACCCCTGATTAGTATTGGGCTAGGAGACCTAATGTCCTGAGGCGGTTCGTTTGAACCCTACTGAGGGTCGAGCCTTCGAACCTCTCAACAGTATCTTTCCATGCCTTTTTTCCTCCCGAAGCGACAGTCGAGGTAGAAGACGACTGATTCGCTGCTCCTTTTCCGAGGTGGGTTGCCCGAGGTAGATGACGCTTCTACCTAGTTCAGTTGCCGAGGGGAGTAAGAGGCGGTATAGTCATGGAGAGAGGGCATACCTTTTGAGGTGGAGTGTGGAATAGCGCTCGACGTGTTTTTTCCTCGGATGGGACGTGGTCATTTAATGCGACGGGACGTTCTGCCTGCCAACCGACTATTCGCGGCTCGCGTGCTCGCGAGATTTGAAGCGGCCGTTGTCCAGTCATGTTTTTCGAATCGTTCCTTGGTGGCTCTGTCCGTCCTATAAAGCTGTCCGAGAGGGAGGGCTTTGGATAGTTACCTTTGCGGTTTCAATCCTTCGCCTTCAAAAACTGTTTTCTCCTTTCGCCCAAAGAGCTCTTCACCTTCTGTTTGTTTTGATGGTGGAAAAGATCACCGTCCTTCCTCCCCGTGACCCGTGGCTTGTTTCTTCCGTTACCGATGCAGATCTGGAAGCGCTAGTTGACGTCGGCCTACTCCGGCATCGAACCACCAGCCCACAGCCCGAGTGGATCACGCCGCACGATGAGGAGGTGCCAAATCCGCCCGCAGGCTACATCGTTAGCTTTACCTCGTTCCATGAACGGGGCTTCGGGGTTCCGGCAAGTCGCTTTATGTGGGCCCTAGTGCAGTACTACGGGGTGGAGTTGCACAATATCAACCCCAACTCCATCGCTTAGGCGACCATCTTCTCCGCCGTCTGTGAGGGATTCCTAGGGATTGACCCCCACTAGGACTTGTGGCTCCATCTCTTTTGTGTGGAGCCCTTATCCCTCCCTAGCGAGGTGAGGAAAGTGTGCCACGCCATCCACGTCGGTGGCTGCATGCTCCAGCTACACTCGGATCAGGCGGTGTTGTACATCCCTGCCACCCTTACCTCGTTGAACAAGTGTAACATCCCAAAATCCCACCCAAGGTTTGAAACCCTAACCTCCTAATTCCCCCCTATTTTACCTTTCCCCCTTAACCCTACCCTTAGAACCCCTTCTCATGTGCATGCACTTGAAATAATTAGAGCACCTCACATAGACTATGTCTCTCACTCAAGATCACTTAGAAAATATTTTTGGTCCCCAAAGAAAAAGAATAAAAAAGAAACAAAAATAGAAAAAGGAGAAGAAAGGAATTAGAATTAGAAAAAGAAAAAGAAAAACTCCCCCCTCCCTCGGCTGGGCCGAATTCCGGCCCAACCCGCGCGCGCCCGCACCTCCCCCCTCTCTCCCCGGCCCAGGCAGCCCAACCCGCGCGCGGCTCCCTCCCGATGACACCCGGGCCTCGCCCGTCAGCGCCTCATCCCCCTCCCTCTCGCGCCGCTTCCTCTCGCTGGCAGCCAGGGCCCACTCGTCAGTTTCATCCCCCTCGCCCATCCCTCACCGACGCATCCGCCGCCGAGCGCCCCCTCGCCTCGTTGCCTCGCCATTAATGCTCACCAGCCTCCGCGACAACCCCGCCACTGTGCTTGAGCCGACCCCTCACCCCCACCTGCCCGAGCCATCGCATCGGCATTAGCGCCATTCCCGCCATCATGGCGAGCTCGCCGGTGCTCGCCGTCTCCTCCATCCCCCTCCCTCCCCCGAGCGCCTATAAAAGGACCCGCCCGAGCCCCGTCTTCGCCACACAGCTCCGGCCACCCCCACTGCCCTCCTCCCCGAGCCGTTCAAGCTAGCGCCGCCGTGCTCCCTTCATCGCTCCGGTGAGCTCCCCTCTCCCTCTCTAGCGATCTTCCGTTCAATTAAGTTATGCCAAGAGCTCCGACACACTCTCACGGTCACGACACGCCACTTCCCCCATGCTATTGTGGCCGACAACCTCACCGGCGGCATCACCGCCGCGGGCACCCGCCACCGTGCCGCGGACCGGCCGCCATAGGCCCCCGCAGGCAAAATTCGCCCCACCCCCGTGACCCCCATCAACCGCCCATGCTTCGCCACCGCTTCCCCACCGCAAAACCGGACCGACGGTGGAGAACCGCCGCAGGGCTCGCCGCCGACCGGCCCCCGGTCGAGCCCTCGCCCCTCCCTCTGTGCCGTTAACGCCGTTCCTTCCCCCTCTCTCTGGCGTGCGGGCCCGCGCCGCAGCACCGTTCCCCCACCGTCGCCCCGCGCGACTGGGCCAAGTGGGCCGAAAGCGCGCCCGCCCGCTCGCGCTTGCGCCTTCTGGGCCAAAATCCCCCCAGCCCAGTTGGCTGGAAAATCCTTTCTCTTTTTCTTTTCCCTTTTCTTTTTCCCATTTTCACATATATATTTAGATGCTAATATTTTATGCACCAAAAATTGTCTAAATAAATTATTAGGACACAAAAATAATAAAGTAAAAAAATTTGCATACCCCACAAAGGTCACTATGTTTGATGTATTGTTATTATCTGTGTTTGATTAGCGGAAGAGGGATCCGATCCTCCAGAACTCTTAGCTCCGGAAGAAGGGCAAGAACCCGACCCCTCCGAGATAAACCTCTTGTGCCAGGAAAGCTTCGACGAAGGCAAGTCCATCCTTCCCTTGATGCATTATTTACCTATTTCTCTCTACCACTGCCTAAGCCTGGATTATGGGATGGGAATCGAATTACATGGTGAGCATGAGAGAGCCCGCATTAACTATTACTTTGATTAAAAGATATGGGGCAAGTGAAAAGGGTACAAGTGGAATGTTTTCCAAAAATATGCGATGAAGGGTACTCACCCTCATCACCTGGTGAGTAGGATGATCAGGGACTCCCTGGTTTAGGGGAGGGCCTAAGGTGTTGGCTCAGCTGGTTTAGGCGTGAGCAGAAGGATTGTCCTCTCGTATAAGGACCGGTTTGTCATCTTTCATTACCTATACTCTCAAAAAGTACAACCACTCGAGGCTGTGTGGGCAGCCACTCGATCTAAACTCGTACGGTCCAACCCCAGAGTTGTGAAGGCTAGGGTAGCACCGGGAGGATAAGGAGGGGGAATGTTTTGTCCGGTTTGGACATGGCGGTGGCCTGACTCCTTCCGGTATAACCGTTAAGGTTCGGACGTACAAGGAAGGAAAGAGTTTCGGATTCGGGTCTCATTGGCCATGAGATCGCAGAGCCGGACTAGTGGGTAAAGTGTACCCCTCTGCGCAGAGTCTAAACCTATTCGAATAGTCTGTGTCCACTGGTATGGACGAGTCTGGTATGGCATGACAATTAGTGTTTCTACTACAACCGGGAACAGGGAAATGTGTGTGTATGTTCTGAAAAGAAAGTGGTACCACGGGAGCGGGAAGCTCAGTGGTGGTCAAGCAAGTGTTACTTCTATTGTCTTGGGAAAACCATAAACAACGAATACTGCCTTTCTCTGAAAAAGTATGAGTGACTTCAACTCCACCATATAAAGCATGTACCATATAGGTCACTTTCTCTTTACGGGAGCCAGGTGGGCTTGCGGAATACCTAGTGTATTCACCCAGATTTATTTATGTTTTTCAGTAGCTGAAGACTTCTTTTCTGCTATGCTTGATTGATGGGGTTGTGTCTTCACTCAGTTCTGCCTGTGGCCTGGGCTATTTTATCTTCCACTGCGCTTTATGTTTTTCGGCTCACTTTCGAGCTTGTATCCCCTGATATTGTAATAACATTTTTCAGACTCTGTAACTATTTGAAGTAATGAATGTGGTTACTAGCCTCCTGGGACTAGTAATTGTATCACATTTGAGTCCCAAAGGATCGGGACACTTCAACAAGGGGTGGCAGAGTTGATGGTTCTACCTCCGCAATGATGATGGGTTGTTGCCAGACTTTACACACCGTGTCGTCCTCGGAGCGGAGGAGAAGTGGAGGTGGGGGCTACCGCGAGATCTCCAGACCCACTTGAAGCCACTGCTGGAGGCGCTGTGGAAGCTCCGGGACCACGGTCACACCGCGACCGGAGTTGTTGTGGCCTTCCACCGGTGGCGAGTGCTACCGCTGGCCGACCACCGACTCCACATCGATGAGATGACCCCCGAGGCCTTCGTGGAAAGTTCCCGGATGGCTTTAGACACCCTCTCCACCGACTTCTCCGGTGGGTGAAGGGAACGGTGGGGAAGACGAATTACTCTGTCGTGGTGGTGATGCGCCCCGAGCCGGGCTATGTGTCCTTGGTGGGCTTTTTGGTTTTCGTTTTTTGTGCTTGGTTTCTTCTTCCCCGTCCCAGTCTTACCTCCCTGTCTCTCGGTAGGGGCTCTAGGGCTTTTGGGCCGGTCGACCTCCGGTCCCAGAGGATGCGGCGGCCAGGCAGGTGCGTCGGCTGGCGGCCAAAGAGCAGAAACGGAAGAAAGATGAGGTGAACAGGCGGGCCCGCAAGAAGATGGTGGCCCGCCATGTGCTGGAGAAGCGCCGTAGAACGCAGGCGAGGGAGGGGCTCTCACTCGAGTCCTCTCCCAGAAGTGAGGAGGAGGAGGATGACAATGATGACGATGATGATGAGGGGATGGAGGTATACGCCAGCTTCAGCCCCGAGGCTAGGCTCGGTTCTGCGCCAGCCTCCACGGGCCCTTCCGGTGCTGCAGCCGTTCCTTCGCAGGGGCCGGTAGTGTCCCTGTTCGAGGCACGGGCATCCGCCGAGCCTACTCCCATCCCTACTGAGGCGGAAGAGGCAGATGTCGTGGAGGAGGAAGTCGCGCCCCTTCCCGCAGAAACCATCGTCGTCCCTGCGGGTGCGCCGTCGGGGTCCCTTCAGTGGCCGCCCGTTGGAGGGAACACGGAGGAGGGGCCTGTCACTCCCCTCATGTTGGCACGGCGTGGGGACGTCCGTGGGGGCCTCGTCCCATCCCCCTTTCGTCTTGGAGCCATGTGCTGAGGTGGATGTGCTCGACCCCGGAGCGCCGGTTGAGCCCGACACGGTTGCGGCCGACGCGGCTCCTATGCGCCCTCGTCACCGACGGAGGCCATTGTCGTTTCCTCCGAGGATGAGGTGGACGCTACGCCACGTGCCGCGATGCCCACGGTCTCTGATCTCCTGCACGATGTCCTTGACATCCCCGATGTTGCGCCGAGCTCAGGGGCGAGGACATGTCGAGGAGATCAGCTCCTCGGTGCCACCGGGGAGGATAGTCGATGGGGTCATGCTCGGTGACGAGATGATCATCGAGCCCCCTATCATAGGGGCTAGGGGTGACCTTGTCCACTCCGAGTCGAACCCCTCGATGTGGGGAGGGTCGCCCCTGGCGTGGACGTCTACCGAGGGCGATCCGTACTTAGTTCTTAACAACGTCAAGGAGCGGGAGTTCTGGGAAGAGTTCCAGGCGTTGGGCCAAGTAAGAGTGTTGACCTCTTTGCCGAGATTCCTTATCCCTTAGAACTGTGATGACGAAAGTTTTCTTTCCCTCGCAGGCGCTCATGATGAGATCCATGTCCAAGTCTATCTTCATCCGTCGCGAACGGGTGTCTGGGAAGCGTTGCAACGCCACCGGACCACGCTGCTTTGGTCGAACGAGCAGCTGGCACGAAGGAGCGCCGAAGTGGCTGACCTGATGTCTCGGTGTGAGGGGCTGAAGGAGGAGGGTGTGGCCGACCGAGAGCAGGCCCGCTGGTTGAAGGTTGAGGTCCTTCTCCTGAAAGCAGAGGCAGACCACCGCGAGGAGGTGCTGCGACGGCCGCAGGAGGGCCTCCAGACGGTGACGGAGGAACATGACTCCCTCGCCAAGTCTTTGGAGGACGAACGGTCCTCGGGTCGGACCTTGAGTGTCTGGATAGAAGGTGTGTTGTTCTCGTTTTATTTTGCTTCTCAGGTTCGTCTCTTTGTCTTAGCCCTATCTTGACCCCTTCGTCCACTTTCCAGGTCTTGAGAAGAGTCTGGAGGGTGTGGCCCGAACTGTGGAGCAACGAGGGGCTAAACTGTAGGAGGTGTCTGAGGTGGTGGCGGACCTCTTCCAAGATATCGACGTGGTAGGCGTGCCTCGGGTTGGACCCATGCCGCCTTGCATGCAAGCCCTGGGCGACTTCATACTGGTGAGCTCCGCGGGGCCGTCCACCTCGGGGTGAAGCGGGCACTGGTGGTGGTCGCTTCCCACTACGAGATCGACCTCGAGCGGGTGTGCGACGACTTCGTGCTTCCCGATGAGCCCGAGCTGGCTGCTGCTGAAGGGCAGAGGCTGATGGACACCGTCGAGGGGCCAAGGACTTTGCTGGCTCATCACTTTGAGGATGAGGCGTTGCCTCTTCCCCCGTCGCCTACGGCCACCGAGCCTCCTGCGGGACCTCCTCCAGCAGCGTGAAAGATGGCCCTAGTACTGCAGGGAATTATCAAACCTTTGTAATATATGCTAATACGTTTTTGCGGATATTAAGTATTTAAACTCGTATATGTTTGTTGTGTGTCTGTTTTCCGTTGTTTTGCACCTGTTTCCTTGGTCCTAGCGCGGTATCCCTGTTAGAACGCGAGTTATCCTTCGGGGAGAGAGTAGTGAGTGAGGAAACCATATCCCTGAGGCATAGGTGTTCCAGCGGCTCGGCTATCTGTAACATCCCAGTTTTTTATCCCAAGGTTAGAAACCCTAAACTCCTAACCCCCATTATTTCTCTTAAGACCTCATATCATGAGCATTTCATTCACCATATGCATACACCATGATTTCTTGTAGCACTTCACATATAATATTTCATTTTGGCACCTAGAAAACATAAATGAATATTTGGATACAGGAGAAAAGGAATTAAGGAAAAAGAAAAGAGAAAACAAAAAGAAAAGGAAAATTCCTCTCCCCCTCCTTGGCTGGGCCGATTCCGACCCACCTTCTCCCCCTCCCTCTCGCGCCCGCGCTCCCCCTCCACTCTCAGCCCAGCGCGGCCCATCCTCCACGCGTGCCCGCGCTCGCATCGCGCCCCTCCCTCCCGCTGACCGATCGGCCCCACCCGTCAGCCACACCCGCCCCACTCTCTCGCGCCCGCTCTTCCTTTGGCAGGTGGGCCCCGCCCGTCAGCTCTTTCTCCCCCGCCCGTGACCTCACCGGCGCAAACCCCGCCGACCGCCACCCTCCGTCTCTCTCACCGCCATTACTCCTGCTCCAGTGGAGTTAGGCACCGCTTTGCCCCTTGTGCACTGTACGAGCACCCTCACACGGCAGCCTGCCCCGAGCGATCTCATCCTCGGCGCTGTGCGCCATCATCGCCGCCATTGTGCCTCTCACCGGCGCTAGCTGGTTTTTGGCCGTTTCCCTCCCTAGGTGCCTATAAAAGGGACTGCCCGAGCTCCACCACTCCTCACACCGGCCTCAGCCACTCCTCACCTCTCCCCCGAGCTCAATCAAGCCGGCGCCGGCGCCGCCGCTCTCTCCCTCTGCTTCGGTAAGCTCTCCCTCCTCTCTTCCGTGGCCTAGAGTCAAATTAGTGTGGTTCACAAGCCTCACCACTTCACCACGAACACGACGCACCATCCTCCCTCACCTATCACGCCCCGTAAGCCTCGCCAGCGACCTCACCGCCGCGGGAGCCCGCCACCTCACCGTGGACCGGCTATCTTAAGCCCCCACCGGCCAAATTGACCCCACCACCGTGAACCCTACCCCTGCCCGTGCTATGCCACCACCCCGACCACCTAGAACTGGATCACCGGCGGAGAACCGCCGTCGAGATCACCGGCGGCAGGTTCCTCCCCACCGCGGGCGAACTGCTGTTTCCCCTTGATGTTGTTCCCCTCCCTCTCACTCGCATGTGGGCCCACGCCCACAGCGTCACCCCCGCGTCGTGCCCCATGGCAGGCCTAGCTGGGCCGACCACCCGCACGGCCGCGCGCGCGCTCGGTTGGGCCGAATTCCCCCCGGGCTGTTTAAACCTAGAAATCCTTTTCTTTTTTCCTTTTCTCTCTTTTTCCCATTTTCTTTTATATATATGTGCACATATTGATATTTTATGCACCAAAAATAGTACAAATATTCTTTAAGTCACAAAATAATAATACTTAGAACTTGACACACTTTATGAGCCAACAATGTTTGATGTATTGTTATTGCCTATTTTTGCAAGGCAAAGAGGGGTCCGACCCTCAGGAAATCATAGCTCCGGAAGAAGGGCAGGAGCCCGACCTCCCGGAAATAGGGCTTTCGTGCCAAGAGAGCTTCGACGAAGGCAAGCCCATTCTTCCCTTGATGCATAAATTACCTACTCTTTGTACCACTGCCTAAGCCGGGATATGGGTTGGGTTCTATGCATTGTGAGTCGAGTAATAGCTTGCATTAAAGAATATCTTTTGGGTACAAAATATGGGTTGAGGCAATGGTTTTTCTAAAAAGAGAAATGTTTTCAAAAAAGTGTATGATGAAGGGTATTCACCCTTATCACCAACTGAGAGGGATGATCAGAGACTCCCTGGTTTAGGGGAGGGCCTAAGGTGTTGGCTCAGCCGGGTTAGGTGTGAGCATGAAGGATTGTCCCCTCATTTAAGGACCGGTTTGTCATCCTTCACTACCTGTACTCATGACAAGTACAACCACTCAAGACTGTATGGGCAGTCACTCAATCTGAACTTGTACGGTCCGAACCCTAGGCTTATGACGGCTGGGGAGCACCGGGAGGATAAGGAAGGGGAATGTTTTGTCCGGTTTGGGCATGGTGGTGGCCTTGTTCCTTCCGGTATAATCGTTAAGGTAAGGACGTGCAAGGAAGGAAAGAGTTTCGGATTCGGGTCTTGTTGGCCATGAGACCGTAGAGCCGGACTAGTGGGTAAAGTGTACACCTCTGCGCAGAGTTTGAAACATATTCGAATAGTCTGTGTCCACTGGTATGGATGAGTCTGATGTGGTATGACAATTAGCTTTTTTTTCTTTGCAAAAAGGGGAAGTGTGTGGGTGATTTTGGAAATAAAAGCAATGCCACGGGAGTGGGAAGCTCAGTGGTGGTTGAGTATGAAAATGTGCTACTCCTCTCTTTTGGGTAAAACATTAAGTATCACCTTCCTCTGAAAAAAGAAATGAGTGACTTCAACTCCACCATATAAATCATGTACCGTATAGGCCCCCTCTTTTACGGGCGGGATGGGCTTGTGGAATACCTAGTGTATTCACCCAGATTTATTTATGTTTTTCAGATGAAGACTTCTTTTCTGCTATGTTCGACTAGAAGGGGGTTGTGTCTGCACCCAGTCTACATGTGGCTTGGGCTAGTTGGTCTTCCACTGTGCTATGTTTCTAGGCTCGCTAGAGCTTGCATTTTGGTATTGTAATAACTATTATTCCAGACTTTGTACTATTTGAAGAAATGAATGTGTTTACTAGCCTCCTAGGACTAGTAATTGTTTCACATTTGAGTCCCAAAGGATCGAGATGCTTCAGGTGGTATCTGAGCCATAGGACTGGTCGTAGACCGCATCCCTGGCCTAAAAAGCTTTTCTCAAAAGAAAGACCTCTTAACCCCTTAAAGAACCTTCTCTCCTTTCCTCGGTATTAACAACCCTTCTTCTCTTGCTACCAGATGGAAGGCACCTTTGTCCTTAAGACATCCTATTGCTCGGAGGTGGAAGGATTCCCTCACCTTCTTCGGAGTTGTGCGCTTCGCATGGGGATATGCAAGAAGCCAGAATATGTCTGGAAGGAATACCGCGAGAACGAGAGTGAGAAATGTTCTATGGCAGTCTACCTAGGAGAAAGCCGAAGCTACCCAAATCACACTCCCTTTTAGATCACCGCTACTGGCGATACCTGCCAGAATGCTGCCCAAAAAGCCCTTCGCCAACTATGCCAAAACTACAGCATGGAAGTCTCTGAGACACCCCTCCGCTACTTTCCACCCAGCAACAAAAATACCCCTACTTGGAGGAAAAGACTCCAGGCTTTGTCAGGGAGAGATCATAATGAAGATGACCCTACCATAATCCACATGGCCGGATATCTCCACACCCTTGACATCCACTTTGACGACCTTTTCTCACACTACACCCACCTAAACTCCCGGGTGGAAAGCCTAGAGTAGCAAATCAAAGAATTGAAGGAAGAAAAAGCGGCTCTTCAAGATAGTCTCGGAATGGTGGAAAGCGAGGAAGCCAATACTCGTGAGGCATACCGAAAAAGAGGCTGAAGAAGCTCGCCCCCGTCAAGAAGATCTGAAAGCGTTTCAAGAGCCAAGGATGCTAGATTGGCCCGAAGGAAGAAGCCCTGCCAACACTACCTTCCCTAGGGATAGAAAACTTTTCTTACGTCGAGGAAGTGTCCCTGGCTAGCCTTGATGATCTTCTCAAGGAGTTTGGGGACACTTTAGTAGAAAACGCTCGTGCGTAGTGTAATCTATGGTGGTTGTCATGCTTGTAATGAACTGGAGTGCTGAATAAAATAACATGTTTGAGAAAAAATAATGGCATATGCATAGTAGTAATCATTTCTCCCCTCTGGCATATGGCCTCGGATAAAACCATGCCTTCCGCCTTAGGAATTGGAGCAAGGACTCCCGTGGGTATCGAAGGAGAAGTCAGTGGAGAAGGGAGTGAGACCCACCTCCCCGCGCCTCCGGAGCTGCCACTAGACCTAGCCCAAGTTTTGGCCAATCAAACCCGACTCGTTGAGGTCGTCACTAGAAGCCTCGAGAACCAGCGCCCGATTGGAGGGAGACCTCAGGACAGAATGGGAGAGTTCCTAAGGCTCAAGCCTCCCACGTTCGCTGGATCCAGCAACCCGCTTGATGCTTGTTGGGAACTTGTTCTCAAATGCTTCGAATTAAGAACAAGGCAACATAAAATGTTAAATATTAATTCCCTTCGTCCATTGAAGCATTATCTCCCCAAGGGTATAATGATCTCCGGACGAAGGTCATAAACAAAGGTCACGAAGGTCATACCTTCGTGATTAGAGTTATGAAATAATGAGAGATATGAAATATAAAACATGAAATAATAATATATTAAAACACTTAAATTTATTCATATACTTCATTATTTCAAACTTAAATATTAAAACATAACATTTAATCACATTTATACCTTCGACTTGACAGAAGGCAATAATCCAAGTGTCGCGTGCAAGCGATTACAAGATTGCGAGAACAGTACGGGGGTACTGTTCATCTATTTATAGGCACAGGACACAACCTGTGAGAAATTATATTCATGCCCTTTACAAATGCTTATAATCATAATACAAGCTATCACGAGTCAATTGGTCATTTCATCTTTAAGTCGGTTCACTCCTTCGTCTTGAGACATGTGGCTATGCCGAAGCTTTATGGGTGATAACTTCGGCACTGCTTTTGAGAGGATCTGCCAAAGGTGTTTCTCTTACAGGATCTTCGGCGACGAAGCATACCCCCAACAATGCTAATGATTGGCTGCGCACAATTAAGAGGAAGTTAGAAGCCATTGGATGCCCTGAAAACCAGCGTGTTCACCTAGCTGCTCACCAGTTCTACGGAATGGCTCTATCCTGGTGGGACACCTTCAGCTACCGTAGGAGATGCTACCTGGGCAGAGTTTGAGGCTGCTTTGCGAGAGCATCATGTGCCCCTGGGAAGCGTCTAGCTCAAGAAAGAGGAATTTCAAGAGTTAACTCAAGGAGGGCGAACCATCAGTGAATACATCCATAAATTCATAGAACTTGCTCGCTATGCACCTGATGATGTCAACACGGAAGCCAAGAAGATGGCCTGTTTCTTGAAGGGGTTAAGACCAGAACTCAAGACCATCCTTGCCAGCCAAAGACTTCCTCAGTTTCTCGCACCTCTCGAACAAGGCCATCCGGTGGAAAGAGCACGAGAAGAGGAAAAAGGTCACCTCAAGAGAAAATTTCAAGTTCTCCGAGCACAACAACATGACAGACACCAGAGGGTTCGATCTTTTGGGTTCCCTCCCAAAGGGTCGAACTTTAGCAAGCCAGCAGGATCCGCTCCGTCATGACTCAACCAGCCTGGTCAAAGTTCCTTCCACGCCCAATCTGTTGCAAGCAGCCAACCTCCAACCAATGCTTGTTGGCACTGTGGAGACCCCAGTCACTTCAAGAATAATTGTCCGCAGTTGAAGACATTCGTACCTGCCTACTCCAACTCGGTGAATGGCCCCAAGAATGTTTCGGCACCCGCCTCCAAGGCACCCTCCACCAACAGCCAGTTAAGAAAGACTCAGTTCCATGACAGGGCTTGAGTTAACCACGTCGATGCCCAAGAAGCTCAGCAAGCCCCTAGAGTAGTGCTCGGTGAGTTCCTTGTCGAATTTACCCCCGCTGTTGTGTCTTTTGATTCTAGAGCATCTCATTCTTTCATCACCACTAGTTTTGTGGAAAAGCATGGCATCCCCACTGCATCATTAGAGATCCCTTTGGTCACCTAAACCCCAGGGTCAGACCTTCTATGCCACCTCAAATGCTCCCAAGTCAGAATTCTTTTAAGTGGGGTAGTATTCTTGGCGGATTTGGTCGTACTACCATCCCATGGAATTGATGTAATCCTAGGAATGGATTGGTTGACCCAGCACAATGGCATCATAAGCTGCGCAAATAAGACCATTCTTCTCACCGACCACCAAGGAAAATCAGTTTTGTGTAAAGCTCGGCCGCCAACCCAAGATCCAATGGTGTTCAGCCTAGCAGCAGAAGGCATATCTGTGGTAGAATAATTCATGGATGTATTTTCGAAAGAACTGACAGGAATGCCTCCGGAAAGAGAGGTGGAATTCTACATTGATCTCCTCCCAGACACCGCACCAATCGCAAAGAGACCATACCGCATGGCTCCCACAGAATTGGCAGAACTGTAGCTTTAGATCGCAGAACTTCAACAGAAGGGGTTTATTCGTCCTAGCTCATCACCTTGGGGAGCACCCGTATTGTTTGTCACCAAGAAGGATGGAAGCATGAGAATGTGCATTGATTACCGATCCTTAAATGAAGTTACAATCAAGAACAAGTATCCACTACCTCGGATTGATGACCTTTTTGTCCAACCTCAAGGGGCCAAGTATTTCTCCAAGATTGATCTAAGATCAGGATACCATCAGTTGAGAATCAAGGAAGCGAACATTCAGAAGACAGCTTTCGTTACCCGGTATGGTCAGTACGAGTTCACAGTAATGCCCTTTGGACTAACCAATGCACCCGCCTTCTCCATGAATCTTATGAACAAGGTATTTATGGAAGAGTTAGATAAGTTTGTCGTAGTCTTTATTGACGACATCCTCATCTAATCCAAGAGTCGTGAGGATCATGAGCATCACCTCCGGATTGTCCTCGGAAGACTTAGAGCGCATCAGCTCTATGCCAAGCTCAGCAAATGCGAATTTTGGTTAGAAAAGATATCCAAATGGAAGCAGCCATCCAATGTTAGTGAAATTTGAAGATTTTTGGGAATGGCGGGATATTACCGCCATTTCATCAAAGGATTCTCCAGCATTGCAAAGCCCTTGACCGAACTCCTCAAGAAAGACAACAAATTTGTGTGGACCCCAAAGTGTGAAGAAAGTTTCCAAGTCATAAAGAAGAAACTCACAACCGCACCAGTGCGGACATTGCCAGATATCCACCAAAGCTTTGTCATCTTCTATGATGCTTCAAGACAAGGGTTGGGATGCGTGCTAATGCAGAACGAGAAAGTCATCGCCTATGCATCTCGCCTACTCAAGCCTCATAAACAGAATTACCCAACCCATGATTTGGAATTAGCGGCCATAGTGCATGCTCTCAAGATATGGAGACACTACTGGATTGGGAACAAATGTCACATATTCACAGACCACAAGAGTCTGAGGTACATCTTTACCCAGCCAGATCTCAACCTCCGTCAGCGAAGATGGCTAGAGCTAATTAAGGATTATGTCATTGAAATCCACTACCAATCAGGAAAGGCAAACATAATGGCTGACTCCCTCAGCCAGAAACCTTTCAGGAAGGAAGCAACAAACTTCCTGGAAAACTGGAAGAGAGAATCGGCTCAACTGAATGCTTGTTTTGGGGGAAAATGGCAGTATAGAAGTTAAACCGTTGCTGGAAGATCTCATTCGCAAAGCTCAGCGTTTGGACGCTGAGATGACAGGACTTGCAGAAAAGGCTAGCAAGGAACAACTCTCGGATCTCCGGATAGATGAAAAGGGAACCCTTTGGTTAGGGAACCGTCTGTGTGTACCATAGGGAGAGGCACGCGAAATCCTGCTAGATGAAGCCCACAACTCAGCCTATTCTATCCACCCAGGGTCTACTAAGATATACCTAGACCTCAAGAACAAATACTGGTGGAGAGGAATGAAAAAGGAGATAGCTCAGTATGTGGCCTGGTTTGATACTTGTCAACGAACTAAGGCAGAACATCAGAGGCCCATAGGCCTACTGCAACCCCTTCCAGTGCCCAAATGGAAATGGGAAGAAATAGGCATGGACTTCGTGATCGGACTGCCCCGGACCCAGAAAAGGAACGATTCTATCTGGGTCACAATTGATCGTCTTACCAAGGTAGCTCACTTCATACTAGTAAAGACTACCTTCGGAGGAGCCACCCTCGCCCGGATATATCTCAAAGAAATAGTCAGACTTCATGGCATTTCGCAAAGAATAGTATCAGACAGAGGAACACAATTCACCTCAAAGTTTTGGTTGAGTCTTCAGCAAGCTATGGGCACCAAGCTAGATTTCAGCACCGCCTACCACCCCTAGTCAGATGGACAGACAGAAAGAGTCAATAAAGTCCTCAAAGATTTGTTGAGAGCTTGTGTGCTGACCTTCGACAGAGATTGGGAGTCCAGTTTGCCGTATGCAGAATTCTCGTATAACAACAGTTACCAGGACAACATCAAGATGTCACCTTTTGAAGCCTTGTATGGAAGGAGATGCCAAACCCCTCTGATGTGGTCAAACGTGGGGGAAAAGACCCTAGAAGGACCTGCCTTCATCAAAGAGGCAGAAGAGAAAGTTGCCCTGATCCGCAAGAGGCTAGTCGAAGCCCAGAGTCGGCAAAAGAGTTATGCACATAACAGGAGGAGAGAACTCAATTTCGAAGATGGTGACTTTGTCTACCTCAAGGTCTCCCCAATGCATGGAGTCAAAAGATTTCAAGCAAAAGGGAAGCTAGCTCCGTGATTCGTCGGCCCCTACCCTATCATCGATAGAATAGGGCCAGCAGCTTACCGCCCTTAGTTGCCAGAATCCATGTCTGATATCCATAATGTATTTCATGGATCCCAGCTCAGGAAATGCCTAAAAGTACCAGAGAGTCACATCGCAGAAGAGTCAGTTCAGATTCAGAAAGATTTGTAGTACCGAGAAAAGCTAGTGAAGATTCTTGATTCAGCCGTTCGAAAGACCCAAAACTCGGAAGTAAGGCTCTGCAAAGTCTAGTGGAGCAGAGAAGGAGAAGAGGAGGCTACCTGGGTAAGTGAGGACTCATTGAGAAGGGAGCACCCTTACCTTTTCTCAAGCCTAGCCTGAATCTCGAGGGCGAGATTCTTTTAAGTGGGGTAGGTCTGTAACATCCCAGTTTTTGATCCCAAGATTAGAAACCCTAAACTTCTAACCCCCCCCCATTATTTCCCTTAAGACCTCATATCATGAGCATTTCATTCACCATATGCATACACCATGACATCTAGTACCACTTCACATATAATATTTCTATTTTGGCGCCTAGAAAACATAAATGAATATTTGGATAAAGGAGAAAAGGAATTAAGGAAAAAGAAAAGAGAAAACAAAAAGAAAAAGGAAAATTCCTCTCCCCCTCCTCGGCTGGGCCGATTTCGGCCCACCTTCTCCCCCTCCCTCTCGCACTCGTGCTCCCCCTCCGCTCTCGGCCCAGCGCAGCCCATCCTCCACACGCGCCCGCGCTCACGTCGAGTCCCCTCCCTCCCGCTGACCGATCGGCCCCACCCGTCCGCCGCACCCGCCCCGCTCTCTCGCGCCCGCTCTTCCTCTAGCAGGTGAGCCCCACCCGTCAGCTCTTTCTTCCCCGCCCGTGACCTCACCGGCGCAAAACCCACCGACCACCACCCTCCCTCCCTCTCACCGCCATTACTCCTGCTCCAGTGGAGTTAGGCACTGCTTCGCCCCCTGTGCACTGTGCTTGGGCTGTGTTTGCACTCAGTCTGCCTGTGGCTTGGGCTAGTTGGTCTTCCACTGTGCTATGTTTCCAGGCTCGCTAGAGCTTGCATTTTGGTATTGTAATAACTATTATTCCAGACTCTGTACTATTTGAAGAAATGAATGTGTTTACTAGCCTCCTGGGACTAGTAATTGTTTCACATTTGAGTCGCAAAGGATCGGGACGCTTCACTATCTTCCTTATAGTCGGACGACCTCTGTTCCTAAGGGTTTTTGCGTTACGACTTAGGGCGAGGCCACGAAACACGTTCGTTTTTCAAAGCTGCGAGAAAAAAGGCGACACAGAGGAGGGGTTCCCCCTTCTAGCCTCCGAGGGAGTCTCAATTTTGGAAGTAAGGCCGAGCCTCCCTTGAGAACTATTCTTTATTAAATCTGTGAAACATAGTACAACTAGGCCTAGGCCTTTATGCCTAAGGGTAAAAGCGATGTAGCTGCTCTATGTTCCAGGCGTTGTTGTAGACTTCTCCTTCCTTGTTGCAGAGCTTTTATGTTCCCGGCTTCAGCACCTTGGCAATGATGAAGGGTCCTTTCTAGGGGGGGGTGAGCTTGTGGCGTCCTCGGTTGTTTGTCATAGCCGAAGCACTAGGTCACCTTTCTGGAACCCCGGGGTTGGATTCACCGTTCATGGTAGCGCCGAAGGGATTGTTGGTATTTTTCTAAGTGAAGGAGAGCTACGTCCCGAGCTTCATCCAGCTGGTCCAAAGAATCTTCACGGTTGACTGGATTGTCTCATTCGTTGTACGCCTGTAGCCTCGGGGAACCATACTCGAGGTTGGTGGGTAGGATAGCCTTGGCCCCATAGACCAGGAAGAATGGTGTGAACCCTGTGGCTCGGCTCGGAGTAGTCCTTAGGCTCTAGATTACTGAAGGGAGCTCGGTGAGCCATCGTCTGCTGAACTTTTTCAGGTCGTTGAAGATCCTCGGCTTTAGGCCCTGTAGGATCATGCAGTTGGCACGCTCTACCTGCCAGTTGCACCTAGGGTGTGCCACTGTTGACCAATCTACACGGATGTGATGGTCATTGCAGAAGCTGAGGAACTTCCTCCCTATGAATTGGGTAACGTTGTTGGTGATGATTGAGTTGGGGACCCCAAAGTGATGAATGATATCCATGAAGAATGTGACCGCCTGCTCGGATTTAATGCTATCGAGGGGCTGGAGTTTGATCTACTTGGAGAATTTGTCGATGGCGACCATCAGGTTCGTGAAGCCCCCATGCCTTTTGCATAGGACCGACGAGATCTAATCCCCATACCGTGAATGGCCACATTATTGGAATCATCTGAAGGTTCTGAGTTGGCATATGAGTCTACTTCGCGTAGAAATGGCAGCCTCGGCAGGACCGCATGATCTTGATAGCATCCATTATTCCAGTCAGCCAGTAGAACCCTTGCCTAAAGGCATTGTTGATGAGGGTCCGAGGTGCCGCGTGGTGCCCGCAAGCCCCCCGAGTGGGTTTCTCCCAGCAACTCCTGCCCTTGGCTGATTGGTATACACCGTTGGAGTATTCCTGAGGGGTTACGTTAGTACAACTCCTTTTCTTCTCCTATCAGCACAAAGGTCTTTGCTCGACGGGGAGGCGTTGGGCCTCGGTCTTCCCTAGGGGGAGTTCTCCCTAGAGGAGTTACTCCAGGTAGGGTGTCCTCCAGTCCTAAGCTGGAGCAGCTCGGTCATTGTCGCCGTCGATTTGCATAACCTCGGGCCCGTTGGCTGGGGGCTCTTCTTCGTGGGTGGCGAGCTTGGACGCCTCCTTGGGCATTACCGAGGGCTTGAAGATGTCCCTGGTGAAGACGTTCGGGGATCATGGTCAGTCCTGAGGTGATTTTCACTAGTTCATCAGCTACCTCGTTGTAGCGATGTGCGACGTGGTTGAGCTTCAAGCCGAAAAATTTATCTTCGAGGCGTCGAACCTCTTCGCAGTATGCCTCCATCCTCATCTCATGGCATCTTGAGTTTTTCATCACCTGGTCAATGACAAGCTGGGAATCCCTTAGGATATCTAGGCGTCTGATTCCTAGCTTGATGGCGATGCGCAAACCATTGACCAAGGCGACGTTGTTGGATGCAGGGAAGTGGAGATGCACAACGTATCGCAGATGTACGCCGAGGGGTGAGATGAAGAGCAATCCAGCGCCCGCCCCAGTTTTCATTAGCAATCCATTAAAGTACATGGTCCATAACTCAGCTTGGATTGGAGCTATTGGTAACTGGGTATCAGTCCATTTGGCCAGAAAGTCAGCTAGCATGAGATTTAACGGCCTTCTTGGGGGTGAATGAAAGAGTTTCTCCCATGAGTTTGACGTCCCACTAGGCTAACCTGCCCGAGGCTTTCCTATTCTAGACGATTTCCCCGAGGGAAGGATGACACCACCGTTACAGGATGAGACTCAAAATAATGGCGCAACTTTCTCCGAGTCAGGACTATCGCATACAACAACTTTTGGACTTGTGGGTAGCGTACCATGGTTTCGGACAGCGCCTCGCTAACAAAGTACACGGGCCTTTGAACTAGCAAGGCGTGTCCTTCGTCCTTTCTCTCTACCACGATAGTGACGCTGACCACCTAGGTGGTTGCGGCTATGTAGAGTAAAAGGGGCTCCCTTTGGAAGGGGGTACCAGAATGGGGGTGTTGGAGAGAAGCTTCTTGAGGTTTTACAGGGCTTCTTTGGCCTCATGCATCCAAGCGAAGCGCTCGTTCTTCCTCAAGAGGCGATACAGGGGCAGGCCCTTCTTGCCAAGTCGTGAGATGAAGAGGCTCAAGGCCGCGAGGCATCCCATGACGCACTGAACTCCCTTGACGTCTTTGATGGCCCCCATGTTGGTGATGGCTAAGACCTTCTCTGGGTTAGCTTCGATTCCCGCTCCGAAACTATGAACCCTAAGAGGATGCCTCGGGGGACAATGAAGACACACTTTTTGGGGTTAAGTCGGACGTTCTTGGCTTGGAGACAAGCAAACGCTGTATCTAGGTCGGCGACAAAGTTGTCGACCTTCCTAGTTTTAACCACTATGTCATCAACGTAGGCTTCAACCGTGGAGCCTATGCGGTTGCCGAACACGTGGTTCATGCAACGTTGATACATGGCTCCTGCGTTGCGCAGCCCGAAGGGCATGGTTGTGTAACAATACATCCCCTACAGGGTGATGAAAGAGGTCACGAGCTGGTTGGACTCTTTCTTCCGGATTTGGTGGTAGCCCGAGTACGCATCAAGGAAGGAAAGCATTTTGCACCCTACAGTAGAGTCTACGATCTGATCTATTCGAGGAAGAGGGTAAGTAACCTTTGGACATGCTTTATTTAAACCAGTGTAGTCCACACACATCCTCCATTTCCCTCCCTTTTTCTTAATTAATATAGGGTTTGCTAACCATTCTGGATGGAACACTTCCTTGATTTACCTGGCCGCAAATAGCTTGTGGACCTCCTCCTCGATGACCATGTGTTTCTCCTTGTCAAACCGGCGCGGGGGTTGCTTCACCGGTCTGGAGTTGGCTCAGATGTCCAAGGAGTGCTCAGCGACTTCCCTCATTATGTCTGGCATGTCCGAGGGACACCATGCAAATACTTTGGCATTCGCGCGGAGAAAGTCAATGAGCACTGCTTCCTATTTGGGCTCAAGCTGGAAGTCGATCCGCAACGCTTTCTCCCTGAAGCTGCTTGGGTTGAGGGCAATGGTCTTCATGGCTTCGGCCGGCTCGAAGTTGCCGGCGTGCTTCTTGGCATCGGGTACCTCTCCCTCGAGATCTCCCAGATCGGCGATGAGGGCCTAGGAGTTAATGAGCGCCTTGGTGTATTCAATGCACTCGACGTCACACTCGTAGGCATGGTGGTAGGTAGAGCCGACGATGATGATGCCCATGGGCCCAGGCATTTTCAGCTTCAAGTACGTGTAGTTTGGGATGGCCATGAACTTGGCATAGCACAGCCACCTGAGCACAGTGTGATACGTACCTTGAACCCCACCACCTCGAATGTGAGGGTCTCCTTCCGAAAATTGGCAGGGTCCCGAACCAAACAGGCAGGTCAATCTTCTCGAGGGGGTGTACCCTCTTGCCGGGGGTGATCCCATGAAATGGCATGGCCCCAGGTCGGATCTGAGACCGCTCGATCCCTAGGAGATCCAGAGTGTCTGCATAGATGATGTTGAGGCTGCTGCCCCCATCCATGAGCACCTTGGGGAGGCGCGTGTTGCCGACAATGGGTCGATGATGAGCGGATACTTCCTAGGGTTCGGGACGTCACCTGGGTGGTCATCCTTGGGGGCTAGAGGGTTGCGCTTCTCCGCAGCGGCGACGAGCTCGGCTGCGAGGGCCTCGGGCGGGCCCTGTGCATCTTCCTTTTCTTCTTGCCCTTCTTTGGGTTGCGTTGGGTGGATGCCTTGGGGGTGCCCTCCTTTCGCTTCCTGTTCCCCTTGTCCTTGTGGAAAAGGGCCTCGACCGCCACCTGTCCCAAAGCGAACTTTGTGGCGATGTCCATGAGCTCGTTGGTCCTGGTCGGGGTCTTGCGACGCAGCTTGCTGACCAGGTCCTGGCAGGAGGTTCCAACGAGGAATGACCCAATGACGTCGGAGTCGGTGCCGTTGGGGAGCTCGGTGCGCTGTTTCAAGAACCTACAGATGTAATCGCGGAGGATTTCATCATATTTTTGTCGGTAACTTTAGAGGTCCCAAGAGTTTCCTAGGCGAATGTACGTCCCTTGGAAGTTCCCTCCGAAGACCCGGACCAGGTCTTCCCAGTCGTGGATTTGTGCTGGTGGAAGGTGCTCGAGCCATGCTCGGGCAGAGTTAGAGAGAAAGAGAGGGAGGTTCCGAATGATGAGATTGTCATCACTCGTTCCCCCGAGCTCACAAGCGAGCCGGTAATCCACGAGCCATAGCTCCGGCTTTGTTTCTCCCGAATACTTAGTGATAGTAGTCGGGGCCCGAAACCGAGGTGGGAACGGTGCTATGCGAATGGATTTGCTGAAGACCTGAGGGCTTGGTGGCTCGAGAGAAGGACTTCAGTCCTCCCGGCTATCATAGTGTCCACCCCGCCGAGGGTGGTAGCCAAATGTCTCGTGTTGTCGTGTGCGTCCACCAAGACGGTCATGGATCGCCTAGGGTTGGCGATTGTCCTGGAGACAGTCGCACACCGTGGGCGCCCTTTGCCTGGTATGCGTGGGATGCATCGAGGCTTTCCTCTCGAAGCAAGAGGCCCTGGCTGGAGGCTCAAAGTGGGTCCCCGGAGCTGAGAGGCCGAACTCTCAGCCTGCTAGACCGCCGCACATTACAGAAGCCCCCCAAGTTTGCTGTGGACACAGCGTCCCTCGGTGGTGGAGGGTTCCAGCATGGTGCAGAGTAGGAGTGCAGCCGCTTCTAGGCTTTGGCTCGCCCGGTTGAGGGCGGGGGGTTTGGTGGCGTCGGTGTCTTCTTCAATGCGATGTAGGACGTCACGGGCCTTCGCTCGCGCGCCTCCATTGAGGGCTGTTCCTGCAACCTCACCCTCCAAAGCTTGCCGCAGTTGTTGTAGGTGTTGTCGTTCCTCCCCGAGCTTGCTGTGCAACCCCCGGAGTTGCTCGAGGTGAGCCTCACGGCTCCACGGTGGGGTTTGGGCCTGTCCGGGTTGTATGATGGAAGCTGGTCGCCCTCTAGTGGCATGCTGAGGTGATCTCCTTCCTTGGGGAGCCCTGTGTCGACGTGGAAGCATTCCCGAATCGGACCAAGGTCTTCACTACCAGAGCCATAACCCTCCGAGCTTTTGGAGAGCATCTCGTCACATGTGTAGAGGAACTATAGCATAGACTCGGGTCTCTTAGCCTGGAGAAGTCCAGGGCGAAGCTTGGGCCATCTTCCTCCTCGGAGTCTAGGCACCCGGAGGGGAATGGCAGCCAGGTGTACATCTACGGGTCCTAGTCGGTGTTGAAACACAGTTGGAAGGGGATGGGGTTAAACACGGACGGTTCTCCCCCATCTCCTCCCATGTCTCGCCAGTGAGCATCCGGCTCCTCTCGACTCGCAGGTGGGAGGGCAAGTGCTGCTGACGTCCCCTGCTCGATCTCGTGGGGGAGTAGTCGCCCCCATGTCAGAGCAGGCGACACCAGGAATGTTGGCGCATGTACTCCAAGTGTAATGCTGACGCTGGCCAAGTCCCTTGAGAGAGACTCAATGCCGTCATCATTCCTGGTGACATCTTCTGCGCACGAAGTGCCCCATGGGGCATGATTGCGGTTGCTCCGTCTTCGCCTCCTGTGACGAGAAGGGCGACGATGGGTGCCTTGATCCTCGGGAGGGGTTGGCGGGAGGAGTACCATGTAGTACTCGATGCCGAGAACATGAACTCAAGACTCCCAAACTTGATCATCGTTCCCAGCCTGAGTGGGTGGTCAGAACCTGCCATCTAGAGTGCTTGGGAGAACTAGGGATGTTGCACGCGACTGGCCCCTACCTGTCGTGCCAACTGTCGGTGTTTGGACCGTGGATCCTTAACCAACCAGTAAATGTGCCACATGGTCGGCTCTAGATGGTGTGCAAGATGACACAAGCGATTATCCTGGCTCGGGCTGCTCGTGGCCCTACTTCCAGTAGAGGAGATAAGGCTTGTATTACTTGCACCTTGGTGCTTGTAGTAGGGGTTTACAAGCACATCAGGAGAGGGGAAGTCCCTAGAGATGATTGAGGCAAGTGCCAATATCTAAGACAAAGTGAGAAAACAAGAACTCGTCTACGTGTGTCGTTCTGCGTTGATGTCTCCTTCCCCTTGTGGAGGGTCCCCTACCCTATTTATACGCGCAAGGGAGCACCCATGGTGAAGACGGGTCTTGTATTCGAAGGAGAGATGCCCTGGCGCCTGATGTGACGGTGGATCATGTAGTAGATTCGCGCCTACTGACTTCCCGTAGAGAACCATGGCCAAGGGATCGTCCGTACGCCCGAGCTCCTGAGGGAGAGGCCGCGCACACCGTAGTGGTTGTAACAGCGCTGGGATATGGGCGAAGGGCGGCTTATGGGGTACGTCATCATCCTGGCGCGCGATGACATCGAGATTCTCTGTAGCATCCATCGAGATAAGAGCCTTTGTTTAGTTGATGCAGAAGTCTTCTCGAGGCGCTAGCTGAGCCATCTCTCAAAGTGTGCTATATTCGGGAAGAGTCACTGCTTGCAGGCCCCATGGCGTAGTCGTTGGTCGAGGCTGAGCTCGGGCAAGGCGGAGAGCTTGTTCGAGGGCTGAGCTTGGGCCGGGCAAGGCGGAGTACTCGAAGACTCATATGCTCGGCTTGTCGTATTTAGGCATCCCATTGGATGGTGCCAGGCGGCGTGCGCGCATTATTTATCATAGGCGTAATCATACCGCTATGTTTAGACGTGATCGCTGTCTTATCCAGCAATGTGCTCCGTTGCCACGGCGCGGTTTGGCACACGCATTAAATGTGCATGTCCCCTGCCTGTTTTCGAGCGCCCTTGTCTTATCTGCATGAGGCCGGCTCGGGTGAGACGGACTGGGGCGGAGGCGACCTCGGGCAGGAAGGAGTGAGTGGTGTCGTCCTCGGGCGAGGCGGAGTGCTGCTCGATGGGGATACCTCGGCTTTCATTGGTGGCTCGGCTGTCACGCCTCGCAGGTTTAGTCCTTATCTCTGTGAGTGTGTTTGTTAAGGTGATAATTTTGGTATCCCTAATTATCGCCCCCTGACACCTCGGTAAAACAAATTGTGTGTCTTCTTATGTTATTTACTTTTTGTTGTGATTTGTTCTTCTATCCTCCCCCTCTAAGTTTTCTTGTTTTAGTTCTCATTCTAAGTCTCTTGAGTTGCTCTATAAATTAATTCCACGTCTATAAGAGCAATAAGTGCAAGAGAAATCTTTTCTCTCACTTGGTTTATATTCTCTCTCGTTCTAACCATTAATAGGGATCAAGTTTTGCTTTAAGTGTTGAATATTCAGGTATCACCTATTCACCCCCCTTTAGGTGAGTATCAATTGGACTACAGTTGATTACAAAGAAATATAGGTTTTTTTTTGCAAAAGTGTTGATGCACGACGGTTGTGAAATTTTGGAAACTGGTGCTTTATATAGTACAATTGTGTATATGTAAGACTTTTAGGTTGGTTACAATGGCGAGAGATACCTTATGTCTGCTCAGGCGATACCGCTCATCATAGGTGATGTGGTGGCCTGAGTGGGCAACGAACCAATTGCCCGATGAGAGCAGGTGATATCGTCCGCCATTTGTGGCGTCCAATGGGCGGTATTTTCCACACATGGCACCACATCCATTGCCGCATGGAATAACTATTTTAAAGTAGATATTTTTTGATCGAGCTCCCAAAATGTCACACCTGGATTTTAAAACAAATTCAAATGCATCTCATATATGCGCCAAGATCAAGTTACACACATATGATGACTCGGTGTATAGAAACCAGTGTCACAAACCTTATTATATAAATAAAATGTCCTTACAAAATAACTAAATAAACGAAACTAAACAATGACGATGATGATCTTGATAATGAGCTACATACAGGTTGACCGAAGTGACGGCAACCTAAACTCATCAAACTCTTCGTAGTAGTCCTCTTCAGATTATCTGATTCTGAGCAGCAAATTCAGCAAAAATGAGTACACTTATGGTTGGTACTCAACAAGTGCGTAGAAAAAGTGTATTGTAAGGCTTACCAAGGATAACGCTAAGGCTATACCATTCCACATTCTAATTTCGTTGATCAAATTTATATAGCAATTACTATGTATAAGTTTATACGAATCCAATTAAATAAAAGATCATAAATGAAATATCCAACAAAAAATAAAACCAGCTGTAAGTCTATTTAATTTAATTCCATAAATTAATCATGTGAGGATCCGAGTCGCTCATGACTGTGAGCACGACTGATATATCTATTTTACACTCTGCAGAGGTCGCACATCTTTACCCACAAGTCATGTTATCCATTTGCTAGACCATTTACCATTTCCAAGGAGATGTGGTGGGGTTTACTATGAGGCCTTTACAAAGTTACACTATGATGAGAAAACTCGATATGGTTTTAGACAGAGGTGGTATAGGCCTACCTCGTCTAAAAAGCCACCACAAGACAGATCATCTCGAGAACCGACCTATACTTGAGCAACTCCTCTCTACTTGCCCCTTTTGGGTAAGGTTCTAACACACTAGCTTTCCAAATTGATTAGCTAATACCATGGCCATAATAGTCCTTCTGGTTGGAATGTTTTTTCCTTCTCATGTTCCAATTAAATGCAATGTTCTTATCAATGATTAACAACATTCAAATGAATATAGTCTTATCCATGTGAACAAAACAATATGCATGTTTCCCAGAACCACATTCATGTTAATATAGCAATATTCATATGAACAAAACAATTTTCATTTGTCCAGTAAAACAACATCCATATACACTAGCATATCTACCCAATAATAATAAAATCACGTGTAAACAAGGTATAGGGAAAAATTCTAGGTATAACCTATTAGATCCCATCAGGTTAACCTAACTGTGGAATGCATAGGTCAGAACATAATAGTAAATATTACGTAGATCAAACAACGTGATCAAGAACATAACTTACCTTCTATAGTAAACTGCTAGTGCTTAGAAACTTCTATAGGTTTGGCTTCAAATCCCTCAAACACTTGCTCTTCTACTCGGAGCAATACAAACAAACATGCAAATAATAAATAAAAAAACTACACCAAACAAAAGAAATACCTATGTAAAACAAATCTACGCATTGAGACGGATCCATAGTTTCGAGAACCACTAAAATAGAAGTTAAAATGTGAAAGTTATAGTGAAAAAAAATTTAGGGTGTATTTCATAATAAAAATATTATTCCAGGGGTCTATTTGTGATAACTGAGGACCTATGTGTAATTTTTATTATAAACTCAAGGGCCTAGTTGCAAAAAGAGGCGAGCTAGACGGTGGGTTCGGTTTTGAAAAAAAACTCATGGTTCAATCTGCAAGTTTTAGAAACTCCTCGTAATGTTTCTTGAGTTGAAAGAGACTGTGGAGCGAACCCTAACTAGCGTAGGGGCTAAATTGAAAACGCACTGTAACACCCTGAATTTGGGGAAATAAAATTTCTTTCTAATTACCTACCAAATTCAGGTGTTACTCTTCTCTCTCTCTAGTTTCTCTATCTCCTTTTTCTTTTGGATAGATTTAGCTTAATTAGTGAGGGTTTAATTATTTTATTTTGTCAAAACTATATAAGTCATTAAATGATGCATCATGCTGAGCTCCAAATGTTCTTTGAATTGTTGCACATGTTTGATTTAGTTTGAATTTGAAATAGGGTTTGAATTTGAATTGAAAACCCTAGAGAAAATAAATAGAAAAAACATTAGAAATTCCCTAGAAAATGGAAATTCCCATTTTAGCCCAAGTTGGCCCAGCAGGCCTAGCCCCGCGCGCCCTCAGCTCCTGGCAGGCGGACCCTGCCTGTCGGCGCCAGCCCACACGCCCCTTCTCTCCCTCTCAATGCTCTTTGGGGCAGGCCTGTCGGCACCGATCCCCTCGCGCACGCGCTCATCCTCTCTCTGCCCTGTGGACCCCACCTATCAGACCCCATCCCTAACCTCCCGCCCACACCCCCGCCGTGGACTCACCCACGTCCGCGCAATCCCCGGCCACCTCCGCACGCCCTCGCCTTTTTAGAGCCCGCACCCCGCTCGCCCACTCCCCCCCTCTCATTTGCGCCCTCAACCCAGCACTCTCGCCCTCTCTCTCCCCCAGCGCGCGCACCCAGACAGTTCCGCCGCGGCTCACTGACGTCTACCGCGTCTGTTGCCCCGGTAAGCTCTGCCCTATCACCTGCCACCTGGAACGCCCCTCGGTTCGCCCCCAACCCCTCTGGTTCGCCCGGTCCATGCTCACCGGAGTTCTTCCTGTGCAGCCGGAGCTCCGCCACCGTCGCCCCGAGGCGTCCCTGCGCCTCCGCCGTTGCTCCGGGACTCCAGTGTTTCCTCTCGAGGTAAGCAACCCAAACTCGCCCCTATTTTTTCCATTGATTGCCCTCGGTCATGCGCGATTGCTCGCCGGAGTAGTGTTGCGCCACCGCCGAGCCGCCTCGCTGTGAACCACCCCCTCGAGCGCCTTTGTGCCAGTGCTATGCCCCTAGCCGAGTTCGCTGCACTCCCCTAAATTCCCCGAGCCCTTCCCGGTGTCCCAGCGGGCCCCAGCGCGCTCGCGCTCTCGTCTCCGGTGGACCTCCGCCGTGGATGCGAGCGACGCCACCGCTGGTGGCCGATGGACCTGGCCGTTAGATCCCAGGCGTCCGTCTGAGATCGGGCGACCCGGATCTAATCAAACCTTATCTAATACTAACCGTCCAATTCGCACCCGACCGCTCGGATTCGCTCCCTCACCTGCGCTCTGCCCCTGGGCCCGACTAGTCAGCCCGCCTCCCTCCTCGGTCGCTGTCACCCCGAGCCCACCTGTCAGCGCTCGCTACGCGTCCGTGCTCGCGCGCTCGACTGCGGGATCTAAACTCGGCCGTCCGCTTGTGATCGTGCGGTCCAGATTACCCGATACCCCTTCGTGTGGCAGTTTTGCGTAAGAGACCCTTGGGGTTCCGAGAATCAACCCGCCGTCCTGAGTTTTAGCGTGCAAGCCCTGGCTTCTTTTAAACAGACCCCTAACCTTTTAAATAATCATAGAATTGGGCTTAGTTTCATATTTTAAACTTCAAAACTTGTTTATTTCATATATTTTTCATATGAACTCCAAATTTAGTGATTCAAATTGCAAAATGTTCCTAGAAATATTCTCTGTCCATATAAATTATGATCATCCACATCTTGTGTACTTTAATTTTATGCTTAGACTAAAGGTTAAGTTTAATTAAAATGTATTTGTTTAGTAAAATAAATAAAAAGGAAAATGCTAATGGTACTTATAGGTTTAATGTTGTGAGATTAATAAAATGTTGTGTATGAATTGATCCCTGGTATAATTTTGTGTCTCACTAATTAGTGGCACTAAACTAAATAGTCCATAATATCTAGGGAATCACTGATCTCTAATTATATTAAACCCTAACATTTTGGTCTACCCCTTTTATGTTCATAATGTCTTGTCAAACTAGTATATACTTGATTGTACATGTTTGGTTGTTGTTCATTTGTAATTTCCAAATGTATTCAATGTATGATTGCTTTATTTAGACAACGAGCAGCCCGTGGTTCCTAAGTGTGTTGCCGAAGATCTTCCTGAGCAACAACCTAGTGAAGGCAAGTGTCCTCTGACCTATTATGTCCTACAAACCTATAATTCACCATCCTTCATTACATTAATGAAACCTAAGGATTGACTAATCTGTATTTACCTTATCCTTGTTTACCTTTTGGGTTATCATGGTTAGCTTTATGCTATTGCTTTACCTTAATCAATGAACATGATGTGAATACTTATGATACAATGATGTTATCCCGATGATGTTCTTGTGATACTTTAGGGGACTCGGGTTATTTTCTGAGTACCTCTCCGTAAGGACCTGTTTGGGGAGTGACAACCCGGGACAATAGTGCAACCATGAGGGTGGAATGGGACGCCTTTAGCTGATTAATTAGAGGAACCAGAGGAGTAGTTGGCTTCGCCGTAGGGTCGTCAATGGGGTCCGAGCACAGTACTTGCTCTGCCAAGGTTGGTTGCAGAGGTTCTTGATTTGGTTTTGTTAGTCACCCTTCCTTTGGGGAGAGGTACTGTGTTTATCAAACTGGAGAAACCTAATGGGAGGCTATGACCTTTAGGGAATCTTTGTAAAGGCTACGTAGTGAGACCCTGCTAGGTCACCTTGGTAGTGATCAATGGGGAGGCTAGAACCCTGGGCAGAATGGGAATCACGACTTGTGGGTAAAGTGTGCGACCTCTGCAGAGTGTTAGAAAACTGATATATCAGTCGTGCTCACGGTTAAGAGCGGCCTTGGGATCCTCTTTGATTAGAAGATCTTTGGTTACTTTTATGATGATGATTAATGATGATGGTATAAATATGGTCTCTCGTATTTCCTCTTGGAGGGAGTGCTTTTGGGTAATAATTGGGTTTATACTAAAACTTGGCTCCACTTATATTAATAAATACTTGACCAACTAAAAGCAACTGCTTAACCTTAACTCCATATACAGCTAGTCCACTTTAGCTAAACGGGACATTTGCTGAGTACGTTGATGTGTACTCACCCTTGCTTTACAAACCACCCCACCCCAGGTTGTCTCCACTGTACTCAGTGCTCAGGAGGAGATGCTGGCAACATGGAGGTCTTTGAAGAGTTTCAGGACTACGATGAGTTCTAGTTTATTCTAGTGGCAAAGCCCTAGTCAGCTGCCTGTGAAGGCCTTGTCTTCTACGTTTCATATATCCGCAATTTGATGTTAATGACTATGTTATAGACTCAGTGGATGTCTTGGACATCTTGTTGTAATAAAGTACTTTTCCGCTATTTACTTTGAGCATTGTGTGATGATGTCCAATTATGTAATCACTGTGTACGTGAGTTTCTGATCCTAGCACGTACATGGTTCGCATTCGGTTTACCTTTCAAAACCGGGTGTGACACGCACATGGCCGACTCATGTGGATACATGCGAGCCATTGGATCCTAAGTCAGTGGCACTGATTAAAACAAGTTAACCGTTACATTACGATCTATTCATGACTATCCATCTCTAGATCATCGACCATCACATCTCCTCTTGCCCCAACGACAACCAGGGTGGCTGTGCCTCGCCGGCGAGCGACGTGTCGACGCTCCGGTGATCAAAATCGCATGCATGCTTGATCAAAGTTGCGAACATTGTAGAGTGTGTCTCATTGTGACTAGAGTGGCGACTAGGCCTTGCGACAGTGCTCGACAACTCCACCGTGGTCGCCAAACTCCAATGAAGAATCTTGCAGCCTCTAGCTGATCACACACGCTCAATTAACGACACTCGTGTCTTACATGTTCTGTCGAGTCCCTTAAACTACATGTCGAGCGTGGACGCTACGTACTTTGAGTACGGTAGTACGGCGGTGCTCGGGATCTCTCTCTCGACTTGAGCTAGTGCAGCGACTTTCGATTTCAAGGGCCACAATCTTGATGGATTTGAGGGGGTCATAGGCGGCCAGTATATATAACATGGGGGTTGAATCTAGACCAAAGAAAGGCTCGGTCGAGGCAGGAGAAGTCCGAGCGGACATCGGTGTTCTATGTCCGAAGCTGACTTGGGGGTAGGGAACGGAACTGGCGGAGTGGGCCCACATATCATAGGCATTGGCTGAACGCGTGGCAGGCGGGCGCCACTCCAAAACGAACACGACTTTCTATTTTACGCCAACGTGGTGGTTCAGGCGTGGGTTTGGGCCAAGTCCGGGCTCACTCGGGTGCCACACCGACGAGTAGAAAGCTGATTCAAGGAGTGAATCTGGCATGCGGTGCGTGGAGTTTCTGTTTTTCTTCTTCGTCTCTTTTTTGTTTTTCTTTTATTTTCTATTTTTCCTTTTCTATTTCAATCTCAAATTTTAGATTTAAATCTGAATTGAATTTTAAAATCCAAGTCAATATGCATCTATAAAAAACAACATGCAATACGAAGTAGAATTTTTATATTTATTTTATTTATCTTATTTTTGTCTTATCATTTATTTTGAGAAAAATATATTTAGATGCACAAAGTATCTCCTCACCAAATAATTCATTTGGAGAGTTTTATTTAAATTTCAAACAAGGAAATTTGGGTATTACATAAGCAGCCCACCCTGAGATTTGTGACTGAAGGGGTGGGGCTTGGGTTACCGTGAACTCTAATTTTTACACTATAAAATTTAAAGAAACGGTTTAAGCTAGGATCGAGCTATATTTCTATTTATTTTTAAACTAAAATTAATTTAGGACCTAACCAATTATAAAGAAATGTCTGGATATTTAGATAATGATCCATTATCATCCTTAGATGGGGGTGTAGTAGTGCAGCCTTTGTTGATTTCCCTTTTGGGTGGTGTGCTGAGCTAGGCAGCCTGACGCACTGACCAAAGGATTGTGGATTCATGAACCGTGACCAAAATCCTAACAGAAACCCGAACAGTAATTACACTCTTGAGATACATACTTTATTAGTGGATTGACCGGATTTATACAGAGGCTTAAGTATAAGGACCGAAATTGTATTTTACTCTTTTATATACAATTAAATATTCCTGCATGTTAATAGCTAAAAGTTGAGCGCAAGAACAATGTTACGTTGTTGCTGCCTTAGATTTGTTCGCTGATGAAACCAACCAAAATGTCCAATAAACAAATACCATGCGCTTCAGGACAAACGGACCGTGCTCGATCCCGAGAGTCCACAAGTGCTTGCATATAGCATGGCCACACGCAAAGGAGATAGTGATTGATATTAATAACCGGCGGTTGCTTGCTCGCTCTGCGTGACATGAACTCGCGCATTCAGCCTCGTGTAATCATGAGGATAGGGTTCGTCTTAATGTATTTAATTTGGTGCCCTGTATTCAGACAGCTTTGCCTTAACTCGCATGCATGCTTGCTGAAATAGCGTCCTTCAGATTAAGCAAGCAACCCATGGGTCATCAGTAGCTCGTCAAACTAGATAAATAGCCGAACTCGTGCGAGTTCATATAATATAAGTAATTAAATTGTATACCTCTTTATATCAACTTAAGCTTTTGATTTGAATTGGTAGTGCATGCAGTTTAATATGGTATCCGATCACGATTAAGATGGCTGGCACTTCACCGGCGTTGTCTTGGCTCCCGCGGCCGCAGGCTTGGCGTCATGGTCACTATGGTCACTGCCGAGGCTTCTGGCGACGACCAGATCGCTGATGACGTCGAAGTTCGGCCGGCACTGTCTGTAGAAATAAGCCGGTTAGGTTTACTGGCTGAACCAATGCCATCACTTGATGCCATTGCAGCGCATCATAACGTCCGGGCTTGCCGCCTCTTCCTTCCAGAAACAGGAGCGTTTGCAAGAAAAAAGTGTATTAGAATCAGCAGAAGTCTCTGTGAAACGTGCGCAGAGACAGGAATAGGCGTGTTTCTTTAGCAAGATATCGAAGCTTGCAGCCATTAGAATCAGCAGAAGTCTCTGTGAGCTAGAGGCTGCAACTGTCCCCAGAGCAAGTTCTGGAACGAGTGTATTCCCTTGTCCAGCAAACCCTTAGCCAACAGACTGGCCTTTGGAGTTGCCAAGATCTCTCAACTGGAACTTTCATTCAAGGAGATTATTTTCGACTACAGGAAACAACCTAAGTGCAAGCCACAAGTTTTCTGAAGCACCGTAACACCCGTTGCACAGTGCTTCCCTTTTTAATAGTTGAAGAAAAATGATAATAGAAAATGAATAGGATTGTATAATAATATTTTATAGTTGTAGTGGGATATAGGGGAGAATATAGGAGGAACCGCTGCGGGAGATGAAATAGTATGGGATGAAATGTTATTGATGTGACGCAAAAAAAGATACATGTGAGAAAATTTAGGAGAAACCGTTGCGGATAGCCTTACTAGAGGTAGTTATTTGGTGCCAGTCCAAAGAAGAAAGAAGATGAAAAAGGTCCTATCGATGTAGGTCCATTCCCAAAATCTCTCCGTTGGCTCGGTTTCCGAACCTCCCTGACATGTCTTTGTATCAATCAGTTCAAGCTTTTGGGTTGAACTGGTTGGCGTATGCAACTTAATATGGTATCAGAGCCAAATATCTCAAGTTCAAATCTTAGTTAGCACAATTAAATAAAATAAATGTTGCTTGTTTCTATATTTCACGGCAGAGACCCAAAAGAGACTCAACATGAGGAGGAGTGTTAGAATATAATATAAGTGAATTGTTCAATTTTTACCATCAGTTTAAGCTTTTAGATTAAATTGGTAGTGCATGCAACTTAATAGTTCCCACACTCCTAGCTAGAGCCACGACAGGAGACAGAACCAAAACGTGAGAGAGAGATTTTTTTTACTCCCTCCCAATATAGATGTCCAAACAGTGTGGGACGCCCGTTTAACCTATGGCCCGACACGTTTTTGGCCCGGCCCACGCACGGCACGACCCGATTGGTGACGCTCGTTCATCGTTGGTGCTCCTCGCTAGTCGGCTGGTGCTCCTCGTCTCCTCAGATCGAGTTGTAGCTTGACAGCTTGTCGACTTGTGCTCCATGCGGTGCGGGTGTGTGTTTCCCTTCTTCACTCTCTTCTGTTCGAAGCCTTGTCTGGTCAGTGGTCACTGCCTCACTAGTGCGGCAGTGTCCCTGCTGGCTGCTTGGACATCTATAATTTTGTTCTGTTTTCATTCTCCTCTCATTCTCGCCCACCTTCTAACATGTCCGGTTGTCCGACTGTGTCACACCCGGCTTTAAGGAACAAAGCCAGGTGCATCTCATACATGCGCCAAGAAGACAACATATATAATAACAAAGTGTATAGAGATAAATGTCACAATAATCAGAGTATTTATTACATAGCGGAAGTCTTATTACAAAATAAAATATAAATATAAAACGAACTAAGGATCGTCATTGGCGCAGAAGTCAACTGGGAAAACGCCACCTAGATCAAATCAAACTCCTCGCTTTGTGGCTCCTCCTGAACCACCCGCTCTTCTCCTGTGGGGGTGTGAGACAGCAAGGGTGAGCTCACACATGATCATAGCTCAACAAGTTGTGGGGAACCAGTGGACATAAACTCACAAAGGTGGGAGTTCATGTGATGTGTAAGGCTAATCAATGACAAGGGTTAAAGCTGAGCATTGCTTTTAAGTAGTTGGTCAAAATTTTATTAGCAGTTACTGTCGGGGACCATAATTAGGGGTACCCTCAAGACTCCTAATTCTCAGCTGGTAACCCCCATCAGCATAAAGCTGCTAAGGCCTGATGGGTGCGATTAAGTCAGGGATCGGTCCGTTCGAGCGACTCGATCACGCCTCGCCCGAGCCTAGCCTCGGACAAGGGCAGCCGACCCCGGAGGATTTCCGTCTCGCCCGAGGCCCCCCTCCGACGGCGAACGTATTTCCGGCTCGCCCGAGGCCCTGCCTTCGCTAAGAAGCAACCCTGACTAAATCGCCGCACCGACCGACCAAATCGCAGGAGCATTTAACGCAAAGGTGGCCTGACACCTTTATCCTGACGCGTGCCCCCCGGCAGAGCCGAAGTGACCGCCGTCACTTCGCCGCTCCACTGACCGGCCTGACAGAAGGACAGCGCCGCCTGCGCCACTCCGACTGCAGTGCCACTTGACAGAGTGAGACTGACAGGCAGTCAGGCCCTGCCAAAGGCACCATAGGAAGCTCCGCTTCGCCTGACCCAGGGCTCGGACTCGGGCTAGGTCCCGGAAGACGGCGAACTCCGCTCCGCCCGACCCAGGGCTCGGACTCGGGCTAAGTCCCGGAAGACGGCGAACTCCGCTCCGCCCGACCCAGGGCTCGGACTCGGGCTAAGTCCCGGAAGACGGCGAACTCCGCTCCGCCCGACCCAGGGCTCGGACTCGGGCTAAGTCCCGGAAGACGACGAACTCCGCTCCGCCCGACCCAGGGCTCGGACTCGGGCTAAGTCCCGGAAGACGGCGAACTCCGCTCCGCCCGACCCAGGGCTCGGACTCGGGCTAAGTCCTGGAAGACGGCGAACTCCGCTCCGCCCGACCCAGGGCTTGGACTCGGGCTAAGTCCCAGAAGACGACGAACTCCGCTTCGCCCGACCCCAGGGCTCGGACTCCGCCCTGGCCTCAGCCGACGACCTCCGCTTATGTCACACCCGGTTTTAGAAGGTAAACCGAATGCGAACCATGTACGTGCCAGGATCAGTTATTCACGTGCACAGCAGTTACATAATATGGACATCATCACACAGTGCTCAAAATAATATTAATAAGGGAAATAGTCGATTACATCATACGTCTGAGACGTCCATATAGTCCTTACAATAAATCAAAGTGCGGAAAAGAAACGTAGATAACTGCGGCCTTCATAGGCAGCCGACTGGGGGTTGCCGCTAACCCACACCTAGAACTCGTCGTAGTCTTGGAACTCCTGGAAGTCTCCTTCCACAGCTTCATCTTCGCCTGAGTAGTGGTTGCAATGCTGACAACCTAGGGATGGGGGGGGTTTGGTGTGTAGAGCAAGGGTGAGTACACATCAACATACCCAGCAAGTATCCTGTTTGGCTGTAGTGGACTAGCTTTATGTGGGGATAAGTCAAGCAGTTGCTTTTAGTTGGTCAGATTATTACTTACTAGTAGAAAGCCAAGTTTTAGCATTAACCCTAGTTATTAACCCAAACGTACTCCTTTCCAAACGGAAAGAGTACCACTTACCAGCACCATAGTCATAACTGAAACCATCGATCTCATAGCCACTTGTACCAAATTATCTCTGATCAAGTACCACTAATCACTGGAGCTCCCTTGGCCGCTCATAACCGTGAGCACGGCTGATATATCAGTTTTCAAACACTCTGCAGAGGTTGTGCACTTCACCCACAAGCCGTGATTCCCATTCTGCCCGGAGATCATGACTCTCCATTGATCACTACCAAGGTGACCCAGCAGGGCATCACTACGTAGCCTTTACAAAGATTCCCCGGGGCTGTAGCCACCCGTTAGGTTTCCTAAATGCACCGCACTCCTCCCCAAGGGGCGAACCCAAACTTGGCAGAGCGAGCCGCATACACCGAGCCCCATTGACGGCACGACGGCTAAGTGAACTACACCCCGGATCCTCTAATTATTCAGCTAAGGGCATCCCATTCCACCCTCATGGTTGCACTGTTTTCTCGGGCGGTCATCCATAGAACAGGTCCTTACGGAGAGGCACTCGAGAAACCGCTCGAGCCCCCTTGATGACCACAAATATAACATCATAATAAGAGAGGGGAAAACAGCGTATCATAGATAATCTCATCATGTTCATTGATTAGAGTTTGAGCAATAGCATAGAGCTAAACAGTAATAATCCAACCCAAATAGGTAAACAAGCACTACAAGAAACTGATAAATGTTCGTGGGTAAAATTAAGAACGTGGGTACCCACGTTCTTATTTGAGTTAAGTTCATGGGTTATGTTAAGAACGTGGGTACCCACGTTCTTATGTTAGGTTCGTGGGTTCTGGCTAAAACCGTCGAACTTAACAAGTTAGGAACGTGGGTACCCACGTTCTTAAGTTAAGTTCGTCGGGCATTTGGGCACCGTCGAACTTAAGCCTGAAAACCTAAGTCCAATCACCCCACGCGCGGCTCTCTCTACCAGCAGTCCGCGCTCATTAATTCCTCCCGCCCGCGCTTTCTCTCCACCAGCAGGCCGCGCCGCGCTGCCGCGCGCCCCACCGCCCGCCGACCGTGCCGCCGCCGCGCCACATTCCTCCCGCCCGCGCTTTCTCTCCACCAGCAGGCCGCGCCGCGCTGCCGCGCTCCACCGCCGGCCGACCGCGCCGCCGCCGCGCCACCTGCAGCGGGCCCCGGCTCGACACCGACCGCTGGTCGCGCCAGCACCAGCGGGCCGCGCCGCCGCCCCGGCTCGCCACCCCCACACATCCGTCGGCGAACAGGAATACCAGCCGCCGGCACGCAAGGACCTGGAGCCGCCCCCACCTCACCCCAAGACAGAGCCACCGCCCAAGGAGGAGCCCCCGCCGCTGCATCTCTGCTTTCCAAGCCGGTACGATCCTTGCCCATCTTTGCTGATGACACATTGGACTATGACATATTGATTTGGATAAATCCATTTGGAGTGCATATGACATAGGGCAGCCTAACAGAGAGAAGTTTAATTTTGAAATTCAATAGGAGGATGGCTACCAGTAGGTGGTATGTACTGATTCTTGCCTAGTTGCCTGGTCCATACAGGATGGCGAGATATTATAGGTTCAGTGGAAATTCTCTAATACACAAGAATACACAAGAATACACAGATTAAAAATAAGTTGGTCATATAGAATGCACTATATGTGCAAAAGGCTGGCAATGAGCTAGATACCTACATTTATATCTTTATCCTTCCGATCCGTTCGACACTCTGTTATGTAATTTGAATCATCACTTAAAAGAATACTGAAGAACTGTTCTGCAGTACAGGGAAAAGTTCCCTGAAATCATGAACAGTTGAGGATTAGTTACCAATTACAAAGCCAGACCGTTAAAGAAAATCGTGAGGCTAAAATAATGTTAGTCATCATTACATTGAATATAGGGACCAAAACTTCTTCTTTGACAAAAGGTTGTAACTGCCCTGTTAATGCAGCACAATCTTCTAGTTCATTTATCTCCTTCTTGCTATTTTTTCTTGAACTACTGTGTGCACATAATGCAGACTGAGCACGTTGCTGAACTAGCATAAAATTGTCTTGAATAAATATGCCCTTAATAAAAGCAATTTGCTGCATTGAGACCATTCCCTGCAGCTTTTGAGTAAGTCTGAAAGCCATCAACTAGGTGATAATTTTTGCAATGCTGTGAACTAGGCTAATAGGGCAAAAATCCTTCACTTCCTCAGCACTCTCCTTATTAGGGATAAGGGTGCTAAGTGCTGAATTAAACCTATGAAAACCAGCAAACTTCCTGCTCCAAATTGCAGATATAACTGCCATCACATCTTCCTTGATAATTGGCCAACATGCTTTATAGAACCTGCCAGTAAAGCCATCTGGCCTAGGAGTCTTATCAGAAGGCAATTGTTTAATTATTTCCCATACCTCCTTTTCAGTAAATGGTGAGTCCAACTCTTCTAAACTGTGGCTAGGCAGCCCCAGATAATCTTGATCAATAGAAAGCGACCTTTCCACCCTGCTGTCCAAGAGTCTAGTATAGTAGTCATCCACAAGCATGGCCTTCTCATCATCATCAGTGAAGGTTTGATTGTCAGAAATCAGCCTAGCCACAAAGTTTTTCGTTTTTCTATACCTGACATGCATGTACATGTGGAACAGCCAGAACTGAGTACTTGAGACACGGCACTGCATAATTCCAACTGAATCATGCATCTAGGCTTGACACCTATCCAAATACATGTTACCCATTTCATTCTGTCGTGGTTTGTTCATGGTCTGCAGTTTTCGGTGTGTTTGTCATGTTGTTCAGGCTTATATTGACTTTTGAAAATTCAGCTGCACAAATTTGTTAGGAGGAATACCCAATTAATTAGGCCCACAGGATTATATAGTAGAAGAGTACATCAAAGTTTTCTTCTACCTACGTATATCTATTTAGATGAAGGAATTACTCTTTTTGGTTTATTTGTGTTCTTTGTTGGTGCTTTGCAGGAAACATATATGTGAAAATGTGTAAACAAATTAAGTTCTTCAACTGATGATGACTGTTGCATTTTTATGAAACCTAAAGCCGTGTTTCCATCTAATTGTAGGTCCATTTGACTCTAGTCTCCGGTCTCTCTCTCCATCTAACTACAGTCGGCCCGCGTCTCCTCGACCATCACCACCTTGACGGTCTCTATGAAGGTATTTTTCTTCTTTCTTTGATGCATATTATTAGAATTAGTTTGTTAGTTAAAATTTGATGCATGATTTTGGCTAGTTGTTACAATTGATGCATAATTTCTTGTTCATTGTAAATTAATCAATGTTAGGTTCAATGTTTGGTTAAATGTTTTTTATGTCTAGTGATCCTTCCTAATAGAAGAAGGGCTTAATGATGTTTATTTACACATTTTTATTTATGTTTGTATGCTTAATGATGTTTATTTACACATTTTTTTATTTACGTTTATATGCTTAATGATGTTTATTTACACTTTTTTTATACATTGGGTTATTTAGTTTTGGAAATGGATGACAATAAATAGAAGAAGGGCGATGTATGATGGATTCAATAGCGTGACTCTAGGTCACTCAAAGGAATGGGTTAGGGTTGCAAAACAATTCGTGGATCTCGCATTTTCCGGTGGACCTCGTGTGGTGAAGTGTCCGTGTACCAAGTGTCAGAATTTTAAGTATGTGAGAAAGATCGAAGAACTGGAGCATCACCTTTGCAAGAATGGGTTTATGCCTAACTATCTTGTGTGGCGCTCACATGGAGAAGTAGAGCAGAATATCACAGAGTCAGAAAGAATTGATGATGATGAGGAGGATCGGATGGATGACTTGGTGGCTGATATTAGTAGAGAGTATCCAACATTGGCCTCGGAACAGGGTACACCAGAGGAAGTGCAGGAGTTTTATAAGCTTCTTCACGCGTCAGAGGAAAAAGTGCATGATGACACCACTGTGACCGTGTTGCAGGTGGTTACACGTCTTATGGCAATGAAGGCAAAGTATAACTTCTCGAATAACTGCTATAACGATATAATCAATCTGATTATTGATCTCATCCCATCGAACCATAAGATGCCAAAAGACTTATACCAGTCTAAAAAGATCGTGTCCGGTCTTGGGATGAAGTATAAGAAGATTGATGTGTGCGAAGACAATTGCATGTTGTTCTGGAAGGAATATGAAGCGGCCACCCATTGTCAGATATGCGGTAAATCAAGATATGCGGAGGTACTAAAAGAGGATGGATCAGGCTTTGCCACAGGTGCACGAGTAGCAGTTGAAGGTGCAGATGGGGCATGTGTTGCTGATCCCACTGTTCGCTTGTTTACTGTCCGCTTGGAGGCAGTAGCAGCATTAGCTGCGAAATTATAGAAGCCATTGGATGCACCAGGGACCGTGCTTTCTACTAGCTGCGAAATTATAGAAGCCATTGGATGCACCAGGGACCGTGCGAAATTATAGATGGGGCATGTAGTACGCTGCCTGTCCATCCATACCAAATGTTCCCAAGTAGAGGTACTTGTTCCCAAAGACTCGCCCAATCCGTGCCTCCCACCTCCCGTTGCCGGTGTGAGTCAGTGTGCCTGCAGCCTGGACTGGACAACATTTCACAATCCAGTGAGACATCCATTTTTTTGCCAGGTGTGTTCCCAAAGACTAGTTTGCCAGGACTGGACAACTAGTGACCACTGAGAGGATTTAAATCTAACACTAGGTGATCAATCGAGATGTAGGTGCTGGAATCAAGATTAGCACATAGTAACACAGTAGAATAATATAAGCTTATTGTATTTGCAGATATATAGTGCTCAGATGGGAACTCAAATGGGACCCCAGTTCACCCGTCCGTCACAATCTGGACAGACACCAAACACCAATGAAACACAGGTATAGTTTTGTAGTATATTTACTTTCATTTACAATTATAATCATGCATTGTTTTATTTGGTTATAGGGTTCTGAGACCGGACAAGGAAATCCACAGATGGACATACAGTGGTCGATGCCCCCTAGAGGACAGATTCTTCCTCCTCCACAACCAGGTATGGGATATTGGCCGCCACCACCATGGGGATATCCTACACATCCAATGGCGCCTTGGGGACGCCCCCCATGGCCAACACAGCCACTTCCGTCATCAGCAGTACGTTCCTGAATTTAATGCTAGTTGCTTTCAATGCTAGTTGATTTTTCGAATATACTTAGTACTTCTTAGATGGTTCTCTGTTTAGTACTTCAAGTTTGAGATGGTTCTCTGTTTAGTACTTCATTTGTAGTACTTCAAGTTTGAGATGGTTCTCTGCTATGATCATGAGTGGTACACAAGTTTGAGATGGTTCTCTGTTTAGTACTTCATTTGTTTCTTTGACATGGATTGAACATGTAAAATGATTGAGGACATCATGCATATTTATAAGAATTTTGGTTTATTTTGTAGGATTCCGGCTCTCATCAAGTGACTCCTCCCCCCTCACGATAACTTTGCGGACAGATGTCTCAATTCTAGTGGTGGAGCTACGAACAACAATCCGATGTCCTGATCGAGAGCGATGGAGCGAATGTTTGAACTTGTGAACTACAAATGTGAACTATGGATGTGAACTTATGTATTTGGACTTAATTATGTGAATTTGTGAACTTATATTTGGACTTGTGTGAATTTGTGATATGAACATATATCCATGTGTTTGAAATCTGTATTGTATGTGATATTCTGTGTTGCATGTGATATTATGTGTGTCTATTTTTTCATTTCGGAATTTTTTATTTTTTTCTGGAAAAGAGTTAAGAACGTGGGTACCCACGTTCTTAAGTTTAAGAACGTGGGTACCGTCGAACTTAATGGGCAGCCCTCGCCGACCCAGGCACGACCCATAAGTTCGACGGCCACATGGCACCGTCGAACTTAAGGTTAAAAACGTGGGGGCCGTCGAACTTATGGAAGAAAATTCAACGGCCCCGTCGAACTTAAAAACCCACGTTCTTAACCTTAAGTTCGACGGTACCCACGTTCTTAACCTTAAGTTCGACGGTACCCACGTTCTTAAGGTTAAGAACGTGGGGGCCGTCGAACTTACTTCTTTAAGTTCGTCAAAAAAACGCCGTCGGCTATGTTCGTGGGTAAACCCACGTTCTTATGTTAAGTTCGACGGCCTATTACATTAAGTTCGACGGTTTTTCACCCACGTTCTTTAACCAATTTCTTGTAGTGAAGGACATGGATAACAAAAGCTAGTCAATCCTTAGGCATACATGTGTAAAGCGGGAGGTGAATTAAATAATGAATAGGACAGAGATAGGTCAAAGGACACTTGCCTCCACCAACCGACTGCTGCTCAGGGGCTTCTCCTGCGAGTTCCTCGGGCTCTTCGACCGGATCGTTCTCTAAGCGGGTGCAAACATACATACATCCATCCATTGAAATTAGGAAACCAACAGTACACCATACAAGAGAACAAGTAAAGCAAATATGCATAGAATACCACATACGATAATGGATTTACCTTGGTTAGAAAGAAACGAGGGAAGGTTTCGCAGGGGTTGAGGCTTATGCTCGAGGGGCACTACGGGTAAACGAATGACTAGACGTCACGCGCTCTAGTTCCAGTTGGTCCTAACAAAAGGATTAGCTACATGCACTAATGTAAACACGATCACTTTTAGTAGATTAACATAGAATAAGATAGACGATTGACTATTCAAATTAACTAACGTAACCAATTTCCAAACTGAGACTCCTACCTTATTAATATAAACGACGTGATTAGCGCATATAGGAGACGGGGGGGTAGACGTGGCGTCTGGGGGTAGACGGGGCACGACGAGGCGTGCCAAGGCACGCGCACTACGCGGGCACGCGCGCGAGGCCGCCTGCACACGCCACGAACTAACCGTGCGCACGTCGGGGCCGTGCGGTAGCCGAGCTCAAAGCCGCGCGCCATAGGCACGCTGGGCCGAACTCAAGGCTACGCCGGGCCGACACGACGCGAGCAAGGCACGGCGGGGCGGGCGGGCAAGCACGCCGGGGCAAGCGAGCGCGAGCGAGCGAGGACGCGGCCGGACGAGGCCGAGAGCGGGGACGGGCGGCCGAGCCGGGGCACGGGGGCGGTTGAACCAGGGGGCGGCCGAGCTCGCCGGGAGGCGGGCGGCCGAGCCGGGGGCGGGCGCGGGCGCGGACGGGGAAGGGGCGGCGCGAGGCGGTCGAGCTCGCCGGAGCCGGGTCGGGCGAGGGCGGCCGGGGCGGGGCCGGGCGAGGGCGGCTCGCCGGAGGGCGGCGAGGCGGGGCCGGGGCAGGCGCGGCCGGGCGCGGGGACGCCGGGGCTGGCGCGGCCGGGCGCGGGGTCGCCGGAGCGGGCGCGGCCGGGCGCGGGGCCGGGCGAGGGCGGCGAGGCGGGGTCGGGGCGGGCGCGGCCGGGCGTGGGGACGCCGGAGTGGGGCCGGGGCGGGCGCGGCCGGGCGCGGGGACGCCGGAGCGAGGCCGGGCGGGGGCAGCCGGGCGGGGCCGGCCGAGGTCGGGGACGGGCGCGCCCATGGCGCGAGGGAGAGGGCGCCGGAGGGAGGGGAGGAGAGAGGGGGGAAGGAGAGGGGGTCTCACCGGAGGGGAGAACGGCGGCGGCGGCGCGGGGGCAAGGGGCGGCGGTGGCTAGGGTTAGGGTTAGGGTGAGGAAGGGAGAGAGAGAGAGAGATGACGGGCGGGGCCCGCGGGGGGAATTTTTGGAAAAAGAAAAAGGAGGGGGGCGGCTGGGCCCAAAGTGGGGGGGGGAGGGGGGCGCGCGGCTGGGCCGGCGCGGGGCCCACGCGGGGGGGAGAGGGGAGGGGGGCGGCTGGGCCGCCAGCTGGGCCGGCCGAAGGGGGGCGGCTGGGCCGAATAGGGGAGAAAATGGGGGGAGAAGAGAGAGGGAAGAAAAAGAAAGAAAGAAGAAAAAAAAAAGAAAAGGCTTTTCCCTTTTTTCTAATTTCTAATTTTCTCTAGACGAAAGCATTCACATTTTTAATCAATCGAAAAGTATGCAGGGTTCGGCATGGTGCATCACACAAAATAAGGTGTTTTAAGGTTTTGCTTTACACGAGGTCTAAAGCCAAAACCCGCTGCGACTTTGGAAAAGATCAAGGCTTAGCGAGAAGAAAAGGGAAAAAGGAAAGAGTAACGCCTGAATTTGGTGAGGGAAAAGAAGAAAAAAAATTCTACCACCAAATTCAGGGCGTTACGGCCTCGCCCGACCCAGGGGCTCGGACTCGGCCTCGGCCATGGAAGACAGACTCGACCTCGGCTTCGGAGGAGCCTCCACATCGCCCAACCTAGGGCGCAGGCCAGCCACGTCAACAGGAGGCGCCATCATCACCCTACCCCGAGATGACTCGGGCCGCAGGGAACAAGACCGGTGTCCCATCTGGCTAGCTCCGCCAGATAGGCAATGATGGCGCCCCGCATACTCTGTGACGACGGCGGCTCTCAGCCCTCTTACGGAAGCAAGAGGACGTCAGCAAGGACCCAACCGCTCCGACAGCTGTCCCTCCGCCAGGCTCTATCGCTCCTCCGACGGCCACGACATCACACCAGCTGGGTGCCAAAATCTCTCCGGCGGCCACGACGGCATGTATTTAGGGTGCTAGCTCTCCCCCGCTAGACACGTAGCACTCTGCTACACCCCATTGTACACCTGGATCCTCTCCTTACGCCTATAAAAGGAAGGACCAGGGCCCTCTTAGAGAGGGTTCGCCGCGCGGGGACGAGGACGAGACAGGCGCTCGCTTGGAAGCCGCTCGCTCCCTCACCCGCGTGGACGCTTGTAACCCCCTACTGCAAGCGCACCCGACCTGGGCGCGGGACGAACACGAAGGCCGCGGGATTCCCACCTCTCTCACGCCGGTCTCTGGCCGCCTCGCTCTCCCCCCTTCACGCTCGCCCTCGCGCTCGACCCATCTGGGCTGGGGCACGTGGCGACACTCACTCGTCGGCCCGAGGGACCCCCCGGTCTCGAAACGCCGACAGTTGGCGCGCCAGGTAGGGGCCTGCTGCGTGTTGACGAACACCTTCCCGTCAAGCTCCAGATGGGCAGTCTCCAGCAACCTCTCCAACCCGGGACGGTGCTCCATTTCGGGAGTCTTGAGTTCATGTCCCTCGACGGCAGCTACGACATGATACTCCTTCCACCGCCGCGCGACAACGACAATGGCGGCCGACAACCCGCCCGCCGGCGGCGCAATCGACGACGTCTTCCCCGCGTGGTGGAAGAACAACTCTCGACCTCGTCCCGCCTTCTTCCCCGCCGACGGAGGGGAAGGCAGGGCAACCAAGGCCAAGCAGGAGGCAGCGCCTCGTTGGCTGTCGAGCGAGTCGACAGCTCCGGCACCCCAACGAGGGGCGCACCGGGTATTGACTTCGCGCCTGAGACGAAGACGAGCATCGTCTCCCCGTGACACGCCAGTCCCGAGCAAGCGGACGACGCCAGCGCGCTCGCGGAGAGCTTGCTGGACGTCACCCTCATACCTGAGACGACGGTGCAGTCAGCCCCCGACGTGACTTTATCGCCGCTCGTCGACCAAGAGGTACCGACCGATTCCCATCCCACGTCATTTGGATTCAGCCTCAACCCGCCTAACGACCTTGCTTTGGCAGGCGCTCTCGTAGGGGCGAGTCCAAACCCTCTGGGGTTTTGCATGCGGTCGCCTTGGGACCGGCTGACGCATGTCTCGACCTACGGGCCCTCTGGGTCCGAGGAAGACGACGAGCCCAGCATCTGTTGGGATTTATTTGGACTTGGCAACCCCAGCTCCATGCGGGACTTCATGACCGCATGTGACTACTGCCTCTCCGACCGTTCCGACGGTAGCCACAGCCTCGACGACGAGGACTGCGGCCCAAGCCGCGAATGTTTCCACGTCGATCTAGGGGGTCCCTCCGAAGGCAATCATCTCGGCATGCCGGAGGATGGTGATCTCCCTAGGCCAGTGCCCCGCGTTGACATCCCACGGGAGCTAGTTGTGGTCCCCGTTCCGGCGGGGGGGTCACGACCCACAGCTCGAGCAAGTCCGCGGGGCGCAGGCCAGGCTCGACGAGGGAGCAGGAGCGCTTGAGCCGATTCGCCGGGACGTCGGGCAGGCATGGGCGGGCCAACCCCCGGCCGGAGAAATACGTCATCTGCCCCAGGGCTTCCAGCACCGCGTCGCCGACGACGTCAGGGTCAGGCCACCACCCGCATCTAGTGGGGTCGGCCAGAACCTGGCCGCAGCAGCGATGCTTCTCCGTGCCATGCCGGAGCCATCAACCACCGAGGGTCGGCGAATCCACGGGGAGCTCAAGAATCTCCTGGAAGGCGCCGCGGTTCGACGGGTTGAGAGCTCTGCCTCCCGAAGGCAGGGATACCCCTCAGAACCTCATGCTGCGACTTCCCGATTCATGCGGGAAGCCTCGGTCTACACCGGGCGCAAGCGCAACACCGCGCCTGCAGCCCCGGGCCGCCTCGGCAACGAGCACCATCACCGCGACCGTCGGGCCCACCTCGACGAGAGGGTGCGCTGAGGCTACCACCCCAGGCGTGGGGGACGCTACGACAGCGGGGAGGATCGGAGTCCCTCGCCCGAGCCACCCGGTCCGCAGGCCTTCAGCCGGACCATCCGACGGGCACCGTTCCCGACCCGGTTCCGACCCCCGACTACTATCACAAAGTACTAGGGGGAGACGAGACCGGAACTGTGGCTTGCGGACTACCGTCTGGCCTGCCAACTGGGTGGAACGGACGACGACAACCTCATCATCCGCAACCTCCCCCTGTTCCTCTCCGACACCGCTCGCGCCTGGTTGGAGCACCTGCCTCCGGGGCAGATCTCCAACTGGGACGACCTAGTCCAAGCTTTCGTCGGCAATTTCCAGGGCACGTACGTGCGCCCCGAGAATTCCTGGGACCTCCGAAGCTGTCGGCAGCAGCCGGGAGAGTCTCTCCGGGACTACATCCGACGATTTTCGAAGCAGCGCACCGAGCTGCCCAACATCACCGACTCGGATGTCATCGGCGCGTTCCTCGCCGGCACCACCTGCCAAGACCTAGTGAGCAAGTTGGGTCGCAAGACCCCCACCAGGGCGAGCGAGCTGATGGACATCGCCACCAAGTTCGCCTCCGGCCAGGAGGCGGTCGAGGCTATCTTCCGAAAGGACAAGCAGCCCCAGGGCCGCCCATCGGAAGATGCTCCCGAGGCGTCTACTCAGCGCGGCGCCAAGAAGAAAGGCAAGAAGAAGTCGCAAGCGAAACGCGACGCCGCCGACGCGGACCTTGTCGCCGCCGCCGAGTACAAGAACCCTCGGAAACCCCCCGGAGGTGCCAACCTCTTCGACAAGATGCTCAAGGAGCCATGCTCCTATCATCAGGGGCCCGTCAAGTACACCCTTGAGGAGTGCGTCATGCTTCGGCGCCACTTCCACAGGGCCGGGCCACCCGCGGAGGGTGGCAGGGCCCGCGACGATGACAAGAAGGAAGATCACCAAGCAGGAGAGTTCCCCGAGGTCCGCGACTGCTTAATGATCTACGGTGGACAAGCGGCGAATGCCTCGGCTCGGCACCGCAAGCAAGAGCGCCGGGAGGTCTGCTCGGTGAAGGTGGCGACGCCAGTCTGCCTAGACTGGTCCGACAAGCCCATCACCTTCGACCAAGCTGACCACCCCGACCACGTGCCGAGCCCGGGGAAATACCCGCTCGTCGTCGACCCCGTCATCGGCGATGTTAGGCTCACCAAGGTCCTTATGGATGGAGGCAGCAGCCTCAACATCATCTACGCCGAGACCCTCAGGCTCCTGCGCGTTGATCTGTCCTCCGTCCGAGCAGGCGCTACGCCCTTCCATGGGATCATTCCCGGGAAGCGCGTCCAGCCCCTCGGACGGCTCGACTCTCCCATCTGCTTCGGAATGCCCTCCAACTTCCGAAGGGAGACTTTGACGTTCGAGGTGGTCGGGTTTCGAGGAACCTACCACGCGGTACTGGGAAGGCCATGCTACGCGAAGTTCATGGCCGTCCCCAACTACACCTACCTGAAGCTCAAGATGCCGGGCCCCAACGGGGTCATCACCGTCGGCCCCACGTACAAGCACGCGATCGAATGCGACGTGGAGTGCGTGGAGTACGCCGAGGCCCTCGCCGAGTCCGAGGCCCTCATCGCCGACCTGGAAAGCCTCTCCAAAGAGGTGCCAGACGTGAAGCGTCATGCCGGCAACTTCGAGCCAGTGGAGACGGTTAAGGCCGTCCCCCTCGACCCCAGTGGCGACGTCTCCAAGCAAATCCGGATCGGCTCTGGGCTCGATCCCAAATAGGAAGTAGTGCTCGTCGACTTCCTCCGCGCGAGCGCCGACGTCTTCGCGTGGAGTCCCTCGGACAGGCCCGGCATACCGAGGGATGTCGCCGAGCACTCGCTGGATATTCGGGCCGGAGCCCGACCCGTCAAATAGTCTCTGCGCCGATTCAACGAGGAGAAGCGCAGAGCGATAGGCGAGGAGATCCACAAGCTAATGGCGGCGAAGTCCATAAAAGAGGCGAAAAGCGTCAAGCTCAACCCCGAAAGGTGGGTCCTCGGGGTGCCCCAGGGCATGGTCTTGGGGTTCATCATCTCCAAGCGGGGCATCAAAGCCAACCCAGAGAAGATCGCGACCATCGCACAGCACCCCGAGCCCTTGCTGGGGGCACCCGGGGGCTACACGCACCCCCGGGAAAGGCCGCTTGTCATCGCCAAAGTTCTGGAGCCCGGAACGTACAAGCTGGCCGGCGGTCAAGGCGAGGTCTACGGCAACGCTTGGAACATCCGACAGCTACGTCGCTTCTACCCTTAAGATGTTTTCAAGCTGTTCGTATACCTCGCTCCCACACAAGTCTCAGTCGTCAAGGAAGGGTCAGCCTCGCCTCGGCAGAGCCCGACCCTCCCTCGGGGGCTAAAAAGGGGGGAACCCCTCTGCGTCAAGATTGGGTGTACCTCTCCGCATCCAAAATTTTCGGTCAAAAAGGCTTTTGCGTTCTCCCGGCTATGTCAGAAGCAGGGCCCCAAGGAGCGAACGTGGGTGCATGTAAGTGGCAAGGCCGACTGAGCCGAGGAACTCCTATGCCTCCGGGTTAGGGACACCTCACTCATCACCCGCCACGAAAAATGACCCCTACTCGGGAAGCCACCCTGTTATTGACAGGCAAAGCCGGACACGCAAAATAAAAGGAAGAGGAGTACGACTTCATGCAATGGAAACAAAGTGTTCAGGCCTCAGTGGCAACAGAAAGACACACGCGCATCCAACAGAAACTGTTCCAACAGAGTTAGGCGTCGCCTTGGGAAGGAGCCGCGCCTTCAGCTCCGTCCCCGCCTTCGGTAAAGTCCATCTCAGCTTCCGGCGACGGCGCAGGTGGGAGGATCTCCGCCTCAAAGGTGGTCGCCAGCACTGCGCTCGGACCCGTGGTGACCGCGTCGAGCCGCTGAACTTCTGCCAGGGCAGCTTCGTCTTCGTCAGGAAGACAATACCCCTCACTAACCCGCTCCAGGTCCACAACGTAGTGGGAAACGAGCACGGCGAAGGCCCGCTTGACGCCGTGGTGTAGCGCCTCGCGGAGTCTGTCGCGCACGTGATCACCCAAGGCTTGAAGGCGACTTTGAGGGGAGCTTCCTGAGGGGACGTCGCCGGAGCCAAGGATCCGATAAACGTCCGAGACGGCTTCGGACATGGCCGCGTGGTCGGCCTCCCTCTGCTCGGCCGCCCCGGCAAGCGCCTCGGCAAGCGCCTTGGCGGACTCATCAAGGGCGGACTCGAGCTCTGCGAACAACCAGAAGAAAGATCTCAAACACAAGCAGAGGAAACAAACAGGAACGAGAACCAAGGATGTCCAAGGCGTACCTCCGGCTCGGGCACGCTGCTCCGAGGCCGCGACCTGGGCTACGGCTAAGTCGGCTGCAAGGGTTTTGGCCCGGCTTTCGGCCTCGACAGCCCGGCTCCGAGATTGGTCCCGCTCCTCGACGACCCGGTCGAACTCCGACCGCTGCCGTTGCGCTTCTGCGCGCGCCGCGGCCGCCTCTGCGCGCGCCGCTGCCGCCTCGGCTCTTAGGTCAGTGTAGAGCAACTGGAGGTCCGCTACCTCGGCACCCTGCTGAGAAAGGCGCGCAGTAGCCCCGGCGAGCGAGGTCCTCAGGGATCGCAGCGAGCCCCAGACGTCGACCTCGTGGCGGATGAACGACGACTTGGCGGTGCTCCGATCCGTCACATCCTGAGGGAAGGAAGCGGGGCATCACGAAGAACGCCTCGGTCACAGAAGAGAAAAGGTATGCCTGAAACCGTTACCTGGAGGATTTTGGGGACGTCCCTGCAGAAAACCTCCAGCGACGACCGGAGCGACCCCACCGTTGCTTCAGCACACTCGCGGAGCTCATCCCAGGACTGGTCCTCCCGTTCATCGTCGAGAACGAAGACGGGGTCCGAGGCCTCACGGGTCCGGAACCGGAGCAACTGGCGTCGACCCTCGGAGCTCTGCCGCACAGCGACGAGGCTGCCGCCCGGCGGGACGGATCGCGCCTCCACGCCCCCCTCTTCCGAGGCACCAAGCGCCGATGCATCAGCCGTCTCAACGTCGGCAGCAACCGGTCGCTCTCCGACTAGGACGGCGGCGACTTTGGTAGCGGCAGGCGCCGGCATGGCCGGCACGTCCGGTGGGCTCGGGACCACGTCAGCGTCAGCCGCCTCCCCTATCACAATGGTCGCCTCGGCAGAAGAGCCAGCCTCGGGAAACTGCTCCACGGCGACCGGTGCCGCCCGAGCCCCCTGCGGTGGAACGCCTTGCGAGAAGGTCGGCTGAACGGCAAGGCCCGGAGCGGCGCTGGCCGCACAGGCCGGCGTCGTCTTAAGGGCCTTCCGGGGTGCCAGGTCGGTCAGGCCATGGCTTCGCTTGCTGAGGGAAAAAGAAAAATCACGGCCGGGACATATGAATGGAAAGCCAGGACGAAGACATTCCGAGATACTTACCCGCTCCGGGCCATGATCCACCGTGCCTGGGGGGAAGTCTCTTAGATCTCGGCCCCCGGAACCGCCGCTGAGGTCCGCTTCGCTGGCAACTTCGGCACCACCCTTGCTTTGGACGCTCGGGGGGTAGATTGCCTAGGCACTGTCACGGTGACCTGAGGGTCGCCTCCCTGCGCTGCCGGCGCGAGCGGTGGCTCTCGAGAAGCAGACGCCCTGGCCTGGCCCCCCGGGGTCACCTCAGCTCCTCCAGCCGAGGGGTCAGGTGCCCTCTCGGGTTGCCCCTGCCCCTCGGGCCGGGACCCCGACGCCCCAACTCCAGGGACTGACAGCGTCAGCCCGCTCGGGGGCTGGCTTGACGGCTCTTGGCCAAACCCCAAGCCGGGGCAGAGGCCAAGGTGGGCGGCCATGTCGTCCTCCTCGTCATCATCTTCATCATCGTCGTCGTCGTCGGGCGTTTCCGGCGACGGCTCCCTCGGGAGCCCCTCCCTCTCCTATCGGCGACGGAGCTTTTCCAAGGCGTCTCGAGCCCGCCTCCGCTCGCGGGCCCGGGCCTTCTCCGCGTCCTTCTTCTTCTTCTTCTCCTCCGCGGCGACCCACCGCGCTGCTCGGTCCACCGCATCCTGCGGGACCCGTGGCAGGGAAGGCTTGTGCCACCCCACCTCCTGAAGAAGGGGGGAAAACCCCGATCGTAAGAACCAGGAGCATCCTGATGTATGAAGAAGGAAGGAGCGGACACTCACCAGAGTCACGCACCCTCGGTCGGGGCGCATCAAAAGCTGGGAGAAGGCGTGGGGGTCCGGCTTCCCCAATGCGACGGACACCCGCCATTGGAGGGCGTCGAAGGGAAGAGGATCAGAGGACATCCGCGAGCCCTCCCAGTCAGCCTCCGGGGTCATCTCCCAAAGCGACAGCCGTCGCTCCGCCAAGGGAAGCACCCTCCGACGGTGGATGGCGGCAATCACTCCCACAGCGGTGAGTCCCCCCTTCCGCAACGCCTCCAAGGCCTGGAGAAGGGGTTCGAGGTTCTTCTGTCTTTCGTGCGGGGTCCCGTGGCGCCAAGCGTCGGTGGCAGTGGTAACTACTCGCTGGGAGAACGGCGGGAGCAACTCGCCGTCATTCCGGAGGTAGAACCACCGGCGCTGCCACCCCTTGTTCGAGGACGCGAGGATGGCAGGAATATACAGCGACGCCCGCGACTGCCTCAGCAGGAGGGTGCAGCCGCCGGCCCGCACCGCTGCGCGGACTTTCCTCTCCCCTGTCGGCGAGGCAAAAAGCTCCGTGAAAAAGAGATGGGTCCACAAATCCCAATGGGGGGTGATCCCCAAGTACCCCTCGCACACCGCTACGAAGATGGCGGCCTGCGAGATGGAGTTGGGGGTGAGGTTGTGCAACTCCACCCCATAGTGGTACAGGATCGCCCGCATAAAGCGGCCCGCCGGCACACCGAATCCCCGCTCGTGGAAGGAGACGAAGCTCACGATGTACCCCGGCGGTGGGGACGGAGCGGCTCCGCCCATGGGAGGAATCCATTCCGGTCGCTGCTCATCGGTGAGAGGGCGAAGCAAACCCTCGCCGACCAGATCCTCCAGATCACTCGCCGTCACCGTGGAAAAAGGCCATGGATCGCGCGGCGAGATGATGGTCACCCGGTCAGCCATCACCGAGCGGAAGGGATGGCGGCGCAAGGGGCAGGAAGGGCGGTTTCCTCTTCTCTGGCTAAGTCTCTCGGGTTGCGAAAACCTAAGAGGGAGGCAGGAAGCGGAGCAAAGAACCGTCACCAGACCCTCTCCCGGGTATATAAAGACCAAGGCGAGACCAGTTCCAACGTTCCGCCCGGACCGAACGCGGGATTCAAAAAACGCGAAGCAAAACAGCCGTTCCTCGAACGGCTCACGCACGCGCAACGGCCGCCCCGCCAACCACTCGCCCCGTCGCATTAACTCCGCGGCGGGACAGGCGGCGCTTCTGGCAGGAGAAGCGGGCGACGCTTCGCCTTCGCCGTAATAACCGCGCCAAAAAAGGTACGCCGCGTCGTTCGATTTCGTATCCTTTTCCTTTTTTCCTCTTTCTCTCTCTCTTGCAACAGGGACCGGGAAAGGGGGATACCCCGAAAAGGATCCTTCCCCGTGAAGGAACCAGGCTCCGAGCCTCCCTACTGATCAGAGGTTCGAAGGCTGGCCCCCCGAAGGGTTCGACAGCCGCCTCAGATCGCGTGGGCCCTACACCCACTACTGGTCAGAGGTTCGAAGGCCGGCCCCCCGAAGGGTTCCACGGCCGCCTCAGGCTACTCGGGCTCCGCGCCCATTACTGATCAGGGGTTCGAAGGCTGGCCCCCGAAGGGTTCACAGCCGCCTCAGACGCCGAGCGAGGGATGACCATGGGTACGTTCGATACATAACCAAGGCTCGGGCTGCGCTCCCGAGGTACCCTAGGACATTTCCGAGACCAGCGGGAGTGATCTTGTAACGGAATCCCATCAGAGGGAGGCATCGAGCCCTCGGACCCCGTCGCCAGGGGACCGGGTCCGGCAGATCACCCGCAGGTACTTTTGGGCGTGCCTCTGGGCCCCTAGCCGACCCCTAACGAATGGGGCACGGACGTCCACTCGGATTACCCGCTTGCAGCTCACCGGAGACACCATGTTCGGCGCCCATCGAGGGCAACATGGCGCTTTCCCCCCCTCCTCCTTGCGAAAAGGCGACGCAGGGGCGTATGTAAAAAAGTCGAGTCTGTCCCTGATCGCCCTCTCGCCCTGTGCAGAGGCTCGGCGGCTGCTCTCGCAAACCCGGCTCCGGCTGAACCGTTGACAGCGTCAACATACCAGCCCGGGAACTTGGGACCCGACCGTACACCCGGGCTACGGCCAGCTCGCATGAGGGAACAACCAGACCAGCCGAAGCATTACGCGAGGCATTAAGACCTCGAAGGAGTGAAACCACTCCTCCGAGGCCTCGGGGGCTACACCCGGCGGGTGCGCTCGCGCGCACCCACCGGAACAAAATGCAACCGAGAAAGGCTGGTCCCCTTGCAAAAAAGTGCGATGAAAGCCTCCAAGCGAGTGCTAACACTCCCTTCGAGGCTCGAGGGCTACTGTCGGGGACCATAATTAGGGGTAAGACTCCTAATTCTCAGCTGGTAACCCCCATCAGCATAAAGCTGCTAAGGCCTGATGGGTGCGATTAAGTCAGGGATCGGTCCGTTCGAGCGACTCGATCACGCCTCGCCCGAGCCTAGCCTCGAACAAGGGCAGCCGACCCCGGAGGATTTCCGTCTCGCCCGAGGCCCCCCTCCGACGGCGAACGTATTTCCGGCTCGCCCGAGGCCCTGCCTTCGCTAAGAAGCAACCCTGACTAAATCGCCGCACCGACCGACCAAATCGCAGGAGCATTTAATGCAAAGGTGGCCTGACACCTTTATCCTGACGCGCGCCCCCCGGCAGAGCCGAAGTGACCGTCGTCACTTCGCCGCTCCACTGACCGGCCTGACAGAAGGACAGCGCCGCCTGCGCCACTCCGACTGCAGTGCCACTTGACAGAGTGAGACTGACAGGCAGTCAGGCCCTGCCAAAGGCACCATAGGAAGCTCCGCTTCGCCCGACCCAGGGCTCGGACTCGGGCTAGGTCCCGGAAGACGGCGAACTCCGCTCCGCCCGACCCAGGGCTCGGACTCGGGCTAAGTCCCGGAAGACGGCGAACTCCGCTCCGCCCGACCCAGGGCTCGGACTCGGGCTAAGTCCCGGAAGACGGCGAACTCCGCTCCGCCCGACCCAGGGCTCGGACTCGGGCTAAGTCCCAGAAGATGGCGAACTCCGCTCCGCCCGACCCAGGGCTCGGACTCGGGCTAAGTCCCGGAAGACGGCGAACTCCGCTCCGCCCGACCCAGGGCTCGGACTCGGGCTAAGTCCCGGAAGACGGCGAACTCCGCTCCGCCCGACCCAGGGCTCGGACTCGGGCTAAGTCCCGGAAGACGGCGAACTCCGCTCCGCCTGACCCAGGGCTTGGACTCGGGCTAAGTCCCAGAAGACGACGAACTCCGCTTCGCCCGACCCTAGGGCTCGGACTCCGCCCTGGCCTCAGCCGACGACCTCCGCCTCGCCCGACCCAGGGGCTCGGACTCGGCCTCGGCCATGGAAGACAGACTCGACCTCGGCTTCGGAGGAGCCTCCACATCGCCCAACCTAGGGCGCAGGCCAGCCACGTCAACAGGAGGCACCATCATCACCCTACCCCGAGCTGACTCGGGCCGCAGGGAACAAGATCGGTGTCCCATCTGGCTAGCTCCGCCAGATAGGCAATGATGGCGCCCCGCATACTCTGTGACGACGGCGGCTCTCAGCCCTCTTACGGAAGCAAGAGGACGTCAGCAAGGACCCAACCGCTCCGACAGCTGTCCCTCCGCCAGGCTCCATCGCTCCTCCGACGGCCACGACATCACACCAGCTGGGTGCCAAAATCTCTCCGGCTGCCATGACGGCATGTACTTATGGCGCTAGCTCTCCCCCGCTAGACACGTAGCACTCTGCTACACCCCATTGTACACCTGGATCCTCTCCTTACGCCTATAAAAGGAAGGACCAGGGCCCTCTTAGAGAGGGTTGGCCGTGCGGGGACGAGGACGAGACAGGCGCTCGCTTGGAAGCCGCTCGCTCCCTCACCCGCGTGGACGCTTGTAACCCCCTACTGCAAGCGCACCCGACCTGGGCGCGGGACGAACACGAAGGCCGCAGGATTCCCACCTCTCTCACGCCGGTCTCCGGCCGCCTCGCTCTCCCCCCTTCGCGCTCGCCCTCGCGCTCGACCCATCTGGGCTGGGGCACGCGGCGACACTCACTCGTCGGCCCAAGGGACCCCCCGGTCTCGAAACACCGACAGTTACTAAGTGTAAGTAAATACCAAACCTTAAATAAAGTAATAGAACAAAATTAATAATAAACCCATGCAATGCAAATGACAAAATTGAATTTAAGTTCCATAAATTAATCATCAGAGAGTCTTGAGTCGTTCATGACCGTGAGCTCGGCTAGTATACCAGTTTTACACTCTGCAGAGGTTGTACCCTTTACCCACAAGTCATGTTACCCATCTGCCAAGGGGTCGCGACTCCCATACACCTCTACCTAGGAGGCGAGGCAGGGCAACACTATGAGGCCTTTACAAAGTTCCACTAGCTTCCGAAAACCCGCTACAGTTTATGGGAAGAGCACTTGCAAGAATCCCCCGTCTGACCGCCATCGCAGCTAAATCAACCCGAGAACCTCCTTGCATGCAACTCCCCTACTGCCCTTGCCCCTTTCGGTTAAGGTAGTCTTCCACTAGCTTTCCTAATTAGTCAGCCAAGGGCGTCCCATTAATCCCTTGTGGTGGCACGTGTTACTCAAGTTAAGCTCTATGTTCCAATTAACATTAATAATCTTGACATGAACATAAATAAAATAACAAAAGAATTGGAACATAGATATAATAAATGATTATCCCAAAACCATATAAAGCAATAGCAAAACTACCCAAGTGATTCAGGGGTAGCAAAACTACCCAAGCAATAGCAATATCAAAATTAACCTATGCATGAATAAGTGACATTAAGAACATTATTGGGTAAAAAGTGGTCAAGGGCACAACTTGGCTTCAAGGAGCTCCTGCTCAGCTACTTCTATCTGCTGCTCACCAGTATTCTCAGTCACGGGCTCTTCTACTCACCACAATACACACAAGCACAGTATATAGAGAAAATTAATATCACACCAAACATCTAAACAAAATACACAGTAATAATCTACACATTAAAATAAAAACCTAGGAACATGAATCATAATTTTTGGAGTTATAGATTTTAAGTTATGAATTTTCAAAGGTTTTATATGCTTGGAATAGGATTAAATGAGAATTAAATTTTCTTACTGTTTTCATGGCAAAACAGAGACTCTAAGTGTTAGAGAATAAAATTACAAAATTTTAGAAAGTGGTATGGACTAATTTGGACTAAAAATGGATTTTCTATGAATTTATCAAGTTCTAGTAATTATTTTCATATTAAAAATCCATTTTCTATTTCATTTATTCAAATTAAATGGGTTCTGGACTGGGCCTCATTTACCAGAAAGGTCAGGGACCCCGGCGCATAAGTTTCTAAGACTCAGAATACTACGCAGTGGACGGCGGGTTATAATCTATAATTCCAGAGGGGCTCGTTTGCAAAATGTGCCGCGAAGGGGGTACGGGGCGCTCACAACCGTCCGATCTACTTTGGACGACCAGGATTACATCCGCACGAGATTGAACCGGTATGCTATAGGAGACTTTGGATGAACAATCTACGGTCCAGATTTAATTATCGTGGATCCAACCCAGAGCCCCCGATCTCGATCGAACGACGTACCCGCATCCATGCAGAACCGATACGCTAGGAGAGATCCTAGCCGATCAAGTCGGATCCGATGGCCCCCGGTCGTTGCCCTCCTCCCAGCGAACTCCGGTGACCGCACACAGACCCACGGCGGCGCGCCATGGCCGACTCACCCTTTTCAATCTACGGTGCACGACTGCTAGGTATACTAGGTGCGAATTGAAATTGGGAAGAATGCGAACATGGGGAAGGGACCCATACCGTCAATCTCGCAGTGCAGCGCCCTGTCCACGGAGATGCGCGGATCCACGGCGGAGGAAGAAGCACGGTGAGCAATTCGTCGTCACCCCGGACTCCACACCCTCGACGGTTGCAACAATCTGGTTCCAGGCACGCCAAGCCACCAAAACCGGGCCTTGCGGGCGCGGCGGCGCTACCGGCGTGGTTCGGCAGCGGCGGTTTCACTCACGAGCGAAAAGCAACGGCGGCAACGTGGTGGCGCGATTGGTATGGAATCCACGGAGCAGGGGAGGTAAGGGAAGAAGCGAGGAGGGTCTTCGGCCCGCTTTTGAAGCTGAGTCCAGGTGCAGTCGCGGATTAGCAGAGGTGCCGCGGGTTCAACAACTCGCCCGAGATGCGCAGCGAGGAAGAGAAACAGAAAGAGAAATCCTTGCCTGACAGGTGGGGTCGGCAACACGAGCGAGGTAACTGGCAGGGCGCGGATGCGTGGCGACAAGGACCAACGACTGGCGAGCGGACCCGGCGAGAACTACGGTGGCCACGGCGGTCAATTTCTACAGCGAGCGCGGCGGAGGTCGTTGGATCGCGTGGCATTTGCGCTGAGCTGGGAGATGACAATGCGGGCCCGCACGACAGCGTTACAGGCGGGGCGCGCGTGCCAGTGAATGACGAGGTGGGACCACGTTACAGCGACTCCAGCAAAATGATGCGGCAAAGGATGACGGGCTGCGCGGCAAGTAATGGGAACATGGGCTGAAATGGTGATTTCGGGCCCAACAGTGAGACTTCCCCTTTTTCTTTTTATATTTTCATTTTCCCTTTCATTTAAACCTCAAATTTAAATTTGAATCTTGTTATGAGTTTATTTTTTTTCTTGGGTAAATTACACAAATTCAAATCCTAGTTCAGGGATAATATATTTTTATTTTCTTTTTTTATACCCAATTCATACTTGTTTTCTTCTCTTTTCTAAATTCCGGGATCCCCTTTTAGGAGTTAAATTCCACTATGAGCTTTAATATTTCCTATCTTTTTATGTTGTCACAAAATGCACACCAAATAAAATCCAGCATGATGCATAAATTAATGGTATATATTCTTTTATTAATTATTTGTTTTCAAATATGGTGTTCACATGAAATGATAGATAGAGATGACACACTCATGTATACAATGGGATGTAATTTTCTCCTTTTCGAATTTCTTACAAAGTGGGTATTACAGACTGTCTCTGGTGCTCGGCTGCTCCTCGGACCTCGACTCCCTTCCGTCATCTCTGGTGCTCCGGCTTGAAAAGGTTTGTTTTATTTTAGCCCTTTAATTCTTGTAATCGTCTGGATAGTTAGATGTACATTTAATTACATTTTTTTGCCTTGAACCTTGTAGCCGTTGAGGTAGCCGGAGCCGACTGTCCGTTGTAGTCGTTCTGCCGTTGAACCTCCTAGCCGTCGGGTTCGTGTCCGTTGTAGCTGTTGGGCTCATGGACCTTGACGCGGCTGCAGAGGAGGAGGAGGAGGGCAGGCTCGAGGACCATAATGAGGCTGAGGATGCTAGGTTCTTCATTGGTTTTGGTGAGAGTGAGACCCATGGAGATCCTATTGAGATCGATACTGTCACCGGCTCTAGAATAGGGACTGGCATAGGCTCCACGAGCCTGCCAGAGTTAGTCTCTGATCCTGATGCTGGTGGTAGCAACTCGAACTCGAAGAAAAGGTCCAAGTGCTGGAATGACTTTGATGAATTAACTAAGATTGTGAATGGTAAGAAAGTCAGGTATGCTGCTCGTTGCAAGCACTGTAAGCAAACACTTACTGCTCGATCTACTTCTGGTACTGGTCATTTGCTTCGTCATAATTGCCCTGCTAAGAAAGCACATGAACGCTCTGGGCAAGTCCAATATGCGCTTAAGTACAATGCTAACAGTACTTTGCAACGTTGGGGGTACTCTGCTTCTATTGCTAGGACTGAACTGTGTCGTTTGATTGCTAGGGATGACCTTCCTTTATGGCATGGTTCTACTCCTGCTTTTCAATGTTATATCAATCGTTCTCATAACCCTAGATTTGTGCATGTTTCTAGACAGACAATTGCTAGGGACATGGTTAAATTTTATAATGAACGTATGGTGAACTTAATTGGAACTTTTAAAAATGATGTTGGTTTTGTTTATCTTACTTTTGATATTTGGTCTGGCAAGGCAAAGGAGGATTACTTAAGCGTAGTAGCTCATTTTTTTAATTCTAAGTGGGAATTAGAAAAAAGATTGCTTGCACTTAGGCTCATTGATGGTAAGCATAGTGGTGTTAACATTGCTAATATTGTAGCTACTGTTATTGATGAGTATAGTTTAACTAAAAAAGTGGTTGCTATAACTTTGGATAATGCTTCCTCAAATAATGTTGCCATGAAATTTCTAAGACCTTTCTTGTGTCGTTACCTTGATAGTAGCCTTGGTACTGATGCATCTAATGATGAATTGTCTACTATGTTTTTGCATCAACATTGTTCATGTCATGTTATTAATCTAATTGTTAAAGCTGGTTTGGATCCTATCAGAACATATCTTGATGACTTTAGAACTGCTATAACATTTTTAAATGCATCCAACCAACGTATAGCTGCATACAAAAGCTACTGTATGAGTATGGCTATTCGCCCTCGTAAATTTGGTGTTGACATGGATGTTAGATGGAACTCTACCTATTTAATGATTATATTGCTAAACCAACTGCTACCTTAATGTTGCATCACATTCTGAGGATAGCTAGACATCTAAATGCATTTGAGAATGATATATTGCTAAGATGTGTTGTTATTCCTATGAAAGATAAATTCTTGAAGTACTGGAGAGACATTCCAATTATATATGCAGATGCATTTATTTTGGATCCTAGAGCTAAAATGAGTGGTTTTAACAAAGTCTTGTCACACCCGGATTTAAGGGATAAAGTCAGGTGCGTCTCATATGTGCGCCAAAGAAGAACAACACATATAATGGCAAAGTGTATAGAGATAAATGTCACAAATATCATAAATGTAATTATTACTTAGCGGAAGTCTTAAAAAATAAATGATAATAATAAAGCGAACTAAACGTCCACCCTTGGCGCCATAAAGCTGACTGGGAGACGCCTCCTAGATCAACTCTTACTCTTCATTGTACGGCTCCTCCTGGACAATCTGTTCTTCTCCTTTGGGGGGTTTATATATCGCAAGGGTTAGCTCACAAAAGATCATGGCTCAACAAGTTGTGGGGAATAATGTGTATGAACTCACCAAAGGTGGGAGTTCATGTGAAGTGTAAGGCTGATCAACAATAGGGTTTAAGGCTGAGCATTGCTTTTAATAAGTTGGTTAAATTTTATTAGCAGTTACTAAATGTAAGTAAATACCAAACTAGAATAATAATATATCAAAATTAATAATAAATTCCAATGTGATGCAAATGACAAATGGAATTTAATTTCATAAATTAATCATGCGAGAGTCCTGAGCTGCTCATGACCGCGAGCACGGCTAGTATACCAGTTTTACACTCTGCAAAGGTTGTACCCTGTACCCACAAGTCATGTATCCTATGTCGCCAGGGTTAGCTAGACCCTTAGAGACTACCGAGGTGAATGGCTAGGGATCCACTACGAGGCCTTTACAAAGTTCCACTAGCTTCAGAAAACCTGCTACAGTTTATAGGAAGAGCAATGCATGAATCCCCCGTCTGACCGCCATCGCAGCAAAATCAACCCGGGAACCTCCCTACATGCCTACTCCCCTACTGCCCTTACCCCTATCGGGTAAGGTAGTCCTCCACTAGCTTTCCTAGTTAGTCAGCCAAGGGCGTCCCATTCCACCCTTGTGGTGGCACATGTTTCTCAAGTTAAGCTCGATGTTCCAATTAACATAGTTGTCTTATCATGAACAGTAATAGAACAATAATAAAGAATAATCATGTGTCGTAGTTATCTCAACACCCAAAACCATGTAAAGCAATAGCAATGACTACCCAAAAAATCAGAGGTCAACAAGGTGAAAAGATAACCAGACTGGGACGACCTATTGGGTCCATCAAAATTAAGCCTATGCATGAATAAATGATTATAAAGAACATTATTGGGTAAATAAAAGTGGTCAAGGGCACAACTTGCCTTCAATGAGCTTCTGCTCAGCAACGTCTACCTGCTGAACACCCGGATCCTCAGCCACCGGCTCTTCTACTCGCCACAACACAAACAAGCATAGTACAAGGGATAAATTAACATCACACCAAACATGAATACAGAATACATATTAATAATCTACGCATTAAAATGAGATCGTAGGAAAAAGAATCACTAAATTCAGATTACGGATTTTAAGTTATGATTTTCACAAGTTCTTAAGTGTTTGGTACAAAAATTAATTGAGGGATCAATTCTACTATGGATTTCATGTTAAAACAGTGGCACTAAGTGATAAACAATATTATTACAAAATTATAGAAACATGAATGGATTGAAAAGGAGTTAGCATGAGTTTTCTATGAATTTTACAAGTTTCTACAATTATTTTTGCATTAAAAATCACTTTCAAAATGAATTTCTCTGATTTTTATATTTCCCTGGACCGCGCTTATAATACTGAGAAGCTCGAGGGTTAGTCCACAAAATAACCTAGACTCAGACTACTGTCGCATTGGATGGCGGGTTTATTTTTAAATAGTCCAGGGACTCATATGGAAAAGTGCATACGCGAAGGGGTATCGTTGATCACTAGCCGTCCGATCAACACCGGACGCCCCGGATTAGATTGCTCATGCCATGAAGTGGTACGCCACGCTATCCATCCGATCTGTGATCTACGACTACGGATTAATGGCACGCAACTCCGTTCTCCTGAACCAATCGACGTACCATAACCCAATTAAAACCTCCCACACGGAGCCTGCAATACGGCGAATCGATCTAGCGAACCAATTTATGTGTATGATCAATGAAAACTACGGTCCATAGGAGAGGGCAGTCCACGGTGGTTCTACCAGTGCCGACGAGCAATCAGCGCCCCCAACGCGACAGGAAAACTCAATCACTCGGGCCTACATTTGATGAGGGTAAGGAGGAGAGTCGGGGAAATCTTACCTAGGTCCGGTGACGTGAGGAATTCTGTACTCACGGTGAGGTGGCTTGGCGGCGGCAGCGGCAATGGCTCCGAGCGGTAGCGGCGGCGCCCAACTTCCCGAGGTGACCCGAGGGTTGTGAGGGGAGGAAGAAGGAAAAGGGACGCCGGGCGTAGGGTTTATACCCTGGAGGGGTCGGTGGTATGAGGCCTGAAGGGAGCTCACGATGCGGCACATCCAACCGCGTTTTGTCGCGAGGTGGTTGAGGAGACGGAACTGACGGGAGTGGTCCACCCGGCAGCGAGAGTGCAGGACTCGTGCAGTGTGTGGATGACGAGTGGGGTCCCGAGAACAGCGAGACGGCTGGCGTGCGGACTCTGCCTGTGTTGATGGCCAGTGGGGCCCATCAGTCGGGATTGAGAGCGATCTGGCGTGCGCGGGGCAGTCGCAGGTAAGTGGGTCCGGCGCATCACTCAATGGTTGCTCACGGCGAGCGACTGACCGGGATGGTCCACCTGTCGGCGCCACCCATCCGCTGGACTGCGCGCGTGGTGACGTGTTCCTAGGCCGAAATGACACCTGTGGCCCAAACCAGCTATTTTCTCTCTTCTCTTTTTCTTTTACAATTTTTTTATTTCTTTTCCTTTTCATTTTCTTGATTATTCCTCATTTCCAAATATTCAAGTTAGTCATTAACTCTCAAATTTGGATATTAATTTATTTCTATTAATGTGACTACTATTATTATTAAATGCACATACAAATAAAAGCCAACATGATGCACAATTTAGTGATGTGTCATTTATTAATTACTTACTTTTAAATGGGGTGTTCACATATGTTTATATGTAGAGGCAAACCATATAAAGAAATTATCTCTTTTCTTATTTTTTACAACTTGGGTATTACAAGTCCTTATCAAGTTATCCAGTTTAACTGGTATGGATTACTCTAGGCTTCCATTTGATGTTCGTACTAAGCTAACCAAGGTATTTCAGTTGTATGAGACCAAATTTGGTGACACGCGCATGTGTGGCGGCCACCAACCATCATCTCACCTATCTGGTAAGAAAAAATGGCATGGGATGACATTTATGGTGATGATGACCTTGATGGTGAGTTCTCTACTCCTCTAGGAAGGAGATCAGGTTCTTCTTCTTCAACCCCTCAAGCTATCTCTACTGTTGCATCTACCTCTGAGTTAGCTTCCTACTTAGACAGTGATACTATCACTGAGCTTGATGAGGACTTCAATGTCCTTTCTTGGTGGCATCAACATAAGTTAACTTATCCTATTCTTTCACTACTAGCTAAAGATGTCTTGACTGTGCCAACAACTACTATTTCCTCATAGTCTACCTTTAGTCATGCTGGCAGGGTGATTGAAGAGCGTCGACGTCGTCTAGCTCCTGATATGGTAGAGATATTGTCCTGCATCAAAGATTGGGAACTTGTTGATGCTCACCTGCAATACAGTGTGGAGGAAGACACACAAGAACTTGAAGCTGAGCATGACAACCTGTGGCTTGATGATCCAGCAACACAATCAGCTAGGGATGATGAAAATGCTTAGTCTTGCAACCTACTAGCCTTATGTCTTATGAGTTGTATTGAACTAATGATTTGTACACACTGTAATGGATTGTAATGAGTTTATAAACTTGAGAGCTGGGTTGCACTCTTTTTTCCTTCTTAGGGTTTTCTCAAGAGGTGTGAGTTTTTACCTAAGAAGGTTTTCAATGAGGCGGCCATTGCACTAACAGCTCCTAATAGTCATTTCATATATGTGTTTGTGTAATATCTGGTGAACCAACTGTTATTTCTTGTGATCATTTCATATTTGTATTAATCTGGTATTATCTTGTGAATTGACAAATGAATTATGTTGTCTTAATATCTGTAAATAATATGTTATTATATCTGATTAATTGTGTTAAATGTATGTATTTATATACTGTTGTACTGTTGGTTCGGGTCAGTGGTCGGCCCGATACGTTCAGACCCATCGGGCGGACGGGCCGACCCGGCATGATTTATCCCTGTGCGTGTCGGGTTTGGGCATGTCCCTAGGCACGTGGGCCAGCACGACCCGGCCCAGAGCATCAACGGGTCATGCCTGGCCCGGCACTATTCGTACCGGGCCAAAACGGGTTTGGACCGGGTCCGTGTCGGGTGGCCTGTTTGTACATCTATACCTCCAAAGTTGCAACCTCAAACCAGGACTTTGTGTGTGGGTGGATGGGGGTGGGGGTGTCTAGTGAAATGTTGAAGTTGCTCTAATGGTGACCATCATCTCCTCTGCTTTAAGTTAGCATAGCTGGACTTGGCGTACTTAGCTACCTAAACACCCATCAGGGTCGTACGTGGAGTGTCTCTATCACTCCTATATATGTGACATGTCGCCTCTTTCTAGGCTGGGCTGTAGAGCTGGTCGTCTCCATGCATACAAATATAATACAAAATACAAAGGTCGGTCATGCATGTATCTGTCAACAACTCTACAGATCACTAGTTTTCCCATCTCCGTCGTCTTCGATCCTTTTCTTTATTCAAAGACGACATGTCGTCGTAGCTAGCAATTCACTTTCGTTTACCACCGGCGCCGGCTAGGAATTTGCACAGCGGCTGCCTGATCGATCCAAGACCCAAAAGAAAAGAAAGCATATACACACACATAAGAAAATAATGCAGAGAAAATCGACCAGACGTATATATTATGAAAACAGTACATGGAGTACTGTAGGCCGCGCGTCCATGCATGTGTGTCCGGCCATGAATGCGGGCGGAGTCGAGCGACGGCGATGACGCGTGCTCAGATTTTTTTCACAAGAGATGGCAGTCGCCATCCATCGCCAAAAAAGAAAGAAAAAAAAACATGAACCCCAACAACTAACCTCTAGCAAATGAATGGGGGCCGAGCCCTAGCCCCTCGGATGGTCTCTGCCTCCCGGTGTGGAAGCAACCGGGCCTGCACAACCGGAATTTGGCTCTTGCCAAGTGCCAAATATTTTGTCAATCGTTTTTTTCGGACACTCGGCAAAAGTTTTTTAACGAGTGCCACGGAAAAAAACCCTCGGTAAAATAAAACACTCGGCGAAAAAGCTCTTTACCGAGTGTTTTATTTTTGACACTCAGCAAAAAACTTCTTTGCCGAGTGTTTTATTTTTGACACTCGGCAAAGAGTTTTTTCAACACTATGCAAAGACAATTTAAAAATCACATTTTAAAGCAGTAAATTAATTCAAATAAAAAAGTTTTTAACTACAAATTTGTATATAGGCAAAGAGAATTTTGTAGTTGGCAACTTTTTCATTTAAAATCATCTTGTCAACGAAAACTACGTCTAAATTTAAAAAAAATTAAATTTGAATTTTAAAACGACCTCGAAAGAAAAAACCACCAACATGAAATTTGTAGGTATTGAAGAGTTATGATACTTTGTAGTTGACAATGTTTTGGTTTGAAATCATCTTGTCATGCAAAACTATGTTTGAATTTTAAAATTTGAAATTTTTAAAATACCTCGGATGGAAAAACTATCAAAATAAAAGTTGTAGATCTTGAAATGTAATGAAATTTTGTAACTGATAATTTTTTTATTTGAAATCATCTTATCATTGAAAAATTCATGTGAAGTTTTAAATTTGAAATTCAAATTTTGTAAACGGTCTCGGATGTAGAAACTATCAAAATAGAACTTGTAGATCTCAAAAGTTATGCAACTTTATAGTTAGTCACATTTTCAAATAAATTCATTTAGTACCTTAAATAATCAAATTACTCTCGGTTTGTTATAGTACATGAGGAATAGAAGCGTAATATAGATATAATTGATGTAGTAGTGTAGTGGTAGAGGAGGGTACGCGCGAGAGAGGTTGCGAGTTCAAATTTCACCATTCACAAAGCATGTAAATTTGATTCAAAATAATAGTGAAAATGATAGGGCGATGAATATGGTAATGGATAGTGGTGGGTGAGTTGTTCCCATAATTTAAAAAAATGATTTGCTGTTTTTGGGGGTTTTTTATTCTTAATTTGCATTGCCGAGTGTGCGAAAAAAAGTACTCGGCAAAGAACCATTTATCGATAAAATATTTGTTAAGCCTTTACCGAGTGTAAAATGGTTTTTATAGTAGTGCTGGGTTCGAGCTTATATGATACGCGTGTATACTTTTAGGAATAGGTTGTAGTTCTAACTTAGGGCATGTTTGGTTTGATGACTAACTTGCTCCGCTTTGCTACACTTTTCTGCTTAAGGTTAGTTCTTAAATTCGAACGACTAACCTTAGGCAAAGTGTGGCACGTTTAGCCACAAACCAAACAGCCCCTTAGTCTCGTGTTTGAATAGTGAGGCAATAAAAAACATCAAGTAAATGCAACTGAAATCTTGATACTGATCCGATGGCCATGATTCATTATATACCTGGACCTAGATAATATATAGATAATTTTTTTTATCTGTCCTAATTAATCAAAACCGTGTGAAGACTTTCCTTCCTCGGCAAGCCACCGCAGCGCTATAAAACTCGGCTTCCTTCTCCCACTTCTTAACGATTCCTCCATCTTTCTTGTGCCCACAAGCTTCCTCCTCCATTTTTTTTATCTGCTTTTTCCCCCTCGGCTGTTCCTACTCAGGCTGGGCAGCAGAGCTAGCAGTGGTCCCTGGTGCTTCAGGCGACCGGCCATGGTGGAGCTGGAGCCTAGTGTGAAGTCGGAGCATGGTGGAGGAGTCGGCCTGGTCCTGCCTCCTGGCTTCAGGTTCCATCCCACAGACGAAGAGGTCATCACCAGCTACCTCCTGCACAAGTTCCTGAACCCTAGCTTCGCGCCGCACGCCATCGGGGAGGTGGACCTCAACAAGTGCGAGCCATGGGATCTCCCAAGTAAGTTGTCATTACACACAGCTGATTTTCTTCCTTTCTTTTCTTTTGACAAGAAGGCCGGTAGCTACTAGCTAGACGTACATGTGTAAATTAATGCTTAATCACTAAGGCAAGGCGAAGATGGGGGAGAATTCCAAGGAGTGGTACTTCTTCTGCCACAAGGACATGAAATACCCCACGGGCACGCGCGCGAACCGCGCCACCAAGGAGGGCTACTGGAAGGCCACAGGCAAGGACAGGGAGATCTTCAAGCCAGCTGCAGGGCGTGACCGTGACCGCGAGCTAGTGGGGATGAGGAAGACGCTGGTGTTCTACATGGGCAGGGCTCCGCGCGGCACCAAGACCAACTGGGTGATGCACGAGTTCCGCCTCGAGGGCAAGTCCAGGCACACCTGCAACGACCTACGCTTCAATCCCAAGGTAATAACGTGCGGTTTCAGTTCTACTGCTACTGCTACTTCTTCAACAACGCTAGCTAATTCTTCTCTTGGACGTGTTGAAAAAATCGTATCTTTTTTGTTTCTGTTTTTTGGTTTATTATCTTCAGGATGAATGGGTCGTGTGCAAGGTGCACCACAAAGGGGCCGAAGAGGCCAGCGCCGCCAAGAAGTCCGCCGGCGGGGGCGGCGAGGAGCACTACTACTCCACCGCAACGCCCAACGTCAGCTCCGTCGAAGGCGGCGACGAGTTCCTCGTCGACTCCCTGCTGGATTACTCCAGCTACTTCAACTGCTTCGCAACCGGTGGCTTGCCTCTGCCCAGCACGACGGCCAACTCAGCCGCAGCACCTGCAACGAACGACGACGACTCCTCCTGGAGCATGCTTCGTCACGCGCCGGCAGACCAGCAAGCAATGGTGGGGAGCTACAGCTTGCACCACCAGGCAATGAAGGCGAAAACTGTAGGCGGCGTCACCTCCCCGAGTTTCTCCGCTGGTTTGCCGAGCTCGCCGGTGGCGGACTACGTGGGAAACGATGCTTCTGGCTACCATACAAACAACTATTAATTAACGATGGATGATGAGCCGCTGCCGAAAATATAGTGATCCAATAGGTGGTGTTAGGCTATTCACACTTACTGTACAGTTTTAAAACAATGTCACATCAAATTTTGTTTATGGAACCGTGTACACTGAGTTTCAACTAGATGCAACTCTCTCATCTCTCATAGAAATATCTTTATCTATCTCCTTATTAAATTCTTATTACCATATCATCCTAGTTGATTATGTGACAGAAAATTTAATAAAGATGAAACTCAAATGAAATCTTCACTAGGAATAGCCCTTAGCTCTTGCTTGCATTGGTAGATACTGTACTAGCTGTGATTCTTATAAAGGCTTCTTGATATATAAAAGGCATTTGAATCTGTCACTAGCTTACTATAAAGACGAAGCCAAAGGAAAACCTTGGCGCACAAGTCAGCAAATAAAACGGGAGCTGTAGTGTTGATGTACAGCTTGGTGCAAGCTAATCATGCCAGAAGATCATGTGCAGTGCCTGCCGCAGCATTCAGTATCTTTCATCATCTACTAATAAGGCCATCTTCAGCAACTTTACTTATCACATCTCTTATTCAAACTTCACTCGATAAACAGTAGTCTAAAACAGTGTTTTGCACAATCACATGCACAATCTACTGGCCGCAGCCTAACTATCCAAGATATTTCTACTATGGCCAGCATGCATGCATGGTTCCTCGGACCGGTGTCAATGGGGGCGGTATTGACCGCTAGCATGACGGCTCAGACGATCGGTGTCGACCCCTCCAGACGCAGCGCGGGATGGTACGACTGGCTGGCTGATCGGATGAGGTCTCCGACCGATCGGTCTAGGCGACATCACCCATGTTGGAGACCACACGGTTTGTACCGACCAGTGCGTTGGGCCACGACCGTTGCCGTCCGGACACAGTTGGCACCGACCGCTTGGTGTCCACGTGGTAGCATGCGATTCATCCATTCAATTTCAGTCATTTTAATTTGCAAAAATCCAAAAAAAAATCAATAAAAAACCAGAAAAATTATTAAATTCACTCTGTAAATAGAGGTGGTCCTTCCCTTCATTCACACACTTTCACTTTCAATTCTCAAGTCTTATCCTTCATTCACACACTTCCATTTTTGTTTAGGGTTTAGGATCCTTCGAACCTCCATCCGAGGTGGAGTCCCAACTACTAAACTTTCATGGATTTGCTCAACGAACAATCTTCGCAACGTCCCGAGACCCTTTTGGGTGTCTAATAAGTTTTATTCAATTGTCTTTCTCCCATTCACCATCGACGAGAGGAAGGTCATGCTTATTTTCGTGGCTTAACTCCTCAACCACCTCTATTTCCTTACTTGTTGGCGCTGATCTGTGTGCCAAACACTAGAATGAACCACCTGGCAGTGCTCTCTACGGCGGCACGGACGTCCGTGACCCTAGCCTGGACGGTCTGCGACATATGGGCGTAGGAGCGGATCCTCCTCTGCACACATCCAGACGGTCCGCTCCTGGGGCTGGACCGTCCGCGATGTCGCAGGGTCTTCATCTCCGTGAAGAACCCTAGAACTCGCCTCCAGGTAGATCATGTCGAGGAGAAGAGTTCCAGGGGTTGCTCCGAGGTCGGCAGGCCACCCGGGGCATCCCTAATCGGCGTAGAATCGAAGAGTGATGGTTGTGGAAGACTAAACTAGATCTAAAATAGGGCTAGATTACTCCTCTTAAGGAATGGAAAGAACAGTGCAATTAAGATAAATTTGATAAGTAGATTTGATTGGATCGATTGTGGGGGTTCTCAATCTACCCCTTCATATATATAGGGGAAGGTCTGGACCTGTTACAATCAGTTCTCGAGTTAATCCCGCAGGTATTGCTAACAAATCTCGCTAGAAATCTAGAACTCTAACTGATTCTGAGCACGCGCGGACCGTTCGCGTCGCCATCGTGGACCGTCCAATGGTTATATTGGTGCTCAACATATGCCCCCTGCCTTTTGGTGCAGGTTGACGAACCAAAAAGCATATTTACTGCCAACACTCTTCGAGAAACAATAGATCTCACAAGTTATCTTGTTCCCAAAGTAAGAACTAAGCCTGATGCAAGTTATTGGTTTTCAATTCAATAGGATGATTATTCAGCACATAAAGGTCGTTTTAGATTGCATATTTCTCGACCATGACCATCTGATCAATGGTTAAGAAGGTATAGAATGGATGTGCCCTAGCCTCAATAGGCAAATTGACTATTCATGTACCACGGGTTCATCGTCGTACTATTCCACATTTGAACAAGATAATATATCGACGATGAGTAGGTGGGTGGAAAGTATCCTGGCATCACTGGATGAATAGGATATGCTTGTTGCATCGCCTTTCTGGCCGTTTTATTCAGCCGTGTTGCCTTTGCGAGTGATCGGAGATGCTTCATTGGTCGATTGCAAGGTACGACCTTTTCAAAAGCAGGGATGGCTTTAACTAGCCGTCCAAAAGTTTTAGATGAATTTTTCTTCGACAAACCTGTTTCTGGTTGTCAATGCTTGAAGGCGCATGGATGTTGTGGCCTCTGGTTGCTGTCGGACCGTCCAGCTGAGTTAGCTGGGCTGGCCACATTGGCTCCAGACTGTCCGGGCACAGATGCCGGACCGGCCACGATGTGCGAGATAGTGAGCTTTGACTGGTTGCCCAATCGCCCTTGTCCCTGGTGCCTTCGGTCTTATTAGTATTCTTGCCCGGAGCCTTCTGAGCCACCACTCCTCGTAAAACATTCGATGTGCGAGGATCACTAATGACAATGTTTTTTCCTTAGCCTTTATCAGCCACTTCAGGCTGAACCAAGACTTTTTTGCTTGTTAGTTCCACTATAATGACAGGAAATGGTTGTGTGTCCACTTGCATCTCGTGAACATGAAAGATCAACCAACCCTCATTTATGGTCGATTGTATTTGTCTGCAAAAAACATTACAATCATTGGTGGCATAGAAAAAAGAATTATGCCACTTTCAATAATCACGTCTCTTTAATTCATCCGTAGGAGGAATAGTATGTGTTAATTTAATGTTGTCACTTTTTACTAGCTCGTCAAATATTTTATCACATTTGGTAACATTAAAAATAAATTTAACTTCTTGCTGATTCTTTTGAACCGACTACAAAAAAGAACATGCAGAAGATTTAGCCTATGTTTGCCAATCAAGTTCGGTTGTATATACATATGTGGATTCATCATCCGAACTATCATGTCCCACTAGATGCATCTTATGGCTAGCCAATTTTGATGCTGCTTTACTTCGACTTTCACAGGCCAAAGCTCGCTGGTGCAAGTGCACTAATGAAAATAATTGGGTGTCATCTAATTTCTCTTTTAAGTAAGATCACAACCCATTAAAAGCCAGCTCTGCTAGTTATTTTCGCGACACGGATCTAAAAGCATCGGTTTCTAGTATCCCAGAACCTCTGAATGTAGTCATTAACCGATTCTTTGGGCCCTTGTTAGACTAAAGCTAAATCAGCTAATTCTAACTCATGTTCTCCTGAGAAAATGTGTTCTTAAAATTTCTGCTCTAATTCCTCACAAGAGTTAATAGAGTTAGGTGGCAGGGTTGTGTACCATGCAAATGTGGTACCAGTCAGGTATAACGAGAATAAACAGACACGGTAGGCTTCCCTATTAGCTAATTCTCCTGTGTGTGCTAAGAACTGGCTTATGTGCTCATTCGTGCTTTTCCCGCCTTCACCAGAAAATTTAGAGAAATCTGGTATCCTAGTCCCCTGCAGATATGGCACGTCATCAAATCGGTGACTACAAGGTTTCCTACATGACTGACATATGCCTGACACACTAACACCAAGTTTGTCTCTGAACAACATAGCTACCTCATCCTTGATCTTTTCCACCACGTCTGGTGACCATCCATTAAGTTTTGGGGTGAAAATCTTAGGTTGCCTGACATCATTTTGTTGGCTTTCTTTCCAGGTATGTCTGAGATGTGTGTTAGGTGTCCTATTAATGCCACCACCTCCTACCCTAAATCTCTCGGGCTCTCTGGTGGTTGAATAATATCCGGCTCTGTGCACATAAGGTGGCATGGCATGGTGAAAGGGAAATGAGCTTAAACATTTCCTATAATCGATTTTGGTGTTTGACGTACATCAGAAACCATGTGAACTAACTAGTTTGCCTAGATGTATTTTATCTCATGTGCATAAGGTTCAACATAAACCAAGAAAGAAATTAAGTTGGGGAATCAAATAAAATTGGAGCGAAGACTTGAGATTGTGCTGCCAGTGGCGCACCAGACAGTGTTCGGTGCCCCAGGCCGAGCACCATCCCAACTATCCACTCGCGGGGTTTTACAGGGCGTGCACCGCTATAATTCACCGGACTGTCTGGTGTGCACCGGACATGTTCGGTGAGCCAACGGAGCAACGATAACCTGCCCTCAACGGTCGACTGCGGTGAACAGTGAAAGTAAATAGTGCACAGTCAGAAATCAGAGCAGAAAGTTAGAACGCACCGGACATGTCCGGTGTGCCACCGGACTGTCCAGTGCAGCTACAGGACAAAGGGTTTCAACGGTCGACCGCTCCAAACCCCAACGGTGTGCTGACATGGCATGCACCGGATAGTGAACAATGCCCTGTCCGGTGCACCACCGGACTGTTCGGCGTGCCCATCGACAGCAAACTCAGCCAACGGCTAGGAAGTGGTTGGAGGCTATAAATACCCCCAACCACCTCTATTCAAGCCATCCAAGTTTTCTGAAGTTCACATTCAATACAAGAGCAATAGCATTCACTCTAAGACACATTTCAAAGATCAAATCCCCTCCAAGCCTCAAAATCAACTCAATTGCTTAGTGACTTGAGAGAGGATGTTTTGTGTTCTTTTGTTGCTCTTGTTGCTTGGATTGCTTCTCCTTCTCTATTCTTATTCTTATAAGTGCTTTGTAAAGCTAGCAAGAGACACCTAAGTGTGTGATGATCCTTTCGGGGTCTTAGTGACCCAAGTGATTAAGGAGAAGCCTCGACCAGTCTGTGTGACTGATTAAGAGAGGGAAAGGGTTGGAATAGACCCGGCCTTTGTGGCCTCCTCAACGGGGACTAGGTTCTTTGGAACCGAACCTCAGTAAACAAATCACCGTGTTCACTTGTTGATCTTCACTTGATTGTTTCTCCTCTTTCCTCTCTCTAAAAGTTCTCTTGCTCATATTGAGTTGAGTTTGCTCCCAAACACCATCTGCATTAATTGAGCAACTCTAAGTAAGGAGAACTATCTTTCAAACCCCGATTTAATTCTAACGCTAACCCCGACCTTAGTGCAAGTTTAAGTTTATAAATTTCAGGTTTCGCCTATTCACCCCCCCTCTAGGCGACTTTCACATGGTTATAATATGCTGGCGGTGGGGTAGCATAGTGCTAAGCGATGGGTGCGGGAACTGTGTATTACCCGGACTGTCTGTCGTAAGGGGTCAGACGGTCCACGACCGGACCAAATGGTCCAAGGTTATATCCGGACGTTCTAGCCATATATGGCACGACCTAGCTGGTTAGTGCGTGGGTCGATATTAGATTCATACGAGGGAAAACTAGGGGCAGTAGATTTCTCATATGAACGCGTCCATCCTTTAATAGATTCATACGAGGGAAAACTAGGGGCAGTAGATTTCTCATTTGAAAACTAGGGACACGACCTAGCTCCCAAACTCTACGTATTGTTTTAACGAATCCCCCTGATGATCTACGAAATCCTTTAAAATGGATCTAGAATACTTACAATAGGAGCCTGAAGCAAAGGTAAGAGAGATGTCATATCGATCTCCCCTTGACGGATGACCTTCTGGTGGCGATCCACCATGAAGTATGATATGTACTTTTCTGCCGCCTTTTTTGTTGTTCCTTGAGTTGCTGCATCAGCACCTCCTCCTTGTCGTGACGTTCGGTGAGTTGTCGCAGCACCTGCTCCTCCTCGTGCCTTATGAGGTCATTGAAGGGCTGCTAGTCATCAGCCGGGAGTGCCTCCATGGTCGGCTTGATGATGTTGGTGGTGGAGACGTCGATGTGATCTTTGGAACCGACCATCTAGGGGGCTGATTTTCAATAGATCTAAACATCCTTGTTCCCAGCGGAGTCGTCAAAAGTATGTTGGCATCGATCTGGGCGCCAAACAATGGAATGAACCGCCTGGTGGTGCTCTATGTGGCGACACGGATGGTCCGCGACCTTGGCGCAGGAGCAGATCCTTCTCTGTACACTTTTGGACTATCTGCGCCTAGGTCAGACTGTCCGCGATGGCGCAGGATCTTCTCCTCCGTGAAGAACCCTAGAACACGTCTCCGGGTCGATCCCATCGAGGAGAAGAGTTCCAGGGGTTGGCAGGCCACCCGGGGTGTCCCTAATCAGCGTAGAGTCGAAGAGGGATGGTTGTGGAAAACTAAACTAGATCTAAACTAGGGCTAGGAATTATGGGGGTTTTCAATTGGCCATACCCCTTCATATATATAGGGGGAGGTCTAGGCTTGTTACAAGTTGATTCTTGAGTTAATCCCACAGGTTTTGCTAACAAATCCCGCTAGAAATTTGGAACCCTAACTGATTTTACACACGCGCGGACCGTTTGTACTGCGGACTGTCTAGCCTATAGTGCCGGACCGTCTGGTGGTTATTTTGGTGCTCAACACTTGTATCCTCCTTCGTATTCGTACTGACCAAATGTCAATGCTCCTCCTCCTAGTAGTTAGCCTCCAACCACTTACGCTCCTCCTAACACCGATGAAGACCCTTCCACGGATGCTTGTCCTACACAACCTTTCATTTATTCATATCCTCCTCCGCGCCCATACGAGTGTCTATACACTCCATATGGCTCATGTGGTGCTTCGGATCACCTGATAGTGTCGACGCACCACGTCCTATTGGTCGCGATAGAGCAAGATCACAACACAAAGGCAAAGGCCAGCAACGAGCAGCAATGAGGGCCCTGAACAGAAACAGGTCATAGCAAAACGTCTCTATAAGGCCAGCGAGAAGTTAAATTATGCAAAGTTGTACAATTCGCTCACTAAATTAATAGATCAAAGCAATGAAAACACGAATGGCGACATGAGAAGAGTTCACATATTGGTCATTAAATGATTGGTCAAAAGTAGTTTTTATAAACTTTTACTTATATTGTTTTTAAATTTATCGCTTTTATGAGCTATGATTAATTTATGTAATTTTAATTTTAACGAGCTATGTATTTTTAAATATTTTCCGTACTTTCGTACTTTATTTGAATTAAAAAAAAAGTTTTGTTATGTATGAGTCTGTAAAAAAACTGATGTGACAGTGATGTGGCCTTAGGTTGATGGTAAATATTGTACATTGAAAAGTTAGATAAAGACTAACGCTAATAGATACATAATAAGTCAGTGGACAGTGAGAACAAGCTGATCTTGATCTGGCAGCCTGCTGCTTATGCCCCGCCGTAGCCGTCGTTACCGTACCGACCATACGAAAATGAAGAGCAATGTGCATGCAAAGCCTTGGACAACTATGCTTTCGTCTGCAGGCTGGAACAACAAATTTCTTTGTGCTTTAGTGCGAAGCAAAGACAGTGGACGGACTTGGAGAGTCACAGCATAGATAAAAGGACAAATTGACCCCTGCCGGAAATCAAGACAGGAGTGGATCCCATTTCTTTTAGAAGCAGATCATAATCGATGCATGGCTCCTGACTTGATCACTTGCTTGCGCGGTAAGGCTGCGCAGTGACCGTAACCGCGCAAGCAGTGAAAGCTACAAAAGTTGGCTTTTGTTTCTGTCCTAATCATGGATGCTGACAACATCGACCATGACATTTTACAGTTTTTGGTTGAGGCACAAGGTGCAACAGCAAGATTTCATCTTTTTTATTTGATGCACAGTACCCACCTGAAATTCCAGGTTATTCACAGAAAACACCTGGAGGCAATGCTATGTCTGGTCACAGCACAAGCCTCACACACATGCATTCGTTTGGTGTCAAAAGTTTGAGCACATCGTAAATAACAGATGGCTCAGTAAAAAAATAATAATAATTATACGAAAGGCGCTTTCAAAGGGGGAAACTGAATAATATCTATCCACAGTGCAGACCAACAAAACAAGGGTTCTGCTTCGAAGGGAGATCAAGACTCCTGGGGAGCTTCAAACTTGGAGGGAGTATCGATTCCCATCATACACATGAGCCCTGATATCAAGATGATAAGGAGCACTATTCCCTGCACATAGTAGACAAGCGTGAGAATACAACACAAGGATACAAGGCACACTGACAACGTAACATGGATTTCCCCCCACCCCCCTGCATGCAAGCCCACGTTCAGAATAGAACCAACGAGCAATGAAACAGAGCACAGGTAAACGACTTACGACAAAGGTTCCTTCAAGAAGAGTTGATTTGACTAGGCACTCTCCGTCACATTTGCTCAGTAGGCCAGTTTTTGTACCGTTAGTCCTCTCCGCAAGGTGCCTAGCCACTGGCGAGCCGGAAGGGTTCTCCAGTAGATAACCAGATGGCTGGGAAGCGTAGAGAATCGTGTGTCTAGCCCCAGACAGCTTCAGCAAGTCGACAAGCTGGGAAAGCAGCTCCCCTGTGGTGCCATTGCACAAATCGAGCTTCTCAGCAGTAAGATTGAATGGAAGCGAAAGAACAGTACTAGCAGTGTTTCGCCTAACCTTCCGATTCCGTGGTGCCTAACTTCTCGAACCCGCCGCTGCAGAAGACGATTACATCAGTCTGTCCACTCGGGTTGGTTCTTCCTGACACTACCAAGTCCTGCAAAAATGCGTGAACTCGGTACAGGGAGCAAATATAGAACAGAAGCAGAACCGGAAAATGCGTATCGACTTACATTGATAGCATCCATGTTGTGATACGTCTTCAGATCTTGGCCACTCACGGCGCACGTGTCTGTGTAGGTGATACGGTTTCTTCCAAAACCACTTTTACAGTTCTCAGTGAAGCCTGATAGCAATGACTCCTCCAGTTTCTCATCGTCTGATGTGGAAACGTAGGGGAATGCCATAGAAAACTCTGATTCTGTGAAGGAGAGCTGGTACAAGCATAGTGATTATGAGCCATGGAAAGTTTGATGCTTCAGTTAAATGGTGTCTGAGAGAGAGAAAAAAAAAATGAGCGCCAACAGTTACCTACCTTCAATGTATCTGCTAAAGCTGGATCAACTTGCTTATCTTTCGATATGTCTGATGATTGTAGCTAAGTAAAAAAGAACAAGTCAATGGTCAGTTACAACTCTCTCGATCTACGGGGGGTAAGACAACCCCAGGGCATTATATTAAAAAGAAGACATTCTCACGCAGGTCGAGAAAACCACTGAACCCCTGTCCCACCCATATACAGCGGCACCGTAGCCCATATGAGAACACGATGAAGCAATGGATTTCTTGGTAATAACTTCACCATATATATTAAATGGTGGATATAGCTTCACAGAATCAAGCCCGTTTGACAGGGCTTCGGCTCTCACTTTTCAATGGAAAAAAGCCAGAGCTCTGCCAAACACCATTTTTTAAAACGGTTTACTGCGAAAAGCACCTAAAATCCAGAGCCATTTTTGTACTACGCAGAAGAAGCCACAAATAGTAGTGTCACCAGCTTTAGCTCTGGCTCTAGCATTTTAATATAGGAAAATGGCTCTGGCTCTAGGATAAGCCGTTTCTGCCAAACGATTTGCGAAATGACTTCAGCTCTACCAGAAAAGTTGTTTTTTAGGAAAAGCCAGAGCTACAACTGTTTTTTGACAAACCAGAGCATTACCAAACAGGCCCTCAATATGATTTTGAATTTTGAATTTATGCATAAGAATTGCTTCAGTTTTTTTTAATCCTTAATTGAAACAGTTTTTGCACAAACAGATTCTTTAAAAGAAGTAAATATTAGATGAGTATACCTTTGAGCCAATAAAAACAATGGCAACATCAACATGCTTCTCAGTATCCTCCCTTGAACACTAAGAATAGAAAATCATGACATCAGGGAACTTATTAAGCTTGCTTCCACGCAAGAGTTGATAATTTGAAAATAAACTGCATGAGAGATAAGTTTCACCAGTGGGATACTTACCATAAAGGTTGACCAGCCACCTTCCTCAAGAACAGATTTAGCTAAGTTCTTTGGTGAGATTGTTTGATAATGGACTACCTCCTTAGCATCATCAGAGCGGAATCTGGAGGACAGGGGCAGACGGAATGTAGGTTATTCTAGGAAAGTAAGCTCATATATTATTGCTTAAACAGTTATTTGAAGGTACGCTAAATATTTGTCATGGGCTAGAGAATTCAACTAACATTAACACTAAGCGGACTGAAAAGATACCAATATTGAAGGGTCTAGCAAGCAAATCGCCTTATATCACTGAGTGCTTAAGATGTGTCACTGCATTGATGTTAAATTCTCTGAGAAATAGTTCTTTAACTGAACTCATGGCTGCTAAGTGTATGAAGGCTCGTCTACTATAGGCCTATATGGCTAATGAGGCTCTCTCTATATGGTTATCTCCACTAATGGAGTAACTCATTCTCTCAAATCCCCAGGTTAGTAATGATGGCTTCAAGTTCGATTGAAAGTAGAGGCCACAGGTAACCCAGAAAAAGTAATGCTAAAAAGTAACTCCATGTATGCTGCAGGTAGCAAAAGAAGGGCATAAATATTTCGGATGACTAGCTATAGTAGGCCACAATGCGTATTATGCAACATCAATGATACAAAATTTGCTATTTTGTTTTGTAATTTTTCATAAGGGCCATTGAGTATATGAATTCCCTAGGCCCAAAGTCCAGATCTTGAATTTTCAACGGTACACTGGATGAACATGCCGTTTCAGTTGTAAACAGAAAGACATCTCATATAATGTGGTAAACCGTAACACATAATCGAAGTTGCAGAGAACCGTTGTTTCATCCCAATAACATGTGCTACACTCTTCTACGGAAGCCCACAGACAAATTCTGAACACATTGATTGAGCCATCTTATATTAATTCAGCAAGGTAATAGTGAACACACTGCAAATAAAGAAATCATTCTGTAAACAAAGATCACGAAATCTCGTGTGCATGACAATGCTCTGTACACCAAGCCAAGCTACAATGGTCTGTATTTTCAAAGTGAAGCAGAAGAAGCTGAACCCCCAAGCCCACCTTATATGTGGCGAACTCATGCAACGCCAAAGATGCAAATTGGCAGTTTGTTGTACAAGTGTTCGGAGGGCCACCGAACCCAGCCCCTATATAAGGCCTGTTTGTTTACCCTCCATTTTATCCTGTATTTGGCAATTTAGTGACTAAAATAGAATAAAATGTAGGTACTAAATTAGTCCCTAGAAACCAAACACCCCCCATAATTCTGGAGGGAAACAAACAGGGCCTAAGAACATGAGCTAGTTATCATATTGATTGGGCAATCTTTTATAGTTACTAACGAAGGCAACGATGGGCAAACCGCAGGTAGAGCAACTATTCGTTGAACGAATATTATTAGGAAATTCCATCTGTATGCCAGAGCTCTGAACACCAGTTCGCAGTGGATCCTACCGTACTTTCTAGGTGAAGTAGAACTACCGGAACCCCCGCAACTTCCATATCACCCATCTTATCTAACCTCAATATCATCCTAGGGACGGAAAACGATAAGCGCAACGAGGTACCCACCCGTAGTTCTTAGGCGCCCAGAGGAACGCTGGCGCCGTGACCGGCGCCGCAGACGCCACCTGCGCCGCGACGAGGACCGCCGCCAGCACTGCCCATGCCGCCGCCATCTGCTCGAATCGATCCCGACCGATCACCGGGCAAGAGAGGGAGAGAAAAAAATGAGGAAAACCGCTGGCGGAAATCGATATGAGGTATCGAGCATGGCGATCTTGGAAAAACCTTACCCCTTGCTCGCAGCAGGGATCGGAGGTTTGCGCTGCCGCGCTCGGTCGGGTTCTACCGTTCGTGCCTTCGTGGGTTCGCACCGGCCGCGATCTGAATCCGAACTGTATCGCACTTCTGGAGGGGACGGCAGTGGCAACTACCACGCTTACTCCAGGGAGGCTGATGTGTGGGCCAGGATAACAGAGGCTGATGTCTTACGTGTCCAACCCGGCTCGTGTTATTGTTTGGGATAACTGTGATTATATTACTTTCACTGGCCTTGTAATTATGATTATACCCTCTGGTTTTCAATTTTGTGATTTTATTCCTCCGTTTTGAACGAAGTTACTTTTGCACCTCCATCTCAACTCTGTTATTGAAAAATCAGAATTAGTGATTAAAAATAAAAAAATGAGAAAAGAAAAGAAAAGAAAAGGGTGAAAGGTCCAACCACCCTCCTATTTTTTAAGGCGCAACCCCAACAAGAGCAAAATTACAAATGCATAATATAACAAAAAGTAAAAGCACAATAAATTGCATGGATACTTTTGTCTTTTCGCATCAGATTTAATAGAGTTAACTACACGTAACGACACAAGGTTATGGTAACCCTTCGTTTTCAAAACGAATGGGTAAAATCATATAGTTAAAAAATCTGGGGTAAAATCATAATTGTAAGGCACAAATGCCTTATTGTTTTGATGATACGTGAGCGTCACTGGATATACAATACAAGTCCTAATTTTGGCGTGGCCGTAAATGTAAAATCATACATTGGCATATGATTAATAATGCTTAGTGGAAGTCAAGTTTTTACATTTATTAGCATGTAGCACGTACTAATGCTACGATCCCAGGGAGATGATGGATCGACGGGGACGGTGGCAATGCAAGAGGAGAGATTGACGATAGTATGAGTAAGGAGAGGGCGACGAGAACATGGGGAGGGGGTTGAGGCTAGAGATGGAAGATAGGGTCAGGGGAAGGAATGATGGTTGATCTAAATAATGTTATCTATTTGATTTAAGATTGGATTTAAGAGGGTAAGGGAGGGATCATCCAGCGATTTGAATTGTTGGTTTTGATGATATGTTAACTCGTTAAGTCTTCATTCAATTTATTTGATGGATTTAATGGTTCCCCCTCTTCATTCCTTCATTCATACGCTAAAACAAACAATATACTCGTACAGAGCAATAGTGGAATATTCATACTGACAGTTGATTTGATCGTGAGGGAGGAGAAAGTGAAGCAAAAAAAAAACGAAAACAAAACTTATATTCTTCTCTGTATACAAGCTGCGTCATCCCTTCATACTAAACAATGGCATTATCCATTCTGTAAAGTCTGTCAGTGTAAAACAGCCCTTCGACTCGAGTGTTCAGCTTTCATCTTGGCCTCGAGGTCCTTGACAGCGTTAGTGAGAGGCCTTGCATCCAGAGCTTTAGCCAGTTTACCATCTCCATCGTACTGCAGGAAGGTAGAGAGTGGCGCAGCCATCATCAGTTCAAAACGTGGCAAGGGATACCAGATCAGCCTGTGCGTGCATCTAGTTGCAGTAAACTTGTAGTATGTTTTGTCATCAAACAAAAATGGAACCCATTTTTTGACAAAAGAGAAGAACTATGGTTTATTCTGTAACCAGATGAAAAGACTGGCAAAGTGACCAGACCAGATTGGCCTGCGAACTCAGTTTCATCACAAAATATCTGGGAAGCAAACTCGGATCGATTCAGAAGCAATGTATGTTTAGTTCATTCACGAAGGTGTGAGTCAAAAGGCGAACCTTTTCCAGCTTCAGAGCGAGGTCCTTGAGCTCATCTTCCGAACGCGCCTTCTTATGAATCGCCTTGAGCACCTTGATCAAATGCGGCCGAAGGAACTGGGCGCAGTGCTTCTCGAGGTCACGGTCGGGGAAGGAGGAGTCGCATCCGAAGGGGCACTTCATGGGCCTCATGGGGCAGACGGTGACGCAGTGCCTGTCCATGTCGCGCCTGAGCAGCCGCTTCTCGCAGCCCTGCTCGCACTGGAGCGGCTTGTACGGGCAGGCGGCGTCGTGGTCCCGCGCGCAGCGGACGGAGACCCTGGCGCGGCATCCGTCGTTGGGGCAGGCGACGGGGCGGAAGCTGCACTGCTGCTTGTGGTCCGCCAGGCGCGCCTCGCTCTCGTACTTCTCGGGGCAGTGGAACCGGGTCCTGAGGTCCACGTTCTTGAGCAGCGTCTCGGCGACGGCCTCCCGCCGCTCCAGCGGCCAGAACCGGGTCGCCTCCATCTCCTGCACCAAGTCGTCGATCTTGTCGTCGCGGCTGTCGCTCAGCAGCCACCCGGAGACGTGGCCGATGATGTTGCGCTTCGTGCTGCCGAAGTCGTCCATGAACACGGACACGGCCTCGAACGGGTCGTCGGGGACCGCCGCGTCGGGCCCCTCCTGATTGGCCTCCGACTCGATCAGCGCGTCCGCGATGAAGCTCTCGCTCCGCTGCGTGATGTAGTCCACCATCTCCCTGCGCAGGTCCACGGCCACCACCGACGGGCTGTGGAACGGGTCCCCCGTCGTGCCGTCCACGCACACGGCGGCGAGCCCCGGTAGCAGGATCTGCGCTAGCTTGTGCATCGCCTCCGAGTCGCAGTACGGGCACTGGATCAGCGGGCCCTCGCCTCGCTCCGTGCCGGGCTCCGCCACCGGGAGCTCCATCCGCGCCGTCGCCGCCTGCTTTGTGATCAGGCCAGGAACCTGCACACGGGAAGGCGCCGTGCCGAGCAGCTCAGCGGCGTTCTCAAGTTTTTCCGATGAAATATACATCTGCCGCTCGATCTCTGCAACTGTTATTGTTTCAGACGAAACAGAAACATTTTTTTTCTTTCGGGGATATTGTAGGCGGGGGATTTGAAAGCTCGCAACAAAGAAATGCACAGCGCATCCAAAGAAGGGGCCGGGGCTCATCCGAATCGAACGTACCTGAGGAAGGAGAGAAGGAATCAACCGCCGGCGGACGGGAAGGGCGGCGTCCAGGACACCTGCGGGCTGCGGCAGCCTGGATCGAGGCCGGCGTGGTGTTGGGCGCGGGGAGAGAAGAAGAGGAGAGGGGAGGCAGGGCGGAGCAGGCCTGTATTCCCTTCCCTTGTCTGGATGGGGACTGGGGAGTCGTGGGGAGCAGAACACAAACACCTCCCAGGTAAACGGGCATGGCCGGCGAGCGGTCTATTATGAATAATAGGTGGAAAACCAGTTTGGGAGAAAGTGACTCTTGTCTTATTCCAGAGATTAATTATATTTATATATAAATGAAGAGGTGTATCTTAAGGATGTGTTTCTTAGGAATAACTACCGTACCTCTTAGATTGGTCACACATGTACATATTACAATATTTCTTACGAGCACGTGTAGATAACATGTTATGAATAAGTGGAAAACGAGTTTGGGAGAAGTGATTGTTGTCTGTTATTCTAAGGAGTAATTACATTTATATACAAGTGAAGGGGTGCATGGGATAATAAAGTGGTGAACGCCCTTGTGAAGATGTCGTCGGGACGAATGACCGTCCTACCAGCAGTTTTCGCTAACGACCTCTTCGAACCAAGCGTTCGTTATGGCGAAACTTGTCGAGAGGTCAGGCAACCCTCAGGCATGGTCCCTCTAGCCCACAAGTCTGTCGTTGTCGTAGAAGGTGCAGACCCCCAACAGGTCCCGTATGCGAATGGAGAATACCGTACCATAACTTCTTGTCTAATGGCTCACTTCCCGAGGACGAAACGGAGGAGTGAAGGCTCCATCGATCAGCCATGTCCTTTGTCCTAATTGGGGAAGACCTGTACAAAAAGGGACATTGGAATAAAGCAACGTTGCATCTCGATCGAACATGGGAGGCAACTCCTAGAGGACATCCATAGCGGGACCTATGGACACCATGTCGCCCCATCTCGTGGGAAACACCTTCCGACATGGCTTCTATTGGCCTACCACACACACCAGGTGGTGCGAACACGTGAAGGGTGGCAATATTACACACAACAAACCCACCTGCCCGCATGCGCTCCAAACAATCCTCGTCACCTGGTCATTCGTGGTCTGGGGCTCGATCTAATCGGACCCCTTAGAAATGCACCTGGGGCTACACTGTAACACCCAATTTGTAGATAAAAATAAGATAGTACATCTCAACCTATGTATTGCCTCATACTCATCATCACATGGTAATAACCACATATGAGAGAACAAATGATTAAGACCACTAAAATAAATCATGTCTCGTGTTGGAGTTTTGGTTGCTTGTACATTTAATAATACTGATAATATTACTAAGGGCACATTAATAATGAGAATTAAGGATTTAATTCACATTCAATTATAGGATTTGGAAATAAAATTAGAGATAAAAGAGAAGTAAGAAAAGAAATAGAGGAATAAGAGACTTACATAAAATATACCTAGAAATATATTTGCAGAGTTAGTACCTTAAATGTGTAATGTAATTTGAAGACAAATTTGCCACAGTATCAAATTTAAATTTGAAAGGAAATTTGATTTGGAAAGAAATCAAAAGAAAATAAAAAGGAAAATAAAAGAAAAAGAAAAGAGAATGTACCCGTATTGGGCTCAAACCCTCAGCCGCCCCAAATTCCCTCTGCCCGCTTACCTCGCTCGGACCTGCTGGCTCGCGCGGGGAGGGGGGGCAATGGTGGGTGGACCCCTGTGGTCAGTGCCTCAGGGCGCCAGCTATGGAACACTACTCAGTGGGCCCCAATGCCCAGATCAACACGTTGCGTGCCCACATCCTTTTCTGGGTCGCTGGCTGGTGGGGCCTCCTCGATAGCGCCCCAAACCACGCCCACGCTCTCGGCTGTTCCACCGCCACCTAGAACCCACTCGTTAGAATATTTCCCCTCCCCGCTCGATCTCGAACAGAAGCAGTAGTCACCGCCTCCGGCTCACCGCGGATCTCGCGGGTCGTTGCAACCAAACCGCGCAACGACCTCACCGAACCCTCGTAATCCATGCACCAATCTTCCACCGACTTCTGTGGCGCGGACTCGCTCCTCCCTCCCCATCGTGCGGCAGCAAGCTCGGAACGGCCGATGAACCGACCCCACAAACCTCACCGGTGATTGCTCGTTACCGCCTCGGGTCGGGGTATAAAACTCCACGTCCTCGTGCTCCCCAACTCATCGAGATCACCGCCATCTTGGGGAAATCTGGGGGGAATTGACCGTGCGCCAGGACCACAGGAGCTTCGCCGCCGGCATCGATTCCGACCCCTACGGCGGGCGGAGCTTTGCGGCTGGACCTGGGAGTGTTGTCAGGAGCCAAGGATCGCGTCCGAGTTCCGTCTGGGTCTTAGTGGTGAGATGCGATTCCGGAATTGCTCGCCGTCGTGCAAACTCTACCACGGATCCGCCATGGTGCATGGACAGCCTCGTCAGCATGCTAATCCTCGGTATGATGCACCTTATCATGATCGCCTCGATCTCCTCTTCGGTAGGCACCTATCTGCATGGTAGTCGGGCACTAGAAAACGCGGGCGGATTGCCCCGGCCATGGCGCCGCCGGGTATTAGGTCGCGCCGTCGTGGCTATGGAGGGCTGCGAGGAAGACAATCTCTCTGTCGTCCATCCGGATGTGGGTGGTGGAGATTAGATATCTAGATACCCCTTCGTACAGTTAGATCTGGGGCGTCGATCGGACGATGTGCGGGTGTGATTAGAGCGACCACATAACCCTTCACCCATGAAATCTGGACCATGGATCCTGGATCCTGCGGCCTAGATTGAATATCGGTTCACAGATGATGGTGATCTAATCCGAGCCCTCAAATGCCGATCCAACGACTGAATTCTACCCGTACCCCTTCGCGATGTAATATTTGCTAAAGAGACCCTATAAAACCTGTAAACAACTCGCCATCCAACTCATAATAGTCTGAGTCTTGAGAATTTTTGTGCGGAGGTCCCTGCGCTTTCCAATATTTAGCGCGTAGTCCAGAAATTAAAGAAAACAGGAAAAGAGATTTAGAAATCGATTTTGAGTATAAAAATAATTCCTAGAACTTGTTTAATTCATATAAAATTCATACTTAGTCCAAATTAATCCATTTCAGTTTCTATAATTTTGTAATACTACTGTTTATCACCTAGTGTCTCAGTTTTGACATGAAAACAATAATAAATTAAATTTATAATTAATCTTATACCAAGCACATAAAACCTTTGGAGATTCATAACTTCCCCATTTTAATTCCAAATTGATCCATTCCAGTGGCAATAATTTTGTTTTAATATTGTTTATCACCTAGTAACTCTGTTTACCCATGATACTTGAACTAAAATTATCCACATGAGTTATGCTACTCCAAGTACTTGATAACTTCAGAGACTCATAATTAAATCACCGTAACTCCGAATTTAGTGATTCTGGTTCCTCTGATCTCGTTACGCAGCGTAGATTATTATTATGTAGTTTGTTCTTATGTTTGGTGTGATGTTAATTTTGTCTATACACTGTTTGTTTGTATTGCTACGACTAGCGGTGAGGTCACGAGGATCTGAAGAATCATCCTGGTAACTGGAATCTCAAGTGCCAGGCAAGTTGTGCCCTTGATCACTTCCTTTTTACTCAGTCATGTTCTTATTAATCATAATGATCTATATAGGTTAATTTGATGGGATCCAATAGGTTACCCTAGTTTTGGCTATCTTTATACCTAGTTTTACCACTGGATTTTTGGGTAGTATATGTTATTGCTTTATGTGGTTTTGGGTATAGAGATAAACATTACTCATGTTCACACTTTTGTTATCAATTTATTATTTACTGTTCATGATAAGATTATTATGTTAATGGGAACATGGAGAACCACCCGAGACAACACTGCCACCACAAGGGTGGTATGGGACGCCCTTGGCTGACTAATTAGGAAAGCTAGTGGAAGACTACCTTACCCGAAAGGGGCAAGGGCAGTAGGGGAGTTGCATGCAGGGAGGTTCTCGGGTTGATTTTGCTGCGATGGTGGTCAGACGAGGGATTCTTGCAAGTGCTCTTCCCATAATCTGTAGCGGGTTTTCGGAAGCTAGTGGAACTTTATAAAGGCCTCGTAGTGGATCCCTAGCCATTCACCTCGGTAGTGTCTAAGGGTCTAGCTAACCCTGGCGACATGGGATACACAACTTGTGGGTAAAGGGTACAACCTCTGCAGAGTGTAAAACTGGAATACTAGCCATGCTCACGGTCATGAGCGTCTCGGACACTCACATGATTAATTTATGGAATTAAATTCAATTTGTCATTTGCACCGCATTGGGATTACTTTATTATTACTTCTATTTATTATTACTAAGGTTTGGTATTTACTTACACTTAGTAACTGTTAATAAAATTTTGACCAACTTATAAAAACAATGCTTAGCTTCAACCTTTATTTTATTGATCAGCCTTACACTTCACATGAACTCCCACCTTTGGTGAGTTCATGCATATTATTCCCCACAACTTGTTGAGCGATGAACATGTGTGAGCTCACTCTTGCTGTCTCACACCCCCCACAGGAGAAGTACGGGTGGTTCAAGAGGAGCAACATATCGAGGAGTTCGACTTGATCTAGGTGGCGTCTCCCAGTTGACTTTATGGCGACAAGGATGGACTTTAGTTCAATTTATATTTATAATTTATTTTGTAAGACTTCCTGTAACGCCTTGAATTTGGGGGTAAATTTTTTTCTTCTTTTCATTCACCAAAATCGGGTGTTACTCTCTTTTCTCTTCCCGTTTCGCTCCTTCTTCCCAATTTCAAACCAGTATAATGTCGGGTGTCCGTGTCATGTATAAACAAAACCTAAGTGTCATGAGTGTTGCGTCATGCCGAAGCATATTTCTTTGTCTGATGTCGTGTTTAATCGCGTGTTCGTCTCGTCCCGGTTCGGATTTCGGTTCGCGATTGGAATTCTGATTGGTGTTCGACCCGCGGAGTGACCTAGCCCAGCCAGTCCGGCCCGGTTCGGCCCAGTCCAGCCCGCGTGCCCCTGGCGCCCCTTGCCCTACCCATGTGCGCACCCCTCCCCCTAATCCCATTGTCTCATTTGATTTTCTCCCGCGCAGTAACTTCCCTCTCCCACCTCTCTCCCCCCGTGGTGCCCTAGGGTTTGGAGACGAGATCGTCGGAGTTTGGATCCTTGGAGGTGAGTTTTCCCCTCCCCTTCCCTTTCTCTCTCTCCCTCCTCCCCCTCCCTTCTTCTTCCCCTGGCCGCGCGCCCTCCCCCGCGCGTGCCCTCTCTTGCCCCGTCGCGCGCCGTGGCGGCGGCCTAGCCGTGCCGCATCCCGCGCTCGGCCCCGAGCCCCGCCCCGGCCGAGCCCCTCCCCGCGTCACGCCCCCCGGCGAGTCCTGCCCCGGCCGAGCCCATCCCCGCGTCGCCCCCCCCGGCGAGCCCCGCCCCAGCCGAGCCCCTCCCCACGTCGTGCCCCCTGGCGAGCCCCGCCCCGGCCGAGCCCCTCCCCGCGTCGCGCCCCCCTGGCGAGTCCCTATCCGGCCGAGCCCCTCCCTGCGTTGTGCCCCCCTCGGCGAACCCTCCCCGGTCGCGCTCCTCCCACACGCCGCTCCCCCAGCCGTGCCCTGGCCGCGCCCTTGGCTGCGCCCTGGCCGCGCCCTCGGCTGCGCCCTGGCCACGCCCCGGCCGTGCCCTCGGCCGCGTGCCCCGGCCGTGCCCCAGCTGCACCTTCGCGCGCCCTGCCTGAGCCCGTGCCCCGGTAGCCTCGCGCCCCGTGCGGCTTGCACGGTTCGCGTGCCCTCGGCACGCGCAGTGTGCTCTCACGTGTGCGACTGTAGTCGCGTTTCGTTTAACCCTCGTTTAATCCATTTTAATTTTGTTTAGTCAATGTGCTGCGTCGCGCGCTTCGCCGCGCGACGGTTTATTCTAATTTCATCTTTATAAATATGCTGCGTCGCGCGCTTCGTCGCACGACGATCCTTTTAAATTTAAATTTATTAATGTGTTGCGTCACGCGCTTCGTCGCGCGATGATTCGTTTAATTTATATTTATTGCAATGCCGCGCCGCGCGCTTCGTCGCGCGACGATTCGTTTTAAATGCAGTTTTGTTGGCGTAAGCCATCGTGCGTTCCGTCGCGCAACACTTAACGTTTGTCTTTAATTAATGCAAGAATCTTATTGCACGCTCTGTCGCGCGACAAGTCATTTATTTCTTAATTCAATTTAAATGTTGTGCCGTACGTCTCGCCGTATGACCAATCCCTTTCATTCATCTTTACCTATTTATAGTGACTAAATTTGGAACATGACTTTACTTTATGCTAAACGTAGTGTCTAATTTGATACCCTTCTGTTTAAATGAATGGTTTAATTTATAATTATGTAAAGTGGTTGCCTCTCGACCGTAGACCCAACTGTCATTTCCTCTTTCTCTCTTAGCCATAATTGCGAGCCCCGCGTTGAAAGTCTGTTTATTTATTGCATTCCATTGTATGGTGTACTGTTCTTTTGGTATTAAATGTGTGGAATGTATGTTTGAACCGGTATAGAGAACGATCTGGTTGAAGAGCCCGAGGAACTCACAGGAGAAGCCCCTGAGCAGCAGCTGATTGGTGGAGGCAAGTGTCCCTTGACCCATCTATGTCCTACTCATTCTTATAACTCACTCCCCGCATTTACACACTTTATACCTAAGGATTGACTAGCTTTTGTTTATCTTGTCCTTGTCTACCTATTTTGGTTGGGTTATTATAGTTTAGCTTTATGCTAGTGCTTCACATTAATCAATGAACATGATGAGATTATCTATGATACGTTGTTTTCCCTTTTGATTATGATGATGGTATTGTGACATTTAAGGGGGCTCGAGCTGTTTCTCGAGTGCCTCTCCGTAAGGACCTATTCGTTGGATGACCGCCCGGGAAAACAGTGCAACCATGAGGGCGGAGTGGGACGCCCTTAGCTGAATAATTAGAGGAACTGAGGTGTAGTTCGCTTCGTCGTCGTGCCGTCAATGGGGCTCGGTGTATGCGGCTCGCTCTGCCAAGGTTGGTTTGCCCCTTGGGGAGGAGTGCGATACATTTAGGAAACCTAACAGGCGGCTACAGCCTTAGGGAATCTTTGTAAAGGCTACGTAGTGAGACCCTGCCTATTCACCTTGGTAGTGTTTAAGGGTTTGATCGGCCCGAGGCAAGAGGGAATCACGGCTTGTGGGTAAAGTGCGCAACCTCTGCAGAGTGTTATGAAACTGATATATCAGTCGTGCTCGCGGTTATGAGCGGCCAAGGGAGCTCCATTGATTAGTGGTACTTGATCAGAGACATTTTGGTTTACAGGTGGCAATGAGATTGATGGTTCTGTTTATGATTATGGTAATGGTAAGTGGTATTCTTTTCATTTGGAAAGAGTACGTTTGGGTTAATAACGTGGGTTAATTCTAAAACTTGGCTTTCTCTACTAGTAATAATAATCTGACCAACTAAAAGCAACTGCTTGACTTAACTCCACATAAAGCTAGTCCACTACAGCCAAACAGGACACTTGCTGAGTATGTTGATGTGTACTCACCCTTGCTCTACACACCAACCCCCCAGGTTGTCTGCATTGCAACCACTGCTCAGGAGAAGATGAAGCCGTGGAAGGAGACTTCCAGGAATTCCAAGATTACGATGAGTTCTAGGCGTGGGTTAGCGGCAACCCCCAGTCGGCTGCCTGTGAAGGCCGCGTGTATCTACATTTCTTTTCCGCACTTTGATTATTGTAAAGACTATGTGGATGTCTCAGACATATGATGTAATCGACTATTATTCCCCTTTTATGTTATTATTTGAGCACTGTGTGATGATGTCCAGTTATGTAACTGCTGTGTACGTGAATTGCTGATCCTAGCAGGTACATGGTTCGCATTCGGTTTGCCTTCTAAAACCGGGTGTGACATAGGTGGTATCAAAGCCGTGCTGCCTGTAGGACCGCTAACCTAGAGTAGAATGGTCGTTCTAAGGATTATAGACCTCTATTCTTACCTTGACTTTGGTATCCCTTCAAAAGTTGGTCATATCGACCAAACCTATCTTCTACTATATATTATACCTTGCTGAAAATTGTGTTTTATTCTAATCCTTCATTTATTTATGGTTAATTACTTGCTGGTCATATTAGTTCTGTTCTCACTCTTATGCTTATGGTGTCTTTGTAGATGGCTCGTCTTAGACACACTGCACGGAAGTCTCATCCCCTTCTTACCCTCCTGTCTTGCTGAGCGTCCACTTCGTCATCCGGTGACCGGTCAGTCCAGCCACTTGGAGAGGCTGCACCACCGCTGAATGAAGAGCAGGAGCGTCGTCGACAGGAGAAGGAGCAGTAGGGCTCTTCTTTCTCGCTGCAGCAGGAGATAGAGTCTGTGAGGAGCTGCTCCTTCGTGCTTCCGCTGGAGGCGCCCCTTGCACCACCACTGAGCACCCCAGTCGCTGGAGTAGCTGCTGGAGGAGACCCAGACGACGGAGGTGGCGACATCAGCTTGAGCCATGACACCGACCTTTCCACCGACCAGGAGCCGGAAGGATGGGTTGCTCGACCCATCACTCGCGACGCTACTCGCGGGTGTCACTTCCACGATGCGCTCGACACCCTGCTACGTCAGGCACTTGACCGGCGTACTTGGTCCATCGAGTATCGCTGTGTGGTCTTCCAGCATAGTCGCGGGGTCTACCCAGACCGCTGGGATGCGACCTGCTTGGTGTGCCGTTCGGAGAACAGTCTCCGGGGTGCGGAGGTCTGCTTAGAGCACTATTCCATCTCTGAGCGGGACTCAGCTGAGGCGGCCATGCAAGATGTCGCACGGCGTGCGCTTTCGCACTACTATTCAGTGTTCGGTGGGGTAGCTGATGGTCTCAACCTGAAGTATTACCCCTGCCGTCCATCTGGCAGCACAGGAGGCGTGATTGTCTCACCTGTTGGTGAGGACAATCCTAGGTTGAGCAGCACAGTCAACCTAGCCGCCGTGCTAAACACGGAGCTGTACCATGCACTAGACGAGCAGAGTGGGGCTCGTGCTGAGATCGCCTAGCTGCGGGCTGAGCGTGCGGAGCGTCGTCACCTAGAGGATAGCTCCCCCGCTCCCGTCGGGACTCAGCACTCATACCGCTCACCTCAGCGTGGACACCAGTCTTATGGAAACCCCGACTGCAAGACCAAGATAAATTTAGAACCGTAGATCGTCATCGTCGGATCTTGTAATTACTACTAAGATATATACATAGAAGCTATAGTCTTAGCGTTAGTCTTGCTTTTAGTTAGTCTTAGTTAGACAGAGTAGTTTGCTTATCCTGTGCATTTATGTTTGTCATGGTGAACTATGTTGGATTTAGATATTTGTAATGACTTTCACCAGAGTGTGGGTATCCCCTGCATTTTGGTTTACTTGTTATATTAATGAAGTTAGCTGTCTAGTTGGGAAGCCTTTTTATTCCACTTTCCTCTTTATCTGAGAAGTTGTGTTGGTCTGTGTTGGAGATCAGTGAGGATGTTCATCTGTTCAGTGTGGTGGAGAATTCTATACTCTTTTCTTATGCTGCAAGATTTGCTAGATCAGTTCTGATGTGTGGTTGCATTCTGTAGATGTCAGAAAACAGGCGTAGCGGAGGAAGGCGTGCTCAGCAGGAGCAGGCAGCTCAGCAGGATGAGGCACCCCAGCAACAACAACTGCCACCCCTGCCCCCGATGTCGATCGAGCAGATGTTCATGATGCAGACTCAGGTAGTTCAAGCCATCGGTCAGACTCTAGCCGCCATTCAGCAGCAGCAACAGCCACCACCCCAGCCTCAGATGCCTCAGATGCCTAGAGACAAGCGTGCTGAATTCATGAGAGGTCATCCCCCGACGTTTGCTCACTCTTCTGACCCCATGGATGCTGAAGACTGGCCGCGCACAGTGGAGCGAGAGTTGCATACCGCTCAATGTGATGACAGAGAGAAAGTTCTGTATGACCCACGTCTATTGAGAGAAGCAGCCCAGTCCTAGTGAGAGTCTTATCTCGCCACCCATGCCAACCCTGACACCATCACCTGGGAAGAGTTCAGAGGTAGCTTTCGTCAGTACCATGTTCCTGTAGGTCTGATGACAGTGAAAAAGGAGGAGTTCCTGGCATTTAAGCAAGGGTCATTGTCTGTCAGTGAGTACTGGGACAGGTTTCTACAGCTGTCTCGTTATGCTCCTGAAGATGTCAACACCGACGCCAAGAGACAGTATCGTTTCCTGAAAGGCTTGGTCGACTCTCTGCAGTATCAGCTGATGAATCATACCTTCCCGACGTTTCAGCACCTGATTGACAGAGCAATCATGACAGAGAGGAAGCGTAGAGAGATGGAGGATCGCAAGCGCAAGATCAGTGGACCTCCGCCTGGAAGCAGCAATCGCCCTCGTTTATCAGGCAATCAACCTCAGCAGTTCAGGTAGAACCAGCGTCCACCTCAGCAGTAGCAGTTCCAAAGGCAATATCCTCAGCACCAGTAGCAGAATCGCCAGAACAATCAGTCAGGAGGAGGTTAGTTTCAGAGGCAGAATCAGCAGACACCTCGTCTTCCTACCCCAGCAAACCAGTAGAACAGTCAAGCAGCACCAGCTCAGGGTAGAAGCAGGGCATGTTTCCACTGTGGAGAGCAAGGCCATTGGGTGATGCAATGTCCGAAGAAGGCAGCCCAGCAGCAGTCAGGCCCCAATGCCCCAGCAAAGCAGAATGTGTCGCAGCCTGGAGCAGGCAACCGCTCTCAGCCACGCTATAACCATGGGAGACTGAACCACTTGGAGGCTGAAGCAGTTCAGGAAACCCCCGGCATGATAGTAGGTATGTTTCCAGTCGACTCCCATATTGCAGAAGTGTTATTTGATACTACAGCAACACATTCTTTTATAACTGCATCATGGGTAGAAACACATAATCTTCCAATTACTACCATGTCAACCCCCATTCACATTGACTCAGCCGGTGGTAGAATTCGAGCAGATAGCATTTGCTTGAATGTAAGTGTGGAAATAAGGGGGATAGCGTTTCCCGCTAATCCCATAGTAATGGGTACTGAGGGAATAGACGTCATCCTAGGGATGAATTGGCTAGATAAGTATCAGACAGTTATCAGTTGTGATAAGAGGACAATCAAGTTGATGTCCCCACTTGGAGAGGAAGTGGTGACAGAGTTAGTCCCGCCTGAGCCAAAGAAAGGAAGTTGTTATCAGATGGCTGTTGATAGCAGTGAAGCAGATCCACTTGAGATTATCAAGGTTGTGTCCGAGTTCCCAGATGTGTTTCCAAAGGAATTACCAGGTATGCCACCAGAGCGCAAAGTTGAGTTTGCCATAGAGCTTCTTCCTGGAACCACCCCCATCTTTAAGAGAGCTTACAGAGTATCTGGACCAGAGTTGGTTAAGCTTAAGAAGCAGATAGATGAGCTATCAGAGAAAGGTTACATCCGGCCAAGCACCTCGTCTTGGGCCGCCCTGTTCTATTCGTAGAGAAGAAAGATGGCACTCGAAGGATGTGTATCGATTATCGAGCTCTGAATGAGGTCACGATCAAGAACAAGTACCCCTTGCCTAGAATAGAGGATCTGTTCGACCAGTTGAGAGGAGCCAGCGTGTTTTCAAAGATAGATCTGAGGTCAGGTTATCATCAGCTCAGGATTCGACCTTCAGATATTCCGAAGACGACATTCATTACCAAGTATGGGTTGTATGAGTTCACTGTGATCTCTTTCGGTCTAACAAATGCACCAGCCTTCTTTATGAATCTGATGAACAGTGTATTCATGGATTATCTTGATAAGTTTGTGGTGGTATTTATTGATGATATTCTGGTATATTCTCAAAGCGAAGTAGAGCATGCAGATCATTTGAGGATGGTTTTGCAGAGATTGTGAGAGCACCAGTTGTATGCAAAGTTGAGCAAGCGCGAGTTCTAGATTGATGAAGTCCTTTTCTTGGGTCACATAATCTACAAAGAAGGATTGGCTGTGGATCCGAAGAAAGTGGTAGATATTCTGAACTAGAAAGCGCCAACAGATGCCTGAGGAATCAAGAGCTTCATTGGAATGGCCGGATATTATCGGTGATTCATTGAAGGGTTCTCGAAGATTGCGAAACCAATGACAGCTTTGCTAGGCAACAAAGTTGAGTTCAAGTGGACCCAGAAATGTCAAGAAGCCTTTGAAGTGCTGAAAGAGAAGGTTACTACAGCGCCTGTTTTAGTCTTGTCTGATGTGCACAAGCCTTTCTCAGTGTATTGCAATGCTTGTTACACTAGTTTGGGATGTGTGTTGATGCAAGAGGGAAGAGTTGTGGCTTACTCGTCCCGACAACTGAAGGTTCATGAGAAGAATTACCCAATCCATGACCTAGAGTTGGCAGCAGTGGTTCACGCACTGAAGACATGGAGGCACTATCTGTATGGGCAGAAATGTGATGTTTACACAGACCACAAGAGTCTGAAGTACATATTCACTCTGTTAGAGTTGAATATGAGGCAAAGAAGATGGTTAGAGCTGATCAAAGACTACGAGCTGGAGATTCATTACCGTCCAGGCAAAGCGAACATAATGGCAGACGCTTTGAGCAGGAAGAGTCAGGTCAATCTAATGGTCGCTCATCCAATGCCCTATGAGTTGGCCAAAGAGTTTGATAGGTTGAGCCTCGGATTTTTGAACAATACGCAAGGAGTCATGATTGAGTTGGAACCTACCCTAGAGCGGGAAATCAAAGAAGCGCAGAAGAATGATGAGAAGATTAGTGCGATCCAGTGACTGATTCTGGAAGGCAGAGGCAAAGATTTTCGGGAAGATGCAGAAGGTGTGATATAGTTCAAAGACCGCTTGTGTGTTCCCAATGTCCAGTCTATTCGGGAGTTGATTCTTAAGGAAGCTCATGAGACAGCTTATTCGATTCACCCTGGAAGTGAGAAGATGTATCAAGATCTGAAGAAGAAATTCTGGTGGTACAGAATAAAGAGGGAAATCGCAGAGCATGTGGCGATGTGTGATAATTGTCGATGGATCAAGGCAGAGCATCAGAGGCCCGCTGGATTGTTGCAGCCGTTGCAAATTCCTCAGTGGAAATGGGATGAAATCGGTATGGATTTCATAGTCGGATTGCCTCGCACTCGAGCCGGCTACGATTCCATTTGGGTAGTGGTGGACCGCTTAACCAAGTCAGCCCACTTCATACCTGTCAAGACCAACTACAACAGTGCAGTATTAGCAGAGTTGTACATGTCTCGGATCGTTTGTCTTCACGGTGTGCCAAAGAAGATAGTGTCAGACAGAGGAACGCAGTTCACCTCTCATTTCTGGCAGAAGTTGCATGAAGCCTTGGGTACACATTTGAATTTCAGTTCAGCTTATCATCCGCAGACAGACGGTCAGACCGAAAGAACTAATCAAATCCTTGAAGACATGTTGAGAGCCTATGCGTTGCAAGATCAGTCCGGATGGGACAAGAGATTACCTTACGCAGAATTCTCCTATAACAACAGCTACCAGGCCAGCTTGAAGATGTCACCATTTCAGGCGCTTTATGGAAGGAGTTGTCGAACTCCGTTGCAATGGGATCAGCCTGGAGAAAAGCAAGTGTTCGGGCCAGACATTTTGCTTGAAGCTGAAGAGAACATCAAGATGGTTCGGGAGAATCTAAAGATAGCGCAATCAAGGCAGCGAAGTTATGCAGACACAAGAAGAAGAGAGTTGAGTTTCGAAGTTGGAGATTTTGTCTATCTGAAAGTGTCACCTATCAGATGAGTTAGAAGATTTGGAGTCAAAGGCAAGCTAGCGCCCCGCTATGTTGGTCTGTATCAGATCCTCGCAAGGCGTGGAGAAGTGGCCTATCAACTCAGTTTGCCAGAAGACTTGTCCGCAGTGCATGATGTCTTTCATGTGTCTCAGTTGAAGAAGTGTTTGCGTGTGCCAGAAGAGCAGTTGCCAATGGAAGGTCTCGAAGTCTAGGAGGATTTGACCTACATAGAGAAGCCAGCACAGATTCTTGAGACTGCAGACAGAGTCACCCGGAGGAAGACTATCAGAATGTGCAAAGTCAGATGGAGTCACCACTCTGAGGAAGAAGCAACCTGGGAGCGTGAAGATGACCTGATGGCTAAATATCCTGAGCTCTTTGCTAGCCAACCCTGAATCTCGAGGGCGAGATTCTTTTAAGGGCGATAGGTTTGTAACGCCCTGAATTTGGGGGTAGATTTTTTCTTCTTTTCATTCACCAAATTCGGGCGTTACTCTCTTTTCTCTTCCCGTTTCACTCCTTCTTCCCAATTTCAAACCAGTATAATGACGGGTGTCCATGTCATGTATAAACAAAACCTAAGTGTCATGAGTGTTGCATCATGCCGAAGCATATTTCTTTGTCTGATGTCGTGTTTAATCGCGTGTTTGTCTCGTCCCAGTTCGGATTTCGGTTCGCGATCGGAATTCCGATTGGTGTTCGACCCGTGGAGTGACCTAGCCTGGCCCAGTCCGGCCCGGTCCGGCCCAGTCCGGCCCGCGCGCCCCTGGCGCCCCTTGCCCTACCCATGCGCGCGCCCCCTCCCCCTAATCCCGTTGTCTCATTTGATTTTCTCCCACGCAGTAACTTCCCTCTCCCACCTCTCTCTCTCCTCCGTGGTGCCCTAGGGTTTGGAGACGATATCGTCGGAGTTTGGATCCCCGGAGGTGAGTTTTCCCCTCCCCTTCCCTTTCTCTCTCTCCCTCCTCCCCCTCCCTTCTTCCCCTGGCCGCGCGCCCTCCCCCTCGTGCGCCGCGCGCCCTCCCCTGCCTCGTCGCGCGCCGTGGCGGCGACCCAGCCGTGCCGCATCCCGCGCCCAGCCCCGAGCCCCGCCCCGGCCGAGCCCCTCCCCGCGTCGCGCCCCCCGGCGAGTCCCGCCCCGGCCGAGCCCCTCCCCGCGTCGCGCCCCCCCTGGCGAGCCCCGCCCCGGCCGAGCCCCTCCCTGCGTCGCACCCCCTGGTGAGCCCTGCCTTGCGTCGCGCCCCCCGGCGAGTCCCGCCCCGGCTGAGCCCCTCCCCACGTCGCGCCCCTCCGAGGCTGAGCCCTCCCCGCGTTGCGCCCCCCTCAGCGAACCCCTCCCCAGCCGCGCCCCTCCCACGCGCCGCTCCCCCAGCCGTGCCCTGGCCGCGCCCTCGGCTGCGCCCTGGCCACGCCCCGGCCGTGCCCTCGGCCGCGTGCCCCAGCCGTGCCCCGGCTGCGCCTTCGCGCGCCCCTGCCCGAGCCCGTGCCCCGGCAGCCTCGCGCCCCGCGCGGCTTGCACGGTTCGCGTGCCCTCGGCACGCGCAGTGTGCTCTCGCGCGTGCGACCGTAGTCGCGTTTCGTTTAACCCTCGTTTAATCCATTTTAATTTTGTTTAGTCAATGTGCTGCGTCGCGCGCTTCGCCGCGCGACGGTTCATTCTAATTTCATCTTTATAAATGTGCTGCGTCGCGCGCTTCATCGCACGACGGTCCTTAAATTTATATTTATTAATGTGTTGCGTCGCGCGCATCGTCGCGCGACGGTTCGTTTAATTTATATTTATTGTAGTGCTGCGTCGCGCGCTTCGTCGCGCGACGATTCGTTTTAAATGCAGTTCTGTTGGCGTAAGCCGTCGGGCGTTTCATCGCGCAACGCTTAATGTTTGTCTTTAATTAATGCAAGAATCTTGTTGCACGCTCTGTCGCGCGGCAAGTCATTTATTTCTTAATTCAATTTAAATGTTGTGTCGTACGTCTCGCCGTATGACCAATCCCTTTCGTTCATCTTTACCTGCTTCGGTCGGGTGAAGCAGGGCGCGTGTGGAGCAGAGAGGAGAGGCAGGGAGGAGGAGAAGCACAGGGAGGGCGGCGGCGCTGTGCAGGGGAAGAAGGAGCGGCATGGCCGGCTCCTAGGGTTAGGGAGGGGCGCGACCTAATGGGCCTTGGGCCGGCTAGGTTAGTGTTTGTTTTTTTCTAATTTCGAAATACAAATCTAAATAACCCTAAAATTTATAAAATTTTACCCAAAGTTATTTATAAATATAATATTTATTTTTGACTAATAATTATATTATTTTTGTGAATTTTCATTCAAGAAGAAATGTTATTAAATATTCAAAAACCAATCGTGCGCAATCAAAATTATTCCAAATGCAAATAAATGACACACAATTAAATGAAAAACTTATTACCCTGATTACCATTATAAACTAAAATTATTAATATACATATTTGCCGAAAACCTTATTTTAGCAATTCATTATTGTTTTGTAAAATGAGATTTTCTTTACAAGATCAAACCCATAAATTGGATTTGCAAATCAAACAAAACATATGCTTTGGCATGAGTGCAACAACACTTGGTTAAATTTTATCTATTCAAGAAATTCTTCAAATTATATATATTACCATTTTATTATTAGAAATCATAAGTATTTTTCCTTTCTACTGAAATTTAATAATTCAAATAGGTTTGTTTGCATTTGCTAGATTTAGGGTGTTACAAAATCTACCCCCCTTAAAAAGAATCTCGTCCTCGAGATTAGGGAAGGCTAGCAAGAAAACAAAGGTGATATACGGTTACTCGTAGGTTCTTGGTTCACATTGAACTCCTCTAAAATTAAGGAACTTATTGTTTCTTTGCTCCGCAATGACTACAAATCAAGCGATCTTCATCATCGTACTTATAATTGGTTGGTCTTCTGGATTATTATTTGGGTCTTGCTTGGCAGCTTTCTTCTCTAGTCGGTCTAGATGCTTCTTGGGGCATTCACGAATAAGATGTTCTTCATTTTTGCAATAGTAGCAAGCACCTCTTGCTTTGAGTTCTTTGCGAGTCAACTTTGCTTGACCAACGGGTGATGAGGGATGATTGGGTGTCTGTATCCCATATAGCTGAACCTGACTTGATTCTTCTTGTTTGGGTATTCATGTGTTTCGGGGCTTTTGCTTGTGGTTGAGGTGGACTACTCATGTATCCAAACATTTTCCTATTCCTTTTGTTGTTCTTCACTATGTTGATAGAAGTTTCTATACATTTTTGTTCATATTCCATGTCTGAGATAGCTTTATCTTGGAGGTATCTGGTAGTGAACTCTTCTCAGGACAGTTACGGAAGTAATGACCTTCACGTCCACATTGATAGCAAGACTTTCTTGAAGTTATTTCTTGACTTTTTCCATGTTTCCATTTTTGTTTCTTGGAACTGATGCGACGACGGGGCTGTAACTGTGTTCAAGTAATAGTCCATCCATCAATGTAACACTCATTTGCTTCTTTTTGGAGTTGGGCATCCTTGTGATGTTTCCTTTTTGGAAAACCTGGCAATTCATCGTCTGATAGTGTATCTGCTATTAGTTGTTCTTGGGGAGACCATTGACTTTTTATGCCCGAAAATAAAATCTGGTTCTTCTGTTTTGTAGTTTCACTTTCGTTTGTACTGATCTGGTGACAAGGAATTCCATAGTACTCACAACAACAACATGTTCCAAGATCATTTATCTGTTGGTGTGCATCCTTTTATTCATCAGTTGTTTCATTTCTAGTGACGTTTCGACTTGCCAACACTTGCTGGTATGAGGAGGTGAGTTGTGATACATTCTGTATTACAAGAGCTTATGCATGTAACAGCTTTTCTAAGTCAACTATCGAGGGTGATGTTGTGGTTGATGTCATATGGTTATCGGTAGTCTGCTCATGTGTTATAATTTCTGCTAAATCAACTTGTTGGAGTCTAGCTACCACTTGAGATATTGCTTGCAGAAACTGTGCATGCGCCTTCTTGAACTGTTCCATCTGATCCTTAGCTGTAGGAGTTGCCAACACGATGTATTCTTTGCACTTAGTGACATCACTTGCTATTGACATTCTAAGGTCTGACATCTGTATGTGTATGGAAGAATGGAAGGGACGAAAGAGTTGAGTAAAGACAGATTATAGAGAGCAGAGAAAACCCATCTATCAAAGGTTTTACCTAGCTAACTGATGCCATTGTGGACAAAAGTCACACAATACACCAACAATCATTTCAAAGAAGCAAATCAAACATGAACACAAATGACAATGAATTCAAGCATACCAGCACAACACAATCCAGTTCTACTCATTTGACCAAAATAAAAGGTGAGACAAGGTTTGGGATAAGAAGGATATTATAACATCAAGGAGTTGGGTAAGAATTATCAAGGAGTTAGACAAGACATATTTGTTGGTGGCCAAGAGTGAAATAAGATAACCATGAATTATTAAAGTGAGGATAAATGATACAACCAAGGATATGAAGTGAGTTAGGGAGAAAACTTTATCAAGGAGACAAAATAGAGAGGCATAGGTTTAATATATCAAGGTAGATATAGCGCAAGGGTGGCAAAACAATGGCAAGACAACAAAGTATAAGAAGTCAAGGGTTATATAGCAATATTAGGGATTAGAAAACCACTATAATATAATATAATATCGCCATTACCGATCTAGTCGAAAATCTTAATACTAAAGAACAATCCTACCAACCTAACCAAGAAGTCAAATAATAGATCCAGGGGATCCATCACAAAACTTCTTGCAGAGTGGGGATAAGATAGAGAATAGGGCATCGTCGATAGCTTCGAGAGGGTTTCTTCTGGCAAACTTCGCTTCAAGTTTCACAATCCTAGCTTGATCATCTTGCAATGCTTCTGAGTAGAGTATTCTGATAGACCAAAATCAGACTAGAAGAGTTGAAAATAAAAGAGACGAGTTTTGATATAAAGTAAGTTTTTATGGAGGAAAATATATCAAGCTTTGAAAGACTGACTGGGCTTTCCATTTCTAACTAATCTAGCGACCTACGGTTACATTGCTTTGATACCACTTCTGTCACACCCGTTTCTAAGGGGCAGAGCCGGGTGCATGGCATATGTGTGCCAGGATCTATTTCCACGCATATGTTGACGTCACAAGTGTAATATATCAAAAGAATAATGGATAAGAGCGTAAATAACGATTATATTAACATATTACACTTCGAACAGACAAAATGTCTTAACCTTTATTCATCAAAGTACAGCGAAACAAGGACATCCATCCACAGGAAGATGACCGGGGGTATCACTAGACTAGCATCCATGGAGCTCAGCATCATAATTTCATCTGCAAATTAAGCAAGGGTGAGCTCACTTATGGTCGGGGCTCAGCAAGTGGGGGAAAAACTAATGCAGGTTTAACAAGGTGAGGCCAAGGTTGAGCAGTAAGCATTTTAGTTGGTCAATATTTTATTAACAACACCTGTCTTACTAATAAGTGTGAATCCCAAGTATTCCCATTAAACAGAGGTATAAGAGTATATCAAAAGCACTTAAGTGAAACCACTTAAGCAGACCATTGGCAAATCATCAGATCTCGATTTATTTCCATCTTCAAGTTCAATTATCAAGTGAGGAGTCCAGGCTGCTCATAACCGTGAGCACGGCTGATATATTAGTTTTACACTCTGCAGAGGTGGTACAACTTTACCCACAAGCCGTGTATCCCCTCTAGCCTAGGTCGGCCAAAACCCGTAAACACTTCCGAGGTGAGTGGCTAGGGATCCACTATGAGTCTTTCACAAAATACACTTAATACGAAGCAACCCGCTAAGGTTTCTAAAGACGATGGTGGAGGCCCCCTGGGTGAGGTACCTTAGCCAAGAATATGTCCCCATGTTAACGTGGGCTGCCAACACCTACCTGTAACACCCCAGGTGTTGCCATGGCTGGAGCACACCTTGGCACTCAAGACTATGATCACATGTGGAAGAACTTAAGGAGCAAAAGTATAAGGGGCTTTGGAAACTAAGTTCTTACCAAGAGTTGGGAATGACCAAAGGCATTACCCTAGTTGTGTGCAACTATCACCTTGGGAGAGGGGGAAAGAACCCTAGGCCTCTCTTAAACCCTATCTCCCAAAACCATGGATAAGAGGGGAAAGAGAGTGAGCAAATGTGCAAAACATGGGTAATCTTTACCCAAACCCTAAGCAACATTATAACCATCAATTAGGGGAGGGAAATATTACAAAAAGGCCCTAGGGAAACCCCATTTCAAATCTCCAAGTGGAGAGAGAGCTAGAGCTCTCTAATTCCCTCTAAGTCCCATTTTAGCCCTAAATCAAAGATCAACCGTGTTCACTTTATAAATGGCGCCAAAACCACTTGGGATCTATACCAAAAATGTGCAATACCACTTAGGGCACCCACTGGAAAAAGTTGAGCTCGAGACTCGGACGTTTGACATGCCATGGCATGGCTTTTGTCGTGATATGCTCAGTATGACACACCTGTTTTGGCACCCGAAGATCTCCCTCCCTAGGCCGTATCTGCCCCGGCGTCTCACAGTTGAGTGACAGCCCTAGGTGCCAGGAAGAGGTCTGCGCCGGACTTTTGCAAAGATTCGCACGTTTGCGACCTCTAGCGACATTTGAACACTGGAAGAAACAAACCGCCACGTGTTCGACGCCGTCTGCCGCGCCAGAGCACGCCCGCGCGCGCGCCCGCGCCGCGCCCAAGCCAAGCCAGTGCTCTGGTCCGCGTCCGCGACTATAAAATACCCAGGAGCCTTGGCCGTACCCCTCCGCACGCGCTCAAGCCTCACCGGAGCTCAGTTCGCTGCCGTTTGCCCATACGCGACGTGCCCGCGGCCACCCGAGCCCCTGCCACCGTAGACCGGCCAGCCCAGCCATTCCCAACCCCGTCCAGCCCTCGGAGAAGACTGTGCACGTCTCCGTGAAGCTCCCCGAGCGAGGAATCGGGCTCTGCTTCACCGGAGAGGCCGGCCCAAGGTCACCGGACTTCAACCGACCGCCGGCAACCGTGGACCGAGGTACACCGTGCGCCTCTCTTCGATTCCTTGCACGGTTAGACTTCTTAGACCTCCACGAAGCTCCCTATGCCCTTGGATTGAACTATGCCGCCGTGGATAGGCCGGAGCACACGCCGCCGACGAGCTCGCCCGCCTGCTCACGTGGACTGGGCGATTCCGGCCATCCCCGACGACGAGCCGTACATCGACGTGATCGCCAGACCCTCCCCGAGCCAACCCTACCCTTCGCCGGACCTCCCTCGCCGCCGGTAAGCCGCGCCACCCTTTTCTTTCCCGCGGCTACTGTTTCAGTTGAGGGAGGGACTGCGGGTGAGAGGGAGAGAAACCCAGGGGGTTAAGTGAAAGGTCAGAGACTCAAGTGAATAGTGCCTTAAGGGTAGATCTGCGAGGTTTGAATTGTTTTAAACCCAGGGACCTCGGCGCAAACTGTTTTTCCAGGAAAACTTAATTAAAACCTAATTTAAATTCAAACAGAAACTTTAAAAACCCATAACTTCTGTTTGGTTTACCTAAATTTGGTCAAACTAATTTTGCCAGGCTCTAAATAATGTAACCTGTCTAAGAAAAATATAAAACCACATAAGTACTATAGAAAAATGTAAGATCCTGATTTAATTACAGTTTGAACCAAAAGCTTAATAATAGCAAGAAAAATGGTTGTATTATTTAACTAAGGTTAGAAAAATTTAGAGAAGTTATTATCTACCTACTGACCTAGTTAAAAATGTTAAGCACCTCTGTCCACTCCATTTAAGTTAGTTTTGCCCTTTATTCTAAAATATGCTTAAAGATGAGGAAAATAGAAAATGCAACTTAATTAATGAACCAGAGAGCACTCCTATTTTTGTTGAGATACTTATTCAATGTAGTTCACTGGAAAAATATATCATACCCTGGTTTAGTACAAATTAAGTAGGATATCTTTTAATTTATTAAAACAAGGATAACTTAGAAAAACCCTACAAAAATGACCCCAAGGTAAAAACACCCCCACCCTTGGGATAACTATTGTTGTATCAGAAAGGACTTAAGAAAAATAAGAAATCTGCTGTTTGACATTTTTCAAATAATAATGTAGTAGAAAGTGCCTTCTTGACATTAAACTTGAGAAAATCATAGCTAAATAACCACCCCTTAGTTTCCTGTGATTTTTAGCACAAAGACCTATTATTACCAGAGGATGTCAACAAAAATAACCTTTAGGACAGAACCTACCCCTAACTAGGAGGTGTAGTGTGAAGTGGCCCTTATTGCCTAACTTTTGTTATTTTTGTCTAAGGCCTAACTTTTATACTTTAAGCCTCAAATTCTTAAAACAAGCTAAAATAGCTAGTGACAACCCACTGTAATTTTTACAGAATTTTTGGAAATTATTAAAACTCTGTTGTAGTTCAAACCTACCCTAGAAACCCTAAATGGAAATTAAGGAAAGAGAAATGAAAGATATGAATAAAGGTTGTCCCTAAAAACTTTATTTGCTGTCCACAAAAATATATCAAGCAATACCAAACCAATCTGTGTTATCCTAAAGCCAAACCTAAGCTTAAAGGGTAATAAGTCAAAGTCTATGTATACCACTAGAAGCCCCGCACAACTAAGAAAACCTTAAGTTACTTCTCGACTTAGTTTCTTTTGCATAATGTTATTAAATCATGCATAATCATGACATACATGTTCATTGCATTTCGATAGACTGTAATCTTGCTGACGGAGAGTACATCCTCGTGCCGGAGCAAGGAGCTGCTCAGGAGGTAGCCCCAGATCCAGCACCCGAGCCTGCACCAGAGGACCTGCCTGCCACTGCTTTGGAAGGCAAGCCCCGGTTTATGCATAACCTGTTTTATATGCTATTTTACTACACTTAATGATTGTAGGCTTGTATTGTGCACTTAAGTGTAGGAGTTGGTTGAAACCCTAGTTGCATGATCTCAGGAATCCTTTTTGAGATGGATACTAGTATGCTAGGTCGAGTAGCTGCTTTAATAATTAGGGATCTCGGTAGAAGTCGAGTGATTTTTCTAGCACTCGCGCGAGGACAGGAATTGATTGTATCCACTTTGATAACAGAATAATGATGGTCTGTGGACACGAATCCATGGGGATGCGTGGTCTACGAGATGAAATTGGAATAAGGATTTACGTGCGGATACCTGTGTCAAGCGTTTGAACGTACTAAACATATGCCGAGAAATATGGTAAATCGGTAAGCCTAGTACCTGATTGAACCTGGCAGCAGATTGCCCTCCTCACGCGACCTGAGACGAGGTCTCCCATTCCGGTTATGGTGGGTACAAGTGCGGTCACTGCACGACGGCCAGTCGGGGTCAGTGAGGCATTGTACGCCAAGGCGGTGAGCCCCTCTCTGCTGACGGGGAATCGATGGGGACGGTTGATGTGTGTGGGGACGGAGTGCCCCTGCATGTCGTGTGTTTAGGTTTACCTTGCAAGGATAAAAACTCGATTCGAATCGTCTGCTTCTCGCAGCTAATGAGACTGCTTGATCCATTGTACTGCATTGAGTAATAAGTGGAAGTATGATGAGTTGAGATAAGATGTTGACTGTTAATGATGCTTGCTACCATGTATGAGTAGATAGTCCACTTTTAGCCTTAAGAGAGTCACACTTAACTTTGATTAAGTTAAAATCTTGATTTAGAAACTCAGCTAGTGCTTTTGGCAACCAAACCCCACAGCCAAACAGCTGCATGTCTAGAGGTAGAGGAGTAGACTCCTCACACCGGGTAAGTCTAGCTGAGTATTAGTATACTCAGCCTTGCTTGTGGCATAATTTTTACAGGTTCTCTGGAGGAGATGGTTGCTAGGATTACTTGGCCGACCACCCTGCCACCGGGTTGGACTATCGAGTGGGACCCTGCCTCGGCTGAGGAGGAGCATGAGGAGTGATGGGACAGGCTTCCCCATCTCTCTGTTTAATTATCGTTAGTTTTATTCCGCTGCACTTCAAACAATGATGGTTACTTTTGCAAAAACTCCGATGATGATGATGGCGATGTAATAATTTAACATTATGGCATGTATGGTTTTATGCTTTATTGTATTTGCTCTGTGACTCACCTTCGAGTGAGCTTGTGGTACTTGATCCTGTCAGTGGCCGTGTCGGACTAGATCCGAGGGATTGACGGGTTATTCCCATTTAAGTGTGGTCTAGCCTCTAAGGCAGGACTTGGACACTTAAGTCGGAATAATTCGGGCAGTTCCGCCACAGCTGGTATCGGAGCTTGTACCACCACAGAGCAATCAATAAAATGTAAATACCATCAATTTTCTAAATAAAACTTGATAGAAACAAGTTGGATAGATAGTAGGACGAGCAGGATAGACCTAGGACGTGAAGCCTTAGGTTAATAGAAGGGTAGCTAGGTGGCTAAGTAACTAGGCCCTACAGGCCACTTTTACAGGATGGGAGTTCCTCCCTATTCCTTTTATCTTGTTGTGAGGCCGTTCAGGACGAGCATGCATGCATTCATAATTAAGCAAATGGCCAACTGAGTAAAGGACTTAAAAACAAGATAACAACCAACTAGGTCCCTAGTGCCTTTTTACTTAACTAGAAAAGGGCTGAGTTTTATTTTTCCTTGTTCTTTTTATAATTCTTTTTCTTTACTTACGCTTAACCGTACACAGATGACTTCCCACGGATCCTCCGATGACGGAAATGCACTGACCCACACTGACGGGCTTGCACGAGAGGGCTTTCCCCGCATTTTGTGGGAGGTACTTCAGGGGGCGGGATACACGACACCCCCTCAGTACGCGGTGCAGCAGTTCGAGAAGCATCGAGTGCCTCGCTGTAGGGTGAGGATGACTTTGGAGCCTCATCCCCTGCAGCCAAGATGGCGCTCCTTGGACTCCGAGTCCTTCGGATACCGAGCGGAGGACACGATCGAGGCGATCGCGCTGCACGGATTGACTACTTTCTGCGGATTTCATCCCTTGGAGCTGGCTACCCACCCCATTGGCTTGTTCCCCGCTGAGAAGGAGTACGACCCAATGTGGAAGGATCGGGTGGAGCATGCTAAGGATATCTGGGCCATCTACCCAGGACAGACTGCGCACTTGACAGTACGGTGCATGAATGCTCTGTACCGTCTACAGGTGATGCGCGGTGAGGCCATGTCCCATCTGATGGCACTGCTGGAGGCCACCAAGATCACGTTGGATAACCGAGAGGAGCTTGTGGTCGACTTGTCTCAAGAAATGGTAGAGAAAGATTTGCAAGTGGAGCAGCTGTCTGGTGAGATTCATGAGTTGGAGGAGCTAGTGGGCACCCGGGAGAACACCATTGAGGTCCTAGAGGATCAGCTCCTCAACACTCAGCAGCAGCTGGCAGAAGCAAATGAGCACCTAGACATGCATCACCAAGAGATCCATGGTGGGGAGGCTGACGAGGACGTTGACATCGAGGGAGGAGACGAGTCTGCTTCCAGTATAGACACTGCTGGCTCGGGAAGACCACCTTCCCCCGAGTCCAGTGTTGCTTCGTTCGCTCACTAGGTGTCCAGGGTAGGTTTAGAAGTCGGACAGTCGGACTCCTCGCAGCTAGCTTAGCTTTTGCACCCTTGGGGTACTAGGCTAGGTAGGGTTGAGTCATTTTGGAACAAATTGATGTATTCATGTTAAACTCTCTTGGGGGGCTTGTTTGAGGAATGCTATTATCAGTTTAATTTGGAAGGAAGAATTTATGCCTCTTAAAGAATCCCTTTTGTTGAAGTTAGATCTTTCATGCTGTTTTTAACTTTTCCCCGTGTTGAAATCTTGAAATTGGAACTGTGGTGTTAAGTAAGTATGTGGTTTTTCAGATGGCTGGGAGGCAGCGTCGTGGCCAGAACGAGCACGTTCCACCACCACCCCCACCTCCCACTCTGCAGGAGCTCATGGCTCAGCAGAATGAGATCCTGAGGCAGCTGGCTCAACGTCAGCCACCACCCCAGCATTATGGTGGTGGAGACCACCAGCGTCACCCCGCGGTGGCCACCTATCAGGAATTCCTCAGCACCCAGCCTCCACTGTTCACAAGGGCGGAAGACCCACTTGACGCAGATGTGTGGCTGCGAGTGGTGGAGTCCAAATTTCCACTGCTCCATGGAGTTTGCTCAGAGGTCACCAAAGTCAGGTTCGCCACCCAGCAGCTTCGCGGACCTGCAAGGACTTGGTGGGATCATTTTCTTGCTATGCAACCAGAGGACCGAGAGTTAGAGTGGAGGGAATTTAAGGCAGCTTTCAGAGGCCACCATATACCAGCCGGGATCATGGACAGGAAACTCAATGAGTTCTTGGCACTCACTCAGGGCAACAGGACAGTGTTGCAGTATGCCCAGGCCTTTAATGACTTGTGCCAGTATGCGGGATATCATGCGGATACAGATGAGAAGAAGAGGGACAGATTCAGAAGGGGGCTCAGCACTAAGCTCCGGGATCGTCTCAACACCGTCAGGGCCAACAGCTACAATGAGTTGGTCAACATGGCTATCTCCCAAGAGGACTGCATTACAGCTAGGCAGGCAGAGAAGAAAAGGAAGACCCCTGTGGCAGGACCCTCAGCTCAGCCACAGCGTTTCCGGATTGTGTCCGACACCCAGGGCAGGGGACCCCAGCAGCAGCAAGGGCGATGGGTAATCCGACCTCAGCAGCAGCAGCAGGCACCCAACCGCAATCAATTTCCAGCACAGCGGAATAATCAGCAGCAGCAGTACCGCCAAGCCAATGACAACAGGTGCTTCACTTGTGGCAACACTGGGCATTATGCCAAGAATTGCCCCAGGAACTAGCAGAGGCAGGGGCAGAATGCAAATCAGAACCAAGGCAAGAGGCAGAAGGTGCAAGTGAGGCAGGGCAGGCTGAATTTCACCACGATGGCTGACATTCCAGAGGGAGCACCCGTCATGACTGGTATCTTTACAGTTTTGAATTATCCTGCTATTATTCTATTTGATTCTGGTGCATCGCATAGTTTTATCAGTGCCAAATTTAGTGCCAAATGCCAGTTGCCCTTTCACCATACCGATGGGGGCATTACAATTTCAACACCAGGAGGCAGAGTTGCCACTTATCAAATCAACAGGCAAGTGCCTATAAAATTTGGTAGTCTGGTAATTAGAACCACCCTTCTCATCTTAGGATTGGATAGCGTGGATATTATTTTGGGAGCTGACTGGTTGACCAGGCATCAGGCAGTATTGGACATTGCAGCCAGAGCCATTGAAATCCATTCCCCTGCTTATGGCGAGACTGTTTTATATTTACCCGACCAGGGATGCACCCGTTCTTGTGCCTTTGTTATGATAGAATCCCCAGTGGAAAAGATCCCAGTGGTCTGTGACTATCCAGATGTTTTTCCGGATGAATTGCCAGGAATGCCACCTGACCGAGACATTGAGTTCGCAATTGAGTTGCAACCCGGGACTGCTCCGATCTCCAAGAGACCCTATAGGATGCCTCCCGCGGAATTGGCAGAATTGAAGAAGCAACTGCAAGAGTTGTTGGACAAGGGTTTTATTCGTCCAAGCACTTCACCATGGGGATGTCCAGCATTATTTGTGAAGAAAAAGGATGAGAGTTTGAGGATGTGTGTTGACTACCGCCCTCTCAATGCGGTGACCATAAAGAACAAATACACGTTGCCTCGTATTGATGTTCTGTTTGATCAGTTGGTTGGAGCCAAGGTATTCTCCAAGATAGACCTTCGCTCAGGATACCATCAGATCAAGATCCGCGCTAGCGATATTCCCAAGACAGCTTTCTCTACCAGATATGGACTGTATGAGTTTCTGGTGATGTCTTTTGGGCTGACCAATGCCCCGGCTTATTTCATGTACCTGATGAACTCAGTGTTTATGCCAGAATTGGATAAGTTCGTGGTCGTCTTCATTGATGATATTCTGGTCTATTCCAAGAATGAAGACGAACATACTGAGCACCTGCACATTGTGCTTCAACGACTGCGCGATCATCATCTTTATGCTAAGTTGTCTAAGTGTGAGTTCTGGCTGAAGGAGATTAAATTCTTGGGTCACACAATCTCTCGGGATGGGATATCAGTTGATCCTGAAAAGGTACAAGAGGTAATGGATTGGAAACCCCCGACTACAGTGAAGCAGATTCGGAGTTTTCTGGGACTGGCAGGGTATTATCGACGATTTATTCCGGATTTCTCCAGAATTGCCAAGCCAATGACTGAACTGTTGAAGAAGGGAGTCAAATTTGAGTGGAGCCAAAAGTGTGAAGATGCCTTTCATACCTTGAGACAGCATTTGACAACAGCCCCGGTGTTAGCTCAACCTGACAATACCAAGCCATTTGAAGTTTATTGTGATGCTTCTGGTACTGGTTTGGGATGTGTCTTGATGCAAGAGAACAGAGTGATTGCTTATGCTTCCCGGGCACTCAGGCCCCATGAGCAGAACTACCCTACCCATGATCTAGAGTTGGCAGCTGTAGTTCATGCTCTAAAGATATGGAGACACTACCTGATGGGAGCTCACTGTAACATCTACACTGATCACAAAAGTCTCAAATACATCTTCACTCAGGCAGATCTGAACATGAGGCAAAGGAGATGGTTAGAGTTGATCAAGGACTATGATCTGGAGGTGCATTACCACCCTGGTAAGGCCAATGTTGTGGCAGATGCCTTAAGCAGAAAGGCCCAGTGCTATTGCATGAGCATGGATGTGGGAGTGACCACCCTGTGTGATGAATTGTGCAAACTGAACCTGGAAGTTGTTTCTTCGGGTAACCTAAGCTATATCTCGGTGGAGCCCACATTGCAAGAACAGATAGTCAGGGCACAGGTTGAGGATAAGGGTGTTCAGGTTATCAAGGATATGATCAAGCAAAAGGCAGAAAAATACAAATGTTTCCGACAGGACAGTAAGGGAATTCTATGGTTTGGAGATCGATTGGTTGTTCCCAAGGACCCTGAGCTTAGAAAGAAGATACTGGACGAAGCTCACCTTTCCAAATTCTCCATGCACCCTGGTAGCAACAAGATGTATCATGATCTCAGATCTCTATATTGGTGGACTAGAATGAAAAGGGAAATTGCCAAGTACATATCCGAGTGTGATACTTGTCAGAGGATAAAGGCTAGTCACTTGAAGGCAGCAGGCCCTCTGCAACCCCTTCCCATACCATCTTGGAAATGGGAGGACATTTGCATGGACTTTATAGTGGGATTACCCAATACCTCCAGGCACCATGATTCTATTTGGGTTATCGTGGACAGATTGACCAAGATGGCTCATTTCTTGCCAGTACACACCACCCACAAGACCGAGAAGTATGCTGAAATTTATGTTGATCAGATAGTGAGATTGCATGGTATTCCCAAGACCATTATATCTGACAGAGGAGCACTTTTTGTGGCACGCTTTTGGGAGAAACTGCAAGAATCACTTGGGACCCATGTTATCCGAAGCTCGGCGTATCACCCTCAAACCGATGGCCAGACAGAAAGGGTGAATCAAATTTTGGAAGATATGTTGCGAGCCTGTGCACTACATTATGGAAAGGATTGGGACAAGTGTCTGTCTTTGGCAGAGTTCTCTTACAACAATAGCTATCAGTCCAGTTTAAAGATGGCACCTTTTGAGGCATTGTATGGGAGAAGGTGTAGGACCCCACTAAACTGGTCTCAAGCGGGAGAAAGGGAAATTTTTGGGCCAGACTTGGTACTCGAGGCAGAGGCAAAAGTCAGGGTCATTACCAAGAACTTGGAAGCTGCTCAGGCCAGGCAAAGGAGCTATCATGATAAGAGGCGGAAGCCTCTACAGTTTGAAGTGGGAGATCATGTCTATCTTAAGGTATCACCCACCAAGGGTGTTCAGAGATTCGGGATCAAGGGCAAGTTAGCTCCTCGCTACATTGGACCCTATGAGATCAAGGCAAGTTGTGGACCCGTAGCTTACCAATTGGAATTGCCACCTCACATGTCAGCAGTGCATAATGTGTTCCATGTGTCTCAGTTGCGCAAATGTGTTCGTCTACCCACTGAAGTACTGCCAGAACCAGACATTGAGATAGAACCAGACTTGTCCTACCAAGAGTACCCCGTCAAGGTATTAGATCAAAAGGAGAGATCAACTCGGACAAGGTCGGTCAGAATGTATAAGGTTCAGTGGAGTCATCATTCAGCGGAAGAAGCTACATGGGAGACTGAGGATTTTTTACGCTCTCGCTTCCCCGACTTTCTACCCAAAAGAGTCAGTATGTAACCACAGAACCCCACCCCCCACCTGCCCTTTGAAATCAATTATAAGAGAGACTAAGATAGCAAGAATAGTCTAAGTTGTGAATTCAACTTAAGAAGGGCTTCCTTCTGAAGTTGCAAAGAGAATGACATTCGAAGAGTAGTTAACAAGAGAAACTTGAGTATAAAGAAAGAGTAGCACCAACACACCTTCCAGCACCCTCCAAGGGACTCTACCTAAAAATCGCGGGACGAGATTCCTTTAAGGGGGGCGGGCTGTAACACCCCAGGTGTTGCCATGGCTGGAGCACACCTTGGCACTCAAGACTATGATCACATGTGGAAGAACTTAAGGAGCAAAAGTATAAGGGGCTTTGGAAACTAAGTTCTTACCAAGAGTTGGGAATGACCAAAGGCATTACCCTAGTTGTGTGCAACTATCACCTTGGGAGAGGGGGAAAGAACCCTAGGCCTCTCTTAAACCCTATCTCCCAAAACCATGGATAAGAGGGGAAAGAGAGTGAGCAAATGTGCAAAACATGGGTAATCTTTACCCAAACCCTAAGCAACATTATAACCATCAATTAGGGGAGGGAAATATTACAAAAAGGCCCTAGGGAAACCCCATTTCAAATCTCCAAGTGGAGAGAGAGCTAGAGCTCTCTAATTCCCTCTAAGTCCCATTTTAGCCCTAAATCAAAGACCAACCGTGTTCACTTTATAAATGGCGCCAAAACCACTTGGGTTCTATACCAAAAATGTGCAATATCACTTAGGGCACCCACTGGAAAAAGTTGAGCTCGAGACTCGGACGTTTGACATGCCATGGCATGGCTTTTGTCGTGATATGCTCAGTATGACACACCTGTTTTGGCACCCGAAGATCTCCCTCCCTAGGCTGTATCTGCCCCGGCGTCTCACAGTTGAGTGACAGCCCTAGGTGCCAGAAAGAGGTCTGCGCCGGACTTTTGCAAAGATTCGCACGTTTGCGACCTCTGGCGACATTTGAACACTGGAAGAAACAAACCGCCACGTGTTCGACGCCGTCTGCCGCGCCAGAGCACGCCCGCGCGCGCGCCCGCGCCGCGCCCAAGCCAAGCCAGTGCCCTGGTCCGCGTCCGCGACTATAAAACGCCCAGGAGCCTTGGCCGTACCCCTCCGCACGCGCTCAAGCCTCACCGGAGCTCAGTTCGCCGCCGTTTGCCCATACGCGACGTGCCCGCGGCCACCCGAGCCCCTGCCACCGTAGACCGGCCAGCCCAGCCATTCCCAACCCCGTCCAGCCCTCGGAGAAGACTGTGCACGTCTCCGTGAAGCTCCCCGAGCGAGGAATCGGGCTCTGCTTCACCGGAGAAGCCGGCCCAAGGTCACCGGACTTCAACCGACCGCCGGCAACCGTGGACCGAGGTACACCGTGCGCCTCTCTTCGATTCCTTGCACGGTTAGACTTCTTAGACCTCCACGAAGCTCCCTATGCCCTTGGATTGAACTATGCCGCCGTGGATAGGCCGGAGCACACGCCGCCGACGAGCTCGCCCGCCTGCTCACGTGGACCGGGCGATTCCGGCCATCCCCGACGACGAGCCGTACATCGACGTGATCGCCAGACCCTCCCCGAGCGAACCCTACCCTTCGCCGGACCTCCCTCGCCGCCGGTAAGCCGCGCCACCCTTTTCTTTCCCGCGGCTACTGTTTCAGTTGAGGGAGGGACTGCGGGTGAGAGGGAGAGAAACCCAGGGGGTTAAGTGAAAGGTCAGAGACTCAAGTGAATAGTGCCTTAAGGGTAGATCTGCGAGGTTTGAATTGTTTTAAACCCAGGGACCTCGGCGCAAACTGTTTTTCCAGGAAAACTTAATTAAAACCTAATTTAAATTCAAACAGAAACTTTAAAAACCCATAACTTCTATTTGGTTTACCCAAATTTGGTCAAACTAATTTTGCCAGGCTCTAAATAATGTAACCTGTCTAAGAAAAATATAAAACCACATAAGTACTATAGAAAAATGTAAGATCCTGATTTAATTACAGTTTGAACCAAAAGCTTAATAATAGCAAGAAAAATGGTTGTATTATTTAACTAAGGTTAGAAAAATTTAGAGAAGTTATTATCTACCTACTGACCTAGTTAAAAATGTTAAGCACCTCTGTCCACTCCATTTAAGTTAGTTTTGCCCTTTATTCTAAAATATGCTTAAAGATGAGGAAAATAGAAAATGCAACTTAATTAATGAACCAGAGAGCACTCCTATTTTTGTTGAGATACTTATTCAATGTAGTTCACTGGAAAAATATATCATACCCTGGTTTAGTACAAATTAAGTAGGATATCTTTTAATTTATTAAAACAAGGATAACTTAGAAAAACCCTACAAAAATGACCCCAAGGTAAAAACACCCCCACCCTTGGGATAACTATTGTTGTATCAGAAAGGACTTAAGAAAAATAAGAAATCTGCTGTTTGACATTTTTCAAATAATAATGTAGTAGAAAGTGCCTTCTTGACATTAAACTTGAGAAAATCATAGCTAAATAACCACCCCTTAGTTTCCTGTGATTTTTAGCACAAAGACCTATTATTACCAGAGGATGTCAACAAAAATAACCTTTAGGACAGAACCTACCCCTAACTAGGAGGTGTAGTGTGAAGTGGCCCTTATTGCCTAACTTTTGTTATTTTTGTCTAAGGCCTAACTTTTATACTTTAAGCCTCAAATTCTTAAAACAAGCTAAAAGAGCTAGTGACAACCCACTGTAATTTTTACAGAATTTTTGGAAATTATTAAAACTCTGTTGTAGTTCAAACCTACCCTAGAAACCCTAAATGGAAATTAAGGAAAGAGAAATGAAAGATATGAATAAAGGTTGTCCCTAAAAACTTTATTTGTTGTCCACAAAAATATATCAAGCAATACCAAACCAATCTGTGTTATCCTAAAGCCAAACCTAAGCTTAAAGGGTAATAAGTCAAAGTCTATGTATACCACTAGAAGCCCCGCACAACTAAGAAAACCTTAAGTTACTTCTCGACTTAGTTTCTTTTGCATAATGTTATTAAATCATGCATAATCATGACATACATGTTCATTGCATTTCGATAGACTGTAATCTTGCTGACGGAGAGTACATCCTCGTGCCGGAGCAAGGAGCTGCTCAGGAGGTAGCCCCAGATCCAGCACCCGAGCCTGCACCAGAGGACCTGCCTGCCACTGCTTTGGAAGGCAAGCCCCGGTTTATGCATAACCTGTTTTATATGCTATTTTACTACACTTAATGATTGTAGGCTTGTATTGTGCACTTAAGTGTAGGAGTTGGTTGAAACCCTAGTTGCATGATCTCAGGAATCCTTTTTGAGATGGATACTAGTATGCTAGGTCGAGTAGCTACTTTAATAATTAGGGATCTCGGTAGAAGTCGAGTGATTTTTCTAGCACTCGCGCGAGGACAGGAATTGATTGTATCCACTTTGATAACAGAATAATGATGGTCTGTGGACACGGATCCATGGGGATGCGTGGTCTACGAGATGAAATTGGAATAAGGATTTACGTGCGGATACCTGTGTCAAGCGTTTGAACGTACTAAACATATGCCGAGAAATATGGTAAATCGGTAAGCCTAGTACCTGATTGAACCTGGCAGCAGATTGCCCTCCTCACACGACCTGAGACGAGGTCTCCCATTCCGGTTATGGTGGGTACAAGTGCGGTCACTGCACGACGGCCAGTCGGGGTCAGTGAGGCATTGTACGCCAAGGCGGTGAGCCCCTCTCTGCTGACGGGGAATCGATGGGGACGGTTGATGTGTGTGGGGACGGAGTGCCCCTGCATGTCGTGTGTTTAGGTTTACCTTGCAAGGATAAAAACTCGATTCGAATCGTCTGCTTGTCGCAGCTAATGAGACTGCTTGATCCATTGTACTGCATTGAGTAATAAGTGGAAGTATGATGAGTTGAGATAAGATGTTGACTGTTAATGATGCTTGCTACCATGTATGAGTAGATAGTCCACTTTTAGCCTTAAGAGAGTCACACTTAACTTTGATTAAGTTAAAATCTTGATTTAGAAACTCAGCTAGTGCTTTTGGCAACCAAACCCCACAGCCAAACAGCTGCATGTCTAGAGGTAGAGGAGTAGACTCCTCACACCGGGTAAGTCTAGCTGAGTATTAGTATACTCAGCCTTGCTTGTGGCATAATTTTTACAGGTTCTCTGGAGGAGATGGTTGCTGGGATTACTTGGCCGACCACCCTGCCACCGGGTTGGACTGTCGAGTGGGACCCTGCCTCGGCTGAGGAGGAGCATGAGGAGTGATGGGACAGGCTTCCCCATCTCTCTGTTTAATTATCGTTAGTTTTATTCCGCTGCACTTCAAACAATGATGGTTACTTTTGCAAAAACTCCGATGATGATGATGGCGATGTAATAATTTAACATTATGGCATGTATGGTTTTATGCTTTATTGTATTTGCTCTGTGACTCACCTTCGAGTGAGCTTGTGGTACTTGATCCTGTCAGTGGTCGTGTCGGACTAGATCCGAGGGATTGACGGGTTATTCCCATTTAAGTGTGGTCTAGCCTCTAAGGCAGGACTTGGACACTTAAGTCGGAATAATTCGGGCAGTTCCGCCACACTACCGCTCCCCCTCTTGCCCATATTTCAGGTAAGGTTGCCAGGCACTAAGCATATAAAGCTAATTACCAAAGCCAAAGCCATGATAGCACTCGTGGTTGCACTGTTTTCCCGGGTGGTCACTCCGTGTTCCAATTAATATGCAATAATCTTGTTTAACCATCGGGTTAACAACAATAATGTAAACTTACCATTTTGGAACATTAATATCATAAGCGGGAGTACCAGCATAAAGTTAAAGTTGTAGCAATAGCATAGCTAAGAAGGTAAAGTATAATTCCCAGGTTTGATCAAGGAATAAGGTTGGAAAGGTTATCTAAATAGGTAACCCGTCAAATTATGCATATATATCCAAAAGAATAAACTTTATTAAATGTATTGTTTGGGATCAAACAGAGTATGCAGAGGGAGAAGTCCACTTGCCTTGCTTATTGAAAACTTGAGGTTCTTCCACGGATCGGAATAGATCTTGATTCTTAACTACTAGATCAACCATTGAATATCACACAAACAAACAAGAAGAACAAACACCACTCAATAACATACCACATTCACCATACGTAAAGCTAAAAGAAAACCTAACGAAAAAAGCGTCCGCTTTTCAAAAACGTCGTAAGTAATGGTTATAACAAGAAGGTATCCCTTTCAAAAATGTGTGATCTATAATTTATAAAACAAGACATGAGCTTAAAAATATCTTAATTAAAATATACAAATATTGGGTTCATCAATTTTAATCTTTTATAAAACGTCACACGTGATACGTCTAAGATAAAAGGTTTATAAGATGATAAAACACATAATAACGATATTAAACCTTTTTAACCTTTTATAACACATATAAGTTATATCTAAGGTTAATGGGCTACGAAACATGTTATTAATCTTAGAAACATTATGGAACGTATTATAATTCATTGTTAAACCTTCACTTAAGACAAATTAAGATATAAGTCTAAATAGGTTTTATGTGAAAAGATCATTATTATTAAATACCTATTTATGGAAAGTTATGATATATGCTTTAATAAACTTGTATGTAAAAGACAATGAACAACAATTATATTTTATTTTTATTAGAAAGTACATGCCCTATATTTTATTAAGAAAGTTATATACAAAACAATTATTATTAAAGAACATGAACGCTAATTTCCTTAGTTTATTCTTTAGGAAAAACTAAGTGACACATATATAAATAATATGAACTAATTTTGATTAAATGATTAATTAAACCTATATAACCAGTTGTAAACAAATATAAATCTAATTAAATAGGTTATGAGAGAACATAATTACTCTATTATTTATCTTTACATTTAGTTTAGAAACATATGACCTAAGAATGGATATTATATTCATTGGTATGTTATTAACTCTTGTTTTAGTTATGACGATATGAGCACTTAATTAAGCCATTATATAATTATTAGAAAAGTTATATGACCTATTACTTTTAAGTTTCTATTTAATACGACTATAATTAAACATCTATAATGAATCTTATTAAATATGATAACTATTAAAAAAGGTTATTTTAAAGTTAGGAATAAGTTATCTAATTCTTTAGTAAGAAACCTATATCAACACACTATCAATTTCTTTATTAGAAAAATATGAGCGCCTAATTAAATTATTATAAATTCTATCCTTTTGGTTTTCTTCCTTTCTTTTCTAAATAGAGTTTATATGTATAACTAAAAATTATTTATTTATAATTCTTCTAACATTTATATTCTAAGAATTAATTGTAAATTACTAATTGGACTTTTAATAACATATTCATGGTTATTATGACATAAACAAGTATTTTACTAATTCTAAGTAATTAAGTGTTATGCTTATATTTATCATGACTAGAAAAATCTATATTTTTATTTGACCAAGAATATGTGGCCTACGTGTAATGACTTAACCAATTCTATAGAAATAAACTAATTATTACCTAATTATTTATACTATGAATAGTGATCTCCTTTTAGATTTATCTTTTCTTTCTAAAAGAAAAATGCCATTATAATAATTAGAGATCAAATACATTAAACCACTGTTTATACTATAATATTTATATTGTTATGAATTCTATACCGCTTACTCAATATATGTTAAGAGAAGCTTTTATTATCTATTTAGTGGTTTTAAATGCACTTATGAATATAAACTTTTAGATAAATTCTAAAATTCGTCATAAACAAAATTAACTAAGATATTATTTATCTAGTGTTTTCATCACTAACACATGGTCTACAAAATCTGTCATTCCTCTTTCCAATCCCAAATTCTAAAGAAATCGTAAACCAATATCACATCTAAAAACCATTCACTAATTCATCGCACAAATACTCAAAATCAATCGTTTACACATATGAATTCCAAATCACAACGAATAATTACCAAATTCATGAAATAATTTAAAACATGATTTTGGAGTTATAAAAATATTCGGGTTGTTCTTCAACCTTGTAGTGAATGGAGGGATTCGGTCGCGGTGCGGACGAGGCTCGGCGTTGGACACGGATTCCGTTGAGGCTCCACGGATGGCGGACGATCGACGAACGGCGTGAGCACGGTCGAGGTGCTACGCGGATGAGCTCCGGTGACGGCATTCGAACAGCGAGGCGTGGAAGGTCCAGTCGGGGTGCTGCGTGGATGGTGAGTACGAACTCCGGCGAGTTCCACGGGCGACGAACGGCGTGCGGACGGTCCAGCGTGGTCCAAAGAGAAGGGTGCGAATGTGAGAAGCGAGGGAGAACTTGGGGGAGAAAGGGAGCTCTGTTGTGGCAGGGAGAAGAAATCCGTCTCCAATTTATAGAGGGAAAGAGGGAAGATGAGAGGGTGCCAGGGAGAGGAAATGGGGCGTCGGTCGACTTCAGGGCGGTCATCAATGGGGGAGAGAGAGTAATGGGGGAAGGAGTAACGGCTACTTTGAAGCTCCATTAACGAAGGAGAAACGGACGGTCACGGCGCGGGCTGCTCGGTCGATCTTCGGTGCACGTCTGCTCAGTCGCGGGGTCTTTAGCCGACATCGGGCGTTCGGGGTCGCGGTCCTCGGCAGCTGGAGCGGAGCCGAGTCCTGGCAGGGTCAGCGTTCCAGGCGCGCGGCATCGGACGGCTCTAGCGCCTGGGCAGCTCGGCGGGCGCTCGGGTCGTCGCGGCGTCCTGGCACGGTCGCTCGGTCGGACCCAGGGCTCCCTGGCGGTGCTGGTCTGGGAAGGGAAGAGGGAAGGGCGCGGGTTCCTGGCGCGCTTGGCTTGAGCGCGGGTCGCAGGGGCACGGCACACGGGCCAGGGTACTGGGCAGGCATCGAGGCTTGCTGGCGTGGTGCTTCTGGCGGCATCGGGCACGTGCAGGGGCACTGGTCGCGGTCACGCTGGTTCCTGGCGCGGGTAGCGGCGTCGGCTTCGGTCGGGTGAAGCAGGGCGCGCGTGGAGCAGAGAGGAGAGGCAGGGAGGAGGAGAAGCACAGGGAGGGCGGCGCCGCTGTGCAGGGGAAGAAGGAGCGGCGTGGCCGGCTCCTAGGGTTAGGGAGGGGCGCGGCCTAATGGGCCTTGGGCCAGCTAGGTTAGTGTTTTTTTCTTTTTTTTTTCTAATTTCAAAATACAAATCTAAATAACCCTAAAATTTATAAAATTTTACCCAAAGTTATTTATAAATATAATATTTATTTTTGACTAATAATTATATTATTTTTGTGAATTTTCATTTAAGAAGAAATGTTATTAAATATTCAAAAACCAATCGTGCACAATCAAAATTATTCCAAATGCAAATAAATGACACACAATTAAATGAAAAACTTATTACCCTGATTACCATTATAAACTAAAATTATTAATATACATATTTGCCGAAAACCTTATTTTAGCAATTCATTATTGTTTTGTAAAATGAGATTTTCTTTACAAGATCAAACCCATAAATTGGATTTGCAAATCAAACAAAACATATGCTTTGGCACGAGTGCAACAACACTTGGTCAAATTTTATCTATTCAAGAAATTCTTCAAATTATAATATTACCATTTTATTATTAGAAATCATAAGTATTTTTTCCTTTCTACTGAAATTTAATAATTCAAATAGGTTTGTTTGCATTTGCTAGATTTAGGGTGTTACACCTGTTCGTTGGATGACCGTCCGAGAAAACAGTGCAACCATGAGGGTGGAGTAGGACGCCCTTAGCTGAATAATTAGAGGAACTGAGGTGTAGTTCGCTTCGCCGTCGTGCCGTCAATGGGGCTCGGTGTATGCGGCTCGCTCTGCCAAGGTTGGTTTGCCCCTTGGGGAGGAGTGCTGTACATTTAGAAAACCTAATGGGCGGCTACAGCCTTAGGGAATCTTTGTAAAGGCTACGTAGTGAGACCCTACCTATTCACCTTGGTAGTGTTTAAGGGTTTGATCGGCCCGAGGCAAGAGAGAATCACGGCTTATGGGTAAAGTGCGCAACCTCTGTAGAGTGTTATGAAACTGATATATCAGCTGTGCTCGCGGTTATGAGCGGCCAAGGGAGCTCCATTGATTAGTGGTACTTGATCAGAGACATTTTGGTTTATAGGTGGCAATGAGATTGATGGTTCTGGTTATGATTATGGTAATGGTAAGTGGTATTCTTTCCGTTTGGAAAGAGTACGTTTGGGTTAATAACGTGGGTTAATTCTAAAACTTGGCTTTCTCTACTAGTAATAATAATCTGACCAACTAAAAGCAACTGCTTAACTTAACTCCACATAAAGCTAGTCCACTACAGCCAAACAGGACACTTGCTGAGTATGTTGATGTGTACTCACCCTTGCTCTACATACCAACCCCCAGGTTGTCCGCATTGCAACCACTGCTCAGGAGAAGATGAAGCCGTGGAAGGAGACTTCCAGGAATTCCAAGATTACGATGAGTTCTAGGCGTGGATTAGCGGCAACCCCCAGTCGGCTGCCTGTGAAGGCCGCGTGTATCTACGCTTCTTTTCCGCACTTTGATTATTGTAAAGACTATATGGATGTCTCATACATATGATGTAATCGACTATTGTTCCCCTTTTATGTTATTATTTGAGCACTGTGTGATGATGTCCAGTTATGTAACTGCTGTGTACGTGAATTGCTGATCCTAGCACGTACATGGTTCGCATTCGATTTGCCTTCTAAAACCGGGTGTGACACTTCCGCTATGTAATGAGTACTCTGATGTTATTGTGACATTTATCTCTATACACTCTGTTATTATATGTGTTGTTTTCTTTGGCGCATATATGAGATGCACCCGACTTTGTTCCTTAAAACCGGGTGTGACAGAAGTGGTATCAGAGGAATGTTGACTGTAGGACAAAACCTAGATAGAACTGGGCAACCAATATTTACTTACCTTTGCTACTCTGATTCTTTCTAAACTTTCCTTAATCTTTTCTCATCTACTTCCGCTTTACTCTGATTATTCTTACCTTTTCCTTCTAAAGACAAATGTGGATTTCACACTTTTGAAATCCTGTGCCTAAAGTGACCTTTAGGAATAGGAGACCTACTCTTAGGAACAAAAACAAAACTATTTTTATAGGTATTTAACTATTTATACGTTTGAGTGATTGTTCTTATGATACTTGTCTGATTTGGATCTTTGATTGAGTGTGATGAGTTGCGGAGTAATGTCCACAATTACATCTGCATATACATATAAACATAAATAGAATTCATAAGATAACTAAACAACCTAGTTTATCCTCCATTAAAGTGTATCTATTTTAAATAGACCCCTCTTAACTTAAAGGAATCTACCTTATCCTAATAAGTTCATCTTGTGTTAAAAAATTTATCTTATCCTCTTAAATTGTTTATAAGATAAACTAGACCAACTAAAAGTACCCCCACTAGAATATATCAAATAGATCCATCTTAACTTACAAGATTATCTCTTATCTTAATAGATCCATCTTATCCCGAAAATTTTTTATCTTAGCCTAATAGATCTAACTAATCTCAAAAGATTCTATCTTATTCTTAGAAGACTCATCTTGTCCCAATGAGCATACTTATCCCCACCACTTTGCTTATCTCATAACAGTGTAACAAATATGATCTATTCCAAGATAAAATAAGTAGATCTTATCTAGTCTAATCTGATTACACCAATTTAATTCAGATCCTATCTAATCTGATCAGATCTAACCTAATGGACAAACATGTTAGATAATACTGGTGAAATAAGATTGAATCCTACTCTTATAAATATGTTTTAATCTAATTTGGAGTCTTAGTCCAACCTAGCCATATGCAACTACCTTAACCATTCGATGGTTGAATAACCCCTCTGTGTTTACCTAACAGAGATTCTGATCTACCCACGCCATATAATCCATCTTACCTCAAAAGATTCTAACATATCCTAATAATATATATATCCTACCCTAGTGGATCTGTCTAACTTAAACTAGTCTAATATAGTTATATCCAATCTAATCTAGACCCTACCTAATCTAATATGATCCAATCTAAAGAGAGTTACTTAAACAAGTTGGTTAATACTGGTAACACAGATTAGACCATATTCATATGAATGGGTTTTAAACCTAAATTGGTGTCTTAAACCAACTCATCTGTGAAACCACGACCTAGCCTATGTTATAGGTTGCCCAACCCATTTATCCCAAAAGCAAAGTAAAATTCTGTTTAATCAACCTAATCCATGTACCCGAAATTATTATCCCAAGTCAGATAATGGCATCTAACACCACGACTGATGGTCCCTAAATCAAGAAGAACGTTAACTTCGACAATGAATGAGATGAGCAGAAACAGATCTTCAGATGAATCAAGATCCACCACCCAGAATAAAAGTCTTACTTACTTAACTTCTTTTTACCCCCGAATCTTCTCTACACTCACCTAATGGCTAAAATCTGATGTACCCTTGATTTCTATGCCACACCTGTTAATGGCATGAAAATTTTAGGAGTATAAAAATATATACTAATTGGAAGTTCCACTTAGATAAAAAAATTACTAGAACTTTGTAAAGATAAAGTCAGCTTGACATGCTCAACTAAATGGTATTCTTAAATAGGATTATAGAATCTAATGTGGTTTACTTGAACATATTAGTGATATTAGTAGAAGAGATTAAACCCTACTAGCTAGGTGTTAACTTAACTTAGCACACTAGACCAACGCAACACTGAGTAGAAGAGCTAACCCAACCAATAGAGTCATGATGAATTGTATAATCTGTCTATCCTCACCTAACATCAAACAAGATTTTTACCTACATCATGTAGTCTATCTCACCCATATCTATCTCATCATGACAGATTCTATTTTTCCTTTGGATATTTGCCTTATATGACTAGTTACCTCAATCTAGACATAAAACAAAGATTAAACCCTGCTAAAGAATCTTCAGATCATAACCAGCTACTAGCCTATTCATTCTGCTTACCAAATACTTTCCATTGCAAAACTATCCTACCATATGCTTCTAACTCTCATGGTCAATACCAGGAAGGGAAGATTATCAGGCAACAGCAAACAAAAATGAATCCTCCAGATCCTCCACCGGTTGGAAACGATCAAGTGGTTGTCGCCCAAATGATGGTAATACAACAAAAGGCAAACATGGTTACCGAAATGCAAAATCAGATAAGGCAAGAACGCCAGGAAATACGTTAGGACCGGCTGGAGATACGTCAAGAAATAAGACAAGCATGGTTGGAAAGACAACAACAACATTGCCCACTACCTCCACCACTACCACCAGCTCCACCAAGCTACATAAATATATATATACACTACTATTTGTAAGATCTAAGTGTTACTTTAATTAGTAGTTGGTATGATCTATTTTAGGAGGAATAATAAGGTCTATTTGACCCTATGTGTTGCTAATAAGTTATGCATCATGCTGAGATTTTGTTTGTGCACATGTTCTGAGGTAACATGGTTATACACCCTTTTCTTACAAATCTCGAGGACGAGATTTCTGTTAAGGGGGTAGGATTTGTAACACCCAATTTATAGATAAAAATAAGAGAGTACATCTCATCCTATGTATTGCCTCATACTCATCATCACATGGTAATAACCATATATGAGAAACAAATGATTAAGACCACTAAAATAAATCATGTCTCATGTTGGAGTTTTGGTTGCTTGTACATTTAATAATACTGATAATATTACTAAGGGCACATTAATAATGAGAATTAGGGATTTAATTCACATTCAATTATAGGATTTAAAAATAAAATTAGAGATAAAAGAGAAGTAAGAAAAGAGATAGAGGAATAAGAGAATTACATAAAATATACCTAGAAATATATTTTTAGAGTTAGTACCTTAAATGTGCAATGTAATTTGAAGACAAATTCGCCACAGTATCAAGTTTAAATTTGAAAGGAAATTTGATTTGGAAAGAAATCAAAAGAAAATAAAAAGGAAAATAAAAGAAAAAGAAAAGAGAATGTACCCGTATTGGGCTCAAACCCTCAACCGGCCCAAATTCCCTCTGCCCGCTTACCTTGCTCGGACCTGCTGGCTCGCGCGCGTGGGGGCACTGGTGGGTGGACCCCTGTGGTCAGTGCCTCGGGCGCCAGCTGTGGAACACTGCTCAGTGGGCCCCAATGCCCAGATCAACACACTGCGTGCCCACATCCTTTTCTGGGTTGCTGGCTAGTGGGGCCTCCTCGACAGCGCCCCAAACCATGCCAACGCTCTCGGTTGTTCCACCGCCACCTGGAACCCACTCGTCAGAATCTTTTCCCTCCCCGCTCGGTCTCGAACAGAAGCAGTAGTCCCCGCCTCCGGCTCACCGCGGATCTCGCGGGTTGTTGCAACCAAACCGCGCAACGACCTCACCAAACCCCCATGATTCCTGCACCGGTCTTCCACCGACTTCTATGACGTGGACTCGCTCCTCCCTCCCCATTGCTCGGCAGCAAGCTCGGAACGACCGATGAACCGACCCCGCAAACCTCGCCGGTGATTGCTGAAAGTCACCTAGAGGGGGGTGAATAGGCGTAATCTGAAATTTATAACTTAAAACACAAACTACAAGCCGGGGTTAGCGTTAGAATTAAATCCGAGTCTGGGAGAAAGGGGGAAAACAAATCAAGAGCAAATCAAGCGGATGACACAGTGATTTATTTTACTGAGGTTCGGTTCTAACGAACCTAGTCCCCGTTGAGGTGGTCACAAAGACCGGGTCTCTTTCAACCCTTTCCCTCTCTCTCAAACGGTCACTTAGACCGAGTGAGCTTTCTCCTTAATTCTCTTGGGTCACTTAGACCCTGCAAGGATCACCACACACTTGGTGTCTCTTGCCTTGCTTACAAGTCACTTTGGAACAAGAAAGAGGAAGGAAGAAAGCGATCCAAGAAACAAGAGCGCAAAGAACACGAACAAACTCTCTCTCAAGTCACTAGGTGATTGGAATGGAATTGGACTTGGAGAGGCTTTGATTCTATTGAATTGTGTCTTGGAGTGAATGCACTAGCTCTTGTATTGAATGTGAAGTGCTGGAAACTTGGATGCTTGGAGTGGTGGTGGTTGGGGGGTATTTATAGCTCTCAACCACCACATAGCCGTTGGGGGTGGCTGCTGTCGATGGGCGCACCGGACAGTCTGGTGCGCCACTGGACACTGTCCGGTGCGCCAGCCACGTCACCAAACCGTTAGGGTTCTGGAGCTTGTGACCATTGGAGGCTTTGTCTTCTAGTGGCACCGAATAGTCCGGTGCCGCACCGGACATGCACTGTTCAGTGTCCGGTGCGCCTTTGACGGGCGGCTCTAACTCTGTGCGCACTGTTCATCACTGTTCATCTAAATCTTCAACTTTTGCAGTCGACCATTGTGCGAAGGAGCCGTTGCTCCGCTGGTGCACCGGACAGTCCGGTGGCACACCGGACAGTCCGATGAATTATAGCGGAGCGCGCCTAGAGAAACCCGAGAGTGGCTAGTTCAGTTCTGTATGGCCCTGGTGCACCGGACACTGTCCGCTGGCATATCGGACAGTCCGGTGCGCCAGGCCAGGGCACACTCGGTTTCTTTTCTCCTTTGTATTTGAATCCCTAACTTGATTATTTATTGGTTTGTGTTGAACCTTTATGCACCTGTAGAATCATATACTTAGAGCAAACTAGTTAGTCCATTATTTGTGTTGGGCATTCAACCGCCAAAATTATTTATAGGAAAAGGTTAACCCTATTTCCCTTTCAATCTCCCCTTTTTGGTGATTTATGCCAACACAAACCAAAGCAACTATATAAAGTGCAGAAATGAACTAGTTTGCATAGTGCATAGGTTACTTAGAATGAAACCAAATTATAATTTCACTAGATATGCATGGATTGCTTTCTTTTATTTAACATTTTGGACCACATTTGCACTACTTGTTTTGTTTTTGCAAATTCATTTGGAAAATCTTTTCAAAGTCTTTTTGCAAATAGTCAAAGGAATATGAGTAAGATTGCAAGAAGCATTTTCAAGATTTGAAATTTACTCCCCCTGTTTCAAATGCTTTTCCTTTGACTAAACAAAACTCCCCCTGAATAAAATTCTCCTCTTAGTGTTCAAGAGGGTTTTACCAATTTTTGTAAAAACCAATTGAACAAGATCAAATACATTTAGATACCAATTTGAAAAATTCTTGAAAATTTTGAAATTGGTGGTGGTGCGGTCCTTTTGCTTTGGGCTTAATATTTCCCCCCCTTTGGCATTAGTCGCAAAAACGGAGAACGTTGGAGCCCTTTTAACATTTTCTCCCCCATTGGTACAAGTAAATAAGAGTGAAGAATTATACCAACTTGGAGAGATGGCGGAATACCGGCAAAGGGTAAGTAATAACGATGGAGTTGAGTGGAAGCGTTGTCTTTGCCGAATACTCCATTTCCCTTTCAATCTAAGACTAACACAAGAAATACTCATGGAAGGACATTAGTCTTAGCCTTGGTACAAGAAGAATAAGAATTATGAATATGTACCAAATGAAAGAGATACGATCAAAGGTATTTAAATGAGCAATGTGTGCAATGTTTCAATCAAAATTCTGAGAATCAAGAATATTTAGCTCATTCCTAAGTTTGCTAAAGGTTTTCGCACCTAATGGCTTGGTAAAGATATCGGCTAATTGATCTTCGGTGTTAACATAGGCTATCTCGATATCCCCCTTTGTTGGTGATCTCTCAGAAAGTGATACCGAATGTCTATGTGCTTAGTGCGGCTGTGTTCAACGGGATTCTCTGCCATGCGGATAGCACTCTCATTGTCACATAGGAGAGGGACTTTGCTCAATTTGTAGCCATAGTCCCTGAGGGTTTGCCTCATCCAAAGTAATTGTGCACAACAATGACCTACGACAATATACTTGGCTTCAGCTGTAGAAAGAGCTACTGAGTTTTGTTTCTTTGAAACCCAAGACACTAGGGATCTCCCCAGAAACTGACAAGTCCCTGATGTGCTCTTCCTATCAATTTTACACCCTGCCCAATCGGCATCGGAATATCCTATCAAATCAAAGGTTGATCCCCTGGGTTACCAAAGACCAAACTTAGGAGTGTAAACTAAATATCTCATGATTCTCTTCACGGCCCTAAGGTGAACTTCCTTAGGATCGGCTTGGAAGCTTGCACACATACATACAGAAAGCATAATATCCAGTCGAGATGCACATAAGTAGAGTAAAGATCCTATCATCGACCAGTACACCTTTTGATCTATGGCTTTACCTCCCGTGTCGAGGTCGAGATGCCCATTGGTTCCCATGGGTGTCTTGATGGGTTTGGCATCCTTCATTCCAAACTTCTTAAGAATGTCTTGAATGTACTTGGTTTGGCTGATGAAAGTGCTGTCTTAGAGTTGCTTGATTTGAAATCCTAAGAAATATCTCAACTCCCCCATCATAGACATCTCGAATTTTTAAATCATGATCCTACTAAACTCTTCACAAGTAGATTTGTTAGTAGACCCAAATATAATATCATCAACATAAATTTGGCATACAAACAAATCATTTGCAACAGTTTTAGTAAAGAGAGTAGGATCGGCTTTACCGACTTTGAAACCATTAGTGATAAGAAAATCTCGCAGGCATTCATACCATGCTCTTGGGGCTTGCTTGAGCCTATAATGCGCCTTTGTGAGTTTATAAACATGGTTAGGGCACTCACTATCTTCAAAGCCAGGAGGTTGCTCAACATAGACCTCTTCCTTGATTGGTCCATTGAGGAAGGCACTTTTCACGTCCATTTGATAAAGCTTGAAGCCATGGTAAGTAGCATAGGCAAGTAATATGCGAATTGACTCAAGCCTAGATATAGGTGCATAAGTTTCATCGAAATCCAAACCTTTGACTTGTGAATAACCCTTGGCCACAAGTCGTGCTTTGTTTCTTATCACCACACCATGCTCGTCTTGCTTATTGCGGAATACCCACTTGGTACCTACAACATTTTGGTTAGGACCTGGAACCAAATGCCATACCTCATTCCTCGTGAAGTTGTTGAGCTCCTCTTGCATTGCCATCACCCAATCCGAATCTCTTAATGCATCCTCAATCCTGTAGGGCTCAATAGAGGAAACAAAAGAGTAATGCTCACAGAAATGTGCGACTCGAGATCGAGTAGTTACCCCCTTATGAATATCACCAAGAATGGAGTTGACGGGGGATCTCTTTGAATCGCGTGGTGGACTCTTGGGTGTGGCGGTCGTTGACCCTGAACTTCTTGATCATCTTCCTTGTCTTTATTTTCTTCATCTCCCCCTTTATCATTATCCTCCTCTTGAGGCGGCTCATCCTCTTGATCTTCATCTTCATTATCTTGAGGCTTATCCTCATCTTGGGTTGGTGGAGATGCTTGATTGGAAGATGATGGTTGATCTTGTGCTTGTGGAGGCTCTTCGGATTCCTTAGGACACACATCCCTAATGGACATGTTCCTTAGCGCGATGCACGGAGCCTCTTCATCATCTAGCTCATCAAGATCAACTTGCTCTACTTGAGAGCCGTTAGTCTCATCAAACACAATGTCACAAGAAACTTCAACTAGTCCAGTGGACTTGTTAAAGACTCTATATGCCCTTGTGTTTGAATCATAACCAAGTAAAAAGCCTTCTACAGCCTTAGGAGCAAATTTAGACTTTCTACCTCTTTTAACAAGAATAAAGCATTTGCTACCAAAGACTCTAAAATATGAAACATTGGGCTTTTTACCGGTGAGGAGTTCATAAGATGTCTTCTTGAGGATTCGGTGAAGGTAGAGTCGGTTGATGGAGTAGCAAGCAATGTTGATTGCTTCCACCCAAAACCGATCCGGTGTCTTGTACTCTTCAAGCATGGTTCTTGCCATGTCTAGTAGAGTTCTATACTTCCTCTCCACTACACCATTTTGTTGAGGTGTGTAGGGAGAAGAGAACTCATGCTTGATGCTCTCCTCCTCAAGAAAGCCTTCAATTTGAGAGTTCTTGAACTCCGTCCCATTATCGCTTCTTATCTTTTTGATCCTTAAGCCGAACTCATTTTGAGCCCATCTCAAGAATCCCTTTAAGGTCTCTTGGGTCTGAGATTTTTCCTACAAAAAGAATACCCAAGTGAAGCGAGAGTAATCATCCACAATAACTAAACAGTACTTACTCCCGCCGATGCTTATGTAAGCGATCGGACCGAATAGATCCATGTGGAGTAGTTCCAGTGGCCTATCCGTTGTCTTGATGTTCTTGTGTGGATGATGAGCGCCAACTTGCTTTCCTGCTTGACATGCACTACAAACCCTGTCTTTCTCAAAATGAACATTTGTTAGTCCCAAAATGTGCTCTCCCTTTAGAATCTTATGAAGATTCTTCATTCCAACATGGGCAAGTCGGCGATGCCAGAGCCAACCCATATTAGTCTTAGCAATTAAGCAGGTGTTAAGTTTAACTCTATTGAAATCAACTCAGTATAGCTGACCCTCTAACACTCCCTTAAATGCTACTGAATCATCACTTCTTCTAAAGACAGTGACACCAGTATCACTAAAAGATAGTTGTAGCCCATTTTACATAATTGAGATACAGAAAGCAAATTATAATCTAAAGAATCTACAAGAAAAACATTGGAAATGGAATGGTCAGGTGATATAGCAATTTTACCAAGTCCTTTGACCAAACTTTGATTTCCATCCCCGAATGTGATAGTTCGTTGAGGATCTTCGTTTTTCTCGTAGGAGAAGAACATCCTTTTCTCCCTAGTCATGTGGTTTGTGCATCCGCTATCAATAATCCAACTTGAGCCCCTGGATGCATAAACCTGCAAAACAATTTAGGCCTTGTTCTTAGGTACCCAAACAATCTTGGGTCCTTTAATGTTAGAAACAAGCACCTTTGGTACCCAAACACAAGTCTTTGAACCCTTGTGTTTGGCCCCAACATATTTGGCAACTACTTTGCCTGATTTGTTAGTTAAAACATAAGATGCATCAAAAGCCTTAAATGAAATAATAGGCTCATTAGATGCAGCAGGAGTTTTCTTTTTAGGCATTTTAACATGAGAAGAATGCCTAGAACTAGAAGCCTGGTTCTTATAAATAAAAGCATGATGAGAAACATTATGAGGTTTCCTAGCATGAATTCTCCTAATTTTGTGCTCAGGATAATTAGCAGGATATAAAATGTAACCCTCATTATCCTGAACCATGGGAACTTTATCCTTTACAAAGTTGGACAATTTCTTAGGGACATCAAGCTTGACATTGGTTCCCTGTTGGAAACCAATGCCATTCTTAATGCCAGGGCGTCTCCCATTATAGAGCATACTTCTAGCAAATTTAAATTTTTCATTTTCAATCTCATGCTCATTAATTCTAGCAGTTAATTGAGCTATATGATCATTTTGTTGTTTAATTAAGGCAAGGTGATCATTTATAGCATCAACATTAATATCTCTACATCTAGTGCAAATAGAAACATGATCAACGATAGATGTAGATGGTTTACAAGCATTTAATTCATCAATCTTAGCATGTAAAATAACATTCTCATTTCTAAGACTGGAAATAGCATCATTGCAAACATTTAAATCTTTAGCCTTAGAAATTAATTTATCATTCTCAGTTCTGAGGCTAGAAATTGATTCATTCAATTTATCAATCTTAGCAATTAAACTAGCATTTTCATTTCTAAGACTGACAATTGAATTGTTGCAAACATTTGATTTTTCAACCTTAGCAATTAAACTAGCATTCTCAGTTTTAAGGTTGGATATAGTGTCATGACAAATGCTAAGCTCCTTAGTCAAGTTTTTATTTTTCTCTACTTCCTGAGCATAAGCATTTTTTACTTTAACATGCTTCTCGTTTTCCTTAATAAGGAATTCCTCTTGGTTGTCCAAGAGTTCATCCTTCTCATGAATGGCTCCTATTAATTCATTTAATTTTTCTTTTTGTTGCATGTTAAGGTTGGCAAAAAGGGTAAGCAAATCATCCTCATCTTCACTAGAGCTACCCTCATCACTAGATGTTGTATATTTGGTGGAGGCTCTAGATTTTACCTTCTTCTTTTTGCCGTCCTTCGCCATAAAGCACTTGTGGCCGACGTTGGGGAAGAGGAGGCCCTTGTTGACGGTGATGTTGGCGGCATCCTCGTCGGAGGAGGAGTCGGTGGAGCTCTCATCGGAGTCCCATTCCCGACACACATGGGCATCACCACCCTTCTTCTTGTAGTACCTCTTCTTCTTCCTCCCTTTCTTGTTGTCGCCCCTGTCACTATCACTAGACATAGGACATTTAGCGATAAAATGACCGGGCTTACCACATTTGTAGCACACCCTCTTGGAGTGGGGTTTGTAGTCTTTTCCCCTCATTTGCTTGAGGATTTGACGGTGTTGGGGACTTGTTCTCAACTGCTATGAATTAAGAACAAGGCAACACAAATGTTAATGATTAAAGACCTTTGTCCATCGAAGCATTATCTCCCTTAGGATATAATGGTCTCCAGATGAAGGTTATGAAGGACATACCTTCATCATCTCAATATGAAAGAATGAAAGCGGGAATACATAATACATAGAAAGAACATGAATAATTGTATTAAACCATTAGATTATCAATATTTTCATTATGTGATCATGAACAAACATTAATGATATTAAGTTAAATTCTTACCTTCGGCTTCACAGAAGGTAAGAATTCAAAAGTGACGAGCGAGTGATTACAAGCCAGCGTGAACAGTACGGGGTTACTCTTCACCTATTTATAGGCACGGGACGTAGCCCGATCAAAATTACATTTGTGTCCTTGTCACATGACTATATCCACAATACAAACTATTAAGGACTAGATAGACTTTTCCTCCTTAGGTTGGTATCGTCCTTCGGGTTGTATCTTCATGTCGCGCCTGGCTTTGTATTGTCTTGCCGAAGGTGTTTTTCACTTGAGGACCTTCGGCGAAGAAGAAGACCCCCAACAGTAGCCCCTTCGTGGTGCTAGATCGTTTTTCGTAATGAGCTTGATCTGCAAAAACACGAAGGCTTCGGAATGCCGAAGGTCCGAAAAACACCTTCCCTAAGCTCGTTGCCGAGAAACGATTATAATATTCCAGGCGCCGGGTGGTCCACCGTTCAGCGAGTGCGAGCGGTCTGGTGATTCGCCTTCCCTCCCTGCAGCACTATATAAACAGACGAGTTGGTGAGGAGTTACCATAGCATTCATTGCCATTGCATAGTTGTGCTGTTAAAAAATTTAACCGTAGCCGAAGCTTTTTCACTGCTCTCTCAATCGAGCACTTCATCATTTAGAGTTAACTTTGTCAGAAAAGTGAGCTTCGTCAAAACTGCGAAACAACCATCAAATGGCAGAGTGCGTTCGACTGCAAGGGTGTCTCGTGAGCGAGAAGAAACGAAAGTCACTGAGACAGCACCAATTTCCAAAGTCATGGAACAATCAAGTCTAGTTGTGACAGAGGGAACTACTGACAAAGGTGCTCCTGCTGCCGAAGCTGAACAGACCGCTGCTGAGGAAGAAAATGTTGACGAAGATGAGGAAGATTATAGTATTTTGATCCCAACAAAACCCAGCCATCTAGATTTTAGGAAATCTATTGTGTCTGAAGCTGACATGCCCATGATGATGAAGCTGGGCTACTTTGGGGAAGCTGAAAGCAAACTTGTGCGATTTGCCGGAGAAGAGACCACCCCAACACCGAAGAATGATGAAGTAGTGGTTTTCAAGAGCTTCTTTAGAGCAGGACTGCGATTTCCTCTGAACGAGATGATAGGAGAAGTCTTGAAATTTTTTGAAATATATCTTCATCAGCTGACCCCTAACGCCATTGTTAGGCTTAGCGTCTTCATCTGGGCCCTCCGAAGCCAAGGGATGAGCCCAGATGCCGAAGCATTCTGTTGAGTGCACGAGTTGCACTACCAGACGAAGGCCAGGGCAGATGGTCTTCACAAAAATTTTGGATGTTACAATTTTGCTTATCGCAAGGATACGAAGGCCCCAGTTCTCAGCTACCGTACAAAGTGGCCAACCGGCTGGAAGAATGAATGGTTTTACATGAAGGCTGATGAGAAAAAGAGGGGGAAACTGATGACGATGGTTATGAGCCTGTTATCTTTAAACTTCAGAATGACTAGGCCTCTATGCAATATGAAACTAGGGTCAGCATGCCAGCTAGCCGCAATAGAGTTTAGGGTGGTTGCCGAGCAAATCAGCACCAGGGACTTGGTACAGGAATACCTGGCCAACCGGACATTCCCAACGTCGAGTGGCTGGGGGATGTCGAAGATGAAAGAAACGAAGAAGAAGCATGAACTTGTTCGACTAGCTTATCGTTTCAAGTTTGAAAAACAGTTCAAGGAGCCCTGCCAAGAATGGCTAGAGATGAATGAAACTATGTGTAATGAAATATTGGGAAATTATACCATGAAAGAAGACCAATTGATGATAGCAGCCTTCGGCACTCGACAGAAACAAAGGTTAAACCAGGTGATGGATGCTCTAAAATTTGAATACCCTGATTATGAGCGGCTTAGCCAGGGTGCCAAAGGGGTAAAAAGCAAAAAGAATTGTTAGCATTCTGAATAGACAAGCTGCCAGAACGGTGAAAGAGGATGAGGAGATTTTAAAGAAGAGAAAATCCACTCCTGAGCCGAAGGTGGTAGCTTCGAAGAAAAGAAAAGCTGAAATTCCAGAGCCGAAGGTGACTGAGGTAGAAGAGGAGACTCCCTCGACGCTTCCAACTGCCGAAGTAGCAGAAGTTTTAAAGGTAATGACTGCCGAAGTAGCTGCTAAGTCCTCTGGGGCCGGAACTGACGAAGCTTTTACAAAAGAAGGGCGAGCCTTCGGCTACAAAGAAGGCGGATGGGCAGAAAAAGCGAAGAATCGTTACTGTAATGCAAGCCATTGAACGAACGCCACTGTTGGCCTCGGCATCTAAAATAACACCTATTGCAAGCGCCGAGGCCACTACCGAAGCAAATATCTCTCCGAAGCTGCAGCTGCTGCCGAAGCCACCAACCTCGAGAGTACACTATATGGGATGGATAAACTGCTCTTGGATATGGCTACGGAAGAAGCAGCTGCGGCTACAGAGAAGGTCATGGCCACAGTGCCTGACAAAGGAAAGAAGATTGTCGATGCTACTTCGGAGGAAAAAAAGACTTCGACCTTCGGAACCTGGTCGGGCAAGAATTATTCGAGGCCGAAAAGAAGGAGCTACAGGAGTATGGTATTGTTGGGGACTTGTTCTCAAGTATTATGAATTAAGAACAAGGCAACACAAAATGTTAAGAGTTAATACCCTTCGTCTTTCGAAGCCTTATTTCCCATAGAATATAATGATCTTCAGACAAAGGTGATGAAGGACATACCTTCATCATCATAGCGCATGTTAATGAAAGAAGAAGTATATGCAATATAAAAGACAACATGAATAATTATATGACATTATTAATATATTCCTCATTATCATGGATAAACATAAACAATATTGAATTACATTTATACCTTCGACTTGACAGAAAGCAAAAGTCCAAGCGTGACGCACGAGCGAGTATAAGTCAGCGTGAACAGTACAGGGGAACTGTTGATCTATTTATAGGCACAGGACACAGCCTGTGAGAAATTACATTCATGCCCTTTATATTTACTATCGATTTATAGATGAAACTATGAGGACTAGATGGCCTTTTCCCCTTTAAGTCGGTTCCTTCTTTTTGCTATTTAGCCGAAGCTCCCTTGCGCGTAGCTTCGGAGCGACTCCAACCTTCGTCACGATCATGCTTTCCACATCGTACATGCTTTTAACCCGAGTCCGAAGGTACCTGTTTATATGTCACACTTGGAAGATATTGTTAAATCACGTTTTTGAGGACCTTTGGAGGACGAAGGCCCCCAACAGTAGCCCCTTGCAGTATTAATTTGTTAAGATAACGAATTCAGACTGCAACATGGACGAAGGCCTTAAGCCGAAGGTCCGAAAAAACACCTTCCCTTTGCTAGAATAGCAAGTCATTGACAAATGGGGCCCCCCAATTTGGAGCGCGCTAAGCGTATAAATAAGAACTCGCACCAGCTATATTTGATACGCTACTTGTGCCATTTGTTTTACTTCCTCAATTTCGCAGCACTTGCTCACTAATGCTTGCTAGTTTTCAAGCTTTCTGAGCTTCATCTAAGAAGTCACATTTTTGTCCTTGCTGAAGGAGAAATGTCTCCAGACAAGAAGGTTGTTGCTGAGACGAAGCTGACTGAAGAGGAGAAGCTTTTAGAGGAGAAGAAGGTTGTGAATCCCTACATTGCTGGATTTTTCGAGTCAATGGCAAAAACAAATACAGAGAAGATTACTAAGGAGATACTGGAAGGCTTGTCTGAAGATACTGGTGATAGTGACAGTTATGATGCATAAAGCGAGGGCGAAGATTCTGAGGATCGGCCCTGGAGGCCAAGTCAGACAATATTTGGGAAATCAACAATTAAACAGAGTCATCTTGAAAATATGAGAGAAAGATACTTTCGGGATATGTCTATTGTAAGAGTTGGTGGAGACAGCAACGTCCCTGCCCCCGAGGAAAACGAAGTTGTGATCTACCGAAGCTTCTTGAAAGCTGGGCTTCGCTTCCCACTAAGCAGATTTGTAGTTGAAGTGCTAAAAACCTACCAAATCTTCTTTCATCAGTTGACCCCGGAAGCCATACTGAGGATGGGAGTCTTTGTCTGGGCAGTAAGAAGCCAAGGGATAGAGCCCAGCGCAAAATGTTTCTGCAGCATGCACGAACTTCTGTATGAGACGAAGGCCATGGGCAAAGAACAGTATCACAACAACTTCGGTTGTTATGGATTTGTCGCCCGCGCCAACGCAAGCCACCTAGTACCAACATTTCGAAAGAGATGGCCCAGAACTTGGATGGAAGAATGGTTTTATGTGAAGAACGACTTGACGGCGAGAGAGGACATCAAGGAGGTTATCATGCGCCCCATATGGTCCTGCTTCGGTCTTCGAAAGCCGAAGGTTGAAATTGATGATGCTGCGGAAGCATGTCAGAAGGCCTTCGGCACTATCTGCTTTTTCATTGGTACAAGAGATTTGATTCAAGAGCATATAGCATTTAGAGTGTGGCCGCTTGCGGAAGGCTAGGAAATGCCGAAGGAAATCATCAATGATCCTAGCAAAGGTGATTTGGTTCGGCTGAAATACACCTTCAAGTTTGGAGATAAATTTGATGAACCAAACGATGATTGGCTGAAGTGTATTGAAGTTACAAGTGATGGACTGCTTGGATCATATTCTAAGGCAGAAGATAATGCATTATCCACAGCCTTCGGAAGTCGGGGAAAGAAGAGATTGAATAGAGTTTTTGATGCTATTGGCTTCGTCTACCCCCCCCCCCCGCTACTCGCTGCGGGGACAGGGGAAGAAGAGAAAAGCTGATGCAACGGTCGCCCCAGCTGAGCCTGTGCTGAAGGCTACGAGCAAAAAGTTGAAGGTACTTACCCACCGGCCGCGTTACATTGAACCGACCGTGGTTCCTGAGTTTGGCGCAGGGACATCTTCTTCTGCCGAAGCAAAGCGCGCTGCCCCGACCATGCAGAGTACTGAAGAGCCGATTGTAGTGCCGAAGATGCCTACAGTCGGGCCAGCCGAAGCTAGAGATGACAAGGCTGAAGAGCTACAGGTGGAAAGGGTGATAAAAACGCTAGAAATCTTGAGCCCACCGACAGAGATAGATTTGTCAAAGATGCAAAAAATTCCTGCCGCCACTCCTAGAAGGAGGAGGATGGCCAGCATGCTAGACGCTGTTATAGAGACTATGAAGGCCTTAAGCCCTGCTCCTAAGAAAATTGTCGAATCTACGAAAGCTTAGGCCGAAGCCAAAGCTGGGCCTTCAATGTCCACCGAGACGGAGCCTACCGCACCTAAGAACAAAACAGCAGGGCAGAGTGTACCAGAAAAGACCGAAACTCCTGATCCCGAAGCTCTGATCGAAGATGTTGACTACATTATTCGGCATGCTGCAGGAAAAAGATTGTCCGAAGAAGAAAATTTTGAAGCTAAACACTATGCCCGAGAACTAAAGTACCTGAAGGGGGCCTTAGTGTTCAACGGTACAGATGAAGATGATTTCTTGTACTGTCTCCTAGACAATAAAGAATTATTCGTGTGCTAGGAGATGGCCAGAAGTATGGGCTTCCCGAAGCTCGAAGCTGGCCTTTGCGCCATGACGAAGGCCGATCTCGCAGATAGTCTTGCATACAACAGTCTGAAGGTACAGAAATTATGAATTTTGAAGCTTATGAACTCTGGAATGAAGTCTTTTGCTCTGATGTTAATCCTTTTATTCTTTTTTGCAGGGCTTAATACTTAGCAATGCCCAAGAGCGCAAAAGAATGCTGAAGACGAGAGCCGCACTATAGCTCTCAACAACCTTCGAATAGAGGTTATCAGGCCAATAAATGAAGCCTCAGAAAAAGACAAATTTCTACTTTCATTGGTGGATAAAGTAAAAGAAGATGAAGCAAATTTCAAGGCTCAAGCTGAAATTCAAAAGAATGAGATCGAAGACCTTCGGAAATAGCTGGCCAAAGCCAAAAAAAATGTGGGCTCGCAGAGGCCAACCGAGATATTAGTGAATATTGGAAAAATTATTTAGAAAAAATAGTTGAAGAACTGCGCGCATCCAAAGAAAGATGCTTCGAAAAATCCCTGGGCTGCGTGGAGAAGATAAAGGCTAGCTTCGCCAAAGTGGGTGCCTATTCTAACGAAGATAACTTTATACGAGGCGACCCTGAAGGTGTTATCGAATGGATAAGCGGAGAGGCCGAAGCTTTTGAAGAAATTTTAAGTGATCGCGGGGATGTCTGCACGTTCTCTAGTGCGAGAGGAATTTCAGCCATCCTGGAGAAGGCAGGTTGTGATCATGTCAGGACCCTGGCTCAAGCCGAAGCTGCCTTCTCCGTGGATGACACAAAGGATCCTTCAGCTGAAGCAAGCTTAATGGGCGGAAAATTTTACACTGACATCTGGGCAAATGGTGGTCGAGAAATAGCTCACGAAATTATGAAGAAGAGTGAAAAAGACATCCATGCCGCCCGAGTACAAGCTAAGCAAGTTGAAGAAGCTGCAGAGCGCGAGAGGCGCATAAGTATTGTTTCGCGGCATCTAGCTTCGACATTTGTTTTCGTGACTTCAAAATAATTAATTTTTTCTACTGCAGCTGAAATATCTCCACCATCGGAACCATTCGACCCCCTGGCCGACCTAGAATCGAAGAAAGCAATAGAGATCATCAATATGACCGAATCCATTGTTGACGAAGTTGTTAACAAGTTGTTAAATGAAATTGCGGAGAAGGTCCTAAAAGAGGACTAGTACTTATTGTAAAAACATTTTTAGATGATCAATGTATCTTTGCTATATCAAGACTGTAATATTCGATGTGCATATTTTTGAATGTAATATGTAAATTATTTGTAATTCAGTTCTTTGCGATGCATGAAACTTTATATTCATACCGTTTTTGAGCCTTCAGCAAAAAAACACCTTCCCTTCTTTTCATGCTTTGTAAAGAAGAAAACCCGTGCTTCATGAAAATATCCATGCTTCATAAACAAAGGATCCCATCTTTTGCAATAGTACTGACAAAGCTGTATTTCTCAGCTTACTTTGTGCCTTAGCAGTCTCCGAAGGTCGACTTCGTATTCAATTCATGTCATCAGTGCAATATGATGTATGATGTGATGCTATGCGGGATGATGTGATGATATGATGCGAAGGATGATGCTAATGCCGAAGATGCGCACCCACATGTCCACACTGGAACACAACATCTCTGCGTCCCCTTAGGAACGATCGGAATCTTTTGCCGTTTATTTTCGGCTTCACCGCTTATTTTTCGGTGTAAGTTCTGCATCCCCTTAGGAATGTCTTTTGAACTTCTTCGCCTTCTATTTCGGCTGTATCACCGTTGACTTTTCGGTGTAAGTTCTGCATTCCCTTAGGAACGTCTTTTGAACTTATTCGCCTTATATTTCGGCGATATTTGGCTCTGCATTCCCTTTGGAATGACTTTTGAGCAGAAAACTTACACTGTGCTCCCTTAGGAACGACTTTTTTGTAGCTTGGTCAAAACTTACACTGCGCTCCCTTAGGAATGACTTTTTTGTAGCTTTGTCAAAACTTACACCGCTCCCTTAGGAACGACTTTTTGTAGCTTCGATAATTTTTAGCTTCATAAATCTGTGAAGAAGATATATTTCATTTTAATAGAAACAAAACTATTACAAGGAATTAAAACTAGATCTACATTACTTGTTCTTTATTGAAAAATAAAAACTGACATATAATATAAGAAATTTTTCAGAGGTAGGATATTTCTAATAAATGTGCTTTGATTCCGGCACAATACTCTTGACTGTGCGAGCTTCGGATTCCTCCCTGAATTTCCCGTTGCTGTTGAGAGTGATGGTGCCCTTCTGGCTGCTGGCTTTGGGAATAGGTCGGTTGTAGTGGTGGTGGGGGTGGTAGTTGTGGCCAAGAAGCCTGTGAATGGCTAGCCGAAGCACCAGAAGCTGCAGGATGATTGCCCACATACTCTGGTATGTAGAGAGAATGGCACGAAGCAGTGTGCAATACCTACTTCAGCTGATTCTACCGAGCTTGGGCTTCTGGTATCTCCTTTTGCTTCTGAATGGTGATTTGGCACATTCTTGTAGTATGGCCCTGGTCTTCACCACAGAATAAGCAGTAGATCTTTCTAGGCTAATCCCCAAATCTTCCCCCGAAGCCCCTGGCGACTCTACCCCTTGGAACTGGTGGTCTGAAAGAGCTTTGCTGTTGCCCCAAAGATTGTGAGGTGTATTGCGACCTCTGAGGCTGACTCCCTTTGTCATCACTCTGAGTGGAATTATGAATTGACCTGACATGCCTCGGGTGGATTCTTGCTCCGAAGCCCCTGATCATTTCTGAGAATCTGTAAGCTTCCTCCCTTCTTTGGTGAAAGTCGTTGTCTGCCCGGATGTACTCATCCATTTTCTGAAGCAGCTTCTCCAGAGTTTCTGGGGGCTTTCTGGCGAAGTACTGAGCCGTAGGTCCTGGTCGAAGGCCCTTAATCATGGCCTCAATGACAATTTCATTGGGCACTGTGGGCGCTTGTGCCCTCAATCGCAAGAACCTTCGGACATATGCCCGGAGGTATTCCTCATGATCTTGCGTGCATTGGAACAAGGCCTGAGCTGTGACTGGTTTGGTCTGAAAACCTTGGAAACGGGTCACCAGCATGTCCTTAAGCTTCTGCCACGATGTGATGGTCCCTGGCCGAAGAGAAGAATACCATGTTTGAGCTACATTCCGGACTGCCATGACGAAGGACTTCGCCATAACTGCAGTATTTCCCCCATATGAAGATATAGTTGCTTCGTAGCTCATCAAAAACTGCTTTGGATCTGAGTGCTCATCATACATGGGAAGCTGAGGTGGCTTGTATGACGGGGGCCATGGGGTAGCCTGCAGTTCTGCTGCCAAGGGAGAAGCATCATCAAAAGTAAAGGTATCATGATTAAAATCATCATACCATCCATCTTCGTTGAACAAGCCTTCTTGACGAAGCTCCCTATGTTGGGGCCTTCGATCTTGTTCATCTTGAACAAGATGATGCACTTCTTCAGTAGCTTCGTCGATCTTCCTTTGAAGATCAGCCAGCCGCGCCATCTTCTCCTTCCTTTGTACTTGCTGATGGATTATTTCCATGTCCCTGATCTCTTGGTCCAACTCCTCCTCCTGGAGTGTTGGACTAGTGGCTTTCCTCTTTTGGCTTCGAGCCTCTCGGAGAGAAAGAGTTTCCTGGTTTGGGTCCAGCGGCTGCAGTGCAGCAGTTCTTGGCACTGAAGCTTTCTTCGGCGGCATGACAAAGGTTAGTGCTTGCCGAAGGTGGTCGAAAGAGTTCACCGGAGGTGGGCGCCAATGTTGGGGACTTGTTCTCAAGTACTATGAATTAAGAACAAGGCAACACAAAATGTTAAGAGTTAATACCCTTCGTCTTTCGAAGCATTATTTCCAATAGGATATATTGATCTTCAGACGAAGGTGATGAAGGACATACCTTCATCATCATATCGCATGTTAATGAAAGATGAAGTATATGCAATATAAAAGACAACATGAATAATTATACGACATTATTAATATATTCCTCATTATCATGGATAAACAAAAACAATATTGAATTACATTTATACCTTTTGACTTGGCAGAAAGAAAAAGTCCAAGCGTGACGCACGAGCGAGTACAAGTCAGCGTGAACAGTACAGGGGAACTATTCATCTATTTATAGGCACAGGACGCAGCCTGTGAGAAATTACATTCATGCCCTTTATATTTACTATCAATTTATAGACGAAACTATGAGGACTAGATGGCCTTTTCCCCTTTAAGTCGGTTCCTTCTTTCCGCTATTTAGCCAAAGCTCCCTTGCGCATAGCTTCGGAGCGACTCCAACCTTCGTCACGATCATGCTTTCCACATCGTACATGCTTTTAACCCGAGTCCGAAGGTACCTATTTATATGTCACACTTGGAAGATATTATTAAATCACGTTTTTGAGGACCTTCGGAGGACGAAGGCCCCTAACAGGTATATCCTGTGGCTACCAGCCAGGAGCCATGCTCTTTGGTGGGATCGATGAAGGGGCCTTAGGATGCATTCGCGACCGCACCGGGGCAAAGATAATCAGCACTCTATCGAAGAGTGTTGGTTTCCCGAAGCTCGAAGCTGATATTAGCGGCTACCGGCGGCAACATATCGTCGGCAGTTTGTTTTATTCCAACTTCAAGGTAAAATTCCTTTTTTAAGATGAAGCAAAATTTTCTTTTTATTTTTGTGATGAAGCAAAATTTTCTGATGAATGCTTATCTCTATAGAGTATGTTGCTAAGCAAGGCACTGAGGATGCAGCAAGACCTCGAAGACAAAAAGAACGAAATCATAATTGAGGGTTTGGAAAAGAAAATTAAAGAGTACGAAGCTTCTCTTGAGAAGAAAGATTTCCTGCTTCAGGCAATGGAGGGTTCAGTTGCAGAAACTCAAGCTAAAAATGCTAGATTAAGCGAAGAACTTCTCCAAAAATCATAGAGCTTCAAACAAGAGAGAAAAGATATGCAAGCAAAATACGAAGCCAAAGCTGACAAAAATTCAAAGCTACAACAATCCTTGAAAGAGCTTCAAAACATTTGTTTAAGCTTTGGCAACCGCTGCGTGCAACGACTGAAAAAGGTCTTCGGCTCGGTTGGAGCCAGCTCCGAAGAGTTTACCCCTTCGGCTGAAGACATGCCAAGCACCTTCGAACATATTGAAAACGAAGTTGAGGCGCTTGATGAAGTGATAGCCGGGCACGGTGACTTCTGTGCCTTGCTAGCTTCTCGTGGCACAGCTACAACATTTATGAAGGCTGGTTGCACGCACGGGAAGACGGTAAATAGACCAACTTTCAATCTGTCTCCGCAAGATTTTATTGATATTCCCAACGAAGCCCAGAGCATTGGAAATAGATTTATAACTCAAATTTGGGCAAAGGGTGGTCGAGACTTGGCTGGTGACGAGGCCCGAAGCTTGCTTAAGCCGGTATGAAACTTATATCTGTTGCTTGCCATCTCTTGTAATTACTTTTTACCTTATACTGCTTGTTTGTCTGCAGGATGGTGGTGCCGAAGATTGATAATCCGAAGCATATTCCGAAGGCTGCTGAAGCTATTCTTTAGGCCTACCTGTATAGAGCTTAGAAGCATTTGTATTATCTTTGTAAAAGACATTGTAATCAAGAATTGAACAATACTTTGTATAATTGTCCATACCTTGTATTATATTTTTACCTTTCCATCCATGTATAAATTGCTTTGTTGTGGACGAAAGTTGTATCTTTTGAGCCCAAGGCGAAAAACACCTTTCCTTCTTTTCGTACACAACGAAGCATGTCATTGTTTCTTCATGCTCATCGAAGCATTGTTGTTAAAGCTGGAGTATCTCTGTTTGTGCTTCATGTTATGATGATGATGATCCTACGAATGTCTACATGAATGTGTATGAATGCAATGAATGATGTAATGTAATGTGCAGATGAATGTCTCAAACACAAACACGAAACCACACCCAGACTCTGCATCCCCTTAGGAACGACTTTTGAGTCTTTTAAGCTCTGCATCCCCTTAGGAATGACTTTTGAGCTTCTTCACCTTCTATTTCGGTGGCATTTAAGTTCTGCATCCCCTTAGGAACGACTTTTGAACTTCTTCACCTTATATTTTGGTGGTATTTGGCTCTGCATTCCCTTTAGAACGACTTTTGAGCAGAAAACTTACTCTGCGCTCCCTTAGGAACGACTTTTGTAACTTCGTCAAATTTTTGGCTCTGCATTCCCTTAGGAATGACTTTTGAGCAGAAAACTTACGCTGCGCTCCCTTAGGATTGACTTTTTTGTAGCTTCGTCATGCTCTGCATCCCCTTGGGGACGTCTTTTGAGCTTCTCCCTGTTTTTCTTTTTGCACTCGATGGTGCAGGCTCAGATTTTACATATTACATCTTTGGGGGATTTGGCCCTCGTAGGGCTAAATAAGAATGAAAAATTACAAGCTATGGCCCCATTAAAAACCTTTCTCCCCTCTTGAAAGGAAAAGGGTGTCATAGGAAAAATGAAAAAAGATTACATCAAATTGCACATAATATCGCCGAAGCTCATCCGCATTCCAAGATCTGGGTATGTCGTTGCCGTCCATATCCTTCAATCTATAAGAACCGGGTCTTGACGAAGATATTACCAGAAAAGGACCTTCCCACTTCAGTTGCAACTTGCCCACTGTTTCTGGGTTGGCCACTCTCCGAAGCACGAGATGTCCTGGCTTGATGTTTTTCAATCGAACTTTTCTATCACGCCACCTTATTGTTTCGACCTGATATTTATTGATGTGCTCTATAGCCTGAAGTTTGGTCCCTTCTATAGTATCTTTTGTTATTTGATAATCAGCTTTGTCTTTCTACCGAAGCTGTTGTTCTTATTGACCCTGTCTTTGCTTCTTCTAGAGTTATTGCTTCGTCACCAAATAGGAGCTTGAAGGGTGTAAATCCTGTTGACCTTGACGCAGTTGTGTTGTGGCTCCACACCACTTAATCAACTCGTCTGGCCACTTTCCTCTGGGCTTGTTGATGATTAGCTTCATTATTCCTGTCATTATATTACCATTTGCTCTTTCTACCAGCCCATTTGATTTTGGATGCCTGATTGATGCAAAATGAATCTTTGTACCAATTCGGTCACAAAAATCTTTGAATGTTTCAACATCAAACTGTGTTCCATTGTCCACAGTTATTGCCTTCGGCACACCGAAGCGATAAACAATATTCTGCCATAAGAGTTTTTGGACCGTGACCGAAGTTATTGTAGCCAAGGGCTTCGCCTCAATCCACTTAGAAAAATATTCTACTGTCACTACAACATACTTCAAGTTGCCTTATGCTGGTGGGAGTGGACCTAACAAATCCAGGCCCCATCTTTGTAATGGCCAGGTTGGCTGTATTAACTGGGTTAGAGACGAAGGTTGTTTCTGATCTCTTGCACATTTTTGACAATTTTCGCACTTTTGAACCAGATATGTTGCATCCGAAGCTGCTTTCGGCCAATAAAATCCTTGTCTGAAAACCTTCCCCAGCAAAGGCCTAGACCCAATGTGAGATCCACACAAACCTGCATGTATTTCCTTCATCAGCTCTATACCTTCGGTTCTGGATAAACACTTGAGAAGCGGAGAGCAGACTCCATGTTTGTATAACTCCTCCTCTATTATGACATATGGTCTTATCCTTGCTTGCATTCTTTTATTATAAACTTCGTCATCTGAAAGACAGTTACCTTGGAGGAAAGATATAATTTCAGTCCTCAAATCTTCACTATGTACAGGTGATATTGCAAGCACTGCACTCTCTAGAAGTTCAACCGAAGGTGCTTTTATTGTCTCAAAAAATACTTCCGAAGGTAGAGGGAGCCCATGTGCCGCTGACTTAGCTAGCAGAACTGCATGCTCATTTTCCCCTCTTGGAATATTTTTTACAGAAAATCCTTCGAAGGAAGCCTCCAATCTCCGGACTGTATCCAAATATTTTTCAAGCTTCAGATCTTTTGCCTTGCTACTTTTTTCTATATGGCTAAAAATGACTTGGGAGTCAGTTTTAAGGATCGCCCTTCTTATTCCCATAGCCTTTAGCTTTAGAAGCCCTAACAGAAGAGCTTCGTATTCAGCAATATTATTTGTACAACTGAAGTCCTATGCTACTAGAACAGCAGCCGCTCCTGCGCTGAAGGTTCCCCAAGAACCATCATAGAAGATTGTCCAAGCTTCGGCGTCTTTTGTTACTCCTTCTCCCTGAGCCCCTGGCGTCTAATCAGTAATGAAATCCGCTAACGCCTGGGACTGAATTGAGGATCTATGTACATAGTCAATAGTGAATTTATTGAGCTCTGCAGCCTATTTTCCAATCCTTCCAGTAGCTTCTCTATTCCTCATTATGTCCTTCAGAGGTTGTGATGAAGGAACAATTATATGATATCCTTGAAAATAATGTCGAAGCTTCCTGGAGGCCATCAATACAACTTACAATACCTTCTCCAATTCTGTATAATTTTTCTTTGATAAACTTAGAACTTTGGAGATGAAGTATATTGGTGCTTACATTTTGACTTGGTCATCTTGCTTCTCCTGTACAAGTGCCGCACTGACTGCAGAGTGAGATGCTGTCACATACAGGAGTAACGGAGCCCCTGGCGAAGGTGGAATTAGAGTTGTCAAGTCTATCAAGTATTGCTTTAACTCTTCGAAAGCCTTTTGTTGAGTCAGATCCCATTGAAAAACTTTGTCTGACTTTAGTATTTCGAAGAATGGTAGATTCCTTTCTGCTGATCTTGACATAAATCTATTTAACGATGCCAGCCTTCCTGCCAATCGTTGAGCCCCCTTCTTTGAATTTGGCAACTCCATCCGAAGGATAGCTTCAATCTTATTTAGGTTAGCTTTGATTCCCTTCGTTGATACTAGACAGCCAAGGAACTTGCCCTTCTTTACTCTAAAGACACATTTTCTGGATTTGATTTAAGACCAGCTTGCCTAAAATTGGCAAATGTCTCTTGTAAGTCGGCAATATGATTCTCTTGCTTCATGCTTTTTACTATGATGTCATCAACATAAGTCAGCACATTCCTGCCTATTTGAGAGTGAAGGACCTTGGCTATCATTCTGCTGAAGCTTCCTCTAGCATTCTTGAGCCCCTCAAGCATCCGAAGGTAGCAATAAGTACCACTTGGAGTTATGAAGCTAGTCTTTGGCTCATCTTCCTTTTTCATCCAAATCTGATGATAGCCTGAATAGCAGTCCAATAAACTCATGAGCTCCGAAGAAGCTGCTGCATCTACAAGGGAGTCTATTCTTGGTAATGGGAACTCGTCCTTTGGACATGCTTTGTTGAGATCTGTGAAATCAATACACATTCTCCATTTGCCATTAGCCTTCTTCACCATAACAGTGTTGGCTAGCCATTCTGGATATGTTACTTCTCTAATAACACCAGCACTGAGAAGTCTCTTTACTTCGTTCCGAGCACCTTCAGCTTTATCCTCAGACATCTTTCGAAGTCTTTGCTTCCTTGGCCTGAAAGATGGATCCACATTAAGTGAATGTTCAATGACATCTCTATTAACACCACAAAGATCATTGGCTATCCAAGCGAAAACATCTTTGTTGTTGAACAAAAATCTTAGCAGAGTCTTTTCTTGCTCATCAGATAACTGAGATCCCAGCAGTACCCTTTGATCTGCTATATCTTCACATAGGAGCATAGGCTTCGGCTGATCTGCCGAAGCAACCTTCTCTCTTTTGTGCTTATATTGTTGACAAGCTTCGGCTTCATCTATGTTATGGATCGCCTTTGAATCTGTCCAACTCCCTTCAGTCCTTCTGGCAGCTTCTTGACTTCCATGGACATCAATGGGCCTTTGTTCCGAAGGTATCTTCATGCATAAGTACGCTGGATGAAGTATAGCTTCGAAGGCATTAGGCGTCCCTCGACCAATGATTGCATTGTATGGGTAATCCATGTGAACAATGTCAAAGATAACCTGCTCAGACCTTGTGTTGTGGACGTAACCGAAGGCAACTGACATCGTGATTTTGCTAAGTGCCACAATCTGTCTTCCTCCGAAGCCACAAAGAGGGTGTGTAACATCATGAATCTTGTCCTCTGGTTCTTGCATCTGTCTGAAAGCCTTTGTCAACCAGAACATTGTGGACCAGAAATCCCTTGATGACACAAGATATAACCATAACGTCGTTGTGAGGATAGTCTTTGAGCTGAAGATCCTCCTGGGAGAAGGTGATTGGGATGTGGGACCACTTGGATCTGACGAAGGGTCCTTGCACCCCAACATGCTGCACTCTTCTCTACGCTTCCTTCTTCTGCTTCTTGTTGGTTAGCTCTGAACTTGAACCGCCCGTGATTGGGAGCACCAGCTTCGTGACTGAAGGTGCTACAGCTTGGTTGTTGAATGAAGCCATCGTCTCAACAGTGGAAGTGAGTTCACCGGAGGTGGGTGCCAATGTTGGGGACTTGTTCTCAACTGCTATGAATTAAGAACAAGACAACACAAATGTTAATGATTAAAGACCTTCATCCATCAAAGCATTATCTCCCTTAGGATATAATGATATCCAGACGAAGGTTATGAAGGACATACCTTCATCATCTCAATATGAAAGAATGAAAGCGAGAATACATAAGACATAGAAAGGACATGAATAATTGTATTAAACCATTAGATTATCATTATTTTCATTATGTGATCATGAACAAACATTAATGATATTAAGTTAAATTCTTACCTTCGGCTTCACAGAAGGTAAGAATTCAAAAGTGACGAGCGAGTAATTACAAGCCAGCGTGAACAATACGGGGTTACTCTTCACCTATTTATAGGCACGGGACGCAGCCCGATCAAAATTACATTTGTGTCCTTGTCACATGACTATATCCATAATACAAACTGTTAAGGACTAGATAGACTTTTCCTCCTTAGGTCGGTATCGTCCTTCGGGTTGTATCTTCATGTCATGCCTGGCTTTGTATTGTCTTGCCAAAGGTGTTTTTCACTTGAGGAACTTCGGTGAAGAAGAAGACCCCCAACAGACGGAAGCTCTTGATGATGAGCGCCATTTCCTCATTGTCGAGCTTGGAGGCGTCGATGGGGAGCCTACTTGATGTAGACTCTTCTTTCTTCTCTTCCGTTGCTTTGAATGCGACGAGTTGCACCTCGAGTGTGGAGGTGGCGCCTTGCTCCAAGTTCACAATGTGTTTGGAGCCATTGACCATTAGTTCAAAGCTCACAAACTTTCCTATCACTTCCTCGGGAGACATTAGCTTATATCTAGTATCACCACGTTTTAATTGAACTTGAGTAGGATTACGAAATACGAGTGATCTAAGAATAACCTTGACCATCTCATGGTCATCCCATTTGGTGCTCCCGAGGTTGCGCACTTGATTCACCAAGGTCTTGAGTCGGTTGTACATCGCTTGTGGCTCCTCTCCTTGGTTGAGGACGAATCGACCGAGCTCCCCCTCGATCGTCTCCCGCTTGGTGATCTTGGTCACCTCATCTCCTTCATGTGCGGTCTTGAGTACGTCCCAAATCTCCTTAGCACTCTTCAACCCTTGCACCTTATTATACTCCTCTCGACACAAGGAGGCGAGGAGTATAGTAGTTGCTTGGGAGCTAAAGTGCCGGATTTGGGCGACTTCATCCGAGTCATAGCCCTCATCCCACACCGTAGGTACCTGCGCTCCAAATTCAACAATATCCCAAATGCTTGCATGGAGTGAAGTTAGGTGATGCCTCATTTTATCACTCCACATAGAATAATCCTCACCATCAAAAAATGGTGGTTTGCCTAAGGGAACGAAAAGTAATGGAGTGCACTTAGAAATGCGAGGATAGCGGAGGGGCATCTTACTATACTTCTTGCGCTCATGGCGCTTAGAAGTAGTGGACGACAAGTCAGAGCCAGAGGTGGAGGGCGACGAAGAGTCGGTCTCGTAGTAGACCACTTTCTTCATCTTCTTCTTCTTGTTGCCTCTCCAATGGTTCTTGTTGGAGGAAGAGGATTCCTCCTTTTGCTTGTGGCCGGACTCCCTTGAGAGGGTTCTCCCCGAGCTTGCGGGCTTGTCGCCGGTCACGATCTCCATCTTGGCGTGATCTCCCGACATCACTTCGAGTGGTTAGACTCTAATGAAATACTAGGCTTTGATACCAATTGAAAGTCGCCTAGTGGGGGGTGAATAGGCGTAATCTGAAATTTACAACTTAAAACACAAACTACAAGCCGAGGTTAGCGTTAGAATTAAATCCGAGTCCGGGAGAGAGGGGGAAAACAAATCAAGATCAAATCAAGCGGATGACACAGTGATTTGTTTTACCGAGGTTCAGTTCTAAAGAACCTAGTCCCCGTTGAGGTGGTCACAAAGACCGGGTCTCCTTCAACCCTTTCCCTCTCTCTCAAACGGTCACTTAGACCGAGTGAGCTTTCTCCTTAATTCTCTTGGGTCACTTAGACCCCGCAAGGATCACCACACACTTGGTGTCTCTTGCCTTGCTTACAAATCACTTTGGAACAAGAAAGAGGAAGGAAGAAAGTGATCCAAGAAACAAGAGCGCAAAGAACATGAACAAACTCTCTCTCAAGTCACTAGGTGATTGGAATGGAATTGGGACTTGGAGAGGCTTTGATTCTATTGAATTGTGTCTTGGAGTGAATGCACTAGCTCTTGTATTGAATGTGGAGTGCTGGAAGCTTGGATGCTTGGAGTGGTGGTGGTTGTTGGGTATTTATAGCCCTCAACCATCACATAGCCGTTGGGGTGGCTGCTGTCGATGGGCGCACTGGACAGTCCAGTGCGCCACCGGACACTATCCGGTGCGCCAGCCACATCACCCAACCATTAGGGTTCTGGAGCTTGTGACCGTTGGAGGCTTTGTCTTCTAGTGGCACCGGACAGTCCGGTGCCGCACCACACAGGCACTGTTCAGTGTCTGGTGCGCCTCTGACGGGCGGCTCTGACTCTGCACACACTGTTCATCACTGTTCATCTGAATCTTCAGCTTTTGCAGTCGACCGTTGCGCGAAGGAGTCGTTGCTCCACTGGTGCACCGGACAGTCCGGTGAATTATAGCAGAGCGCGCCTAGAGAAACCCGAGAGTGGCCAGTTCAGTTCTATACGGCCCTGGTGCACCGGACACTGTCCGGTGGCATACCGGACAGTCCGGTGCGCCAGGCCAGGGCACACTCGATTTCTTTGCTCCTTTGTATTTGAATCCCTAACTTGATTATTTATTGGTTTGTGTTGAACCTTTATGCACCTGTAGAATCATATACTTAGAGCAAACTAGTTAGTCCATTATTTGTGTTGGGCATTGAACCGCCAAAATTATTTATAGGAAAAGGTTAACCCTATTTCCCTTTTAATTGCTCGTTACCGCCTCAGATCGGGGTATAAAACTCCACGTCCTCACGCTCCCCAACTCACCGAGATCACCGCCATCTTGGGGGAAATCTAGGGGGGCAATTGACCATGCGCTAGGACCATGGGAGCTTCACCGCCGGCATCGATTCTGACCCCTACGGCGGGCGGAGCTTTGTGGCTGGACCTAGGAGTGTTGTCGGGAGCCAAGGATCGCGTCTAAGTTTCGTTTGGGTCTTGGTGGTGGGTTGCGATTCCGGAATTGCTCATCGTCGTGCAAACTCCGCCATGGTGCGTGGACAGCCTTGTCAGCATGCTAATCCTCGGTATGATGTGCCTTCGGTAGGCACCTATTCGCATGGTAGTCGGGCATTAGAAAACGCGGGCGGATTGCCTCGGCCATGGCGCCGTCGGGTATTGGGTCGCGCCGCGGTGGCTATGGAGGGCTGCGGGGAAGATGATCTCTCTGTCGTCCATCCAGATGTGGGCGGTGGAGATTAGATATCTGGATACCCCTTCGTACAGTTAGATCTAGGGCGTCTATCGGACGATGTGCGGGTGTGATTAGAGCGACCACATAACCCTTCGCCCATGAAATCTAGACCATGGATCCCGGATCCTGCGGCCCGGATTGAGTATCGGTTCACAGATGATGGTGATCTAATCCGAGCCCTCAAATGCCGATCCAACGACTGAATTCTACCTGTACCCCTTCGTGATGTAATATTTGCTAAAGAGACCCTGTAAAACCCTGTAAAAAACCTGCCATCCAACTCAGAATAGTCTGAGTATTGAGAATTTTTGCGCGGAGGTCCCTGCGCTTTCCAATATTTAGCACGCGGTCCAGAAATTAAAGAAAAGAGGAAAAGAGATTTAGAAATCGATTTTGAGTATACAAATAATTCCTAGTACTTGTTTAATTCATATAAAATTCATAATTAGTCCAAATTAATCCATTCCAGTTTCTATAATTTTGTAATATTACTGTTTATCACCTAGTATTTTAGTTTTGACATGAAAACAATAATAAAATTGATTTCATAATTAATCTTATACTAAGCACATAAAACCTTTGGAAATTCATAACTTCCCCATTTTAATTCCAAATTGATCCATTCCAGTGGCAATAATTTTGTTTTAATATTGTTTATCACCTAGTAACTCTGTTTGCCCATGATACTTGAACTAAAATTATCCACACGAGTTATGCTACTCCAAGTACTTGATAACTTCAGAGACTCATCATTAAATCACTGTAACTCTAAATTTAGTGATTTTGGTTCCTCTGATCTCGTTACGCAGCGTAGATTATTATTATGCAGTGTTGGGGGCCTGCTTCTTCGCAGAAGGTCCTCTAAGCAGAAACACCTTCGAAAGATCGACATATAAGCAAACACAGCACAAAGGTACACGCCGAAGCTACGATCCAGGGAGCTTCGGCATAATGACATGCCTTGAGACAAAGGGCTGCACCGACTTAAAGAGGAAAAGACCAATCAGTCCATGATAATTTGTGTCATGATTGTAACTAGTCATCAAGGACATAAATGTAATTTTGACCAGGCTATGTCCCGTGCTTATAAATAGGTGAACAGTACCCTCGTACTGTTCACGTTGATTTGTATTCACTCGCACGTCGCTCTCAAGATTTCACCTTCTCTTAAGCCGAAGGTATAAAATGTAACTTAATATTGTTTATACTCATTCATGATAATAAAAATGTCCTGATAATGCTATATGATTATTTATGTTATTTTCCATGTTTCGTATCTCTCCACTACAATTATTATATACTGAGATGATGAAGGTATGTCCTTCACAACCTTCGTCTGAAGATCATTATATCCTAAGGGAGATAATGCTTCGAAGGACGAAGGTCTTTAATTATTAACATTTTGTGTTGCCTTGTTCTTGATTCATTGCATTTGAGAACAAGTGACCAACATTGGCACCCACCTCCGATGAACTCACTTCCACTGTTGAGACGATGGCTTAGTTCAACAATCAAGCTATAGCACCTTCGGTTGCAAAGCTGGTGCTTCCAATCACAGGCGGTTCAAGTTCAGAGCCGGCTAACAAGAAGCAAAAGAAGGAAGCACAGAGAAGGGTGCAGCATGTTGGGGTGCAAGGACCCTTCATCAAGTCCAAGTGGTCTCACATCCCAATCACCTTCTCCCAGGAGGACCTTCAGCTCAAAGATTACCCTCACAATGATGCTATGCTCATATCTTGTGTCATCAAGGGATTTCTGGTCCATAATGTTCTAGTTGACACTGGTAGTGCAGCGGACATCATATTTGCAAAAGCCTTCAGACAGATGCAAGAACCAGAAGACAAAATTCATGATGCTACACACCCTCTTTGTGGCTTCGGAGGAAGGCAGATTGTCGCACTTGGAAAAATCACAATGTCAGTTACCTTCGGCTATGTTCACAACACATGAACTGAGCAAGTTGTTTTTGATATTGTTGACATGGAGTACCCATACAATGCAATCATTGGTCGAGGGACACTCAATGCCTTCGAAGCTATACTCCATCCAGCATACCTATGCATGAAGATACCTTCAGAACAAGGGCCCATTGCTATCCATAGAAGTCAAGAAGCTGCTAGAAAGGCTGAAGGGAACTGGACAGATTCAAAGGCAATTCATAATATAGATGAAGCTGAAGCTTGCCAACAGTATAAGCACAAAAGAGAGAAGGTCGCTTCGGCAGATCAGCCGAAGCCTATGCTACTATGCAAAGATATAGCAGAACAAACGGTACTGCTGGGATCTCAGCTATCTAATGAGCAAGAGAAGACTTTGATAAGATTTCTATTTAACAACAAAGATGTCTTTGCTTGGTTAGCCAATGATCTTTGTGGTGTTAACAACAAAGATGTCTTTGCTTTATCAGAGAGGTGAAATACCCAGAATGGCTAGCCAACACTATTATGGTGAAGAAGGCTAATGGTAAATGGAGAATATGCATTGATTTCACAGATCTCAATAATGCATCTCCAACGGACGAGTTCCCTTTACCAAGAATAGACTCTCTTGTAGATGCAGCAGCTTCTTCAGAGCTCATGAGTCTATTGGATTGCTATTTAGGCTATCATCAAATTTGGATGAAGAAGGAAGACGAGCCGAAGACTAGCTTCATAACTCCCAGTGGCACCTATTGCTACCATCGGATGCCTGAGGGGTTCAAGAATGCTGGAGGAAGCTTCAACAGAATGACAGCCAAGGTCCTTCACTCCCAAATAGGCAGGAATGTGCTCACTTATGTTGACGACATCATAGTGAAAAGCACGAAGCAAGAAAATCATATTGCTGATTTGCAAGAAACGTTTTCCAACTTCAAGCAAGCTGGCCTGAAATTAAATCCAGAAAAGTGTGTCTTTGGAGTGAAGAAGGGCAAGTTTCTTGGCTGTTTAGTCTTAACGAAGGGAATTGAAGCCAACCCGAGCAAGATCGAAGCTATCCTTTAGATGGAGACGCCAAACTCGAAGAAAGGGGCTCAACGATTGGCAGGAAGGTTGGCATCGTTGAACAGATTTATATCAAGATCAGCAGAAAGGAACATGCCATTCTTTCAAATTTTAAAGTCAGCCAAAGTTTTTCAGTGGGGTCCGGCTCAACAAAAGGCTTTTGAAGAGTTAAAGCAATATTTGATAGATCTAACAACTTTAACTCCACCTTCGCCAGGGGCTCCACTACTCCTGTATGTAGCAGCTTCTCATTCTGCAGTCAGCGCAGTGCTTGTACAGGAGAAGCAAGATGGTCAAGTCAAAAGACAAGCCCCGATATACTTTGTCTCCAAAGTTCTAAGTTTATTAAAGAAAAACTATACAGAACTAGAGAAGATGTTGTATGCTGTGTTAATGGCCTCCAGGAAGCTTCGGCATTATTTCCAAGCATATCACATAATTGTTCCTTCATCACAGCCTTTAAAGGATATAATGAGGAACAGAGAAGCTACATGAAGGATTGGAAAATAGGCTGCGGAGCTCAATGAATTCACCATTGACTATGTACATAGATCCTTAATCCAATCCCAGGCATTAGCAGACTTCATTGTTGATTGGACGCCAGGGGCTTAGGAAGAAGAAACAAGTAAAGACGCTGAAGCCTGGATAGTTTTATGTGATGGTTCTTAGGGAACCTTCGACGCAGGAGCCGCTGTTGTCCTAGTAGCACCCTCTAAAGTCAGGACATGCTATGCATCAAGATTAGACTTTAGTTGTACAAATAACATTGCTGAATACGAAGCCCTTCTGTTGGGGCTTCAGAAGATAAAGGCTATGGGAATAAGAAGGGCGATCCTCAAAATTGACTCCCAAGTCATTTCTGGTCATGTGGATAAAAGCAGCAGGGCAAGGGACCCGAAGCTTGAAAAATATTTGGACACAGTCCGAAGGTTGGAGGCCTCTTTTGAAGGTTTCTCTATAAAATATTCCAAGAGGGGAAATGAACATGCAGACCTACTGGCCAAATCAGCAGCACAGGGGCTCCCTCTGCCTTCGAAAGTGTTCTTTGAGATAATAAAGGCACCTTCGGTTGAACTTATGGAAAGAGCAGTCCTAGCAATATCACCTGTACATAGTGAAGACTGGAGAACTGAAATTATATCCTTCCTCCAAGGCAATTGTCTTTCAGAGACGAAGTTTACAATAAAAGAATGGAAGCAAGAACAAGACCATATGTCATAATTGAAGGGAGCTATACAAACATGGAGTTTGCTCCCCACTTCTCAAGTGTTTATCCAGAACCGAAGGTATAGAGTTAATGAAAGAGATACATGCAGGTTTGTGTGGATCTCATATTGGGTCTAGGCCTTTGTTGGGAAAAGTTTTTAGACAAGGGTTTTATTGGCCGAAGGCAGCTTTGGATGCAGCAGATCTGGTTCAGAAGTGCGAAAACTGTCAAAAATGTGCAAGAAATCAGAAGCAACCCTCATCATTAACTCAGCTAATACAGCCAACCTGGCCATTGCAAAGATGGGGCCTAGATTTGTTGGGTCCACTCCCACCAACACAAGGCAATTTGAAGTATGTTGTAGTGGCAGTGGAATATTTTTCCAAGTGGATTGAGGCGAAGCCTTTGGCCACAATAACTTTGGCTACTGTCCAAAAATTCTTCTGGCAGAATATTGTTTGTCGCTTTGGCGTCCCAAAAGCAATAACCATAGACAATGGTACACAATTTGAGGCCGAAGCATTTCAAGATTTTTGTGATCAAATTGGTACAAAGATCCACTTTGCATCTGTTAGGCATCCAGAATCAAATGGGCTGGTAGAAAGAGCAAATGGCACTATAATGACAGGAACAATGAAGCTAATCTTCAGCCAGCCCAGAGGAAAATGGTCAGATGAGCTGATTAAAGTGGTGTGGAGCCACAACACAACTACATCAAGGTCAACGGGATTTACACCCTTCAAGCTTCTATTTGGTGATGAAGCAATAACTCCAGAAGAAGCAAAAACAGGGTCAATAAGAACAATAGCTTCGGCAGAAGACGAAGCTGATTATCAAGTAACAAAAGACACTATAGAAGGCACCAGACTTCAGGCAATAGAGCACATCAATAAATATCAGGCCAAAACAATAAAATGGCGTGACAAAAAAGTTCAGTTGAAGAATATTAAGCCAGGGCATCTGGTGCTTCGGAGAGTCGCTAACCCAGAAACAGTGGGTAAGTTGCAACTCAAGTGGGAAGGTCCTTTTCTAGTAGTATCTTCGTCAAGACCCGGTTCCTACAGACTGAAGGATATGGACGGCAACGACATACCCAGATCTTGGAATGTGGATGAGTTTCGGCGATATTATGTGTAATTTGATGTAATTTTTCTTTTATTTTCTCTGTGCACCCTTTTCCTTTCAAGAGGGGAGAAAGGTTTTTATTGGGGCCACAACTTGTAATTTTTTCTTATTTAGCCCCATGAGGGACAAATCCCCCAAACATGTAATATGTAAAATCTGAGCATGCACCGTCCAGTGTAAAAAAGAAAAACAGGGAGAAGCTCAAAAGACGTCCCCAAGGGGATGCAGAGCATGACGAAGCTACAAAAAGTCGTTCCTAAGGGAGCGCAGCGTAAGTTTTCTACTCAAAAGTCATTCCTAAGGGAATGCAGAGCCAAATACCGTCGAAATATAAGGCGAAGAAGTTCAAATGTCATTCCTAAGGGGATGCAGAACTTATACCACCGAAATAGAAGGCGAAGAAGTTCAAAAGACGTTCCTAAGGGGATGAAGAACTTATACCACCGAAATAGAAGGTGAAGAAGCTCAAAAGACGTTCCTAAGGGGATGCAGAGCTTAAGACTCAAAAGACGTTCCTAAGGAGATGCAGAGTCTGGGTGTAGCTTCGTGTGCGTGTGTTTGGACATTCATTTGCACATAACATTACATCATTAATTGCATTCATACACATTCATGTAGACATCCGTAGGATCATCATCATCATAACATTCGAACAGATACTTCGGCTTTGATGACAATGCTTCGATGAGCATAAAGAAGCAAAGATACGCTTCATTGTGTACGAAAAGAAGGGAAGGTGTTTTTCACCTTCGGCTCAAAAGATACAAGTTTTGTCCACATCAAAGCAATTCACACACGGTTGGAAAGGTAAAAATATATTACAAGGTATGGACAAATTTACAGAGTAATGTTTGATTCCTAAATTACAATATCTTTTACAAAGATACTTCAAATATTTCTAAGCCTTGTTCAGCAGCTTCAGTAATCTTCGAGAAGAGTTTCGGACTACTGACCTTCGGCATCGTCATCCTGTACACGGCAACACAGTATAAGGTAAAAAGTACTTACAAGGAAGCAAGCAACAGGTATAAGTATCATACCGGCTTAAGATAACTTCATGCCTCGTCACCAGCTAAGTCCTGCCCACCCTTCGTCCAAATTTGTGTTATAAATCTATTCCCAATACTTTGGGCTAAGCTAGGGATATTAACTAGGTCCGCTGGAGATATACTGAAGTTCGGTTTGTTTACTATCTTTCTGTGCGTGCAACCAGCCTTCATAAAAGCTATAGCTGTGTCATGAGAAGCCATCAGGGCACATAAGTCACCATGCCTAGCTATTACTTCGTCAAGTGCCTCAACTTCGCTTTCAATATGCTCAAAGGTGCTTGGCAAGTCTTCAACCGAAGGTTCAAATTTTTCAGAGCTAGCTCCCACTGAGTTGAAGACCTGTCTTAGCCGTTGCATGCAACGGTTGTCGAAGTTCAAACAAATATTCTGAAGTTCTTTTAAGGATTTTTGTAGATTTGAGCTTTTCTCAGCTTTGGCTTCAAGCCTTGCATCAAAATTCTTGCTTTCTTCTTCGAAGCTTTCTGATTTATGGAGGAGTTCATCATTTAATCTAGCAACTTCGATTTGGGCTTCTACCAATGAACCCTCCATTGGTTGAAGATGGAAGTCCTTTTTCTCTAGAGAAGCTTCATGATCTTTGATTTTATTTTCTAGGCCCTCGATTATAATCTCATTCTTTTTATCCTCAAGATCTTGCTGCATCCTCAGTGCTTTGCTTAGTAGCATACTCTGTACAAAATAGCCTTCATCAAAAATCTTTGCTTCATCACAAAAGACTAAAAAGCTGAGGAAAAAGCTTTTGCCTTAAAATTGGAATAGAATAAGCTACCAACAATATGCTGTCGCCGGTAACTACTAATGTTAGCTTCAAGCTTCGGAAAACCAACACTCTTCGATAGAGTGATGATAATCTTCGCCCCAGTGCGGTCTCGAATGCATCCTAAGGCTTCTTCATTGATTCCACCAAAGAGCATAGCTCCTGGTTGGTAGCCACATGATATATCATACTCCTGTAGCTCCTTCTTCTCAGCCTCGGATAATTCTTGACCAACTAGATTCTGAAGGCTGAAGCTTTTTTCTTCCAAAGTATCTTTGGCAATTCCCTTCCCTTTCTCAGGCACTGCGGCCATGACTTCTTCTGTAGCCGCAGCAGTCTCCTCTACGGCCATATCCAAGAGTACTTTATCAATAGCAGATAACGTACTCTCCAGATTGGTAGCTTCGGCGGTTGCAACTTCGATAGAAGTATCTGCTTCGGCAGCTAGTGTCATCTTTGATGCTGAGGCCGGCGGTGGCGTTTCCTCAATAGCTTGCATAACAGTAATAATTCTTCACTCTTTAGGCCCAACCGCCTTTTTCGTTGCCAAAGGCTCGTCCTTCTATAAAAGCTTCGTCAGATGCGGTCCCAGAGGACTTAGCAGCTTGATAGGTAAGGATTCAGTCATTACCTTTAAAATTTCTTCTACTTCGGCAGCAGAAGGCGTTGAAGGAGTTTTCTCTTCGATCTCAGCCACCTTTGGCTCTAGAGTCGCAACTCTTCTCTTCTTCGAAGTCGCCACTTTTGGCTCGGGACTGGATTTTCTTTTCTTCAGAGTTTTTTCGTCCTGTTTCACCATTCTAGCAGCCAGCCTGCTCAGAATGCTGACAACCCTTTTTCTCTTTGTCCCTTCAGCACCCTTGCTGAGTCACTCATAATCAGGGTATTCAAAATTTAAAGCGTCCATTACTCGGTTCAGCCTTCGTTTTGGTCGGGTGCCGAAGGCTACAGTCATTAATAGATCTTCTTTTTTGGTGTAGTTTCCCAAAATTTCGTTGCACATTGTTTCAATCATTTCTAGCCACTCTTGGCAGGGCTCCTTGAACTGCTTCTCAAACTTAAAGCGATAAGGTAATCACACAAGCTCAAGTGTCTTCTTCGTTCCCTTTAGCTTCAGCATGCTAAATTCACTTAATGTCGGAGACGTCCTGTTAGCCAAGTATTCTTGAACTAGATCTCTAGTATTGATTTGTTCAGCCACCACCCTGAATTCTGACACAGACAGTTGGCATGCTGACCCTATCTTCATGTTGCACAAGGGTCTGGTCATTCCGAAGCTTAAGGCCAGCGGGGACATCACCATCATCATTAGTTTCCTTCTTTTCTTCTCATCGACCTTAATATAAAACCACTCACTCTTCCAGCCGGTTGGCCACTTGGTGCGATAGCTGAGGACCGGAGCCTTCATATCTTTGCGATACGTGAAGTTATAACAACCAAAATTTTCATGTAGCCCGTCTTCTCTGGCCTTCGTTTGGTAATGCAACTCATGAACTCGGCAGAAAGCTTCAGCATTTGGGTCCATCCCTTGGCATCGAAGGGTCCAGTTGAAGATGCTGAGCCTAACGATAGCGTTAGGGGTCAGCTGATGAAGATAAATTTCACAATTATCCAAAACTTCTCCTATCATCTCGTTCAGAGGAAACCATAATCCTGCACTGAAAAAGCTTTTGAAAACTACCACTTCATCATCCTTCGGCATCGGAGTGGTTTCTTCTCCGGCAAAACGAATAAGCTTCTTTTCAGCTTCTCCGAAGTAGCCCAGTTTCATCATCATGGGCACGTTGGCTTCAGATACATTAGATTTCTCAAAATTAAGGTGGCTGGGTTTTGATGGGATCAAAATGCTATAATCCTCCTCTTCTTCATCAGCATTTTCTTCCTCAATATCAGCTTGTTCAGCTTCGACAGCAGGTGCACCTTCGGCAATGGCTCCCTCTGTTACAACTAAACCCGATTGTCTCATGACTTTGGAAATCGGACATGTTTTGGTGGCCTCAGTCTCCTCTCCTTCACGAGTCACCCTCGCAGTCGAGCGTACTCTCGCCATCTGATGGATCTTTTGCGGTTTTTATGAAGCTGATGTTTTTTTTAGTTTTGACGAAGCTCTCTCTTTTGACGAAGCTAATTCAAAATGATGGTTCGCTTGAGAACGCAGTGAAAAAGCTTTGGCTATGGTTAAATTTTTCAACAGCACAACAGTGCAATAGCAATGAATGTTGTGGTAACTACACACCTACCCGTCTGTTTATATAGTGCTGCACGTGGGAAGATGAATCGCCAAGTCGCCCGCACCCGCTGAACAGTCGCCTGCACCCGCTGAACGGTGGACCACTAGGCGCTTGGGAAGTGAATCACCAAATCGTTCGTACCCGCTGCGTGGTGGGCCACCTCGCGCTCGAAATATTTCAATCGTTTCTTGGCAACAAGCTCAGGGAAGGTGTTTTTCGGACCTTCGGCGTTCCGAAGCCTTGGAGATTGTAACACCCGGTTTTAAAGAACAAAGTCGGGTGCATCTCATACATGCGCCAAGAAGACAACATATATAATAACAGAGTGTATAGAGATAAATGTCATAAAACATCAGAGTAATTATTACATAGCGGAAGACTTATTACAAAATAAAGGAATAAATGTAAAACGAACTAAGGATCGTTGGCGCCAATGTCAACTAAGAAACGACACCTAGATCAAGTCGAATGACTCAGTGTTAGGCGGCTCCTCTTCGACCACCTGTTCTTCTCCTGTGGGGGGGGTGTGAGACAACAAGAGTGAGCTCACATACGTTCATAGCTCAACAAGTCGTGGGGAATAATGTGGCATGAACTCATCAAATGTGGGAGTTCATGTAGTGTAAGGCTGATCAATGAAATAAAGGCCGAGGCTGAGCATTGCTTTTATAAGTTGGTCAAAATTTTATTAGCAATTACTAAGTGTAAGTAAATACCAAACCTTAATAATAATAAAGAAAAGTAATAGTAAAATAATCCCAAATGCGATGCAAATGTCAAATTAAATTTAAGTTCCATAAATTAATCATGTGAGGGTCCGAGCCGCTCATGACCGTGAGCACAGCTAGTATACTAGTTTTACACTCTGCAGAGGTTGCACATCTTTACCCACAAGTCATGTTACCCATCTGCCAAGAGACGACCAATCCCATACACCTCTACCGAGGAGGCGAGGCAGGGTAACACTACGAGGCCTTTACAAATTTCCACTAGCGTCAGAAAACCCGCTACAGTTTATAGGAAACTCCAATGCAGGGTTCTTGCCTGACCGCCATCGCAGCAAAATCAACCAAGGACCTCCCTACACTGACCACTCCCCTACTGCCCTTGCCCCTTTCGGGTAAGGTAGACCTCCACTAGCTTTCCTAGTTAATCAGCCAAGGGCGTCCCATTAAACCCTTGTGGTAGCACTGTTTTCCCGGGTGGTCACTCCATGTTCCCATTAATTTAATGATCTTAACATGAACAGTAATAATAACAAGATAATAACAGAATAATCATGAGTAGTGTATCTCCCTACCCAATCCACATAAAGCAATAGCAAGTACTACCCAAAAATATTTCAGTGGTGAACAAGGTATAAAGATAACCAAAACTGGGGTAACCTAAAGGATCCCATCAAAATTAACCTATGCAGATCATTAAAATTAATAAGAACATGGCTGGGAAAAGTAAGTGATCAAGTGCACAATTTGCCTTCAATGAGCTCCTGCTCAGCTACTTCTACTTGCTGAACCTCAGAATCCACAGTGGCTTGCTCGTCTACTCGCATCAACACAATACATACATAGTATAGCATAAATTAACATCACATCAAACATGCAAATAAAATATACAGTAAAAATCTACACATTAACATGAGATCATAGGAACTGGAATCACTAAATTTGGAGTTATAGATTTCAAGTTATGAATTTCCTAAGATTTAATGTGCTTGAAATAGGATTAAATGATAAATTAATTTTCTTATTGCTTTCATGTCAAAACAGAGACACTAAATGATAGAGAATATTATTACAAAATTTTAGAAATTGGAATGGCTCAATTTGGAGTTTATATGCATTTTCTATGAATTATACAAGTTTCTGCAATTAATTTAATACTAAAAATCTATTTCTAAATTATTTTCTCTGATTTTCTAATCCTCCGGATTGGGCCTCATTTTTTGTAAAGTACAGGGTTCTCAGTGTAATTTTTCTAAGACACAGAGCACAGTATGAGCGGATGGCGGGTTGTTTTCTGATAAACGCAGGGGCTCTTTGGCAAAATTGACCCGCGGAGGGGTACGGGAGGATCGTGGCCGCTTGATTAGATTTAAACGGACCGGATTAAACCGTGACACAAGTGAACCGGTGCGCGATCCCAACCGCTGGATCCCCCATCAACGGAGTAGATTTTAAGCGACTAAATCCGCTCTAGGTCACCCGATCACGGATCGACGGCTACGATTCAACCGAGCGAAGGGGTATGATGTAATCTAATCCTAGCCGTCCGACACACATCCAACGGCGCGCATCAGGTCTTCCTTCCTCGTCGCACCAGCACACATGACCGGCGGCGCCGCCAGCCCTGACGACAGAGAGATGGCCGGAGTTCGACCATCCCATCCAGGAGGGCCCTAATATCTAATTTACAACGCGATTCACGCAATTCCAGGCACGGCGAATGCAAGGGGAGAGCTCTCACCGGCAGGGATGACGAATCGATGGCTGTCCACGGGCGACGGCTGTTGCGCGGTGAAGAGCGCGCTGGTGAGAAATTCCCGGAGCACTAGCAGTTCGCCCACCGATTAAACCCTCACACAGCACCGCTGGATCACGACCACCCTCCCGCTGGCACAAATGGCGCCCTACTTCCCCTATCGGTGGCGAATCTTGGCGGCGGCTTCCTCACCCTTACACGGCTCTCGCGCAGGCGCTTTCCTAGCTCTCCCGAGTTGGCCACGAAGGCGGAGCTGTTATGGTGCCGACCTATAAGGGCCGAAGCCACGGCGCCCGCGGACGCGGGGATTTCGTGGAGGTGGTTCCGCCTGTGACGGCGTTGACGAGGGCATGGCGGGGTGCCCGCCGCGGATCACACGAGCGTCATTGCTCCGGGTGCGCGACTAAAAAGGGAGAGTGACCGGTGGGCCCCCGAGCGCAGCGAGACCGAGTCCCACGCGACGCGAGCAACCCGGCTGACCAGGTGTCCCCACATGTCGGCGCGGTGCAGAGGTAGAATGGGCTGCGCGCGGTTGGTTTCCCTCCAGTGGGCTGAACAGGAATGCTGAGGCCCATAAGGCTTTTATTGTTTTTTTTCTTTTTATTCTTTCCTTTCTATCTTCTTCTTTTCTAAGTTTAGTTTGATTTCGAATTTAAATTCGAATTTGTGCCAAATTCATTCTCTCTGTTTTTTGTGAATTTTAACACTACCAATTTTAGAGGTATAATTTAGATATGACATGTATTTTATATCATTTCTATTCTTCTCATTTTCAAAAACCCTATTTTTTAGTTTAGGGTTTGATTTAACTTCTAGTATTTATTATCTTATTATCCTTATTATTTTATTAATGCACAAACATATAAAACTCCAACGAGATGCACTTTATTTTATTTTGGTATCATTGGTTTTAATTAATCACTCTTGATTACATGTGTGCTCTTTTTATGATGCAAATATGGCACATGAAATGAGAAGATCTACTATACATTCCTTGAATACAACTTTGAGTATTACAAATCCTACCCCCCTTAAAATTAATCTCGTCCTCGAGATTTAAGAAGATCTAGGGAAAAGGTGAGGAAAGTCTATACGAAGCTCTTCTTCTCTTTCCCAAGTTGCTTCATCTTCGCCATGGTGACTCCATTGAACTTTGCACATCTTTATAACCTTATTCCTCGTAACTCGAGTCAAAGTATCCAAAATCTTGATGGGGTACTCAGCATAAGTCAAATCCTCATGAACACTAAGGTCTTCCATTGGTAACTGTTCTTCAGGCACCCTGAGACATTTCTTCAGCTGAGATACATGAAATACATCATGAACATCCGCAAGATGATCCGGTAACTCCAACTGGTATGCAACCTCTCCCACTCGCTTTAAGATTAAGAAGGGTCCAATAAAGCGAGGGGACAACTTTCCTTTGACTTTGAATCTTCTCATACCCTAGAGTGGTGACACCTTCAAATAGACATAATCTCCCTCCTTAAACTCAAGCAATCTTCTCCGGGTATCAGCATAGCTCTTCTGCCTTGACTGTGCAGTTCTCAAATTCTCTCTTATTTGCTGGACTTGTTCCTCTGCTTCCTGTATAATCTCAGGCCCAAACAACTGCCTTTCACCAGTTTGATCCCAATACAGTGGAGTCCTGCACTTTCTGCCATACAAAGCCTCAAACGGTGACATCTTCAAACTGGCCTGATAGCTATTATTATAAGAGAACTCCGCATAAGGCAAACTCTTATCCCAACTTCCACCATGTTTAAGAGCACAAGCTCTTAACATATCCTCTAGCACTTGGTTGGTCCTCTCAGTCTGCCCATCAGTCTGTGGATGGTAAGCCGAACTAAAATTCAATCTCGTATCCAATGATTCGTGCAACTTCTTCCAATACCGAGAGGTAAACTGTGATCCCCGGTCTGATACAATCTTCTTTGGCACACCATGTAGGCATACAATCCGTGCCATGTACAACTCTGCCAACTTGGCTCCTGAATACGTGGTCTTCACTAGAATAAAGTGGGCTACTTTAGTTAGCCTGTCCACAATTACCAATATAGAATCATATCCAGCAGACGTGCGGGGTAATCCAACAATGAAGTCCATGCCATCCTCTTCCCATTTCCACTCAGGTATCTTCAGTGGATGCAGTAGTCCGGCTGGCCTCTGGTGTTCAGCCTTAACTCTTTGGCATACATCACACATAGCCACATGTGCAGCCACATCTCTCTTCAGTCCATACCACCAATACTTTTGCTTCAAATCCTGATACATCTTAGTACTCCCAGGGTGGATAGAATAAACTTAGTCATGTGCCTCCTTCAATATGGTTTCCCGAAGACTATCAATATCGGGAACACAGATCCGATTCTTGAACCATACAGTGCCTTGCTCATCCTCTGTGAACTCCGGGCCTCTACCTTCTGTTATCAGATCCTTTATCTCCTGGATTTTAGCATCACCAACCTGGCCTTTACGAATTTCTTGCTCCAAGGTAGGTTCCAATTCTATGGTAACTCCTTTCGTATGTGTAACAATTCCCAGGTTGAGCCTCTCAAAATCTTTTGCTAATTCATCAGGTAGCTGGACAACGAAAGCGGAGTGAACATGCTCCTTCCGACTCAAGGCATCTGCAACCAAATTTGCCTTGCCTGGGTGGTAATGAATCTCCAAATCATAATCCTTAATAAGCTCCAACCAACGGCGTTGCCTAAGGTTGAGATCCTTCTGAGTGAATATGTACTTCAAGCTCTTATGATCCGTGTATACTTGGCACTTAGTTCCCATAACGTAGTGTCTCCAAATCTTAAGTGCATGCACCACGGCAGCCAGCTCCAAGTCATGAGTGGGGTAGTTCAGTTCATGCTTCCGCAACTGACGAGATGCATAGGCAATCACATGTCCTTCTTGCATGAGCACACATCCAAGTCCTTGGCCACATGCATCACAGTAAATGTCAAATCCCTTCTGTAGATCTGGCATAATCAATACTGGTGGTGACATCAATCTCTCCTTCAATTGATCAAAGCTTTCTTGGCATTTCTCATCCCACTTGAATTCTCTTCCTTTCTCCAAAAGCGAAGTCATAGGCTTGGCAATTTTAGAGAACCCTTCAATAAATCTCCGATAATATCCTGCGAGTCCCAAGAAACTCCGAATCTCAGTAACCGTAGTGCGCACTCTCCACTCCATTATCTCCTTCACTTTAGCAGGATCCACTGCTATTCCTCCATTAGAAATAATATGACCAAGGAATGGCACCTTGTCAATCCAAAACTCGCACTTGCTGAACTTAGCATAGAGTTGATTATCTCGCAGCTTCTGTAGCACCAACCTTAGATGTTGTTCATGATCACTTTCATTCTTAGAATAGATAAGAATATCGTCGATGAACACCACGACGAATCTGTCCAAATACTCCATAAACACCTTATTCATCAAATTCATGAAATAAGCTGGTGCATTGGTTAATCCAAATGACATAACGGTAAACTCATATAATCCATATCGGGTTGAGAAAGCCGTCTTAGGAATATCCGATGGTCTAATCTTCATCTGATGGTATCCCGATCGGAGATCAATCTTCGAGAATACCCCGGCTCCTCTCATCTGATCAAACAAATCCTCAATACGGGGTAATGGATACTTGTTCTTCACCGTGACATCATTAAGTGATCTATAGTCCACACACATCCGTTGCAATCCATCCTTCTTCTGCATAAATAACACCGGTGCTCCCCAAGGTGAGGAACTCGGACAAATGTACCCTGCTTCTTGTAACTCAGTTAACTTCTTCTTAAGCTCCTTCAGTTCTTCTACAACCATCCTATATGGTCGCTTAGAAATAGGGGCAGTTCCAGGTAAAAGATCAATCACAAACTCAACTTCCCTATCTGGTGGCATCCCTAGTAACTCCTCTGGAAAGACATCCGGAAAGTCTCTAACCACTCGGATGTTGTCACCAACGAACTCCTCGGGTATAAAGAACATTGCACGCATGGATGAGGTGGTTACTGCAATATTAACTTGAAATGTTTCTCCTTTAGGACTAGTGAGCTCTATAGTACCTCTACCACATGCTATAATGGCCTTGGCCTTCCTTAATCATGACATACCAAGAATCAGATCTATACTGCTGGCATCTAATATTATAGCAGTAGCTCCAAATTCTCTTCCCATAATTGATAATTTCAATCTACGTGTCATTTGATTCGCCTCAATAGGCCCTTTAGGTGTGATTGCTATCATTGGTTTTCTCATATTTAGCAGGGGTATCTCATTAGTGTTGGCATATCGAGCAGACATGAATGAATGTGTAGCACCAGAATCAAATAATATTGTTGCAGGAAGGGCATTAATGTAAAACGTACCGAGTACGATGTCACCACCATCAGGAGTATCATCAACGCTGACTTGATTCACCCTGGCTATAGAATATCCCTTGCCAGGAGTCTGTTGCTTGTTCTTAGCTGGTGTACTAGAATTTCCCATAGGACGAGCATTAGCATAGTGCCCAATCTGACTGCACTTGAAGCATGTAGGGCCAGTCTTCTGTCCTGTCGACCTCGTCGGGGTGCCAGTGGGAGTGGCCTGACGAGTAGGTGTCCGTGGAGAGCCCTGTGGAGCATACTGAACTAGGCGTGGTCCTCCTGGTCGAGTCAGTGTACCCTGTGGCGGTACGTAGCGGGGACAAACACTGCTGCTACCCTGTCCTTGCGAGATAGCCTTCCTCTTCAAATCACCCAGTTGAACACGCTTGTGTTCAATAGCAAGAGCCTTATCCAGTAGCCTCTGAAATGATGGAAAGGTGTGTGCAACCAGTGCATACTGCAAGGGTCCATTAAGTCCTTCAATAAAGTGCTCCTGCTTCCTCTCATCCTCAGCAACTTCCTCCGAAGCATATCTCGACAACTGAATGAATTTGTCTCTGTACTCGCTGACTGACATGTTGCCTTGCTTCAATGACAGAAACTCCTTGTTCTTGATCTTTATCATACCGGCTGGAATATGGTAGTTCCTGAATTGTGTACTGAACTCTACCCAAGTAATAGTATCAGCAGCATCATGGGCAGCAGTATAAGAATCCCACCAGTCAGTAGCAGGACCTGTCAGACGACCCAAGGCATAAAGAACTTTCTCCCGGTCTGAGCATTGTGCAATGTTGAGCATCTTCTCAATTGACTTCAACCAATCATCCGCATCAAGGGGATCTGGCGAACTGGCGAAGGTCGGTGGCTTATGACTCATAAACTCCCGGTGCTTATCACGAGGTGGAACTGGTGGTGGTGGTGGTGGAGGCAATGGCACTTGTTGCTGTTGCTGCTGTTGTTGAAGTTGTTGTTGCAGCTGCTGTTGTTGCGCCCTTCTCTCCTGGTGTATCTCCTCTCTCTCCTGGCGCAACTCCTGGTGTATATCTTCTCTTTCCTGACGCATCTCCTGGCGTTCTTGCTGCATCTGGGCACACATATCAGCCATAGTGTCCGCCATTTGCTGCATCATTGCCATCTGTGCTGCAATCAGTGGATCAACTCCGCCTGGTGGAGGATTAGGAGGATTCATCCCTGCTGGCTGTGGCTGAGGTTGTCTATATATCCTTCGAGTGTGTCGATTAGGAGGCAAATCCATTCCACCACCCCTCCTGGTATTGACCATCTGAGTTAGATACATATGGTAAGAGAGAGTAGACAAGGCAGGTATTTACAAATCAGGTTACTTTGGGGGATTTATTAGCTAAGCAGATTGATATTTCACCTACTAAAGCTAATTCAATACCTTATGTTGGTACATGCTAAGATGTCCATCTATAATAATTCAATCAATCAAAGAAGCAAATCAGGCATTTAGCATCAGCACAATCAACCAACATTTTTTTTAAAGAAAATAGTTTTAAATTTTTGTCTTGGGTTCCCTATCTCTAAAAAGATAATAGTGGTAGGATTCCAAGGTGTGAAATCCATCTTGTCTTAGAGTAGAAAAGGTAAGAACGATCAGAGTAGAATAGCAAAAGGTGAGACAGGACCAAGACAAGGTGAGTATAGAATGAATCAAAGTAAGGTAAGTAGGTAAGGGTTTGTCCATTTCTATCTAGGTTTCATCCTACAGTCAACATTCCCTCTGATACCACTTCTGTAACACCCGGTTTTAAGGAACAAAGTCGGGTGCATCTCATACATGCGCCAAGAAGACAACATATATAATAACAGAGTGTATAGAGATAAATGTCATAAAACATCAGAGTAATTATTACATAGCGGAAGACTTATTACAAAATAAAGGAATAAATGTAAAACGAACTAAGGATCGTTGGCGCCAATGTCAACTGAGAAACGCCACCTAGATCAAGTCGAATGCCTCAGTGTTAGGCGGCTCCTCTTCGACCACCTGTTCTTCTCCTGTGGGGGGGTGTGAGACAGCAAGAGTGAGCTCACATACGTTCATAGCTCAACAAGTCGTGGGGAATAATGTGGCATGAACTCACCAAAGGTGGGAGTTCATGTAGTGTAAGGCTGATCAATGAAATAAAGGCTGAGGCTGAGCATTGCTTTTATAAGTTGGTCAAAATTTTATTAGCAATTACTAAGTGTAAGTAAATACCAAACCTTAATAATAATAAAGAAAAGTAATTGTAAAATAATCCCAAATGTGATGCAAATGTCAAATTAAATTTAAGTTCCATAAATTAATCATGTGAGGGTCCGAGCCGCTCATTACCGTGAGCACGGCTAGTATACTAGTTTTACACTCTGCAGAGGTTGCGCATCTTTACCCACAAGTCATGTTACCCATCTGCCAAGAGACGGTCAATCCCATACACCTCTACCGAGGAGGCGAGGTAGGGTAACACTACGAGGCCTTTACAAAGTTCCAGTAGCTTCAGAAAACCCGCTACAGTTTATAGGAAACTCCAATGCAGGGTTCTTGCCTGACCGCCATCGCAGCAAAATCAACCAAGGACCTCCCTACACTGACCACTCCCCTACTGCCCTTGCCCCTTTCGGGTAAGGTAGACCTCCACTAGCTTTCCTAGTTAATCAGCCAAGGGCGTCCCATTAAACCCTTGTGGTAGCACTGTTTTCCCGGGTGGTCGCTCCATGTTCCCATTAATTTAATGATCTTAACATGAACAGTAATAATAACAAGATAATAACAGAATAATCATGAGTAGTGTATCTCCCTACCCAATCCACATAAAGCAATAGCAAGTACTACCCAAAAATATTTCAGTGGTGAACAAGGTATAAAGATAACCAAAACTGGGGTAACCTAAAGGATCCCATCAAAATTAACCTATGCAGATCATTAAAATTAATAAGAACATGGCTGGGAAAAGTAAGTGATCAAGTGCACAATTTGCCTTCAATGAGCTCCTGCTCAGCTACTTCTACTTGCTGAACCTCAGAATCCACAGTGGCTTGCTCGTCTACTCGCATCAACACAATACATACATAGTATAGCATAAATTAACATCACATCAAACATGCAAATAAAATATACAGTAAAAATCTACACATTAACATGAGATCATAGGAACTGGAATCACTAAATTTGGAGTTATAGATTTCAAGTTATGAATTTCCTAAGATTTAATGTGCTTGAAATAGGATTAAATGATAAATTAATTTTCTTACTGCTTTCATGTCAAAACAGAGAGACTAAATGATAGAGAATATTATTACAAAATTTTAGAAATTGGAATGGCTCAATTTGGAGTTTATATGCATTTTCTATGAATTATACAAGTTTCTGCAATTAATTTAATACTAAAAATCTATTTCTAAATTAATTTCTCCGATTTTCTAATCCTCCGGATTGGGCCTCATTTTCTGTAAAGTACAGGGTTCTCAGTGTAAGTTTTCTAAGACACAGAGCACAGTATGAGCGGATGGCAGGTTGTTTTCTGATAAACGCAGGGGCTCTTTGGCAAAATTGACCCGCGAAGGGGTACGGGAGGATCGTGGCCGCTTGATTAGATTTAAACGGACCGGATTAAACCGCGACACAAGTGAACCGGTGCGCGATCCCAACCGCTGGATCCCCCATCAACGGAGTAGATTTTAAGCGACTAAATCCGCTCTAGGTCACCCGATCATGGATCGACGGCTACGATTCAACCGAGCGAAGGGGTATGATGTAATCTAATCCTATCCGTCCGACACACATCCAACGGCGCGCATCAGGTCTTCCTTCCCTGTCGCACCAGCACACATGACCGGCGGCGCCGCCGGCCCTGACGATAGAGAGATGGCCGGAGTTCGGCCATCCCATCCAGGAGGGCCCTAATATCTAATTTACAACGCGATTCACGCAATTCCAGGCACGGCGAATGCAAGGGGAGAGCTCTCACCGGCAGGGATGACGAATCGATGGTGGTCCACAGGCGATGGCTGTTGCGCGGTGAAGAGCGCGCCGGTGAGAAATTCCCGGAGCACTAGCAGTTCGCCCACCGATTAAACCCTCACACAACACCGCTGGATCACGACCACCCTCCCGCTGGCACAAATGGCACCCTACTTCCCCTATCGGTGGCGAATCGTGGCGGCGGCTTCCTCACCCTTACACGGCTCTCGCGCAGGCGCTTTCCTAGCTCTCCCGAGTTGGCCACGAAGGCGGAGCTGTTATGGTGCCGACCTATAAGGGCTGAAGCCACGGCGCCCGCGGACGCGGGGATTTCGTGGAGGTGGTTCCGCCTGTGACGGCGTTGACGAGGGCATGGCGGGGTGCCCGCCGCGGATCACACGAGCGTCATTGCTCCGGGTGCGCGACTAAAAAGGGAGAGTGACCGGTGGGCCCCCGAGCGCAGCGAGACCGAGTCCCACGCGACGCGAGCAACCCGGCTGACCAGGTGTCCCCACATGTCGGCGCGGTGCAGAGGTGGAATGGGCTGCGCGCGGTTGATTTCCCTCCAGTGGGCTGAACAGGAATGCTGAGGCCCATAAGGCTTTTATTCTTTTTTTTTTCTTTTTATTCTTTCCTTTCTATCTTCTTCTTTTCTAAGTTTAGTTTGATTTCGAATTTAAATTTGAATTTGTGCCAAATTCATTCTCTCTGTTTTTTTGTGAATTTTAACACTACCAATTTTAGAGGTATAATTTAGATATGACATGTATTTTATATCATTTCTATTCTTCTCATTTTCAAAAACCCTATTTTTTAGTTTAGGGTTTGATTTAACTTCTAGTATTTATTATCTTATTATCCTTATTATTTTATTAATGCACAAACACATAAAACTCCAACGAGATGCACTTTATTTTATTTTGGTATCATTGGTTTTAATTAATCACTCTTGATTACATGTGTGCTCTTTTTATGATGCAAATATGGCACATGAAATGAGGAGATCTACTATACGTTCCTTGAATACAACTTTGAGTATTACAGAGATTTTTCACGGATCAAGTTCGTTATGAAAAACGATCTAGCACCGCGAAGGGGCTACTGTTGGGGGCCTGCTTCTTCGCCAAAGGTCCTCTAAGCAGAAACACCTTCGAAAGATCGGCATATAAGCAAACATAGCACGAAGGTACACGCCGAAGCTACGATCCAAGGAGCTTCGGCATAATGACATGCCTTGAGACAAAGGGCAGCACCGACTTAAAGAGGAAAAGACCGATCAGTCCATGATAATTTGTGTCATGATTGTAACTAGTCATCAAGGACATAAATGTAATTTTGACCGGGTTGCGTCCCGTGCCTATAAATAGGTGAACAGTACCCCCGTACTGTTCACGTTGATTTGTATTCACTCGCACGTCGCTCTCAAGCTTTCACCTTCTGTTAAGCCGAAGGTATAAAATGTAACTTAATATTGTTTATACTCATTCATGATAATAAAAATGTCCTGATAATACTATATGATTATTTATGTTATTTTCCATGTTTCGTATCTCTCCACTTCAATTATTATATACTGAGATGATGAAGGTATGTCCTTCACAACCTTCGTTTGAAAATCATTATATCCTAAGGGAGATAATGCTTCGAAGGCCGAAGGTCTTTAATTATTAACATTTTGTGTTGCCTTGTTCTTGATTCATAGCATTTGAGAACAAGTGACCAACATGCAGTTTGTTCTTATGTTTGGTGTGATGTTAATTTTGTCTATACACTGTTTGTTTGTATTGCTATGACTAGCGATGAGGTCACGAGGATCTGAAGAATCATCCTGGTAACTGGAATCTCAAGTGCCAGACAAGTTGTGCCCTTGATCACTTCCTTTTTACCCAGTCATGTTCTTATTAATCATAATTATCTGCATAGGTTAATTTGATGGGATCCAATAGGTTACCCTAGTTTTGGCTATCTTTATACCTTGTTTTACCACTGAATTTTTTGGGTAGTATATGCTATTGCTTTATGTGGTTTTGGGTATAGAGATAAACATTACTCCTGTTCACACTTTTGTTATCAATTTATTATTTAGTGTTCATGATAAGATCAGTATGTTAATGGGAACATGGAGAACCACCCGGAAAAACAGTGCCACCACAAGGGTGGTATGGGACGCCCTTGGCTGACTAATTAGGAAAGCTAGTGGAAGACTACCTTACCCGAAAGGGGCAAGGGTAGTAGGGGAGTTGCATGTAGGGAGGTTCTCGGGTTGATTTTGCTGCGATGGCAGTCAGACGAGGGATTCTTGAAAGTGCTCTTCCCATAAACTGTAGCAGGTTTTCGGAAGCTAGTGGAAGTTTGTAAAGGCCTCGTAGTGGATCCCTAGCCATTCATCTCGGTAGTGTCTAAGGGTCTAGCTAACCCTGGCGACATGGGATACACGACTTGTGGGTAAATGGTACAACCTCTGCAGAGTGTAAAACTAGTATACTAGCCATGCTCACGGTCATGAGCGACTCGGACACTCACATGATTAATTTATGGAATTAAATTCAATTTGTCATTTGCATCGCATTAGGATTACTTTATTATTATTACTTCTATTTATTATTACTAAGGTTTGGTATTTACTTACACTTAGTAACTGCTAATAAAATTTTGACCAACTTATAAAAGCAATGCTCAGCTTCAACATTTATTTTATTGATTAGCCTTACACTTCATATGAACTCCCACCTTTGGTGAGTTCATGCACATTATTCCCCACAACTTGTTGAGCGATGAACATGTGTGAGCTCTCTCTTGGAGTCTCACACCCCCCATAAGAGAAGTATGGGTGGTTCAAGAGGAGCCACGTATCGAGGAGTTCGACTTGATCTAGGTGGCGTCTTCCAGTTGACTTTATGGCGCCAAGGATGAACTTTAGTTTGATTTTAAATTTATAATTAATTTTGTAAGACTTCAGCTATGTAATGAGTACTCTGATGTTATTGTGACATTTATCTCTATACACTCGGTTATTATATGTGTTGTTTTCTTTGGCGCATAGATGAGATCCACCCGACTTTGTTCCTTAAAACCGGGTGTGACAACACACATGTCCTAGTTGATGTCAACAAGTTCACCAAGTGGGTCGAGGCATGGCCTATCACGAAGATCACCTCCGACCAGACCATCAGGTTCATCACCAATGCCATCCATCGTGTCGGGTGCCAAACTCAATTATCACTGACAATGGTACACAGTTCACCAGAAGAAAATTCCCAGAATTTTGCGACGAATACCACATCCATGTAGATTAGGCCACCATGGCCCACACCTGTGCAAATGGATAGGTCAAGTGAGCTAACTGCGTGATCCTACAAGGCCTCAAGCCTCGAGTTTTTTTCCACCTCAAGCGACTCGGCTGGTAGTGGTCCCAGGAATTGATCGCGGTTCTCTGGAGCCTGTGGACGACCCCAAACCATTCAATTGGGTACACACCATACTTCATGGCTTATAGAGCCGAGGTAGTCCTCCCCACCGACTTCGAGTACGACGCCCCGAGGGTAAGGTTGTATGCGAATGAAGACAACGAGTCAAGCCTCAAAGAGGCGTTGGACCAACTTGACAAGGCCCATGATGTGGTGCTCCTACGGTTGGCAAGTTACCAATAGACATTGCGAAGGAACTACAACCGCCACATATGGAGGAGGACTCTAGAAGTAGGGGACCTTGTGCTTTGACGAGTCCAAACCAATAAGGACAAGCACAAGATGTCCCGACAATGGGAGGGGTCATTTATGATCAGAGAGGTACTCCTACCAGGCACCTACAATCTAAAGGACGAGGAAGGCAGGACGCTTGCCAACGCATGGAATATCGAGCAACTATGACAATTCTACCCCTAGCAAAACATCGATGTCCATGGCCATTCCTTTGAGCTACCCCACCCTAGGACAACCGCCCTAGAGATTGGGGACATCGGGAGCTAGAGAGAAGGCACCAGATGGCTAGCCTCTCATCAAAACATTTACGTCCTTCTAACAAGCATGGTCGCGCTAATATCTCCTCTTTTGTCTACTCGACTAACGTAGGGCCTCAAGAAAGTCGAAGGGAAAGAAAACGACCTAGGCCACTCTTTGAAGTGCCCCTTCCTAGGAAAACATGCAAACGCTGAGGGCTCCCTTCCAGATAAGATCTCTGTAAGGAAAATGGACCCCGGGTCTTTTGGCTAAAGAAGTTTTGGTGGTTGATGACTGACACAATCTGTGGACTAATATGTTTGCTAGTGTTTATAATTATAGTTCACAGGATGCGGTGAGGATTGGACCAAGGCAATGAGGATGCAACACCTCAAATGAAGACATAAAAAGATGCATAGAAGTCCAAGACTCAAGAACAAAAGAAGCCCATAGAAATCAGCAAAGAAACCTGAGAAGAGGGCTGTCAGCCAGCGCCTGGTGGCGCACCGGACAGTGCACAGTACCTGTCCGGTGTGCACCGGACTGTCCGGTGGGACAACCGGACGGTCTGCGCAGAGAGGCCGCAGGCAGGCGCTCTCGGGCTGTAGCACCGGACTGTCCGGTGTGCACCGGACTGTCCGGTGTGCCAACGGGCAGACGGCAACGGTCGAATCCAACGGTCGGATCCATCGGTCGACTGCTACAGACGCCAACGGTCGGCTGACATAGGCGCACCGGACATCTACTGTTCAGTGTCCGGTGGTGCACCGGACTGTCCGGTGCACCCGACGACAGAAAGCTGCTGCTTTCTGTCCAACGGCTAGTTGAGGGTGTGGAGGCTATAAATACCACCCCAACCGGCCATTCTCTAGAGTGAGAGCCCAAGCAACATTCCAATACACATAGTGCATATCTCCAAGTGCTCAAACACCCAAGTGCTTAATAGAATCACTCGGTGATTAGCGTAGGTGCTTTGCGAAGTGCTTAGGTTAGTTAGACCGCTTTAGCGCTTGCTCTAGGTGAATCCTAGTTAGTTGAGTGAGTTTAGATAAACCTCACAACCCCTCGGCTCTTGCGCGAGCCGTTGTAATTGTACCGAGTGGGGCGAGAGTCTTGCGAGACCGTGACAACCGCGTTTGTGTCACGGCCGCCACCGTGTACCGGAGGGAACGAGGCCCGCGGCGTTTCGGCCGGAAGCTCGATAGTGGAGACGGCGGGGAGCGTCCGAGAGGAGCCGGAAGCGGAGCACCACTTGCGCGTGGAGAAGGCCCGCGGCTCTCTACGGAGTTACTCGACTGTGGTGCTTGGCCCTCGCGTGGGCTTCCCTTTGCGTAGGGGCACCAACGAGGATTAGTCGGGACCTTGCGCGGTTCCGGATACCTCGGTAAAAATACCGGCGTCATCCACGAGAGTTTGCTTCTCTACTTAGCTCTTTACATTCCGCACTTACATTAAGCATTTAAGTTTCAATCTTGTTGTCATACTTATTTAGTGTAGATTGAAACTTAGCCTTTATGGTAGAGATAGCAACACTTAGACAAAACCTAGTTTGCACATTCTAGTTTTGATTCTTGCATAGGTTTTGCTCTAGGGATTTAATTGTGGCCTAGTTTAGCGAAAGTTTTAGAAGTCCTAATTCACCCCCCCCTCTTAGGCGTCACCCGTTTCCTTCAATTGGTATCAGAGCCGGTTTGGCTCATTTGAAACATTCTAGCTTCACCGCTATAAGAGCCGACGCTTTTTAGAGGAAGGGATGGATACCCATAGGCCACCACACTTCGACGGCACTAACTTCCCATATTATAGTGCTAGAATGGCTTGTTACCTAGAGGCCGTTGATCTAGGTGTTTGGAGAGTCACTCGTGACGGGATGAAACCTCCCAAGAATCCCGAGAAACCCACCACGAGTGAGGAAAAAGAAATTCATTTAAATGCTAGAGCCAAAAATTGCTTGTATGAATCTCTTAGCATGGATATTTTCAATCAAGTATTTACCCTGAAAACTGCTAATGAGATTTGGCTAAAATTGCATGAGCTCCATGACGGCACATCCAATGTCCGTGAGCAAAAACATTGCCTAGTCTTAAATGAGTACAATTCTTTTGCTATAAAAGATGATGAGCTTGTTAGAGACATGTATTCTCGCTTGAATCTAATTATCAATGAGCTCAATTCTATTGGCATTAATAAGCTAGGTGATGCGGACATTGTGAGGAAGATTATCTCCCTGCTACCACAACAAAGATATGGGAGCATCATCACCATCCTTCACAACATGGAGGACTTGAGCAACATGACCCCGACCATTGTGATTGGGAAAATCGCGGCCTTTGAGATGTCGCGAAAAATGAGTCGGGGAGAGGAGCCAACTTCCTCAAGACCATATGCTTTTGCATGTGATGAAAGGAAGGGCAAAAAGAAGGCTCCCACTCCAAGTTCCTCAAGTGAAGAAGAGGAAGAAGAAGAAAGTGATGATGATGAAGATAATCAACCATGCACATCATCCTCCGAGGACGAAGAAACAATCCGACGCGTCGGAAAGGTAATGGGGATGATCCGCAAGATTAATCTAATGGGTGTGCCCCTGCAGGTCGAGGATCTTCTCTTTAACATTGACAGGAAAAAGCAAAGGAAGAGAGGATGCTTCGCATGTGGGGAGAAGGGCCACTTCAGAGACAACTGTCCAAATATGGCCAAACCCAAAAAGGAGAGGAGCAAAGGCAAGGCGCTAACAAGTGTTAGAACGTGGGATGATTCTTCAAGTGAAGATGAACCTCCAAGGACGCGCAGCCACCGGTCCTCGTCACGATCATCACGGTCATCACACAAATGCCTTATGGCAAGAGGTAACAAAAGCACTCCATCCTCTAGTGATGAAAGTAGTAGTGATGATGAAGGTGAGGGAAAAGCCTCTCTAGATGAGCTTGCGGAAGCCGTAGAATTTTTCCAGGATGTTTGCACTAAGCAAAAAGCTCAACTTAAAACTTTGAAAAATAAGTTGGTTAGCTCTCAAAATGATTACAAAGGTTTGCTAGAAAAATTTGAAACTTTTGCAAACTTAAATAGTGAGCTATCAACTAAACTTGAGCTATTAGAATCTAGTGCTCCATCCACTGCTACCGATGATAGCCTTATTAAAAAGAATGAAAAACTTAAGGCTAAGTTAGCTAGCTCCCAAGAAGCTATTGAAAATTTGCTAGAGAAAATGGAAATTCTTAGCATATACAATAATGAGCTAACTACTAAGCTAGAAAACATTGGTAGCACCCCAGCAGCATCTTTAGTTGAAATTCCTGAAATTATTAAGAAAGATGCTTCTACTTCCTGCTTTGACTTAATTGATGATTCTAACCCCTGCAACCAAGTTGTTGTTGAGAATATTGTTGTAGAGACATGCTCTGATGAGGTTGCAAAGGAAAATGAACAATTAAAGCAAGAAGTGGCTCGTCTTGGCAAGGCTTTGTATGACAAGAAAGGCAAAGCCAAACAAATCTGACCTCCACAGGATAACACCACTGCGGGAGTGAACAAGCCTGTAGAGGGAGAAACTGTGATTTGTAGGCTATGCCTCAAGGAAGGCCACAAGTCTTTCCAATGCAAGGCGATGACCGGGGATAAACAAAGGCAAAAGCTCAAGCAAAAGCCAACAAGCAAAATCTCCAGCACCTACATCAAAAAGGTGAACAAAAAGGATGCTACACCATATTTGATCAAGAAGAAAAAGAACGGAAAGGTGATAGCAATCAAGGCCAACAAGCAAGCCAACAAAGGAAAGGGGGCCAAACGCATCTGGGTGCCAAAGGAAATAATTTCAACCATGAAAAGCACCAAGAAGGTTTGGATCCCGAAAGGGAAGTGAGTGGACCAAAGGTCATCAGGAAATTTGGAGACTTGGCAAAATTGGGATGTATATCATGGGATACATCATATTGGATCAAGTTTACTGCCAAGTGTGTTAGTGAAAATTTTGGACCCAAATTTCCCACCCATGACTAAGGTAACTAGTTTTATTGTATTCTTTGTTTTTACAATTGATATCTATTTATCTATTATCTAGTTTACCTTTCTTGCCTAGTATTACATTTGTTATGTACTTTTATTTAAGATCATGCATACTAGGTAAATCATATGGTAGGATTGCTTGTTTTTAATTCATATACTTAAGCAAACCTACATGGCTTAAAATGATTATTTAAGCACGGCACATAGCTTTTATGTCACTCCATAGTAAATGATGCATCAATTGAAAATTTTTGATTTCTCAAGTGTATCATTTAACTTATATGTGCCAAAGTTAGGATTATGGATAATTTGCCCTTCTTGATATCAAATCAAAGTGCATGTCTCCCACAAGTATTCAAAACTTGTATGCACACCTTTAGGGGGAGGTTACTCTATAATCTAACACCTTGAGACTAACATCTTTTCAAGTCTATTTCATGTGATAGTCTCATTGTAAGGAAAATAAGGTCCCCGGAGAAAGACAACAATCTTCCACTGCAAAATCTCCAAGAACTCTCATGTCTCTCAAGTTCGCCATTGACCTACAATTGATCTTCAATTGGTATCTTTTGAGACTATATTTAGTATCATTTACATGTCTTCTCCAATATTTGATTAGACTATATTTCATATCATATGCCTCCATGTTGCTAAAAATGCATAAGTAGTTAACTCATATTCTGTTACCTATGCATAAGGGAAGTTAGTCTTTTCAAATCATGTCTTGCACCTCTAATTTTCACATGCTTTTTCCTAAGTAGAGGATCTCTGTCAGGGGGAGTATTTCTTCATCTCTAAAAGGGGAGAAAAACTCTTTCTAAGAGAGAATACTCATTTAGGGGGAGTAATCTTTTGAGTAACTCCTACTCATGGTATCTTTCATGATCTACAAGTGGTATCCTTCTTGGCTTAATTTAATATCCTTCTTGTGATATCATTTGTTGAGGGCAAGCCTTTATTTACTTCCTACATGCTTTTAATGTCTTCCTTTTCGGTGGTTGATGCCAAAGGGGGAGAAGTTTAGGGGCCAAAGCAATGAAAACTATATCAAACACCAAACACCACCAATTTAAAATTTTATATCTCCAAATGACTTTTTCAAGTGGTTTTGGTTATTTGGTCCAAAAATAGGAAGTGAGTGAATTATGGAGTTAGGGGGAGGCTTAAGTCCATAATATCACATTGTGGGGACAATCATGCATCTTAGCAAGTAGAATGCATATTTACATTCAAATACTTGTATTATTTGCTTGCTTTGGTTGTGTTGTCATCAATCACCAAAAAGGGGGAGATTGTAAGGAAAATGGACCCCGGGTCTTTTGGCTAAAGAAGTTTTGGTGGTTGATGACTGACACAATCTGTGGACTAATATGTTTGCTAGTGTTTATAATTATAGTTCACAGGATGCGGTGAGGATTGGACCAAGGCAATGAGGATGCAACACCTCAAATGAAGACATAAAAAGATGCATAGAAGTCCAAGACTCAAGAACAAAAGAAGCCTATAGAAATCAGCAAAGAAACCTGAGAAGAGGGCTGTCAGCCAGCGCCTGGTGGCGCACCGGACAGTGCACAGTACCTGTCCGGTGTGCACCGGACTGTCCGGTGGGACAACCGGACGGTCTGCGCAGAGAGGCCGCAGGCAGGCGCTCTCGGGCTGTAGCACCGGACTGTCCTGTGTGCACCGGACTGTCCGGTGTGCCAACGGGCAGACGGCAACGGTCGAATCCAACGGTCGGATCCATCGGTCGACTGCTACAGACGCCAACGGTCGGCTGACATAGGCGCACCGGACATCTACTGTTCAGTGTCCGGTGGTGCACCGGACTGTCCGGTGCACCCGACGACAGAAAGCTGCTGCTTTCTGTCCAACGGCTAGTTGAGGGTGTGGAGGCTATAAATACCACCCCAACCGGCCATTCTCTAGAGTGAGAGCCCAAGCAACATTCCAATACACATAGTGCATATCTCCAAGTGCTCAAACACCCAAGTGCTTAATAGAATCACTCGGTGATTAGCGTAGGTGCTTTGCGAAGTGCTTAGGTTAGTTAGACCGCTTTAGCGCTTGCTCTAGGTGAATCCTAGTTAGTTGAGTGAGTTTAGATAAACCTCACAACCCCTCGGCTCTTGCGCGAGCCGTTGTAATTGTACCGAGTGGGGCGAGAGTCTTGCGAGACCGTGACAACCGCGTTTGTGTCACGGCCGCCACCGTGTACCGGAGGGAACGAGGCCCGCGGCGTTTCGGCCGGAAGCTCGATAGTGGAGACGGCGGGGAGCGTCCGAGAGGAGCCGGAAGCGGAGCACCACTTGCGCGTGGAGAAGGCCCGCGGCTCTCTACGGAGTTACTCGACTGTGGTGCTTGGCCCTCGCGTGGGCTTCCCTTTGCGTAGGGGCACCAACGAGGATTAGTCGGGACCTTGCGCGGTTCCGGATACCTCGGTAAAAATACCGGCGTCATCCACGAGAGTTTGCTTCTCTACTTAGCTCTTTACATTCCGCACTTACATTAAGCATTTAAGTTTCAATCTTGTTGTCATACTTATTTAGTGTAGATTGAAACTTAGCCTTTATGGTAGAGATAGCAACACTTAGACAAAACCTAGTTTGCACATTCTAGTTTTGATTCTTGCATAGGTTTTGCTCTAGGGATTTAATTGTGGCCTAGTTTAGCGAAAGTTTTAGAAGTCCTAATTCACCCCCCCCCCCCTCTTAGGCGTCACCCGTTTCCTTCAATCTCGAACTCATTCAATTCCTTTGATAGGGATCAAAAACTCCCAATGAGTCAGACATAAATTTTGGAGTTCAAAGGCTGGTCCGTGGAGCGCTCGTGGACACTCCAGCGAAAAGTAGAGCGAGGGGCAGTTGGTGGCAGGCACACTAGCAGCCAGGACCCTAACGTGTGAAGCATGGAGGGCTCCACCAGCTCATGTTCGAGTCCTAGGAAGCTTTGACTCATGGTTTATCACAGAGAGAGGTCAGCTCCTAGGAGTATGAGAACGGTCCCTAGTGGACCCCACGCTTGGATCCTGCGAATGAAACCAGGGCCTCACTCGGATTACCCGTTCGTAACTCACCGAGCGCTATTGCTAATCCATCAAGGAAAAGTGTGGTACAGCTCACCTCCCCTCGTTCCCGCGAAGATGATGCACGGGCGAGAGTAAAACTAAAAAGACAAGATGACCCCCAAATAGATCTCTGCATCGAGAAGAGACTTGGGGGCTCACCCCGCACGGGTATGGTGGATGGGTAAAAGCCGCATGAAGAGCGCCCCATGACGAAGAAAAATCCTAACACAAACAAGGATTTAAGGGACCCAAAACCTATGCATGTTGCGATACTGAAACAGTCAGGCCATAAAGCATAGCTATAGAAGGTTGTGGATTGTTTCCTCCACTAACACTACCCTAAGTACAACGTTCGTGGCAACATCAATATCGCCTGTTAAAAGGTCTAGACCTGCTGCTGTTGACCCTTAGGCGGATCGATGGCACTATGGAGGTTACCACCAAAGTGTAGCCCCGGTGAACCCTGAATTTCATGGTGAAAGGGAATTAGGCTTACACCTAGTCCCTAATTAATTTTGGTGGTTGAATCGCCCAACACAAACAATTGGACTAACTAGTTTGCTCTAGATTATATGTTCTACAGGTGCCAAAGGTTCATCTATAACTATACCAGATCGACTGTCCGGAATACCGTAGATTATTCCGGACAGGAGAAGCTTTTTGGAAAAACAGGCCATGCGCGGACCGTCCGGGCCCTTGCGGCGGACCGTCCGCGACACAAGGATGCCCTTCGGACAGAACCAATGCAAAAACACAAGTTTCCACTACGGACTGTCCGGAGGAAAAGCGAAGACCGTCCGAGCCCCCGCGCGGACCGTCCGGCCTCAGGCGCGGACCGTCCGGTAGGTGAGAAACCGAAAAACCCGAAGGTAACGGGTTCGGAGAAATGAATTATAGCGGCCTCACGGACCGTCCGGACCAGGCGGGCGGACCGTCCGCGACTGGCTCTGTCTGACATCTGACGTCGCATTAAATGCAATATAGCCGTTGATATAGCCGTTACTGCTGACCGTTGCATTTTCAGCCGTTGATCTACAGGGGCGGACCGTCCGCACCAGGAGGGCGGACCGTCCGCGCTCGGCAGAAAGGCCCAACGGCTAGGAAGTGGTTGGTGGCTATAAATACAACCCCAACCACCTCCATTCACTTCATCCAAGCATTCCAACCTTCAACATTCAATACAAGAGCTAGCAATCCATTCCAAGACACATTCAAAGCCTCCATCTCTCCAAGTTTCACAATTGAGAAAAGAGATCATTAGTGATTAGTGACTTGAGAGAGAAAGTGATCCGTGTGTTATTTGTCGCTCTTGTCGCTTGGCTTTTTAATCGTGCTTTCTTGATTCTTTCATTGCGATCAAACTCACTTGTAATTGAGGCAAGAGACACCAATCTTGTGGTGATCCTTGTAGGAACTTTGTGTTCCAAGTGATTGAGAAAAGAAAGCTCACTCGATCCGTGGATCGTTTGAGAGAGGGAAGGGTTGAAAGAGACCCGGCCTTTGTGGCCTCCTCAACGGGGAGTAGGTTTGCGAGAACCGAACCTCGGTAAAACAAATCCGCGTGTCTCACTTACTTATTCGCTTGCGATTTGTTTTGCACCCTCTCTCGCGGACTCATTTATTATTACTAACGCTAACCTCGGCTTGTAGTTGTGATTATTTTTGTAAATTTCAGTTTCGCCCTATTCACCCCCCCTCTAGGCGACTATCAATTGGTATCGGAGCCCGGTGCTTCATTAGAGCCTAACCGCTCGAAGTGATGTCGGGAGATCACGCCAAGAAGGAGATGGAGACCGGCGACGACAAGCCCACCACAAGCCAAGGGAGCACTTCATCTTCATCGGAAGAGTCCCGCACCAAGAGAAGAGAGAAGAAGAAGAAATCCTCCAAGCGGAAGGAGAAAAGATCTTCCTCTTCTCACCATAAGGAGAAGAAGGAAAAATCTTCTCACAAGCCGCATCGGAGTGGGGACAAGCACAAAAGGATGAGGAAGGTGGTCTTCTACGAGACCGACACTTCAACGACCTCCACCTCCGGCTCCGACGCGGCGTCCGTCACTTCTAAACGCCAAGAGCGTAAGAAGTATAGTAAGATCCCCCTACGTTACCCTCGCGTTCCTAAACATACACCTTTCCTTTCCGTCCCATTAGGCAAACCACCAACTTTTAATGGTGAAGATTATGCTATGTGGAGTAATTTGATGCAATGTCATCTAATCTCTCTCCACAAAAGTTTATGGGATATTGTTGAGTATGGTGTACAGGTACCATCCGTAGGGGATGAGGACTACGACACGGACGAAGTGGCCCAAATCGAGCACTTCAACTCTCAAGCCAAAACCATTCTCCTTGCCTCTTTAAGCAAGGAGGAATACAACAAAGTACAAGGGTTGAAGAACGCCAAGGAGATTTGGGACCTACTCAAGACGGCGCATGAGGGTGATGAACTCACCAAGATCACCAAGCGGGAAACGATCGAGGGGGAGCTCGGTCGCTTCCGTCTTCGCCAAGGGGAGGAGCCACAAGACATGTACAACCGGCTCAAGACCCTGGTGAACCAAGTGCGCAACCTAGGGAGCACAAAATGGGATGACCACGAAGTGGTTAAGGTTATTCTGAGAGCCCTTATTTTCCTTAACCCTACTCAAGTACAATTAATTCGTGGCAATCCTAGATATACACAAATGACCCCCGAGGAAGTCATCGGGAATTTTGTTAGTTTTGAATGCATGATTAAGGGCTCCAAGAAGATCAACGAGCTTGATGAGCCTTCCACATCCGAGGCGCAACCCGTGGCCTTCAAGGCAACGGAGGAGAAGAAGGAGGAATCTACACCAAGCAGACAACCAATTGACGCCTCCAAGCTCGACAACGAGGAGATGGCCCTAATCATCAAAAGCTTCCGGCAAATCCTCAAGCAACGGAAGGGGAAGGACTACAAATCCCGTTCCAAGAAGGTTTGCTACAAGTGTGGTAAGCCCGGTCACTTTATTGCTAAATGTCCATTATCAAGTGATAGTGACAGGGACAACGACAAGAAGGGCAAGAGGAAGGAAAGGAAGAAGTACTATAAGAAGAAGGGCGGCGATGCCCATGTTTGTCGGGAGTGGGACTCCGACGAAAGCTCAAGCGACTCCTCCGACGACGAGGACGCCGCCAACATCGCCGTCACCAAAGGCCTCCTCTTTCCCAACGTCGGCCACAAGTGCCTCATGGCCAAGGACGGCAAAAAGAAGGTAAAATCAAAGTCCTCCACTAAATATGAAACATCTAGTGATGAGGATGATAAAAATGAGGAGGATAACTTGCGTATTCTTTTTGCCAACCTTAACACGGAACAAAAAGAAAAATTAAATGAGCTAATTAGTGCTATCCATGAAAAGGATGATCTCTTGGACTCCCAAGAGGACTTCCTAATCAAGGAAAACAAGAAACATGTTAAGGTTAAAAATGCTTATGCTCTAGCAATGGAAAAATGTGAAAAATTGTCTAGTGAGCTAAGTACTTGCCATGAGACTATAGACAACCTTAGGAATGAGAATGCAAATTTGTTAGCTAAGGTTGATTCTCATATTTGCAATGTTTCAATTCCTAGAAATAATGATGATGATTTGCTTGCTAGGATTGAAAAATTGAACACTTCTCTTACTAGCCTTAGAAATGAGAATGAAAAATTAATTGCTAAAGCTAAGGATTTTGATGTTTGCAATGCTACTATTTCTGACCTTAGAACTAAGAATGATTTGTTACATGCTAAGGTTATTGAATTAAAGTCTTGCAAACCCTCTACATCTACTATTGAGCATGTGTCCATTTGCACTAGATGTAGAGATATTAATGTTGATGCTATCCATGATCACCTTGCCTTAATTAAAAAACAAAATGATCACATAGCACAACTTAATGCTAAAATTAGAGAGCATGACTTAGAAAACGAAAAATTTAAATTTGCTAGAAGCATGCTCTATAATGGGAGACGCCCGGGCATTAAGGACGGCATTGGCTTTCAAAGGGGAAACAATGTCAAAATTAATGCCCCTCCTAAGAACTTGTCTAACTTTGTTAAGGGCAAGGCTCCCATGCCTCAGGATAACGAGGGTTACATTTTGTACCCTGCCGGGTATCCTGAGAATAAGATTAAGAAAATTCATTCTAGGAAGTCTCACTCTGGCCCTAATTATGCTTTTATGTATAAGGGTGAGACATCTAGATCTAGGCAACCAACCCATGCCAAGTTGCCTAGAAAGAAAACTATTAATGCATCAAATGATCATGCCATTTCATTTAAAACTTTTGATGCATCTTATGTGTTGACAAGCAAATCTGGCAAGGTAGTTGCCAAAATTGTTGGGGGCAAACACAAAGGCTCCAAGACTTGTGTTTGGGTACCCAAAGTTCTTGTATCTAATGCTAAAGGACCCAAAACCGTTTGGGTACCTAAAACAAAGAACTAAACTTGTTTTGTAGGTTTATGCATCCGGGGGCTCAAGTTGGATACTCGACAGCGGGTGCACAAACCACATGACCGGGGAGAAAAGGATGTTCTCCTCATATGAGAAAAACAAAGATCCCCAACGAGCTATCACATTCGGGGATGGAAATCAAGGGTTGGTCAAAGGTTTGGGTAAAATTGCTATTTCACCTGACCATTCCATTTCCAATGTTTTTCTTGTTGATTCATTAGATTACAACTTGCTTTCTGTTTCCCAATTATGTCAAATGGGCTACAACTGTCTTTTTACTGATATAGGTGTCACTGTCTTTAGAAGAAGTGATGATTCAATAGCATTTAAGGGTGTGTTAGAGGGTCAGCTATACTTAGTAGATTTTGATAGAGCTGAGCTCGACACATGTTTAATTGCTAAGACTAACATGGGTTGGCTCTGGCACCGCCGACTAGCCCATGTTGGGATGAAGAATCTTCATAAGCTTCTAAAGGGAGAGCACATTTTAGGACTAACCAATGTTCATTTTGAGAAAGACAGGATTTGTAGCGCATGCCAAGCAGGGAAGCAAGTTGGCACTCATCATCCACACAAGAACATAATGACGACTGACAGGCCACTGGAGCTCCTACACATGGATCTATTCGGCCCGATCGCTTACATAAGCATCGGCGGGAGTAAGTACTGTCTAGTTATTGTGGATGATTATTCTCGCTTCACTTGGGTATTCTTTTTACAGGAAAAATCTCAAACCCAAGAGACCTTAAAGGGATTCTTGAGACGAGCTCAAAATGAGTTCGGCTTAAGGATCAAGAAAATAAGAAGCGACAACGGGACGGAGTTCAAGAACTCTCAAATTGAAGGCTTCCTTGAGGAGGAGGGCATCAAGCATGAGTTCTCCTCTCCCTACACGCCACAACAAAATGGTGTAGTGGAGAGGAAGAATCGAACTCTATTGGACATGGCAAGAACCATGCTTGATGAGTACAAGACACCGGACCGGTTTTGGGCCGAAGCGGTCAATACCGCCTGCTACGCCATCAACCGGTTATATCTTCACCGAATCCTCAAGAAGACATCATATGAACTCCTAACCGGTAAAAAGCCCAATATTTCATATTTTAGAGTTTTTGGTAGCAAATGCTTCATTCTTATTAAAAGAGGTAGAAAATCAAAATTTGCTCCTAAAACTGTAGAAGGCTTTTTACTTGGTTATGACTCAAACACAAGGGCATATAGAGTCTTTAACAAATCCACTGGACTAGTTGAAGTCTCATGTGACGTTGTGTTTGATGAAACTAACGGCTCTCAAGTAGAGCAAGTTGATCTTGATGAGATAGGTGAAGAACAGGCTCCATGCATAGCGCTAAGGAACATGTCCATTGGGGATGTGTGTCCTAGGGAATCCGAAGAGCCTCCACATGCACAAGATCAACCATCCTCCTCCATGCAAGCATCTCCACCAACTCAAAATGAGGATGAAGCTCAAGTTGATGAAGAAGAAGATCAATCAAATGAGCCACCTCAAGATGATGGCATTGATCAAGGGGGAGATACAAATGAGGAAGACAAGGAGGATGAAGAGCAAAGACCGCCACACCCAAGAGTCCACCAAGCAATTCAACGAGATCACCCCGTCGACACCATCCTCGGCGATATTCATAAGGGGGTAACTACTAGATCTCGGGTTGCACATTTTTGCGAACATTACTCTTTTGTTTCCTCTATTGAGCCACACAGGATAGAGGAAGCTCTCCAAGATTCGGATTGGGTGGTGGCAATGCAAGAGGAGCTCAACAATTTCACGAGGAACGAAGTATGGCATTTAGTTCCACGTCCTAACCAAAATGTTGTAGGAACCAAATGGGTCTTCCGCAACAAGCAAGATGAGCATGGTGTGGTGACAAGGAACAAAGCTCGACTTGTGGCCAAGGGGTACTCCCAAGTCGAAGGTTTAGATTTCGGTGAAACCTATGCACCCGTAGCTAGGCTTGAGTCAATTCGCATATTATTAGCCTATGCTACTTACCATGGCTTTAAGCTTTATCAAATGGACGTGAAAAGCGCCTTCCTCAATGGACCAATCAAAGAAGAGGTCTATGTTGAGCAACCTCCCGGCTTTGAAGACAGTGAGTATCCTAACCATGTCTATAAGCTCTCTAAGGCGCTTTATGGGCTTAAGCAAGCCCCAAGAGCATGGTATGAATGTCTTAGAGATTTCCTTATTACTAATGGCTTCAAAGTCGGAAAGGCCGATCCTACACTCTTTACTAAAACTCTTGAAAATGACTTGTTTGTATGCCAAATTTATGTTGATGATATTATATTTGGGTCTACTAACGAGTCTACATGTGAAGAGTTTAGTAGGATCATGACACAGAAGTTCGAGATGTCGATGATGGGGGAGTTGAAGTATTTTCTAGGATTCCAAGTCAAGCAACTCCAAGAGGGCACCTTCATTAGCCAAACGAAGTACACTCAAGACATTCTTGCTAAGTTTGGGATGAAGGATGCCAAGCCCATCAAGACACCCATGGGAACAAATGGGCATCTCGACCTCGACACGGGAGGTAAGTCCGTGGATCAAAAGGTATATCGGTCGATGATTGGTTCATTGCTTTATTTATGTGCATCTCGACCGGACATTATGCTTTCCGTTTGCATGTGTGCAAGATTCCAATCCGACCCTAAGGAATCACACCTTACGGCCGTAAAACGAATCTTGAGATATTTGGCTTATACTCCTAAGTTTGGGCTTTGGTACCCTAGGGGATCCACATTTGATTTAATTGGTTATTCGGATGCCGATTGGGCGGGGTGCAAAATCAATAGGAAGAGCACATCGGGGACTTGCCAGTTCTTGGGAAGATCCTTGGTGTCTTGGGCTTCAAAGAAGCAAAATTCGGTCGCTCTTTCCACTGCCGAAGCCGAGTACATTGCCGCAGGACATTGTTGCGCGCAATTGCTTTGGATGAGGCAAACCCTGCGGGACTACGGTTACAAATTAACCAAAGTCCCTTTGCTATGTGATAATGAGAGTGCAATCAAAATGGCCGACAATCCCGTCGAGCATAGCCGCACTAAGCACATAGCCATTCGGTATCATTTTCTTAGGGATCACCAACAAAAGGGGGATATCGAGATTTCTTACATTAATACTAAAGATCAATTAGCCGATATCTTTACCAAGCCACTTGATGAACAATCTTTTACCAGACTTAGGCATGAGCTCAATATTCTTGATTCCAGAAATTTCTTTTGCTAAGCTTGCACACATAGCTCTTTTGAATACCTTTGATCATATCTCCTTTATATACTATGACTAATGTGTTTTCAAGTTTATTTCAAACCAAGTCATAGGTATATTGAAAGGGAATTGGAGTCTTCGGCGAAAACAAAGGCTTCCACTCCGTAACTCATACTTCGCCATCACTCCGAGCAACTCTCTCGTCTTTGGGGGAGAAATGAGCATCAAGGAAAAGGACTTCATCCTTGGGGGAGAGAATAAAAGCTCAAACGCAAAAGGACTTCGTCTTTGGTATAATCTTAACTCACTTATTTATGACCAAAGGGGAAGATTGCACCAGAAGGGCTCTAATGATTCCGTTTTTGGCGATTCATGCCAACAAGGGGGAGAAGTGAGCCCAAAGCAAAAGGACCGCACCACCACCAATTTCAAAAACTTAAGTGTTGAATATTTTTCAATTGATATCCTATTGTGTTCAAAAGGGGGAGAAAGTAGTATTTCAAAATGACATATCAAAAACCCTCTTGAACACTAAGAGGAGGATCTCATTTAGGGGGAGTTTTGTTTAGTTAAAGGAAAAGCATTTGAAACAGGGGGAGAAAATTTCAAATCTTGAAAATGCTTCTCAAAATCTTATTCATTTGCCTTTGACTATTTGCAAAAGAACTTTGAAAAGGATTTACAAAAGAGTTTGCAAAAACAAAACATGTGGTGCAAGCGTGGTCCAAAATGTTATATAAGAAAGAAACAATCCATGCATATCTTGCAAGTATTTATATTGGCTAAATTCCAAGCAACCTTTGCACTTACATTATGCAAACTAGTTCAATTATGCACTTCTATATTTGCTTTGGTTTGTGTTGGCATCAATCACCAAAAAGGGGGAGATTGAAAGGGAATTAGGCTTACACCTAGTCCCTAATTAATTTTGGTGGTTGAATCGCCCAACACAAACAATTGGACTAACTAGTTTGCTCTAGATTATATGTTCTACAGGTGCCAAAGGTTCATCTATAACTATACCAGATCGACTGTCCGGAATACCGTAGATTATTCCGGACAGGAGAAGCTTTTTGGAAAAACAGGCCATGCGCGGACCGTCCGGGCCCTTGCGGCGGACCGTCCGCGACACAAGGATGCCCTTCGGACAGAACCAATGCAAAAACACAAGTTTCCACTACGGACTGTCCGGAGGAAAAGCGAAGACCGTCCGAGCCCCCGCGCGGACCGTCCGGCCTCAGGCGCGGACCGTCCGGTAGGTGAGAAACCGAAAAACCCGAAGGTAACGGGTTCGGAGAAATGAATTATAGCGGCCTCACGGACCGTCCGGACCAGGCGGGCGGACCGTCCGCGACTGGCTCTGTCTGACATCTGACGTCGCATTAAATGCAATATAGCCGTTGATATAGCCGTTACTGCTGACCGTTGCATTTTCAGCCGTTGATCTACAGGGGCGGACCGTCCGCACCAGGAGGGCGGACCGTCCGCGCTCGGCAGAAAGGCCCAACGGCTAGGAAGTGGTTGGTGGCTATAAATACAACCCCAACCACCTCCATTCACTTCATCCAAGCATTCCAACCTTCAACATTCAATACAAGAGCTAGCAATCCATTCCAAGACACATTCAAAGCCTCCATCTCTCCAAGTTTCACAATTGAGAAAAGAGATCATTAGTGATTAGTGACTTGAGAGAGAAAGTGATCCGTGTGTTATTTGTCGCTCTTGTCGCTTGGCTTTTTAATCGTGCTTTCTTGATTCTTTCATTGCGATCAAACTCACTTGTAATTGAGGCAAGAGACACCAATCTTGTGGTGATCCTTGTAGGAACTTTGTGTTCCAAGTGATTGAGAAAAGAAAGCTCACTCGATCCGTGGATCGTTTGAGAGAGGGAAGGGTTGAAAGAGACCCGGCCTTTGTGGCCTCCTCAACGGGGAGTAGGTTTGCGAGAACCGAACCTCGGTAAAACAAATCCGCGTGTCTCACTTACTTATTCGCTTGCGATTTGTTTTGCACCCTCTCTCGCGGACTCATTTATTATTACTAACGCTAACCTCGGCTTGTAGTTGTGATTATTTTTGTAAATTTCAGTTTCGCCCTATTCACCCCCCCTCTAGGCGACTATCACATGGCCTCGAGAACACGGTCCGGGATGTCAAGGAGGCGCAAGTGGCGATTCCTGCGACGAGCACGAACGAACCTTGTGGCCTAATCCACACACAGGTAAAGACTCAAAGCCTCGAGTTCCAACTCTACAAGGAATCTATAAGTATTTAATAACTCGATGAGTCCAGAGCCTAGGAACCAGACCATGGAGACTTACCCGCCCCTGAGTCATCAAGAGCCGCCAAGCACACCCAAAGGCGGCAGACTTTAGTGTTAGCCACCTCCAAAGCCACGTGAGTCACACCTAGGTCCCTTTGGAGGTCTTTCACTGACCATTCCACGGAGGTCAGTAGAGTGGGCAGCCTGGGCGTAGAACCACGACACTCTCGCACCCTAGGAGGGCGAACCGCCATCCTGAGCGAAACCAAGGACGGTCGAGGAAGGTAAGAAGGGCGGTAAAGGCCTTGTGATAAGGGTAGAACAATCATACCATCTCTTGAGCAACCTCTCCTAGAAAGTCCGCCCCAATCTATGGACAGAGAGTGGTCAATGGAAAGCACAGGCTAATAAGGAAGCCCACAATGTGTGAAGAGCTAGCACGATTACCTACCCGAAGGAACGACCCCCTCTTTAAAAGGGACATCACTAGATAAAGTCTACGAAGAAAAAACCTCGGGACTCCACAACATGACCACAAAACGTCAAAGAACAAAAAAGAACTATTTTTACATTCTCCTCGAGAAGTAGCGCTAAGACACATTACACTATGAGGTCATCGAGCGATGTGTGTGATGTCATCCGTAGACAACCTATGCACAACACGACCAACTGCCTCGTCGTAGCCCTCTAGCACGTCCTCCAGCCCTTTGTCCGAAAGGGACGAAAGAGGGCCAACGACATCCCGAAGGCCACAGCCGGACCGAAACTCCCCAATGAGCAGTACCACGGCAGCTCCTCGATGAATGACAAAGTCAATAATATCTGGGATACAAGACAAGACGTTGTACAGAGGCTCCACCAAAGAGGAACCATGATCCTCGACGTAATTCGAGATCTGACCCAAGCGGCAGCATAATTTCTCTAGCTCGGCTTCCAAAGCTGTCAGGAGAAACGAGTAGGGTAAGAGGGGGGGTTAAGGCAACCAGTAAGGAATGAGGAGCAAGCACCTTACCAACTACGTGACCATCGGATTCGGCAAGTTGAGCCCAAAGCAGCTCGGCCTTAGCGGCCTCCTGTGCCACACGAAAGATGTCATAGCTCTCTCGAGATTCCTAGAGGAGAGAGAGGGGGATAGAAGATCCAACAATGATGACCCAATGGAGGGTGATGCCTCCCGATCGAACGGAGCAGGGATCGCCTTGTATCGAGAAAGGAGAGCATCAGACTCACCCATGGAGAAGGAAAGGAGGCACTCAGAAAAGGAGGGGGCTTACCTTGGCCTAGCCTAGTGCGGCATGGCATCTTCCCAACCCGAGATCCATCAAGGTGAAAACCAAAAGACAAATGGCTCGAGGGTAACAATGAGCAGATGCTCGCACAGATTTATAAGGAAAACGAAAGTGCCATGTGGGAACAGGCTGCGTCGGAGATGGCCTGACTCATGAGGGCATAGGTACTGCAGCCAATCAAAGGACAGCAGGGCAAGCTCCACCTGACCTAGGGGAAGCCACCAAGGGGAGAACCCTCTCCTCGGGGGCTACGGTCAGGGAAAGATCCCCAAACCCCTGAGACTTATGGAAAACATCACAGGGATTTGAAGCGATGCATTTTCATTATATTGAGGAATAAATCCGGTGAAATTTCCAAGTTCATTGATAGTCCTCTTCCTCTTAAGAGCCATTAGTGCTGGTACAGGCAGAAAGGAGGAATCTAGCGGCAAGGAATCAGAGACTGAAGAAATGGTAGTACCAAAATAGGGTTTCTTGATGAAATAGGTAGTTGAGGCAGAGTCCTCCTCAAATCCTAGTGACGTCAACAATCACAAAGCTTTCCTTGGTCAAAAAAGTTGGTTACTTGGGAACTTAGTCGACAACATTGAGTAGGATCATAGAGAATAACCTTCAGTACTCTTCCACACATCACTTGGCACAATCAAAAGCGAAAAATCAACAATGAATAGAAGAACACAATTTAGAAAATAAGAAAAGATGTTCCATTTCATCAGGTGATACAAAAGTGGGTTTTTATGAACAATTATTGCAAACACTCCTACTTCACTAACACTAACCTATGACTACACTACTACTAGACAATGCCTACTTGAGGCGGTAGCGCTTCAACGGTGTCGTAGAGGTGACCTCGTCATCGTCGCTGCCACCGCCATTGCCTTTGTCATCACCGTCGTTGTCACCATCATCATCGCTGCCGCCCTCCTCCTTGTCGTCTTCGTCGCCGCCCTCCACATCATCATCATCGTCATCCTCATCATCATTGTCGTCCTCCTCCTCCTATGAGCCCTTGAGCCTGGTGTGCTCGATGGCCTAGAGGTAGGCCCACTCTGCTGAGGGCATGCCCTCAAAGTTGATCAGGGAGGGGTGATAAGAGGGAGAGGAGAGGACTTCCTGCTGTCGCTTTAGCCGAGGCTGGAGGACCTTTCTTCCTTGCACTCTACAAAAGAGTCTGAGGGTGATCTACCTTCTTCTTGTTGTTGTCGCCCATGGAACCTTTGGAGGAAGCAAGGGAAGTTGGGGTTGTCTTGGAAGGCTTGAGGGAATAAGAAATAAAATGTGGCAAGAAGGATCCCTCGAGGCTTTCCTTTATGTAGTAGTAAGGATCTCTTCGTATTCCTGATCGTACACAACTATGTCATGCTGACATTGTCGCATGGGTGGCATTTCGATTTCCAAGACGAGACAATTTTTCAATTACACGTCATGAGAGGTCAGTTATTCACATCATACCATTTTTTCAAATTAGAACACTATGTTTGAAAAGGGGAAGCCACATTTCATTTACACACACCCATTGGATTGTAACACCCTAAATTTGGGGGTATAAAATTTCTTCTCTAAATGCCTACCAAATTCACGTGTTACCTCTTGTATTCTCTCTCTAGACTTACTCTCTCTTCCTTTTAATTAGAGTAAGTTAATTAGGTGAGGGATTAGTTATGTATTTTATCAAAACTTATGTGAGTCATGAAATGTTGCATCATGCTGAGCCTAAATTATTCTTTTGTTTGATGCACATGTTTGATTTGGTTTGAATTTGATTTAAAATCCATATAAGAAATAAAAAGAAAACACATTTTAAAATTCAGAGAAAAGGAAAAACTGATTTCGGCCCAACTCAGCCCAGTCCAGCCCAGCGGCGCCCGCACGCGCCCGCTCCGCCTGACAGGTGGGCTCCACCTATCAGCGCCAGTTCCTTCACCCACACACTCTCTCCCCCTCCCTCTGCCTGGTGGGGCCGGTCTCTCAGTGTCGGTTGTCTTCCCTCTGCACGCCCGCTCCCTCTCGCTGCGTCGTGGGGCCCTCCTGTCAGATCTGCCTTCCCCGCAAACCGCCGTGGTCCAGTGCGCACGCACGCCGAGAACCCGACCACATCGCCTGCCCACGCGCCCCAGCTCCATTTTGAGCACCGCTCGCACCCGCTCTCTCCCCTACTCCATTTCGCACAAGCTTGCCCTCTCTCGCGCTCTGCCCTCGTCGCTCGCGCTCGTCGGAGACCTGCACCCGCCGTGCCGGCCCTTCAGCTCATCAGAAGCCGCGCCAAGCCACCCCGAGCTCCATCCCGAGGTGAGGAACTTGTTCCCGTGCTTGGTTTACCTTATTCGCGCCTGGTCTTAGTCAATTTGGCCACGCAGGAGTTCATCCACGCTAGTTCGCCGCGCCGTGCGTGGTGGCTGACCGATCCAGCCTCGTGTCGTGCCCCTGGGATGGTCTGTAGTGTTCCCCTTCCTTCGCCGGAGCTAGTATGAGCCTTAGCGCGCCCAAAACCCCCCTCTCCACGATCGGGATTCCTAGTTGGAATCATCCCAACCCGCCTAGAGCTTTCCCTCCGTTGTTCTCTTGTCTCTGGTCTCGGTCTCGTGGCTAGAGCCCCACCAGCGAGTTCACCGGGCCCTTCTCGCCGGTCCTGGCCAACTCCGGTGACCTTGAAGCCCCTGGAGTCTGCACCCGCCCCAACTCCGGCGACTAAGCCGCTGTGGGCAGGAGCAGCGCCGCCCACATCCATCGACCCCCCGGTGTTTGATCTCGGTCGTCCAATCTCTATCCAACTATTCGGATCCCCGAGTACCGCTTCGCACAAGCACATCCTGCCCCTGGGACCCACCTGTCGGTTGCCTGCACCCTGGCACTGGGCCCGACCAGTCAGCCCACCGTTTCCCCAGTCACTGACTTCCCTAGCCCCCTTGTCAGTGCTTGGTTTGCGCATCCTCGCGCGCGCCCGTGCTTAGGTCTATTCTCGATTGTCGATCCGTGATCAGACGGCTGATAGAACCCAATACCCCTTCGCGTGGTCTTTTTGTTAAAGACACCCCCGGCTTTTTAGAAATCAACCTGTCATCCCTAGTTTTTGTGTGTAGGCCCCTGTGTTCTTGTAGAAAGAACCCTAACCTTTTGTTTAATCACAGAATTTGACCTAATTTTGTGTTTTGAATTCCAAAACTTGTTTATTTCATATCTTTTGCATATGAACTCCAAATTGAATGATTAAAATTGCAAAATGTTCATGAGATTATTCTCTATCTGCTAAAATTATGATCATTCATTGATGCACATACTAATTTTATGCCTAGACTATAGATTAGTTTAGGTGATGGCCTATTTATTAATAAGAAAATAAAAGGGAAAACCCTAGTGGTAATTGGAGGTTTAACTTTGTGAGATTAATAATATGTAATGTATGAATCTATCCCTGGTATAATTTTTGTGTCTCATTAAGATAAATGGAATTAAGTTATGTAATCTATTGAGATAGACAATACTTAGAAAATCACGAACCTCTAGGTATATTAGTCCACTCTAGAACCAAAGTTTACCTCTTGTGTTTATACTGTTCTTTCGAGCTTATGTTCACATGTTTGTACATGTTTGGTGTATTATTCATTTGCCTTTATCCAAATGTATTGAACGCATGATCGCTTTGTGTCACACCCAGATTTAAGGAACAAGCCGGGTTGTTGGAGACTTGTTCTCAAATGCTTCGAATTAAGAACAAGGCAACATAAAAAGTGTTAAATGTTAAAGTCCTTCGTCCTTCAAGACGTTATGTCCCTTCGGATATAATGAATTCCGGATGAAGGTTATGAGGGAAGAGATCTTCGTAAGCTCGACAGATGATGAAGGAGAATACATATATGAAATATGAATAATAATGCAGATGTTATTATTAACTTATTTTTATTTTACATTATCAAATTCATAATAACAAATTATAAATGTACCTTCGAATTGACGAAAGGTAAAGGTACAGGCGTGATGCGAAAAGCAAATGCCATGTCAGCCCGAACAGTACGGGAGTACTGTTCATCTATTTATAGGCACAGGACGCAGCCCGTGGAGAATTACATTAATGCCCTTTACATTTATCAATAACTCTATAGTGATTCTTCGAGGTCTAATTTGGCTTTTCATCATATAAGTCAGTTCCCCTTTTCTGCTGTCATACCGAAGCTTTTTCTTCGCATAGCTTCGTGATCATCTTATCCTTCGCCATGATCGCCTTCCGTCCTACTCAAGCTTCGTCTTGACCATACTCTTGTATACTCATGACCCGATTCTGAAGATACCTGTTCACATATTTCACTTGGAAAACATTGTCAAATCATGTTTTTGAGGACCTTCGGAGGCCGAAGGCCCCCAACAGTAGCCCCTCGCAATATTAATTTGCTGGAATGATAAATTCATATTGCGACATGGACGAAGGCTTTAAGCCGAAGGTCCGAAAAAACACCTTCCCTTTGCTAGAATAGCAACAGCCTTTGACAAGCGGGACCCTCCAGTTTTCAACGCACTAGGTGTATAAATAAGAGCTCACCACCAGTTTATTTGGCACGCTCCCTTGCCATCTGCTTTTACTCACCCAACTTTTAGCCTGCGCGCAACAACACTTGCTTGGCTTTTTAAATTTTTAAGCTTCGGTTTCGAGAGCACTTTCTCAGCGTTTGCGAAGATGTCTGAAGATAAGAAAGCTGTTGGTGATTCAAAGCTAAGCCTTTCTGAGGAGATGCATCTGGGCTTTCTTGAATCAATATCAAAGACTAATACATAGAAGATTACTAGGGAGATTTTGGAGGGTTTATCTGAAGATACTGGTGACAGTGACAGTTATGATGTGGATAGTGGTGGTGAAGATTCCGAAGATCGACCTTGGCGACCAAGCCATGCGGTTTTTGGTAAATCCAGTATTAAAGAAAATCATCTTGTCAATATGAGGGGCAGATATTTTCGGGACTTGTCTGTTGTGAGGGCTGACGAAGGAGAGAAGACTTGTCCAACTCCCGAGGAAAATGAAGTCATGATATTCCGAAGCTTCTTAAAGGCTTGACTGCGATTTCCCTTGAGCAGTTTTGTCGTGGAAATACTGAAGATATTTGAAATCTACCTTCACCAACTTACTCCCGAAGAAATCATAAGGATGAACATCTTTGTGTGGGCCGTGAGGAGCCAAGGTTTGGAACCTAATGCAAAAAGCTTATGCAACATACATGAGCTATTGTATGAGACAAAACCCTGGGGTAAAGAGCAGTATCACAACAATTTTGGCTGCTATAGCTTCGGCGCCCGGTCTGGGTCAAGCTGCCCCGTGCCAACCTTTCGAAAGAGGTGGCCCGGCGACTGGATGACGGAATGGTTTTATGTGAAAAATGACTTGAAATCACGGGAAGATATTAAAGGTATCATTATGCGCCCTATCTGGCAACGCTTCGGCCTCCGGAAGCCGAAGGTGGAAATGAATGAAGCAGCCAAAGAATGTTAGAGAGCCTTCGGCGTTGTCTGGTCTTTTATTGGGACAAGGGATTTGGTCCAAGAACACATTGCTTTCAGAGTATGGCCACTTGTGGAAAAGTGGGAAATGCCGGAGGAGACCATTAAAGAAACTGACGAAGGTGGACTAGTCAGGCTAAAATACACATTCAAATACGGAGATAAGTTCGTTGAGCCAGATGATGACTGGTTGAAAAGTATTGAGGCCATAAGTGACGAATTGCTTGGGGTATACTCAAAGGCCGAAGATACTGCATTATCAGCGGCCTTCGGAGGCCGAAAGAAGAAGAGACTCAACCGAGTATTTGATGTAATTGGGTTTGTTTACCCCAACTACCGTTATCCAACGCGGGGTCAAAAAAGAAAGAATACATCTTCTGCGAAGGAAACTGCTTCAGCCGCTCCTAGCGAGCCGGCGCCGAAGAGGAAGAGGATAAAGGTTCTCACACACCGGCCATGTTATATTGAACCAGCCACAGTGCCTGAGTTTATCGGTGAGACCTCTTCGGCCACCGAAGCTAAAGAACCAACTCCACTGCCAAAACCGAAGAGCTGGCCGAAGTGCCAGCAACAGAAAAAACAGAAGAACCGGGGACTGAAGAAACAAAGACATCAGAAGTTTTAAGTCCTTCAGCAAAAATTGAGGCAGCAAAAAGCCAAAAGGGTCCAGCAGTGACCTCGAAAAGAAAAAGGATGGTTAATGTGCTGGATGTTTTGGAGACAATTAAGTCTTCAAGCACAACTCCGAAGAAAATTGTTGAAACTTCCGAAGTGCATACTGAAGCCTTTGTTGCCGAAGCTTCAAAGCAACAATCTGAAACTGAAGCTGGGCCTTCAGAGCCCACCAAGGTAAAATCCTTGGAAGTCGAAGAAACAAAAATGGCAGAGCCAATTTTGGTTGAAGAAACTGGCACTGCTGCCCCCGAAGCATCCTCCAAAGCCCTCGATTATATTGTACGACATGCTTCAGGAAAAAGATTATCTGAAGAAGAGATTTTTGAAGCTAATCACTATGCCCGAGAACTGAAGTATCCAAAGGGGGCCTTAGTATTCAATGGCACAGACGAAGATGACTTCTTATACTGTCTTCCAGATAACAAAGAATTATCCGTCTGCCGGGAGATGGCTAGAAGTATGGGGTTCTCGAAGCTTGAAGCTGGCCTCTGCGCTATAACAAAGGACGATCTTGCAGATAGCCTCACATATAATAGTCTGAAGGTATGAAAATTGTATATTTGGAAATTTATAATTTTTGAATTATTATTTTATTCTTATACTAATTCTTTTCATATAGGGTTTAATACTTAGCAACGCTTTGAGAGCGCAAAGAAATGCTGAAGACGAGAGCTATAATATTGCTTTCAACAACCTACGAACAGAGGTTATTAAGCTGAGGAACGAAGCTTTGGAAAAAGATAAAATTCTGCTTACATTGGTGGATAAGATAAAGGAAGACGAAGCTACTTCTAAAGCCCAAGCTGAGGCTCAGAAGCACGAAATCGAGGATCTTCGGAAACAGTTAGCCAGAGCTAAAGAAGAACGCATACTTGAAGAGACGAAACGAGAACTTAGCGATCAATGGGCAAATCATTTAGACGGAAACGTTGAAGAGCTTCGTGCATCCAAGAAAAGGTGCTATGACAAATCTATAGAATGCGCTAAGAAAATAAAAACTAGCTTCGCCAGCGTTGGCGCATTCTCGAGCGAGGAAAACTTCACAAGGGGTAACCCCGAAGGCCCGATTGAATGGATCAATCACGAAGCTGAGGCCTTTGAGGAAATTTTGAATAACCGCGGAGACATATGTGCCTTTTCGGGTGCCAGAGGAATTGCTACTATTTTGGAGAGGAAAGGCTGTGAGCATGTGAAATCTTTGGCACAATCCGAAACTGCCTTATCCTCCGAAGATATAAAAGACCCCTCGGCGAAGCAAGCATGGTTGGTGGAAAATTTTTCACCGACATCTGGGACAATGGTGGCCGGGAAATGGCCCAAGAAATTATTCAAAAAAGCGAAAAAGGCATTCATGATGCTAGAAAAGTAGCAGAGGCCGCTGAGAAAAGCGCAGAGCCCGAAGGGCAAATAGGTATTAACTAGTGGTTTTTTACTCTTTGTTGTAATTTTTTGATTTCGAACTTGTTCACAGTTTGTAATAGTAATAAATCTGTATCTACTCTTCCCTCAGAACCTGTTGAGTCATCTGCGGGCCCCCACACGAAGGGGGATGACGAAATTAGACAAATGGTCGAAGCCATCATGGATAGAGTTGTTGGTGAGCTTCTAAACGAAGCTGCAGAAGTAGTCTTAAGGGAAGATTAGATGTTGTTGCAAAAACATTTAGAATGTAATGTTTGTTGAGAATCATGTGTAATATTGTGTAACTTAGGGTGTAATATATTAGCTGTTTATAGTTCTATTCTTTGCGATGCATGAAACATTATATACATACCGTTTTTGAGCCTTCGGCGAAAAAACACCTTCCCTTCTTTTCATGCTTCGTAAATAATATCCGTGTTCTCATAAAATCAGTAGCCAATCCTCGTAAAATCAATAATCAATAGATCTTTCCATTTCAGAGTTTGACGAAGATATAACTCTTCAATGGCTATTGTTTGTGCCGTGTCACTATTTCTTCAAAACGATCTTCGAATATCAATATTGAGACCCCCCTTCTTGCGTTGTTGATGCACTATGATGTATGATGTTATGTTATGCAAATGATGTAATGATGTGATGTTATGCAAAATGATATTTGCCGAAGGTCGACATTTATTTTTCACTGTAAGCCTCCCTTAGGAGCTTCTTCGCCTTTTACTTCAGCGGAATCAGCGTTTATTTTTCGCTGTAAGCCTCCCTTAGGAGCTTCTTCGCCTTTTACTTTCAGCGGAATCCGTGTTTATTTTTCGTTGTAAGCCTCCCTGAGGAGCTTCTTAGCCTTTTACTTTCAGCGGAATCAGCGTTTATTTTTCGCTGTAAGCTCTGCATTCCCTTCGGAACGACTTTTGAGCAGAAAACTTACACTACGCTCCCTTAGGAACGACTTTTTGATGCTTCGAAGAAATCGCACTGCATTCCTTAGAACGAATTTTTGATAATTCAAAGGTCCTTCTTGCCACCATAAATTCTTATGCTTCGGCAACTTAAGCCTATGGAGAAGATATATTTTTCTTATGGTAAAAAAGCGAAACTGCTACAAGAGATTGAAAAACGATAAAAGGCACTTAAACTTCCCATAATTGTTCCTTATTAAAAAGAAAGTAAGACTGAAATGCGAAAATGCGAAAAGCTGCTGTCGAGGTAGGATATTTGTCAGTAAATATGCTTCGACTCTTGCACAGTGCTATTGACTGTGCAAGCTTCGGACTCCTCTCTGAAGTCCCGCTGAAGGTGATTGTGCTGACTCCCTTCTGGCTGTTGACCTCGTTGCGTTGGTGGTGGTGGTGGAGGCTGTTGCCAAGATGCTTGGGGTTGACTTGCCGAAGTAACAGAAGCTGCAGGGTGGTTGCCTACATATTCTGGAATGTAAGGCGAATGGTACGAAGCAGTATGCATGACTTGCTTCGGCTGACTCTGTTGTGCTGCAGCTTCTGCTATCTCCTTTTGCTTCTGGATGGTAACATGGCACATCCTGGTGGTATGGCCCTTGTCTTCACCATAGAATAGGCAGTAAATTTTTCTTGGCTGATCCCCAAACCTTCCCCCGAAGCCCCTGGCGCCTCTGCCCCTTGGCGCTGGCGGCCGGAAAGAGCTTTGCTGCTGCCCCGAAGCTTGCGAGGAGTACTGTGGCCTTTGCTGTTGACTCCCTCTGTCATCACTTTGAGTAGAGTTGTGAATTGACCTGACGTGCCTCGGATGGAATCTTCCTCCGAAGCCCCTGGTCATTTCAGAGAACCTGAATGCTTCCTCCCTTCTTTGGCGAAAATCATTGTCAGCTCGAATATACTCGTCCATCTTCTGGAGCAGCTTCTCCAAAGTTTGAGGAGGCTTTCTGGCAAAGTACTGAGCTGAAGGTCCCAGCCGAAGCCCCTTGATCATGGCCTCAATGACAATTTCATTGGGCACTGTTGGTGCATGTGCCCTCAGACGCAGGAACCTTCGGACATACGCCTGAAGGTATTCTTCGTGGTCCTGGGTGCACTGGAATAAAGCTTGAGCAGTGACTAGCTTCGTTTGAAACCCTTGGAAGCTGGTTATCAACATGTCCTTGAGCTTTTACCATGAGGTGATTGTCCCTGGCCGAAGAGAGGAGTACCAGGTTTGTGCAACACTCCTGACAGCCATGACGAAAGACTTTGCCATGACCGCCGTGTTGCCACCATACGAAGATATGGTTGCTTCATAGCTCACCAAGAATTGCTTCGGGTCTGAATGACCGTCGTACATGGGGAGCTAGGGTGGCTTGTAAGACTGTGGCCAAGGTGTAGCCTGCAGTTCTGTTGACAGAGGAGAAGTATCATCAAAAGCAAAATTTCCATGATGGAAATCTTCATACCAGTCGTCCTCGTTGTAGAAGCCCTCCTGATGAAGCTCTCTGTGCGGAGACCTTCGGTTCTGGTCATCTTGAGCAAGATGACGAACTTCTTCAGAGGCTTCGTCTATCTGCCTTTGTAGGTCAGCTAGACGAGCCATCTTTTCCTTCTTCCGTTGGACTTGTTGATGGAGCATCTCCAAGTTTTGGATTTCTTGATCCAAGTCGTCCTCAGGAGGCATTGGACTGGTGGCCTTCCTCTTCTGGCTTCGGGCCTCCCTGAGAGAAAGGACATCCTGATTGGGATCCAGCGGCTGCAGAGTGGCAGCCCCTGTGGCTGAAGCTTTCTTCGGCGGCATGACGAAGGTGATGCTTGCCGAAGATGTTCAAAACTCAAAAAATGGACGTGAGTTCACCGGAGGTGGGCGCCAATGTTGGAGACTTGTTCTCAAATGCTTCGAATTAAGAACAAGGCAACATAAAAAGTGTTAAATGTTAAAGTCCTTCGTCCTTCAAGATGTTATGTCCCTTCGGATATAATGAATTCCGGACGAAGGTTATGAGGGAAGAGATCTTCGTAAGCTCGACAGATGATGAAGGAGATTACATATATGAAATATGAATAATAATACAGATGTTATTATCAACTTATTTTTATTTTACATTATCAAATTCATAATAACAAATTATAAATGTACCTTCGAATTGACGAAAGGTAAAGGTACAGGCGTGATGCGAAAAGCAAATGCCAAGTCAGCCCGAACAGTACGGGAGTACTATTCATCTATTTATAGGCACAGGACGCAGCCCATGGAGAATTACATTAATGCCCTTTACATTTATCAATAACTCTATAGTGATTCTTCGAGGTCTAATTTGGCTTTTCATCATATAAGTCGGTTCCCCTTTTCTGCTGTCATACCGAAGCTTTTTCTGCGCATAGCTTCGTGATCATCTTATCCTTCGTCATAATCGCCTTCTATCCTACTCAAGCTTCGTCTTGACCATACTCTTGTATACTCGTGACCTGATTCCGAAGATACCTGTTCACATATTTCACTTGGAAAACATTGTCAAATCATGTTTTTGAGGACCTTCGGAGGCCGAAGGCCCCCAACACGGGTGCATCTCATATATGCGCCAAAGAAGACAACACATATAATAATAGAGTGTATAGAGATAAATGTCACAATAACATCAGAGTACTTATTACATAGCGGAAGACTTACAAAATAAAAGATAAACATAAATTGAACTAAAATCCATCCTTGGCGCCAATAAGTCAACTGGGAGACACCACCTAGATCAGATCAAACTCCTCATTGTGTGGCTCCTCTTGAACCACCTGTTCTTCTCCAGTGGGGGGTGTGAGACAGCAAGGGTGAGCTCACACATGTTCATCGCTCAACAAGTTGTGGGGAATAATGTGGCATGAACTCACCAAAGGTGGGAGTTCATGTGATGTGTAAAGCTGATCAACAATAGGGGTTAAATCTAAGCATTGCTTTTAATAAGTTGGTCAAATTTTATTAGCAGTTACTAAGTGTAAGTAAATACCAAACCATAATAAGAATAATAGACCAAAATTAATAAATAATCCCATGCAATGCAAATGACAAATTGAATTTAGTTCCATAAATTAATCATGCGAGAGTCCTGAGCTGCTCTTGACCGTGAGCTCGACTAGTATACCAGTTTTACACTCTGCAGAGGTTGTACCCTGTACCCACAAGTCGTGTATCCCATGTTGTCAGGGTTTGCAAGGCCCTTAGACACTAACAAGGTGAATGGCAAGGGATCCACTACGAGGCCTTTACAAAGTTCCACTAGTTTCCAAAAACCCGCTACAGTTTATGGGAAGAGCACTTGCAAGAATCCCTCATCTGACCGCCATCACAGCAAAATCAACCCAAGAACCTCCCTTCATGCAACTCCCCTACTGCCCTTGCCCCTTGTTGGGGGTATGCTTCATATCCGAAGATCCTAAAGAAAGAGAACACCTTCGGCAGATCCTCTCAGAAGCAGCGCTGAAGCTATCACCTATAAAGCATCGGCACAGTGGTAGATCTCAAGACGAAGGGGTGAACCGACTTAAAGATGAAATGACTTAAAGACCCATGATGTTTTGTGTCATTATTGTAGTCGATTGTAAAGGGCATAAATGTAATTTTACATGGGCTACATCCTGTGCCTATAAATAGATGAACAGTGCTCCCGTACTGTTCACACTGACCCGGCATTTGCTTTTGCGTCACGCTTGTACTTTTACCTTCTTTCAAGCTGAAGGTACATTTGTAATTTGATATCATCTTTATTTTCCATAATGATAAAATAAAAATGAATTGATAACAGTACTTTATTGTTTATGTTATTTTATATTTCATTTATTGTTTATGTTATTTTATATTTCATATGATTCCTTCATCTTTATATGTTATGCTGCTGAAGGTATGTCCTTCAAAACCTTCGTCCAAAGATCATTATATCCCAAGGGAAATAATGCTTCGAAGGACAAAGGACTTTAACGTTTAACATTTTCTGTGTTGCCTTGTTCTTGATTCATAGCATTTGAGAACAATTCCCCAACATTGGTGCCCACCTCCGGTGAACTCACTTCCACCTTTCTGAGCTGATGGCTTCGTTCAACAACCAAGCTAGAGCTGCTTTGGCTTCGAAGCTGGTACTCCCGGTAACAGGCGGTTCATACTCAGAGCCGGCCAACAAGAAGCAGAAGAAGGAGGCACAGAGAAGGGTACAGCATGTCGGGGTGTAGGGACCCTTCATCAAGTCAAATGGTCCCACATCCCAATTACCTTCTCCCAAGAGGACCTTCAGCTCAAGGACTACCCTCACAATGATGCTATGGTTATTATTTGTGTTATTAAAGGATTTCTGGTTCACAATGTTCTGGTTGACACAGGCAGTGCAGCGAATATTATATTTGCTAAGGCCTTCAGACAGATGCAAGAGCCAGAGGATAAGATTCGTGATGCTACACACCCTCTTTGCGGCTTCGGAGGAAGACAGATTGTAGCGCTCGGCAAGATCACGATGCCAGTGACCTTCGGATTTGTCAACAATACAAGAACTGAGCAAATTGTGTTTGATATTGTCGACATGGAGTACCCCTACAATGCAATCATTGGTCGTGGGACACTCAATGCTTTTGAAGCAATTCTTCATCCAGCATATCTTTGCATGAAGATACCTTCGGATCAAGGGCCTATTGCTATTCATGGAAGCCAGGAAGCTGCCAGAAAGGCTGAAGGAAACTGGACAGATTCAAAAGCAATCCATAATATAGATGCAGCCGAAGCTTGTGAGCAATACAAGTACAAAAGGGAGAAGGCTGCTTCGGCCGATCAGCCGAAGCCCATGCTCTTATGTGAAGATATAGCAGAGCAGAAGGTGTTGCTGGGATCTCAATTGTCTGAGGAATAGGAGAAAAACCTAATAAGGTTTCTGTTCAACAACAAAGATGTCTTCGCATGGTCCGCCAACGATCTTTGTGGTGTCAACAGGGATGTCATTGAACACTCGCTCAATGTCGATCCATCCTTCAGACCCAGAAAGCAGGGGCTTCGGAAAATGTCTGATGACAAAGTCGAAGGTGCTCGGAACGAAGTGAAAAGACTTCTTAGTGCTGGAGTCATCAGAGAAGTAAAATACCCAGAATGGCTAGCTAACACTGTTATGGTGAAGAAGGCCAATGGTAAATGGAGAATGTGCATCGATTTTACTGATCTTAATAAGGCATGTCTGAAGGATGAGTTTCCATTACCAAGGATAGATTCTCTAGTAGATGCAGCAGCTTCATCAGAACTCATGAGTCTATTAGATTGTTACTCAGGCTACCATCAAATCTGGATGAAGAAGGAAGATGAGCCAAAAACCAGCTTCATAACCCCCAGTGGTACATATTGTTATCTTTGGATGCCTGAGGGGCTCAAGAATGCTGGAGGAAGCTTCAGCAGAATGACAGCGAAAGACCTTCATTCTCAGATAGGCAGAAATGTGCTAACTTATGTAGATGATATCATAGTAAAAAGCACGAAGCAAGAAAATCACATTGCTGATCTGCAGGAGACATTCGCTAACTTTAGGCAAGCTGGCCTGAAGTTGAATCCAGAAAAGTGTGTCTTTGGAGTAAAGAAGGGGAAATTCCTTGGTTGTTTAGTTTCAACAAAAGGGATCAAGGCTAATCCAAATAAAATCGAAGATATTCTTCGGATGGAGCCGTCAAGCACAAAGAAGGGAGCTCAATGGCTGACAGGAAGACTGGCATCTCTGAATCGATTCATATCTAGATCAGCAGAGAGAAATTTACCATTCTTTGAAGTGCTGAAGTCGGCTGAAGTCTTTCAATGGGGATTAGCTCAGCAGAAAGCCTTCGAAGAGCTGAAGCAGTACCTGATAGACCTAACAACGTTAACTCCACCCATGTCAGGGGCTCTTCTGTTATTATATGTGGCAGCTTCGCATTCTGCAGTAAGTGCAGCGCTTGTGCAGAAAAAGCTTGAAGGACAAATCAAAAAGCAAGCCCCAGTATACTTCGTCTCCGAAGTCCTCAACTTATCGAAGAAAAACTATACAGAATTGGGAAAAGTGCTATATGCTGTCTTAATGGCCTCCAGGAAGCTTCGACATTATTTTCAAGCATCCCATACAATTGTTCCTTCATCACAGCCTTTGAAGGATATTATGAGGAACAGAGAAGCTACTGGAAGGATTGGAAAGTGGGCTGCGGAACTCAATGAATTCACCATTGATTATGTGCATAGATCCTCGATCCAGTCCCAGGCGTTAGCAGACTTCATCGCTGACTGGACGCCAGGGGCTCAGGAAGAAGAAGCAAGTAAAGATGCCAAAGCTTGGACAGTGTTCTGCGACGGTTCCTGGGGAACCTTCAGGGCAGGTGCAGCTGCTGTTTTAATTGCACCTTCCAAAGTCAAAACATGTTATGCAGTGAAACTTGATTTCAGCTGCACAAATAATATTGCTGAATACAAAGCTTTGCTTTTGGGGCTTCGGAAGTTAAAGGCAATGGGGATAAGAAGGGCGGTTCTTAAAACCGATTCCCAAGTTATTTCTCGTCATATTGACAAGAGTTGTAAAGCAAGAGACCCGAAACTTGAGAAATACTTGGATACAGTTCGAAGGCTTGAAGCTTCTTTCGAAGGGTTCTCTGTCAAGACTATTCCACAAGGAGAAAATGATCACGCTGACCTGCTAGCCAAGTCAGCGGCACAGAGGCTGCCTTTACCTTCGGAAGTATTCTTTGAGATAATAAGAGCACCTTCGGTGGAACTTCTTGAAAGAGCAGTGCTCAATATATCTCCTGTTCATAGTGAAGATTGGAGAACTAAGATTATATCCTTCTCCAGGGCAATTGCCTTTCAGATGACGAAGCTTATAATAAGAGAATAGAGGCAAGAGCCCGACCATATGTAATAATAGAAGGGGAGTTATACAAACATGGAGTCTGCTCTCCATTGCTCAAATGTTTATCCAGAGCTGAAGGTATAGAATTGATGAAGGAAATACACGCAGGTCTGTGTGGATCTCACATCGGATCTAGGCCCTTGCTAGGAAAATTCTTTCGTCAAGGATTTTATTAGCCGAAGGCAGCTTCGGATGCAGCAGAATTAGTCCAAAAGTGCGAAGGTTGTCAAAAATGTGCAAGAGATCAAAAACAGCCTTCATCTATGACTCAGCTAATACAGCCCACTTGGCCGTTGCAAAGGTGGGGCCTTGACTTGTTAGGTCCACTTCCACCAGCACAAGGAAATTTAAAACATGTGGTGGCGGTAGAATATTTTTCCAAATGGATTGAGGCGAAGCCTTTAGCCACAATAACTTCGGTCACTGTTCAGAAAATTTTCTGGCAAAATATTGTTTGTCGTTTCGGAGTGCCGAGGGCTATTACTGTGGACAACGGAACACAGTTTGATGCCGAAGCTTTCAAAGAGTTATGTGAACAAATTGGCACGAAGATCCATTTCTCATCAGTTAGACATCCGGAGTCAAATGGACTTGTTGAAAGAGCTAATGACATTATAATGACAGGAATAATGAAGTTAATCTTTAATCAGCCCAGAGGAAAGTGGCCAGATGAATTGATCAAAGTGGTGTGGAGCCACAACACAACAACGTCAAGGTCAATAGGCTTTACACCATTCAAATTATTGTTTGGTGACGAAGCAATAACCCCGGAAGAAGCTAAAGCAGGATCAATAAGAACAGTGGCTTTGGCAGAGGACGAAGCTGATTATTCTGTGGCAAAAGATGCTATAGAAGGGATCAAGCTTCAGGCTGTGGAGAACATCAATAAATACCACGCCGAAACAATAAAATGGCGTGACATAAAAGTTTGGCTAAAGAACATCAAGCCAGGGCATTTGGTGCTTCGGAGAGTTGCCAACCCAGATACAGTAGGCAAGCTACAGTTGAAGTGGGAAGGACCTTTTCTGGTAGTATCTTCGTCAAGACCTGGCTCTTACAGACTGAAGGATATGGATGGCAACAACATTCCTAGATCTTGGAATGCGGATGAGCTTCGGCGATATTATGTGTAGCTTGATGTAATCTTTTTATTTTTTCCTATGGCACCCTTTTCCTTTCTAAAGGGGGGAAAGGTTTTTAACGGGGCCATAGCATGTAATTTCTCTTTTTCTTATTCCAGCTCTACAAGAGCAATATCCCCCAAAGATGTAAATGTAAAAGCTGAGCATGCACCATCGAGTGCAAACAGAAAAGAAAAAGCAGGGAGAAGCTCGAAAGACATCCCTAAGGGGATGCAGAGCACGACGAAGCTACAAAAAGCCATTCCTAAGGGAGCACAGTGTAAATTTTCTGCTCAAAAGTCGTTCCTATGGAAATGCAGAGCTTGCAGCGAAAAGTCAACGCTGATTCCACCGAAATATAAGGCGAAGCGCGAAAAGTCAACGCGATACCGCCGAAATAGAAGGCGAAGAAGTTCAAAAGACGTTCCTAAGGGAATGCAGAACTTACAGCGAAAAGTCAGCGTTGATACACCGAAAAATAAGCGGTGAAGCTGAAAAATAAGTGGCAAAGAGACTTTGGTTATTCCTAAGGGAATGAAGGATGTGGTTGTGGCTTCGTATGTGTGTGTTTGGACATTCATTTGCACCATAAATTACATCATACATTTGCATTCATAAACATTCATTTAGACATACATAGGATCATCACCATCATAACACACGCAGTTGCTTCGGCTCTGAAGATAAGGCTTCGGCAAAAAGAAAAAGAAGCAGTCTTTATGCTTCGCTGTGTATGAAAAGAAGGGAAGGTGTTTTTCGCCTTCGGCTCAAAAATGCTAATTTCGTTCACACCAAAGCACTTCATACATTGATGGAAAGGTAAGAATATATTACAAGGTATGGACAAAGTTTACAAAGTAAAAATTAATTACATTGTTCTTTACAAAGGTTATTACAAGGGTTTTTAAAGTTTTTTCTACAGCTATCTATTCAAGCTTCATTAGTTTCCATCGAGCTTCGGCTTCGACTTCGTCTTCTTACTCTTTAGCTTCGGCCTCGGCTTCGTCATCCTGTATGCATTCAAGTATTGTAAGAAAAATTCAAGTTCGAAGGAAGAGGTAAGCACAAGGTATGATTTTGTTACCGGCTTAAGATGACTCTGAGCTTCATCACCAGCTTTGCTTCGTCCACCCTTTGTCCATACCAGTTTTATAAACCTATTTGCTATGCTTCGGGCAAGGTTGGGAATATCATTCAGGTCTGCTGGTGATAAGTTGAAATTAGGTCTATTGATAACCTTTCCATGTTCGCAGCCAGATTTCAGGAAGGCGACAGCTGTACCCCGAGAAGCTACCAGGGCACAAGTCACCATGTCTAACTATAACTTCTTCAAGGTCATCAATTTCACCTTTGATATGTTCTAAGGCACCTGGCAGGTCCTCAGACGAAGGATTGAATTTTTTGCTGCTGGCTCCAACCGAATAGAAGACTTGCTTCAGCCGTTGAACACATTGATTACTGAACTCCAGACATTTGTTTTGAAGGCTTGCCAATGATTTTTTCAAATCTGAACTTTTTCTGGACCTCGGCCTCAAATTTTGAATTAAGCTTCTGCTTTTCTTGTTCGAAGCTTTCTGACTGGGACAGAAGCTTCGTATTTAATTCTGCTATTTTAGCTTCAACTTCTGCCAATAAGCCTTCGGTTGTCTGAAGCTCAAAGTCTTTCTTTTCAAGAGCAGCTGATTGGTCTTTTATCTTGCTTTCTAAGTTTTCAATTATAACTTCCTGTTTTTTATCTTCCAAATCTTGCTGCATTTTCAAAGCTTTACTCAGTAGCATACTCTGCATATAAACAACTTTCGTTAGAAAACATCTTCGTTATTGAAATAATAAAAGTTAAAGAAAAGTTTACCTTGAAATTGGAATAGAATAAACTACCGACGATGTGTTGTCGTCGGTAGCGGCTAATATCTGTTTTGAGCTTCGGGAAACTAATACTCTTTGATAGAGTACCGATAACCTTCGCTCCGGTCTGATCCCGGATGCAGCCCAATTTTTCGTCATCGATGCCACCGAAGAGAAATGCTCCCGGCTGATATCCGTAAGACATAGCATATTCTTTTAGCTCTTCTTTTTCAGCCTTTGTCAGCTCTTGACCAACTAAGTTTTGAAAGTTAAAGATTTCATCTTTCGAAGTGTCTTCGGCTATTTCTTTCTCCTTCACGGGTTCTGGGGTCGTAGTTTGTTCGGTGGCTGCAGCAGCTTCTTTCTGCGGCCATGTTTAGCAGTATCTTATCAATATCGGCAATCGTGCACTCTAAATGAATATCTTCGGCCGTGGCAGCTTCGGTAGCTGTGGCTTCTGCAGGTGCAGCTTCGGTGGCTGTCGTGCTCTCAACAGCTGGCGCCTTCAGAGCTGAAGCTCCTGGTGGTGTCCCTTCGATGACTTCTGTCACTATAATGATTCTTTGCTTCTTTGGCCTAGCTGCCTTCTTCATTTTTGTGGGCTCCTTTTCCTTCTGAAAAAGCTTCGTCAGATGTGGCCCCAGTGGACTTAGCTTGACAGGCAAAGATTCAGTTATTACCTTTAAAATTTCTTCAACGTCGGTGGTAGAGGGTGTTGCAGCAGTTTCTTCTTCTTCGTCAATTGCCTTCTGCTTCGGAGCTGTAGCTTTTCTCTTCTTCGAAGCATCTGTTTTCGGCTCAGGCTTCAGCTTTTTCTCTTTCAATTGTTTTTCATCGTCTTTATTTAGAACCCTAGCCACTCTCTTTCTTTTTTGCCCTTCGGCATCCTTGTCTAGCCGCTCGTAGTCGAGATACTCAAAGTTCAGAGCATCCATTACTCGGTTCAACCTTCGCTTCGGGCGGGTGCCGAAGGCTGCAGTCATTAGTTGATCTTCTTTTTTGGAGTAATTGCCGAGAATTTCATTGCACATCACTTCAATCATGTCTAGCCACTCTTTGCAAGGCACTTTGAAATATTTCTTGAATTTATAATGATAGGGTAACCGAATAAGTTCCCCCTTTTTCTTTTCTCCTTTAAGCTTCGGCATGTCCCACTCTTTCACAATTGGGAACACTCTGAAGGCCAAAAATTCTTGCACTAAATCCCTAGTGCCGATACGATCTGCAATAACTCGAAATTCAGCCAGAGCAATTTGGCTTGGACTCCCTGGTGTCATGTTGCACTGCGGTCTGGTCTCTCCGAAGATCAATTCTAGCGGACTCTGGACCAGCTCCTCCCTATCTTCGTCAACTTTGACGTAAAACCACTCAGACTTCCAGCCAGCTGGCCACTTGCTTCGGTAGCTAATCACTGGAATTTTGTGTTCTTGCAATAGGCAAAATTGTAGCAGCCAAAATTTTCATATAGACCATCTCCTCTAGCTTTCGTCTGGTAATGAAGCTCGTGCACTCGGCAGAAGCCTTCGCCAAATGGGTCCACCCCTTGGCTTCAGAGAGCCCAGATATAAACGCTAAGCCAGACAATAGCGTTGGGAGTTAGCTGATGAAGGTAGATCCCAAACTTCTTCAATACAACAACAATCATCTTGTTCAAAGGAAATCTTAAGCCAGCCTTAAAGAAACTTTTGAAGACTACCACTTCATCCTTTCCTGGCTTCGGAGTAGTCTCTTCCCCACCAAAACGAACCAGCTCTTTCTTCGCTTCACTAAAATAGCCCCATTTCAACAGCCTAGGCAAGTCATCTTCGGAGATGGTGGATTTCCCGAAATCTAGGTGGCTGGGTTTACTTGGCACCATGTTGTAATCATCTTCAGACTCAGTTTCTTCAACATCAGCCTGTTCTGTTTCAGCGGCAGGTGCATCCTCCGATGCTACCAGCCCCGAGCGCTTCATCACTTCAGAGATTGGGGCAGTTTCAGCACCTTCGGCTTCCTCTCCGTCATGCGTAACCCTAGCTGTGGAACGCACTCTGGCCATCTGATGATTGAATTTCTTGATTTTGAAGTTGAAAATTTTTCTTTATCTTGCCGAAGCTTTTTCTTGCTACGAAGCTTGAGCAAAGTAAATAGCTTCAGTTGAGGATGCAGCAAACAAGCTTAGGTTTTGGTCAATATTTTGGCAGCAAAACAGGCAAATAGCAATGAATGCTGTGGTAACTTCACACCTACCCGTCTGTTTATATAGTGCCACAGGTGGGAAGGTAAATCGTCAAGGTCTTCCGCACCGAACAAACAGCCACCCGCACTCACTAAACGGTGGGCCACAGGGTCCGAGAAGGTGAATCGCCAGGGCACGCGTAACTGCTGCAAGATCAGGCCACTTCGCGCGAGGATTATTTTAATCGTTTCTCGCCAACGAGCTCAAGGAAGGTGTTTTTCGGATCTTCGCCATCCCGAAGCCTAGAAGACTTTTTCACGGATCAAGCTCGTTACGAAAAACGATCTAGCACCGTGAAGGGGCTACTATTGGGGGTATGCTTCGTAGCCGAAGATCCTAAAGAAAGAGAACACCTTTTGTAGATCCTCTCAGAAGCGGCGCCGAAGCTATCACCTATAAAGCTTCGGCACAGTGGCAGATCTCAAGACGAAGGGGTGAACCGACTTAAAGATGAAATGACTTAAAGACCCATGATGTTTTGTGTCATTATTGTAGTCGATTGTAAAGTGCATAAATGTAATTTTACATGGGCAGCGTCCCGTGCCTATAAATAAATGAACAGTGCTCCCGTACTGTTCACACTGACCCGGCATTTGCTTTTGCGTCACGCTTGTACTTTTACCTTCTTTCAAGCTGAAGGTACATTTGTAATTTGATATCATCTTTATTTTCCATAATGATAAAATAAAAATGAATTGATAATAGTACTTGATTGTTTATGTTATTTTATATTTCATATGATTCCTTCATCTTTATATGTTATGCTGCTGAAGGTATGTCCTTCAAAACCTTTGTCCAAAGATCATTATATCCCAAGGGAAATAATGCTTCGAAGGACGAAGGACTTTAACGTTTAACATTTTCTGTGTTGCCTTGTTCTTGATTCATAGCATTTGAGAACAAGTCCCCAACACCCCTTTTGGGTAAGGTAGTCTTCCACAAGCTTTCCTAGTTAGTTAACCAAGGGCGTCCCATTAAACCCTTGTGGTGGCATGTGTTTCTCAAGTTAAGCTCCATGTTCCAATTAAAGATAATGATGATCTTGACATGAGCATAAATAAAATAACAGAATAATTAGAACATGGATATAATGAAATATTAACCCAAAACCATGTAAAGCAATAGCATAACTATCCAAAAGATTCAGGGGTAAACATGGTAAAAAGGATAAATAGACTAGGGTGACCTACTGGGTCCCATCAAAATTAAACCTATGCATGAATAAGTGATATTAAAGAACATTATTGGGTAAAAAGTGGTCAAGGGCAGAACTTGCCTTCAATGAGCTCCTGCTCAGCAACTTCTATCTACTAAACACCGGGATCCCCAGCCACTGGCTCTTCTACTCGCCACAGTACAAACAAGCACAGTATAAAGGAGAAATTAACATCACATCAAACATATAAACAAAATACATATTAATAATCTACATATTAAAATAAGATCATAGTAACAAGAATCATTAATTTTCGAGTTATAAATTTTAAGTTATGAATTTCCAGAGGTTTTATGTATTTGATACAAGATTAACTAAGAAATAAATTTTATTTCTGTTTTCATGTCAAAACAGAGACACTAGGGGATAAACAATAATATTACAAAATTTTAGAAACTGGAATGGATTAATTTGTACTTTATATGAATTTTATATGAATTAAACAAGTTCTAGGGATTTCTTTTTTTACATTAAAAATCCTTTTATAATTAATTTTCCCTGATTTATTAACTTCCTGCTCTGCGCGCATAAATCCAGAGAAGTTTAGGGTTTAATGCGAAATACATCCAAGACTCAGATCTACAGCTAAGAGGACCGCGGGTTGATTTCAATGTTTGGTGTGGTCTCTTTAATAAAATTCCCTAGCCGAAGGGGTATGCTTCGACCAGGACCGCAGGATACTAAATCTATGGCTGGGATTCGATCTCTAGGGCGATGAAGAGGTATACAGCGCCAACCGTCTGTTCTGAGATCTACGATTCGGATTTAAAGACTCTTTGACCGTTCTGGTTCACCCGATTGTGATCGAAGAGACCCGAATCAGCCTAGGTCGCATCGTTACACTGGACACGATCATGGTCGTCCCAGATAGATCGAATGGCAGGCGTTCGTCTTCTCCCCCACCCCCTGAGCTATCCCATGGCGACATAGTACCCTGAGCGCGGCGGAGGATACGTCGGTGAACTCATACTCGGTGATCCCGAGGGCCATTTACCGATTCTACTAGCACTAAATGAAGTGGATGGCCACGCGAACATGGAGGGTGGATACTCACCGAAGGTTACAGTGCAGAAACTTCCGGCGACAGCGCGGTGCGGAATCAGGGCGACGCGCGATCGACGGCAAGAAATTGGTGCGGAGCTGGCGATCAATCACGAGTAGTGTGGCCACTAATGTCTTTCCCTGAGCCTGCGGGAGGTCTCTGACCACACCGACGATGCAGATGACGATCAGACAGGAGGTTCCCCGCGGCGGGTCTTCTTCCTCTTGGCGGTGGTGGCGGTGTCTCTTTGATGCGTGAATATCGCGACGAGGGAGCGGAACGGCAGGTCTGGAGGAGACGTAGGGCTTCAGGGCGCATAGTCTGAGAGGTAATGCGGGGTTTTATCCCTAGGCTTCGCCCATCAATGCAATGGCCAGAGCGGTCGTGGCGGGATCGCATGGGCCGTTCGGCCACGACCAGCTGACGGCGCGACGAGATGATAGGTAGGCCCCCGGCTCTAGTGAGACGAGCCCACGGACGAAAGAGGTCCTGCGCCCGGGACCCACATGATAGTGAAATGGTGAGAGGGGCGCGGCCAGTGGCTGACCGATGGGGCCCGGTCGTCGACGCGCTACTTCGCGGGGTTGGGCTGCGCGGTGGTTGCTTCTGGTGGGCCAAAATTGGTGTCTCGAGCCCAGTAAGGTTTTCTCTTTTTATTTTATTTCTTTTTTTTCCTATTTTGTCCCCTTTCTATTTTAAATTCCAAATTTGAATTTGAATCCTTTTAGGAGTTGCACCTTTGAGTCCAATGTACACATTCAAATCCCATTATAGAAATAATAGATTTTATTATATATATTTTTTATACTCATTTTCACTCACATAATATTTTTCTTCTTCTCTTTTTCTAAATTCTTGAATTTCCTTTAGATCTTAAATTCTACTTTGAACTTTGATATATTTCTTTTCACATTATCTTTATATTGTCACAAAATGCACACAAAATGAAACCTCAACATGATGCATATTCTCTTTTAGTATCATTTATTTTAATTAATCACTCTCAATTATAAGTATACTCTTGTTATGATGAACATATGGCACACCAAGATGAGAAGATCAACTTTATTCTAATTGTATATATTTTTGGGTATTACAAATCCTACCCCCTTAACAAGAATCTCGTCCTCAAGATTTAGGAAGGACTAGGGAAAAGATGGGGAAAATCTATGTGAAGCTCTTCTTCTCTCTCCCAAGTAGTTTCACCTTCTCCATGATGGTTCCATTGCACTTTGCACAACTTTTTCACTTTATTTCTCGTAACTCGAGTTAAGGTGTCAAGAATCTTGATAGGATACTCCGTGTAGGTCAAATCACCCTGAACATTAAGCTCTTCCATTGGTAACTGTTCCTTAGGGACACAGAGACACTTCTTAAGTTGAGGCACGTCATCAGATAGATTATCAGGTAGCTCGAGTTGGTATACCATCTCCCCAACTCGCCTCAAAACTCTGAATGGCCCAATAAAGCGAGGGGATAATTTGCCTTTAACTTTGAATCTCCTCATTCCCTGAAGTGGTGACACCTTGAGGTACACATGATCACCTTCCTCAAATTCCAGTGGTCTTCTTCTATTATCAGCATAGCTCTTTTGTCTGGTCTGAGCTACCCTCAAATTCTCCCAGATAATACGGACTTGTTCTTCTGCCTCTTGAATAAGTTCAGGCCCAAAGAACTATCTTTCTCCAGTCTGATCCCAATATAGAGGAGTCCTGCATTTCCTACCATATAGATCCTCGAACGGTGACATCTTCAGACTGGCCTGATAACTATTATTATATGAGAACTCAGCATATGGTAGACTTTTGTCCCAACTGCCTCCATGCTGAAGGGCACAAGCTCTCAACATATCCTCAAGTACTTGATTAGTCCTTTCAATCTGTCCATCAGTCTGAGGATGATAGGTCGTACTAAAGTTTAACTTTGTATTCATATTCTCATGAAAGCTTCTCCAAAATCTTGAGGTAAACTGTGAACCTCGATCAGAAACGATCTTCTTTGGTACTCCATGTAAACACACAATCCAAGCCATGTATAACTCTGCCAGCTGAGAACCTTTATAAGTAGTCTTGACAGGAATGAAGTGAGCTACTTTGGTTAGTCTATCCACAATCACCCATATGGAATCATATCCCTTCGGGGTGCGAGGCAATCCAATAATGAAATACATACCAATCTCTTCTCACTTCCACTCGGGTATCTTTAGTGGGTGCAGCAGTCCAGCTGGCCTTTGGTGTTCAACCTTAACTCTTTGACACACATCGCACATAGCCTCATGTGTAGCCACATCTCTTTTCAGCTCGTGCCACCAATACTTTTGCTTCAAATCCTGATACATCTTAGTGCTACCAGGATGAATAGAATAATCAGAGTCATGGGCTTTCTTCAATATAGTCTCACGAAGGTTGTCAGTCTCAGGAACACATATCCGGTCTTTGAACCATACTGTGCCTTGCTCATCCTCTGTGAATTCCGGACCTCTACCTTCAGCAATGAGATCCTTGATCTCTTGAATTTGGCACCACCAATCTGTTCTTTGCGGATTTCTTGCTCCAAGGTAGGTTCCACATCAATAGTAACTCCTTCAGTGTGAGCAACTATCCCCAGGTTAAGTCTCCTGAAATCCTCGACAATCTCCTTGGGTAGCTGGGCAACAGTAGTTGAATGAACGTGCTCCTTTCGACTCAAGGCATCCGCAACTAGATTCACCTTGCCCAGGTGATAATGAATCTCCAAATCATAATCCTTAATGAGCTCCAACCATCGGCGTTGCCTAAGGTTGAAATCCTTCTAAGTGAATATGTACTTCAAACTCTTGTGATCGGTGTATACTTGACACTTGGTTCCCATAATATAATGTCTCCATATCTTAAGTGTGTGCAATACAGCTGCCAGTTCTAAGTCATGAGTGGGATAGTTCAACTCATGTTTCCGCAACTGACGAGACGCGTAGGCAATCATGTGTCCTTCTTGCATAAGCATACATCCCAAGCCTTGGCCACATGCATCACAATAAATGTCAAATCCTTTCTGTAGATCTGGCATAACCAACACTGGGGGTGACATCAATCTCAACTTCAGTTGATCAAAGCTATCTTGGCACTTCTCGTCCCACTTAAACTGTCTTCCCTTCTCCAGGAGTAAGGTCATAGGCTTAGCAATCTTAGAGAACCCTTCAATAAATCTTCGATAATAGCCTGCAAGTCCCAAGAAACTCCGGACCTTAGTAACTATTGTGGGTATGCTCCACGCCATTATCTCCTTGACTTTAGTAGGATCCACTGATATCCCACCATTACAAATGATATGTCCAAGGAATGGCACTTCATCAATCCAAAACTCACATTTGTTGTACTTGGTGTAGAGTTGATTATCTCGTAGCTTTTGTAGCACCAATCTCAGATGTTCCTCATGATCACTATCACTCTTGGAATAAATAAGAATATCGTCGATGAATACCATGACGAATCTGTCCAAATACTCCATGAACACCTTATTCATCAGATTCATAAAATAAGCTGGTGCATTAGTTAGTCCAAATGACATAACTGTGAACTCATATAAACCATATCGGGTTGAGAAAGTCGTCTTGGGAATATCAGATGGCCTAATCTTCATTTGGTGATAACTTCATCGAAGATCAAGCTTCGAGAACACCCTAGCACCTCTCATTTGGTCAAATAAATCCTCAATGCGGGGTAACAGATACTTGTTCTTCACAGTAACATCATTAAGAGATTTATAATCCACACAAATCCTATATATATCAATTTATGTGTCATATGATTTGCCTCAATAGGCCCTTTAGGTGTAGTTACTATCATTGGTGTTTTCATATTTCGCAGTGGCAATTCATTTGTGTAGGCGTATCGAGTAGACATGAATGAATGTGTAGCACCAGAATCAAATAATATTGTTACAGGAATTGCATTAATATAAAACATACCAAGTGCGATGTCAGCTCCTTCAGCAGTAGCATCAGCGCTGACTTGATTAACCCTGGCAATAGAGAATCCCTTGCCAGATCCCGGAGTTTGTTGCTTGTTCTGCACAGGTGTAGTAGCACTCCTCTGCAGACAAATATTAGCATAATGACCTATCTTACCACACTTATAGCATGTTGTACCAGCACTCTTTCCTGAGAATTTCATCGGGGTGCCAGTGGGGGCATCTTGACGAGTCGGTGGAGTCCCCTGAGGTGTGTGCTGAGCTGGGCGCTGGCCTCCTCCAGTGCAAACTGGTGTACCCTGGGGTGGCATGTAGCGAGGACGAACGCCGCTGCTTCCCTGACCCTGGGATATAGCCTTCCTCTTCAAATCGCCTAGCTAAACACGCTTGTGTTCAATAGCTAGGGCCTTGTCGAGCAGCCTTTGGAATGATGGAAATGTATGAGCCACTAGAGCATACTACAGAGGCCCATTGAGTCCCTCAATGAAGTGTTCCTGCTTCCTCTCATCTTTAGCAACTTCATCCGGTGCATATCTAGAGAGCTGAATGAATCTGTCGTGGTACTCGATGACTAACATGCTTCTCTGTTTGAGCGACAGAAACTCCTTCTTCTTAATCTTCATCAGTCCAGCAGGTATGTGATAGTTCCTGAACTATGTAGTGAACTCTGCCCAAGTAATAGTATCCGCAGCATTGTGGGTAGTAGTATAGGAATCCTACCAATCAGCAGCAGGACCAGTAAGACGACCAGAAGCATATAGAACCTTCTCCCGGCCAGAGCATTATGCAATATTCAACATCTCCACAAACTTCAGCCAATCATCAGCATGCAGAGGATCTGGAGAGCTGGAGAACGTCGATGGCTTGTGGCTCATGAATTCCCGATGCTTGTCCCGGGGTGGAACTGGTGGTGGTGGCAGTGGTGCTTGCTGCTGTTGCGCCCTTCGCTCCTGGCGCATCTCCTCCCTCTCTTGGCGCATCTCCTGGCATTCCTGCTGCATTTGCGTGTGCATATCCGCCATAATATCAGCCATCTGTTGCATTATTCGCATCTGGGCTGCAACTGTGGGATCAGCTCCGGCTGGTGGAGGATTTGGAGGATCCATCTCAGCTTGTTGTTGTTGTGGTTGTCTAAATATCCTCTGACTATGTCGATTGGGGGGTAGATCAATTCCACCACCCTTCCTGGTATTGACCATCTGAGTTTAGAAACATATGGTAAGAAAGAATTGTAGACAAGGCAAGTAATCATGAATCATGTTACTTTGGGGGGATTTATTAGCAAAGTAGATTAATGTTTTACCTACTAAAGCTAATTCATTACCTTATGGTGGTACATGCTAAGATGTCCATTTATAATATCTCAATCAATCAAAGAAGCAAATCAGGCATTTATCATCAGAACAATCAACCAACATTTTTAAATGGAGAAAATAGTTTTAATTTTGTCTTAGGTTCCCTATCTCTTAAAAATGTCATAAATGTAGGACTCCAAGGTGTGAAATCCATCTTGTCTTAAAGTACAAAAGATAAGAGTAATCAGAGTATGACAACAAAAGGTGAGACAGGATCAAGATAAGATAAGTATAGAATGAATCAGAGTAAGGTAAGTAGGTAAGGGTTTTGTCCATTTCTATCAAGGTTTCGTCCTACAGTCAATATTTGCTCTGATACCACTTCTGTCACACCCGGATTTAAGGAACAAGCCGGGTGCATCTCATATATGCGCCAAAGAAGACAACACATATAATAACAGAGTGTATAGAGATAAATGTCACAATAACATTAGAGTACTTATTACATAGCGGAAGTCTTACAAAATAAAAGATAAACATAAATCAAACTAAAATCCATCCTTGGCACCAATAAGTCAACTGGGAGACGCCACCTAGATCAGATCAAACTCCTCATTGTGTGGCTCCTCTTGAACCACCTGTTCTTCTCCTGTGGGGGTGTGAGACAACAAGGGTGAGCTCACACATGTTCATCGCTCAACAAATTGTGGGGAATAATGTGGCATAACTCACCAAAGGTGGGAGTTCATGTGATGTGTAAAGCTGATCAACAATAGGGGTTAAAGCTAAGCATTGCTTTTAATAAGTTGGCCAAATTTTATTAGCAGTTACTAAGTGTAAGTAAATACCAAACCATAATAAGAATAATAGACCAAAATTAATAAATAATCCCATGCAATGCAAATGACAAATTGAATTTAGTTCCATAAATTAATCATGCGAGAGTCCTGAGCTGCTCTTGACCGTGAGCTCGGCTAGTATACCAGTTTTACACCCTGCAGAGGTTGTACCCTGTACCCACAAGTCGTGTATCCCATGTCGCTAGGGTTTGCAAGGCCCTTAGACACTACCGAGGTGAATGGCTAGGGATCCACTACGAGGTCTTTACAAAGTTCCACTAGTTTCCGAAAACCCGCTATAGTTTATGGGAAGAGCACTTGCAAGAATCCCTCATCTGACCGCCATCGCAGTAAAATCAACTCGAGAACCTCCCTGCATGCAACTCCACTACTGCCCTTGCCCCTTTTGGGTAAGGTAGTCTTCCACTAGCTTTCCTAGTTAGTTAGCCAAGGGCGTCCCATTAAACCCTTATGGTGGCACATGTTTCTCAAGTTAAGCTCCATGTTCCAATTAAAGATAATGATGATCTTGACATGAGCATAAATAAAATAATAGAATAATAGAACATGGATATAATAAAATATTAACCCAAAACCATATAAAGCAATAGCATAACTACCCAAAAGATTCAGGGGTAAACAAGGTAAAAAGGATAAACAGACTAGGGTGACCTATTGGGTCCCATCAAAATTAAACCTATGCATGAATAAGTGATATTAAAGAACATTATTGGGTAAAAAGTGGTCAAGGGCATAATTTGCCTTCAATGAGCTCCTGCTCAGCAACTTCTATCTGCTGAACACCGGGATCCTCAGCCAATGGCTCTTCTACTCGCCACAGTACAAACAAGCACGTTATAAAGGAGAAATTAACATCACACCAAACATATAAACAAAATACATATTAATAATCTACATATTAAAATAAGATCATAGGAACAAGAATAATTGATTTTGGAGTTATAGATTTTAAGTTATGAATTTCCAAAGGTTTTATGTATTTGATACAAGATTAACTATGAAATAAATTTTATTACTGTTTTCATGTCAAAACAGAGACACTAGATAATAAACAATAATATTACAAAATTTTAGAAACTGGAATGGATTAATTTGGACTTCATATGAATTTTATATGAATTAAACAAGTTCTTTTTTACATTAAAAATCCTTTTCTAATTAATTTTCCCTAATTTATTAACTCCCTGCTCTGCGCACATAGATCTAGAGAAGTTCAGGGTTTAATGTGAAATAAATTCAAGACTCAGATATACACTTGAGAGGACTGCGGGTTGATTTCAATGTTTGGCAGGGTCTCTTTAACAAAATTCCTTGGCCGAAGGGGTATGCTTCGACTAGGACCGCAGGATACCAAATCTACGGCTGGGATTAGATCTCCAGCGCGATGAAGCGGTACACAGCGCCAACCATCTGTTCCGAGATCTACGGTTCAGATTTAAAGACTCTTTGACCGTTCTAGTTCGCCCGATTGTGATCGAAGGGACTCGAATCAGCCCAGGTCGCATCGTTACACTGGACGCGATCATGGCCATCCCAAACAGATTGGACGGCAGGCGTCCGTCTTCCCCCCCCCCCCCGAGCTATCCCGTGGTGGCACAGTACCCTGAGCGCGGCGGAGGATACACCGGTGAACTCATACCTGGTGATCCCGAGCGCCCTTTACCGATTCTACTAGCACTAAATAAAGTGGACGGCCACGCGAACATGGAGGGCGGATACTCACCGAAGGTTACGGCGCAGAAACTTCCAGCAACGGCGCGGTGCGGAATCAGGGCGGCGCGCGATCGACGGCAAGAAATTGGGGCGGAGCTGGCGATCAATCACGAGTAGCGCGGCCACTAATGTCTTTCCCTGAGCCTGAGGGAGGTCTCTGACCACACCGACGATGTAGATGACGACCAGACCAGAGGTCCCCCGTGGCACGTCTTCTTCCTCTCGGAGGCGGTGGCGGTGTCTCTTTGATGCGTGAATATCGCGATGAGGGAGCGGAACGGTAGGTCTGGAGGAGACGTAGGGCTTCAGGATGCGCGGTCTGGGAGGTAATGCGGGGTTTTATCCCCAGGCTTCGCCTGTCGGCGCAACGGCCGGAGCGGTCGTGGCGGGATCGCACGGGCCGTTCGACCACGAGCAGCTGACGACGCGACGAGATGATAGGTAGGCCCCCGGCTCTAGTGAGATGAGCCCACGGACGAAAGAGGACCTACGCCCGGGACCAACACGACAGTGAAATGGTGAGAGGGGCGCGGCCAGCGGCTGACCGATGGGGCCTAGTCGTCAGCGCGTGACTTCGTGGGTTTGGGCTGCGCGGTGGTTGCTTCTAGTGGGCCGAAATGGGTGTCTCGAGCCCAGTAAGGTTTTCTCTTTTTATTTTATTTCTTCTTTTCCCTATTTTGTCCCCTTTCTATTTTAAATTCCAAATTTGAATTTGAATCCTTTTAGGAGTTGCACCTTTGAGTCCAATGTACACATTCAAATCCCATTATAGAAATAATATATTATTATATATATATTTTTATACTCATTTTCACTCACATAATATTTTTCTTCTTCTCTTTTTCTAAATTCTTGAATTTCCTTTAGATCTTAAATTCTACTTTAAACTTTGATATGTTTCTTTTCACATTATTTTTATATTGTCACAAAATGCACACAAAATGAAACCTCAGCATGATGCATATTCTCTTTTAGTATCATTTATTTTAATTAATCACTCTCAATTATAGGTATACCCTTGTTATGATGAACACATGGCACACAAAGATGAGAAGATCAACTTTATTCTAATTGTATATATTTTTGGGTATTACATTTTGTTTAGACAATGAGCAGTTCGTGGTTCCTGAGTGTGTTGCCGAAGATCTTCCTGAGCAACAACCTGGTGAAGGCAAGTGTCCTCTGACCTATTATGTCCTACTTACTTTATAATTCATCGTCCCACATTACTTTATTGAAATCTAATGATTGACTAGTATGTATTTATCTTGTCCTTGCTTACCTTTTGGGTTATTATGGTTAGCTTTATGCTATTTCTTTAATTTAATCAACGAACATGATGTGAATATTTATGACACGATGATGTTATCCCGATGATGACCTTGTGATACTTTAGGGGACTCAAGTTGTTTCCTGAGTACCTCTATCTAAGGACCTGTTCGTTGAGTGACCACTCGGGATAACAGTGCAACCATGAGGGTGGAATGGGACGCCCTTAGCTGAATAACTAGATGAACCTAGGGGTGTAGTTGGCTTTGCCGGAGGGCCGTCAATGGGGACCGGGGCATAGTGCTCGCTCTATTAAGGGTGGGTGCCGAGGTTCATTCGATTTGGTTTTGTTAGTCACCTACCTTAGGGAGGGGTATTGTGCTTGTACGACCGACGAAACCTAACGTGCAGCAATGCACTAGGGGAGTCTTTGTAAAGGCTACATAGTGTGACCCTGCCAGGTCACCTTGGTAGTGATCAATGTGGAGTCATGATCTTTGGATAGAACGGGAATCACGACTCGTGGTAAAGTGTGCAACCTCTGCAGAGTGTTAGAAACTGGTATATCAGAAATCAAATGAATAGTAGAGAGGAATATTCGCCTTAAATAAATTCTGCTGAGCCATGTAACAGAGAACTCTGTCAGGCAACCCTTAGTTGGGTGATTTTTAGTCGAGTAATTTTTAGTCGGACAACCTACAGAGAACAATCCTCTGTTGAATGGTCTTCAGTCTAGCGATTCTCAGTCGGGTAATCCTCATTCAAGCAATCTTCAGTCGAATATTGTACCTGCAAGTAGGACATGACACTAGTAGACCCAATACAAGATGAGTTGAAAATGTCATTTGACAAGATTTCTTAGGACCTTTTGAGTTGATTGCTACTCAATTCAGCTCAAAGCTCGAAGGCTACACCCATTGGGTGCACCTGTGTTGCACCAAATGGAAAAAGATGTTGAAAAAAATATGTTGAAGAAAGGCAGCTTGGTGACTCAGCAGAATGCATCACTGATACAGTCTTCATGAAGAAAAGTCACCCTTATTCTTGGAGCCTTAAGCCATTAATCTCTAAATTGGCCTGAGTCTCAAGGGCATGTGGGAGATAGATATCCCTTAGGTCCTCATGACATGGGTTGAGTTCATGGGTCGTTAAAGGGCCTGAGTGAACTGGTCATTTAAGCCCATAGGCTGGCTGGCTAACTCAGATCTAGGGACATTGGAGAGTGTGCTTGAGCACTAACGCATCATAACAATCATTTTCGATGAAGCCGACATATAGATTTATGTTGGCTGTGAGTCGGAACAAAATCACCATGCATGCAACGTCATCCACATACCAGAACAGATGCTTTATGTGTAGAGGCAACAATAGGCATCAACTTGTAAAACCTAATCTCGTCATCTATATAAGGCAATATAGGTACCCCTAAGAAATGATTCCACACCCCTCGTAGTCTGATAGAGCACTCCATTCTGTAACCTCAATCTCACATCAATAACATCAAAATAGAGCACATGATGTAGAGTATTACGCATTCCGGTGCCTGAACCTGCATAAACCTTCATGTTCCATCGTGCTATGCATGAACCATCAAGCCACAGTCGATCTTGCCAACCACAAAGCAATGCGTAATATATCTCATAGTGTGTTGCCGATCCTAAACAGCGACAAGGGGGAACATTGAAAGAAGGCAAAATAAGTATAGATGTCATGCGAAGCGAGAAGTGTAAGTAACATAGTCACGAAGAGTGAAGCGTGTTCAAATCTTTTATTGCTATCTTCATTATTACAAGCTTGTACAACATATTACCTTCGAGACACACACAAAGTGTCTGAAGGTAAGAATGCTCAAATGGCTTCAGAGGTGGAGCGTTTCGAGTGTGGTGTGAGCATGTGAACCATAAAAAGTAACCTATGCATAGGCACTATACATAGAGATGGCAATGGGTACCCGAAACCCGAAACCCGATGGGTTTTTACCTCATTAGGGTATGGGTTTGGGTCAATTTTCATACCCATGGGTTTGTTAATGGGCATAAATCATACCCGACGGGTTCATGGGTACGAGTTTGTTCCTACAGTACCCAAACCCATGAACCCATGGGTTTTTTAAACCTGACCAAACCTAGTGCATATTGTCAGTTTATTTTATAAATGAACAACAAATTTGTTATCTCTCTATTTACTTCCTAATTTTTATCAAATGGTCAATGTATAAGTAGTTGGTGAGAGTGTTGCTTGCTTGCCATTATAGTTTTTACTAGAGTTATATATGTGGTGGATGAATAACTTAGTGCAAGGTGTAACACTCGGTTTTGGGGGCAAAACCGAATGCATAGCATATGTGTGTTAGGATCCATTTTCCACACATATGTTGACGTCACAAGTGTAATATATCAAAATACAATGCAACAAAGACGTAAAGAGAGTAGATTAACTTTATGACATCATCCAGATCACAGTATCTTAACAAATATCATTATCAAAGTACGATGGAATTAAACATGGACACTCTTCCACATGAAGGTGACTGGTGCATCGTTAGACTTAGTACCCATCGACATCATCTACAATGTCTTCTTCATCACCCTCTGATCAAAATATTAGCAAGGGGTGAGCTCACTTATGGTCGGGGCTCAACAAGTGGGAGGAATAATGCAAATTTAACAAGGTAGGCTATGGATAAGCGATAAGCATTTTAGTTGGTCAATATTTTATTAACAACGCCTGACTTATTAATTATAAGTGTATCACAAAATTCCCAATTAAACATAAGTACATAATTATATCAAAAGCACTTAAGTGAAACCACTTAAGCAAACCACTTCTGGATCATTGAGTCACAATTTATTTTCCATCTTTATGTTCGATTATCATGTGAGGGTCCAGGTTGCTCTTAACCGTGAGCATGACTGACATATCAGATTTACACTGTGCAGAGGTGGTACAACTTTACCCACAAGTCGTGTATCCCCTCTAGCCTAGGTTGATCGGACCCGTAAACAATTCGTAGGTGAATGGCTAGGGATCCACTATGAGGCTTTCACAAAATATCCTTAATACAAAGCCATCTGCTAAGGTTTCCACATCAGTATTGATGGCCCTCTAGGTGAGGTAACTTAGCCAAGACTACCACTCCATGTTAACATGAGCTGCCACCAAACCACTACCGCCCCCTCTTGCCCATTTTTCAGGTAGGGTTGCTAAGCACTAAGTCTATAGAACTAATTACCAAAGCCAGAGCCATTATAACACTCGTGGTTGCACTGTTATCATGAGTGGTCACTCCATGTTCCATTTAATACGAAATAATCTTATTTAACCATTGGGTTAACATCATAACAAGGATTTCATTTCTAGAACAATATTATCATAAAAGAGTGACATCATAATTGTCAAGTTGAGCAATAGCAAAAATTGCTAAGCATAGCATTTATCCCAGGGTAATCAAGGAATGGGGTTGGTATTTCTAGGAAAATCCTATTTAGGCAAATCCCATCAAATTATGCAAATATCTGAAAAGTAAACATTATTATATGCATTACTTGGGTACAAATAGAAATACAGAGGGAGAATCCACTTGCCTTGCTCGAACGTGTCCTGCGGGTCGTCATCGAACGAGTTTGGTTCGTCTACCTCATAGTCAGCTTCTAACATCGATTCACATATCATACATACAAAAGAATACATACGCCAAATAAATAAGCATACACCATTACATGGGTAACATTTATCGTTACATAAACAATCACATACCATGCAAGCTATACTTATAAATAATGCCTAAATCATAATTATTTTATTAATCCACTAAATTTTCCACTTTGAATTATCATTGGTGAAAATATATGGGCATGTGACTACGAAGGTATTTTATCTAACATAGCTTAGATAAAATGACTTAACAAATTGTACAGAAATAAATTACTAATTAATTATTTTCTTTATGACTAATAATAATCTTTTTGTTTTATCCTTTCTTTTCTAAATAGAAATTATACATATCATTAAAATATTTATTTATAAATCACATAACATTAATATTCTAAAAATTAATGTAAATTACTAGTTTTGGACTTTAGTAACATAATCATGGTTATTTCAACATAAATAGATATTTTACTAATCCTTAGTGAATAAGCAATATGCGTATGAATACTTATATCACGATTAGTGAAAATCTATATTTTAACCTGACTGACGAGATGTGGCCTAGTACTTATTTCAATTTTTTATATCATGAAAACTATATTTAAACAATTACTAACATAGCATTGTTTTATGTGTTAAATTGAGAAGTTACACGTAAACACTTACAGTACAAGGTTAATGAAACTTAACATTATTTATTTTCAAAATATAAAAATAATGTCCACATCCAAAATATTATTGCTGGGGTTGATTTGTAATTAAACATATACTTCGAGGAGTAGCAAGAAATAATAAGGGGTCTATTTTTTATAGTTTTTGAACCATATATTTCGGAATTAATTTTACTCAAGCGTAGGGGCTAAAATGTAAAAATTGATTCTTCTACCTTGGGCTTATGCCTGTGTGCAGGGAGGAGCTCGGCGAGCAGGGAGGCTTCGCTGCTGCGGGTGGGACAAGGGTGGCGCGGCGTCGAGCGAGGCTCCGGTTAATGACGGCGAACAGTGGGCTCAGCGGGGCTCCGACACGGCGGCGTCGCGAGAGAGAAGGTAGAGAGTGTGTAGAGGAGAGCTCGAGCTTGGCAGGGGAGAGGAGTGGAGCGAGCACGATTGTAGGGGAGAGAAGGGCTCGGCATCGGCTTTTATAGGGAGGGAGAGGGAGGGACGCCGAGGAGGGAGTGAATGGAGCGCTGATGGCCATTAACGCCATCAATTGTAGCCTCCATAATGGAGAGTAAATGGGAGGGGAGAGAGGGGAAACGGCCATCCATTACGGCGTAGGGAGATGAGGGGTCGGGGCGGCGGTTCGGCTGGGGGCACGGGACGCACAACCAGGGCAGGGCACGACGGCGTGGCGGCGTGCTTCGACGGCAGCGCTCGGCCGAGGGCGCACGCCTGGCGCGGCGGCGCGTGGAAGATGAGCGGTGGGGCCAAGTGGGACCACGCGTAGTGAGAGTGAGGGGGTGGGGGAAGTGGGGAGGCGGCGGCTGGGCCGCAGTTAGGCCCTGGTGGCCGATTCGGCTGGGTCACTAGGGTTTCAGCCGATTTTTCATTTTTTTCTTTTTCTTTTCATTAAAAATATAAATAAATATATTTTAAAATATTTATAAAATCATAATAATTATATCAAATTTATTTATAACTAAAATACTTATTTTTGGACCAATGTTTTATATTAATTAATTGGGCTTTCAATAAAAGAAATTCTATAAAACAACCATAAATCAAATATGAGCAAACAAAAATTATTCTAAAGGCAAATAAAATCAAACACTTGAAAGAAAATTCATTACTATTATTACTACTTAATAATCTAAATGCATTATTTTTAGTTGTTGGTTTTAAGGTGTTACACAAGGTCACTTGATTATACAACTTATTATTTATATTTCATTCTCTCTGTTAATAATTTTTATACCAAATCATGAACTCGTTGTTCATCACATAAATTTTTGGCCATGATCTCATTAATCATTACGATACTTATTGATTATGATAAGAACAAGCATATTGGAGATGAAACCCACGGGTAACCCGTGGGTACCCGCTAACCCGATGGTGTCAGGGACCATAATTAGGGGTACCCTCAAGGCTCCTAATTCCCAGCTGGTAACCCCCATCAGCATAAAGCTGCAAAGGCCTGATGGGTGCGATTAAGTCAGGGATCAGTCCATTCGAGGGACTCGATCACGCCTCGCCCGAGCCTAGCCTCGGACAAGGGCAGCCGACCCCGGAGGATCTCCGTCTCGCCCGAGGCCCCCCTCCAGCGGCAAACATATTTCCGGCTCGCCCGAGGCCCTATCTTCGCCAAGAAGCAACCCTGACCAAATCGCCGCACCAACCGACCAAATCGCAGGAGCATTTAATGCAAAGGTGGCCTGACACCTTTATCCTGACGCGCGCCCCCCAGCCGACAGAGCCGAAGTGACCGCCGTCACTTCGCCGCTCCACTGACCGACCTGGCAGAAAGACAGCGCCGCCCGCGCCGCTCCGACTGCGGTGCCACTTGACAGAGTGAGGCTGACAGGCAGTCAGGCCCGGCCGCAGGCACCATAGGAAACTCCGCTCCGCCCGACCTAGGGCTCGGACTCGGGCTAAGCCCCGGAAGACGGCGAACTCCGCTCCGCCCGACCCAGGGCTCGGACTCGGGCTAAGCCCCGGAAGACGGCGAACTCCGCTCCGCCCGACCCAGGGCTCGGACTCAGGCTAAGCCCCGGAAGACGGCGAACTCCGCTCCGCCCGACCCAGGGCTCGGACTCGGGCTAAGCCCCGGAAGACGGCGAACTACGCTCCGCCCGACCCAGGGCTCGGACTCGGGCTCAGCCCCATAAGACGACGAACTCCGCTTCGCCCGACCCCAGGGCTCGGACTCCGCCCTAGCCTCAGCCGACGGTCTCTGCCTCACCCGAACCAGGGGCTCGGACTCGACCTCGGCCACGGAAGATAGACTCGACCTCGGCTTCGGAGGAGCTTCCACGTCGCCCAACCTAGGGCACAGACCAGCCACGTCAACAGGAGGCGCCATCATCACCCTACCCCGAGCTGACTCGGGCCACGGGGAACAAGACCGGCGTCCCATCTGGCTCGCTCCGCCAGATAGGCAATGATGGCGCCCCGCATACTCTGTGACGACGGCGGCTCTCAGCCCCCTTACGGAAGCAAGAGGACGTCAGCAAGGACTCAACAGCTCCGACAGCTGTCCCTCCGCTAGGCTCCAGCACTCCTCTGACGGCCACGACATCACACCAGCTGGGTGCCAAAATCTCTCCGGCTGCCACGACGGCATGTACTTAGGGCGCTAGCTCTCCTCCGCTAGACACGTAGCACTCTGCTATACCCCCCATTGTACACCTGGATCCTCTCCTTACGCCTATAAAAGGAAGGACCAGGGCCCTCTTAGAGAGGGTTGGCCGCGCGGGGACGAGGACGAGACAGGCGCTCGCGTGAGGCCGCTCGCTCCCTCTCCCGCGTGGACGCTTGTAACCCCCTACTGCAAGCGCACCCGACCTAGGCGCGGGACGAACACGAAGGCCGCGGGATTTCCACCTCTCTCACGCCCATGTCCGGCCACCTCACTTCCCCCCTTCGCGCTCGGCCTCGCGTCGATCCATCTGGGCTGGGGCACGCGGCGACATTCACTCGTCGGCTTAGGGACCCCCCGGTCTCGAAACGCCGACAGTTGGTGCGCCAGGTAGGGGCCTGCTGCGTGCTGATGAACAGCTTCCCGTCAAGCTCCAGATGGGCAGTCTCTAGCAACCTCTCCAACCCGGGACGGTGCTCCGTTTCGGGAGTCTTGAGTTCATGTCTCTCGACGGCAGCTACGACATGATACTCCTTCCACCGCCGTGCGACAGCGACAATGGCGGTCGACAGCCCGCCCGCCAGCGGCGGAACCGACGACATCTTCCCCGCGTGGTGGAAGAACAACATTCGAGCTCGCCCCGTCCCCTCCCCCGCCAACGGAGCAGAAGGCGGGGCAACCAAGGCCAAGCAGGAGGCAGCGCCTCATCGGCTGTCGAGCGAGTCGACAGCGCCGGCACCTCAACGGGGGGTGCGCTGGGCATCGACCTCGCGCTTGAGACGAAGACGAGCGCTATCTCCCCGCGACACGCCAATCCCGAGCGAACGGACGACGCCAGCACGCTCACGGAAGGCTTGCTGGGTGTCACCCTCGTACCTAAGACGACGGTGCAGTCAGTCCCCGACGTGACTTCATCACCGCCCGTCGACCAAGAGGTACCGACTGATTCCCATCCCACGTCTTTCGGATTCAGCCTCGACCCGCCTAGCGGCTTCGCTTTGGCGGGCGCTCTCGTAGAGGCGAGTCCAAACCCTCTGGGGTTTCGTATGCGGTCACCTTGGGACCGGCTGACGGACGTCTCGACCTACGGGCCCTCTGGGTCCGAGGAAGACGACGAGCCTAGCTTCTGTTGGGATTTCTCTGGACTTGGCAACCCCAGTGCCATGCGGGACTTCATGACCGCATGCGACTACTGCCTTTCCGACTGTTCCGACGGTAGCCGTAGCCTTGGCGACGAGGACTGCGGGCCAAGTCGCGAATGCTTCCACGTCGATCTAGGGGGTCCCTCCGAAGGCAACCATCTCGGCATGCCGAAGGACAGTGATCTCCCTAGGCCGGTGTCTCGCGTTGACATCCCACGGGAGCTAGCTGTGGTCCCCGTTCAGGCGGGGGGCCATGACCCACAGCTCGAGCAAATCCGCGGGGTGCAGGCCAGGCTCGACAAGGGAGCAGGAGCGCTTGAGCCGATCCGCCGGGACGTCGGGCAGGCATGGGCGAGCCAACCTCCGGCCGGAGAAATACGTCATCTACCCTAGGGCTTCCAGCACCGCATCGCCGACGATGTCAGGGTCAGGCTGCCGCCCGCATCCAGTGGGGGTTGGCTAGAACCTGGCTGCAGCAGCAATGCTCCTCCGCGCGATGCCGGAGCCATCAACCACCGAGGGGCGGCGAATCCAGGGAGAGCTCAAGAATCTTCTGGAAGGCGCCGCGGTCCGACGGGCCGAGAGCTCCGCCTCCCGAAGGTAGGGGTACCCCTCGGAACCTCATGCTGCGACTTCCCGATTCATGCGGGAAGCCTCGGTCTGCACCGGGCGCACGCGCAACACAGCGCCTGCGGCCCCGGGTCGCCTCGGCAACGAGCACCATCACCGCGACCGTCGGTCCCACCTCGACGAGAGGGTGCGCCGAGGCTACCACCCTCGGCGTGGGGGACGCTATGACAGCGAGGAGGATCGGAGTCCCTCGCCCGAGCCACCCGGTCCGCAGGCCTTCAGCCGGGCCATACGACGGGCGCCGTTCCCGACCCGGTTCCGACCCCCGACTACTATCACAAAGTACTCGGGGGAGACGAGACCGGAACTGTGGCTCGCGGACTACCATCTGGCCTGCCAGCTGGGTGGAACGGACGATGACAACCTCATCATCTGTAACCTCCCACTGTCCCTCTCCGACACCGCTCGCGCCTGGTTAGAGCACCTGCCTCCGGGGCAGATCTCCAACTGGGACGACCTAGTCCAAGCTTTCGCCGGCAATTTCTAGGGCACGTACGTGCGCCCCAGGAATTCCTGGGACCTCCGAAGCTGCCGACAGCAGTCGGGAGAGTCTCTCTGGGACTACATCCGGCGATTCTCGAAGCAGCGCACCGAGCTGCCCAACATCACCGACTCGGATGTCATCGGCGCGTTCCTCGCTGGCACCACCTGTCGTGACCTGGTGAGCAAGCTGGGTCGCAAGACCCCCACCAGGCGAGCGAGCTGATGGACATCGCCACCAAGTTCGCCTCCGGCCAGGAGGCGGTCGAGGCTATCTTCCGAAAGGACAAGCAGCCCAGGGCCGCCCATCGGAAGATGCCCCCGAGACGTCAACTCAGCGCGGCGCCAAGAAGAAGGGCAAGAAGAAGTCGCAAGCGAAACGCGACGCCACCGACGCGGACCTTGTCGCCGCCGCCGAGTACAAGAACCCTCGGAAACCCCCCGGAGGTGCCAACCTTTTCGACAAGATGCTCAAGGAGCCGTGCCCCTATCACCAGGGGCCCGTCAAGCACACCCTTCAGGAGTGCGTCATGCTTCGGCGCCACTTCCACAGGGTCGGGCCACCCGCGGAGGGTGGCAGGGCCCACGACGACGACAAGAAGGAAGATCACCAGGCAGGAGAGTTCCCCGAGGTCCACGACTGCTTCATGATCTACGGTGGGCAAGCGGCGAATGCCTCGGCTCGGCACCGCAAGCAAGAGCGCCGGGAGGTCTGTTCGGTGAAGGTGGCGGCGCCAGTCTACCTAGACTGGTCCGACAAGCCCATCACCTTTGACCAAGCCGACCACCCCGACCATGTGCCGAGCCCGGGGAAATACCCGCTTGTCGTCGACCCCATCATCGGCGACGTCAGGCTCACCAAGGTCCTTATGGACGGAGGCATCAGCCTCAACATCATCTACGCTGAGACCCTCGGGCTCCTGCGTGTCGATCTATCCTCGGTCCGGGCAGGCGCTGCGCCTTTCCATGGGATCATCCCCGGGAAGCGCGTCCAGCCCCTCGGACAACTCGACCTTCCCGTCTGCTTCGGAACACCCTCCAACTTCCGAAGGGAGACCCTGACGTTCGAGGTGGTCGGGTTCCGAGGAACCTACCACGCGGTACCGGGGAGGCCATGCTACGCGAAGTTCATGGCCGTCCCCAACTACACCTACCTAAAGCTCAAGATGTCGGGCCCCAACGGGGTCATCACCGTCGGCCCCACGTACAAACACGCGTTCGAATGCGACGTGGAGTGCGTGGAGTACGCCGAGGCCCTCGCCGAGTCCGAGGCCCTCATCGCCGACCTGGAGAGCCTCTCTAAGGAGGTGCCAGACGTGAAGCATCATGCCGGCAACTTTGAGCCAGCGGAGACGGTTAAGGTCGTCCCCCTCGACCCCAGCAGCGACGCCTCCAAGCAGATCCGGATCGGCTCCGAGCTCGATCCCAAATAGGAAGCAGTGCTCGTCGACTTTCTTCGTGCGAACGCCGACGTCTTCGCGTGGAGTCCCTCGGACATGCCCGGCATACCGAGGGATGTCGCCGAGCACTCGCTGGACATCCGAGCCGGAGCCCGACCCGTCAAGCAGCCTCTGCGCCGATTCGACGAGGAGAAGCGCAGAGCCATAGGCAAGGAGATCCACAAGCTAATGGCGGCAGGGTTCATCAAAGAGGTATTCCATCCCGAATGGCTTGCCAACCCTGTGCTTGTGAGAAAGAAAGGGGGGAAATGGCGGATGTGTGTAGACTACACTGGTCTAAACAAGGCATGTCCGAAGGTTCCCTACCCTCTGCCTCGCATCGATCAAATCGTGGATTCCACTGCTGGGTGCGAAACCCTGTCTTTCCTCGATGCCTACTCAGGGTATCACCAAATCAGGATGAAAGAGTCCGACCAGCTCGCGACTTCTTTCATCACACCCTTTGGCATGTACTGCTATGTCACCATGCCGTTCGGCTTGAGGAATGCGGGCGCGACGTACCAGCGGTGCATGAACCATGTGTTCGGCGAACACATTGGCCGCACGGTCGAGGCCTACGTCGATGACATCGTAGTCAAGACGAGGAAAGCCTCCGACCTCCTTTTCGACCTTGAAGTGACATTCCGATGTCTCAAGGCGAAGGGCGTCAAGCTCAATCCCGAAAAGTGTGTCTTCGGGGTGCCCCGAGGCATGCTCTTGGGGTTCATCGTCTCTGAGCGGGGTATCGAAGCCAACCCGGAGAAGATCGCAGCCATCACCAGCATGGGGCCCATCAAGGACTTGAAAGGCGTACAGAGGGTCATGGGATGTCTCGCGGCTCTGAGCCGTTTCATCTCACGCCTCGGCAAAAGAGGTTTACCTCTGTACCGCCTCTTGAGGAAGGCCGAGTGCTTCACTTGGACCCCTGAGGCCGAGGAAGCCCTCGAGAACCTAAAGGCGCTCCTCACGAAGGCGCCTATCTTGGTGCCCCCGACTGCCGGAGAAGCCCTCTTGGTCTACGTCGCCGCGACCACTCAGGTGGTTAGCGCCGCGATTGTGGTCGAGAGGCAAGAAGAGGGGCATACATTGCCCGTTCAGAGGCCAGTCTACTTCGTCAGCGAGGTACTGTCCGAAACCAAAATCCGCTACCCACAAGTTCAGAAGCTGCTGTACGCGGTGATCCTAACGCGGATGAAGCTGCGACACTACTTCGAGTCTCATCCGGTAACTGTGGTGTCATCCTTCCCCCTGGGGGAGATCATCCAGTGCCGGGAGGCCTCGGGTAGGATTGCAAAGTGGGCGGTGGAAATCATGGGCGAGACAATCTCGTTCGCTCCTCGGAAGGCCATCAAGTCCCAGGTCTTGGCGGACTTCATAGCTGAATGGGTTGACACTCAGCTCCCAACAGCTCCGATCCAGCCGGAGCTCTGGACCATGTTCTTCGACGGGTCGCTGATGAAGACAGGAGCCAGCGCAGGCCTACTCTTCATCTCGCCCCTCGGGAAGCACCTACGCTATGTGCTACGCCTCCATTTCCCGGCGTCCAACAATGTGGCCGAGTACGAGGCTCTGGTCAACGGGTTGCGGATCGCCATCGAGCTAGGGGTCTGACGCCTCGACGCTCGCGGTGACTCACAGCTCGTCATCGACCAAGTCATGAAGAACTCCCACTGCCGCGACCCGAAGATGGAGGCCTACTGCGATGAGGTTCGGCGCCTGGAAGACAAGTTCTACGGGCTCGAGCTCAACCACATCGCCCGGCGCTACAACTAGACCGCGGATGAGCTGGCTAAAATAGCCTCGGGGCGAACAACGGTTCCCCCGGACGTCTTCTCCCGAGACCTGCATCAACCCTCTGTCAAGATCGACGACACGCCCGAGCCTGAGGCACCCTCGGCCCAGCCCGAGGTACCCTCGGCACAGTCCGAGGCACCCTCGGCTCGGTCCGAGGCACCCTCGGTTCGGCCCGAGGTACCCTCGGCCCCCGAGGGCGAGACGCTACGCATCGAGGGGGAGCAAAGCGGGGTCACGCCTGATCAAAACTGGCAGACCCCGTACCTGCAATATCTCCACCAAGGAGAGCTACCCTCCGACCGAGCCGAAGCTCGGCGGGTGGCGCGGTGCGCCAAGTCATTCGTCTTGCTGGGAGATGAGAAGGAGCTCTACCACCGCAGCCCCTCTGGCATCCTCCAGTGATGCATCTCCGTCGCCGAAGGTCAGAAACTCCTGCGAGAGATACACTCGGGGGCTTGCGGCCATCACGCGGCGCCTCGAGCCCTTGTCGGGAATGCTTTCCGACAAGGCTTCTACTGGCCGACGGTGGTGGCCGACGCCACTAGAATTGTCCGCACCTGCGAAGGGTGTCAGTTCTACGCAAGGCAGACCCACCTGCCCGCTCAGGCTCTACAGACGATACCCATCACCTGGCCTTTTGCTGTATGGGGTCTGGACCTCGTCGGCCCCTTGCAGAAGGCACCCGGGGGCTACACGCACCTGTTGGTCGCCATCGACAAATTCTCCAAGTGGGTCGAGGCCCGACCCCTAAACAGCATCAGGTCTGAGCAGGCGGTGGCGTTCTTCACCAACATCATCCATCGTTTCAGGGTCCCGAACTCCATCATCACTGACAACGGCACCCAGTTCACCGGCAGAAAGTTCCTGGACTTCTGCGAGGATCACCACATCCGGGTGGACTGGGCCGCCGTGGCTCATCCCATGACGAATGGGCAAGTAGAGCGTGCCAACGGCATGATTCTACAAGGGCTCAAGCCTCGGATCTACGATGACCTCAACAAGTTCGGCAAGCGATGGATGAAGGAACTCCCCTCGGTGGTTTGGAGCCTGAGGACAACACCGAGCCGAGCCACGGGCTTCACGCCGTTCTTTTTAGTCTACGGGGCCGAGGCCGTCCTGCCCACAGACCTGGAATACGGCTCCCCGAGGATAAGGGCCTATGCCGACCAGAGCAACCAAGCTAGTCGAGAAGACTCGCTGGACCAGCTGGAAGAGGCTCGGGACAGGGCCTTACTGCACTCGGCGCGGTACCAGCAGTCCATGCGACGCTACCACGCCCGAGGGGTCCGGTCCCGAGACCTCCAGGTGGGCGACCGTCTGGGAGGTCTACAGCAACTCTCGCACCCCTGGGAGGGGCCGTTCGTCATCGCCAAAGTTCTGAAGCCCGGAACGTACAAGCTGGCCAACAGTCAAGGCGAGGTCTACAGCAACGCTTGGAACATCCAACAGCTACGTCGCTTCTACCCTTAAGATGTTTTCAAGTTGTTCATATACCTCGCTCCCACGCAAAGTTTAGTCATCAAGGAAGGGTCAGCCTTGCCTCGGCAAAGCCCGACCCTCCCTCGGGGGCTAAAAGGGGGGAACCCCCTCTGCGTCGAATTTTTTCCTCGAAAAAAGATCCTTTCTGCCAGAATGTCTTTCGTGATTTTTGACTACTTCGAAAGTGGATCCTGAAAACGACGGAGTACACGTAAGCAGCCAAGGCTGACCGAGCCGAGGGACTCCTACGCCTCCGGGATATGGATACCTCACTCATCACCTTCTGCGATAAGTAACTCACGTTCGGATAAGCGATTCCGCGGACCGAACAAGTCTTCACGTTCGGAAGCTCTTCTGCTGAAGCGATTCTTCGAGCCTTCTCGACTGCGTCGGTAACAGAACCCCATGGACGGGTAAGAGTGCGCGTAAGCGGCAAGGCCGACCGAGCCGAGGGACTCCTACGCCTCCGGGATACGGATACCTCACTCATCACCTTCCGTGAGAAGCAACTCTTGCTCGCACAAGCAATTCCGTTACCGACAAAAAAGTCCAGATACTCGAAACAAGAGGAAAAGAGACGCAGCTTTACAACACAGCCAGGGTGTGTTTTGGCCTCGGCGGCCGCAGGAAACACACGCTACAAGACAATCCGATCCTGCAGGCTCGAATCTTGACGCTTGAAGGGAGCAGCAGCACCCTCGGCGTCGACAACACCTTCGGCGAGGTCCGACCTAGCCTCGGACGGTGACGTGGTCCGAAGATCTCCACTCTGAAGGACGACATCATTACCAAGCCCGGGCCGTCGCCGCCAGGGTCTTCTCCGAGAATTCGGCTCGGGCAGGCGGCTCGGCTGGCCACCCCCAAGGCCTCGGCCAGCTGTCCCCCGAGGACGTCAGCCCGACCCGAGGCCTCGACAGGTCAATTCTAGCGTCAGTCCCGCTAACGGACGGCCCGGCCAGGCTCCGGCCGACCAGGTCTTCTCACCGAGCCAACTCTGCCTCTGTTCGCGCTGACACCGCTACCCCTGGCCTCGGCTCATCGAAGAGCGGCCGAGGGGTTCCTTTAACTGAGCAAGAGAAGCCTCGGGCAACAAGGCTGACCGAGCCGAGGGACTCCTACGCCTCCGGGATACGGATACCTCACTCGTCACCTTTACACGGGGCGACTCATGCTTGGTGAAGCGGTTCAGACAACCAACAGGCGAGTCTTAGCGCTCGAAAATGAGGAAAAAACACGGCTCCATGCCGAAATTACATACATGTTCAGGCCTCGACAGCCACAATGAACAAAAACACTGGCATTCAAAGTGCCATTACAAACGGAACTCCGGTTCCACCTCCGCAGGTACGAACAACCCCACTCGATGGGGGGGCCTGCGGAGCAACAGAAGACCGATGAACGGTGCGCCATCGCCCGCTCCGGCAGCGGCGACGACGACGACTTCTGCTCCGGGGGGCCGAACAGCGGCAGCGATGACCTCAGGGCGGATGCTGCTGCCAGGAGGCCCCCGCCCATGCCCAAACTCGTGAGGCAAGGACGGGCAGAAGGCCGTAGAGTTGGAGGTCGGTCCATGGGCGGCCCTGGCTATCTCGTCGACGGAAGAACCTCTTCCAGCTGCCGTGGCAGAAGCCGGCGCCGAGAGCGGCTCCGAAGCCACTTACGTCCGAGAGCCAGGCACGCGGCAGCTGCCAGCGCCACGGACAACAACCGCCCTTCCCCCTGATCACTGAGGGAAGGAGCGGGCCGCCGACCACGCAGGGGCCGACCCCAACTCGGCACACTCCCCTCCCCAGCCCTGGTGATGAAAATCCTTGAGGCTGAGGGAGGGGCAGATGCCGCGGCCCGGTTTGCTTTCCCCCGCCATCAAACTGGAGGTCACCATCTTGGGTGACCGCCGGTGGAGGGGTGCAACCGGGCCGCATGATGAAAATCCTTGAAGCCGAATGATGGCCGAAAGGTACCAACTCCCGCGGAGTTGCGTTCCCCCGACGACAAGGCGGAAAGACGGCGGGTATCCCCCATCTGGGGGCTTGGAAGGTGGAAAGACACGATGCATAAGGAAGCGCGAAGACATGGTCGCCTTCTAAGGGGGTCACCCTCCTTTTAAAGGCGACTCTCCTTACTTGCGTCCCCAGCCGTCGCGGGCTGAGTCTTCTCCAACACGCTCCAAGGCCCTCCTCCTACAGCGCGGGGGCTGGGTCCCACACGTCATGCAAGCCGGCTCAGAGCAGAAGAAGCCAAACCGCCGTGCGCGGTGCGTACAACCGCCCAGCGGTTACAAGCGACTCTCCACTTTTGCCCAGACCAGCGGGCGAAAGGGCGGGCAGCCATGCAGGCGGCATGCAACCGCACCAAGTGGGCGCACTTCTCCGACTCCCAACGCGCCCGGCATGGAGGCCCAGGCCCACACGTCATGCAACCGGCGCGCCGAATGCTTCGTGCATGCAACTAGACCGCCACTTGCGCCACTACCGCGCCTCCTCAACTACGGAACCAATACCGCGACTCGAGGCGACCCAGCGCACGACCCAGCAGCGCCAGCCTGGCGCGACGGTCAATGCGGCCAAAAATGGGCCGGCAGTAATGACGGTGGCAGGCGGGCAGGAGCAGCGGCCACGTCGTCAGCCAAGCTCACGTCTCATCCGGGGGCAGCGAGAGAACCCTCTCTCACGGCGTGAAGACAACGCGCCCGTGTTCCGTTCCTCGAACGGCTCGCGCACGCGCAACGGCCGCCCCGCCAACCACTCGCCCCGTCACATTAACTCCACGGCGGGACAGGCGGCGCCTCTGGCAGGGGAAGCGGGCGACGCTTCTCCTTCGCCATAATGACCGCGTCAGAAAAGGTACGCCGCGTCGTTCGATTTCGTATCCTTTTCCTTTTTTCCTCTTTCTCTCTCTTGCAACAGGGATCAGGAAAGGGGGATACCCCGGAAAGGATCCTTCCCCGTGAAGGAACCAGGCTCCGAGCCTCCCTACTGATCAGAGGTTCGAAGGCTGGCCCCTCGGAAGGGTTCAACAGCCGCCTCAGATCGCGTGGGCTCCACACCCACTACTGGTCAGAGGTTCGAAGGCCGGCCCCTCGGAAGGGTTCAACAGCCGCCTCAGGCTACTCGGGCTCCACGCCCACTACTGATCAGGAGTTCGAAGGCTGGCCCCCGAAGGGTTCACAGCCGCCTCAGACACAGAGCGAGGGATGACCATGGGTACGTTCGATACATAACCGAGGCTCGGGCTGCGCTCCCGAGGTACCCTAGGACATTTCCGAGACCAGCGGGAACGATCTTATAATGGAATCCCATCAGAGGGAGGCATCGAGCCCTCGGACCCCGTCGCCAGGGGACCGGGTCCGGCAGATCACCCGCAGGTACTTTTGGGCGCGCCTCTGGGCCCCTAGCCGACCCCTAACGAACGGGGCACGGACGTCCACTCGGATTACCCGCCTGCAGCTCACCGGAGACACCATGTTCGGCGCCCATCGAGGGCAACATGGCGCTTTCCCCCCCCCCCCCTCCTCCTTGCGGAATGGCGACGCAGGGGCGTATGTAAAAAAGTCGAGTTTGTCCCTGATCGTCCTCTCGCCCTGTGTAGAGGCTCGGGGGCTGCTCTCGCAAACCCGGCTCCGGCCGAACCGTTGACAGTGTCAACATACCAGCCCGAGAACTTGGGACCCGACCGTACACCCGGGCTACGGCCAGCTCGCATGAGGGAACAACCAGACCAGCCGAAGCATTACGCGAGGCATTAAGACCTTGGAGGAGTCAAACCACTCCTCCGAGGCCTCAGGGGCTACACCCGGCGGGTGCGCTCGCGCGCACCCACTGGAACAAAACGCAACCGAGAAAGGCTGGTCCCCTTGCAAAAAAGTGCGACGAAAGCCTCCAAGCGAGTGCTAACACTCCCTTCGAGGCTCGGGGGCTACTGTCGGGGACCATAATTAGGGGTACCCTCAAGGCTCCTAATTCCCAGCTGGTAACCCCCATCAGCATAAAGCTGCAAAGGCCTGATGGGTGCGATTAAGTCAGGGATCAGTCCATTCGAGGGACTCGATCACGCCTCGCCCGAGCCTACCCTCGGACAAGGGCAGCCGACCCCGGAGGATCTCCGTCTCGCCCGAGGCCCCCCTCCAGCGGCAAACATATTTCCGGCTCGCCCGAGGCCCTGTCTTCGCCAAGAAGCAACCCTGACCAAATCGCCGCACCAACCGACCAAATCACAGAAGCATTTAATGCAAAGGTGGCCTGACACCTTTATCCTGACGCGCGCCCCCCAGCCGACAGAGCCGAAGTGACCGCCGTCACTTCGCCGCTCCACTGACCGGCCTGGCAGAAAGACAGCGCCGCCCGTGCCGCTCCGACTGCGGTGCCACTTGACAGAGTGAGGCTGACAGGCAGTCAGGCCCGGCCGCAGGCACCATAGGAAACTCCGCTCCGCCTGACCTAGGGCTCGGACTCGGGCTAAGCCCCGGAAGACAGCGAACTCCGCTCCGCCCGACCCAGGGCTCGGACTCGGGCTAAGCCCCGGAAGACGGCGAACTCCGCTCCGCCCGACCCAGGGCTCGGACTCAGGCTAAGCCCCGGAAGACGGCGAACTCCGCTCCGCCCAACCCAGGGCTCGGACTCGGGCTAAGCCCCGGAAGACGGCGAACTCCGCTCCGCCCGACCCAGGGCTCGGACTCGGGCTCAGCCCTAGAAGACGACGAACTCTGCTTCGCCCGACCCCAGGGCTCGGACTCCGCCCTGGCCTCAGCCGACGGTCTCTGCCTCGCCCGAACTAGGGGCTCGGACTCGACCTCGGCCACGGAAGATAGACTCGACCTCGTCTTCGGAGGAGCTTCCACGTCGCCCAACCTAGGGCGCAGACCAGCCACGTCAACAGGAGGCGCCATCATCACCCTACCCCGAGCTGACTCGGGCCACGGGGAACAAGACCGGCGTCCCATCTGGCTCGCTCCGCCAGATAGGCAATGATGGCGCCCCGCATACTCTGTGACGACGGCGGCTCTCAGCCCCCTTACGGAAGCAAGAGGACGTCAGCAAGGACTCAACAGCTCCGACATCTGTCCCTCCGCCAGGCTCCAGCACTCCTCCGACGGCCATGACATCATACCAGCTGGGTGCCAAAATCTCTCCGGCTGCCACGACGACATGTACTTAGGGCGCTAGCTCTCCTCCGCTAGACACGTAGCACTCTGCTATACCCCCCATTGTACACCTGGATCCTCTCCTTACGCCTATAAAAGGAAGGACCAGGGCCCTCTTAGAGAGGGTTGGCCGCGTGGGGACGAGGACGAGACAGGCACTCGTGAGGCCGCTCGCTCCCTCTCCTGCGTGGATGTTTGTAACCCCCTACTGCAAGCGCACCCGACCTGGGCGCGGGACGAACACGAAGGCCGCGGGATTTCCACCTCTCTCACGCCCATCTCCGGCCACCTCACTTCCCCCTTCGCGCTCGGCCTCGCGTCGACCCATCTGGGCTGGGGCACGCGGCGACATTCATTCGTCGGCTTAGGGACTCTAATGGATATAGATATTTTTCACGGGTACGGGTTTGGGATGGCAAAACCCAACGGGTTTGTACCCGTTGTCATCTCTAACTGTACACATATTTATAGGGACATGACGACGCATAACTTCGTATGAAATTATATCAGTGTCTCTAAACCGCACATAAATGTTCTACATAGGTCGTCAACGGCATTTTCAAATTTTCCTTCACAAGACGTGTCGTGTACATCTCTTCCATCCCTCTTGGTCTCCATGATGCCGATGATATTCTTTGGTCATGTTGAGGCGCTTCATCTCACTCGTCCATGACGACGAAGTTGTTGCTTCCTCCTTTAACCATGGCAATGAAGCTATGATGACAAAGCTTACTTCTTCGTTGTCCCTGAAACAAACTCAAAGACAGCTAAAATTCATTAGTTTGAGGATCTTCATCAGAGGCACACCCCCAACAATTAGTATAGTTTCAAAAGCACATTAGACCCCACTTTTGTCTTTCTGCCTTTTAAAATCATGAAAATAGAGAGTTGTTTCATTGTCGTTTGAAGAAGGTAAGTTTCATAATTGTTTAAACCAAACAACTTAAACATTTTCTAAAACCCAGAACCTATAGTAACTTTTTCACAAGCCATATCTTACAATAGTTTTTTTAAAAGCCACAACTCAACCAAAAACACCCTTACGCTCTTCACCAAGAAATCATAAAAAAGCTTGGCTAACTTTGCATTTGAAAACAACCAATGCACGCGAGAAATCATAGGGAGATACTAACCGTGTGATTGGTTGATGTATTGTAACACCCCTGGTGTTTATCTCCTGTTCAGCAACTATAGATTTAAGTACGGGATATCGGTAATAATAACGATTTCTATGTTCTAATACTCACATATCATAATTTCGATCTTCATCTCTGTCTATCCGGCATGTTCTAAATATTTCAAAAGATAGATGCATATTTGTTCCGTGAATTAACGACTCTCGTGCCTATTAAAAAAATTATCGATTGAGCAAGGCGAATTTAGAAGCTTAACTTGTCTTGTGGGTTCGCCAAATAAATTTATTAGAATTCGATGACTAAAGTTTTTGCTTGTAAAATAATTTAGTCCCCTCTAGTGAAGTGAGGAATTGAGTCCGAGGATTTACAGAGGAGTCTTGTTGTCCAGCAAATTCTCAAGGCAGAGGTGTTCAAATATTAGATAAATTTTATCCAATTTCGAATAAATCAAAAACCGTCTAAAATATCGTAGCCGAAATTATTTTAATCCGATCTTTTTATATACCGCCCCAAATCGTAATTTAATAATGCTTTAGTTTAGTTTATTTAGACTTCTCTCAAATACTAGCCCTAAAACTAAAATACATGTATAGGTGTGTTTTGTTTCCTTTAAAAATAAGACAAAAATCCTCTTTTATCTATTCCTCATCCATATCCTCACTCGTCGCTCACTTGGATGATTTTTCTTCCTCATGCCAGCAGCATTCCCACGTGTCTTCTAGCTACTGCTCAATGGAGCCCCAGTCCTTATCGCGTCGTGTACAGCTCCCCGGAAATCCCTCTCGTTCTGACTTTCTTACGTACACTGTAGATGTTCAGTTCCCTGCTGCATGTAGCGATGAAAACGGACGGAAAAAATCATGTTTCGACCCGACCCATTTTCTACATTTAACCCGCCCGTTTTCATATTTTCGGAAAAAAAAACGGGTTCAGGACGGGTTACAGGTTGAAAGTCTGCGGGATCGGAACGGAAACGGGAAGTACTATTTTCCGTTCGGATTGTCGGGATTCCGCATTCGGTCGAGATATTTCTGGATTTAACCCCGATACAACCCGAAGTGGTCATTTGTGAGCCATCTCTCCCGCCAGGCCCAAAGCGGCCAAGCCCAATAGGCCTCACAGACCATGGCTCCACGCCTCTACTGAATTGACTTGGCAGTCGGACGCCGCACGGCATAGGCACAGCGGCACCGGCCGGGTGGTTGGGGCAGCCGAGCTGCTGCTGATTGACAAGCTACGTTGGTGCCTTGTGAGTTGTGACGAGTGCCTACTGTTTGTTTGAAGCTTTTATGCATTAACATAGCTATGCTACACACTACCATATTTATTACGTTCAAGGCACCAGCGCAATAACAAGGATTACTTGCTGGTTGGCTGCTTGCTGCTATCTATCATTTGCAAATACTTATACACGTGTATTCTAAAATATAGGATCAAGGTCAGGATAGTGATTCTCAATTGATGAATGAAGATGACGAGCTGTGAAGAAATCTTATTTTTTCTGTTGTTCAGTGGCTATGTGGTCATGTAATCATGTGGTAATGTGGATTTATTTTCTCGTTGTTTAGTGGACTATTGAATTTGGACTATGGCTACAACACCTTGTGAGTGTTTGTTTCCGGTTAATTTTTTCCGTTGAGACAAATTCCGTCCGTTTTCGGTTAATTTTCGGTCATTTTGGTTCGTTTCTGTAAACCCGTATAAACCCGACTGACTTTCGTCCGTGTTTGTTCCGCTCCCGAATCCGTTTCCGATGATGAATTGCGGGAGCGAAAACGGGAAAAAAGTTTTTCCGTTCGTTTCCGTCCGTTTTCATTCCTAGCTGCAGGAATCGATGCCCATCTCCTTCATCTATACATGTCCAACGGGCCGGCCCGGGCATGGCTTGGCCCAGCACGATGGACACTAGTCCAAGCCCGGCACGGTTTGGTATCGTGCCGGGCCAGGCCGGCCCGCGGGCTGGCTAACGCAGCCCAGGCCCGGCACGGTTATTCTTACACGGGCCGTGTCGGGCCGGAGGCACGGCGGGCCTGTCGTACCGGGTCGGGCCCGGTCCGGTCCCATAAACAAAAAAAACACTATAAAATTCAGAATTTAAAGGTAATATTCAAATTTATTTTAGATTTAATTAATTATATTTATAATTTTAGATACATATTTAGACAAAGAATTTCAGATACACATATAAACATATATCACAAGTTAGAATGCTCTCATATAATAACATATCATAAGTATTATAGCTAAAAATAGACTGGCCGTTACAAAATCAATCCCTCAAACGGGCCGTTACCGTGCCTACCAATTAATCGTGCCGGGCTAGTGCCTGCACCGCGGGCCCGACGGCCAGCCCAAGCCTGGCACGGCTATTGGACCGGGCCGGCCCGGGCACGTCTCTAGTCGGGCCGGGCCGTGCTCGTGCCGGACCGTACTCGTGACGGGCCACGACCGTGCCGGGTCACGGGCCCACTGCCGGGCCGGCCCGTTTGGACATGTATACCTTCATCCTCCTCTGAGCTCCTGGCCAAGCCGCCCTAGGATCCGCCTAGAGTCTCCATCCCCTCGACACTGGTTCCCAGATCCTCCGCCTCATTGTGCTTGGTCACCGTCCTCAGCGCCAATGTCCTGCCTCCTCCCCCAACGCACGTTAACCAGCATCTATCAACCTCCCCTGCTCCGTGGTGGCCGTTCCAACTTTCTCTTGTGCTAGCTAGTCTGTCCATCTCGCTAAGCATCTCGCCATCGACACCGGTCGAGTCCTCGTCTCCAACTTCCTCGCACTCGGCTCCTAGGTCTTCCACTTCACCGGCTACTGCTCTTCCTGGTGCGCGCGCTCCTCCGGCCACTGGTCCACCCATCACTACAGGAAAACGACCAGTTTCCGACGGCCTACACTGTTTCCGACGGTTCTTAGGGTACCGTCGGAAATAGCCTTATTTCCGACGGCCTTCGGCCAGCCGTCGGAAATAAGTCTATTTCCGACGGCCCACCACCTTGGCCGTCGGAAATAATTCAATTTCCCTAACGTCGTCCGTTACCCCGCGCACGGACGCACACAACGCACACACGCCCGCACAGCCGCGCGCCCGCACACCCACCGCGCCGCCGCCGCCCGTCCGCCGCCGTCGCCCGCACAGCGCGCCCACGTCCCTCGTCGACGTCCGCGCCGCCGCCCGCACACCCACGTCCGCGCCGCCGCCCGCGTCCGCGCCGCCGCCCGCGTCCGCGCTGCCGCCCGCGTCCGTGCCGCCGCCCGCACAGCGCGCCGCCGCCGCCCCGGAGGCTCGCCGGAGACGCCAGAGACGCCACACGAGCCCCGACAGCGCCTCGAAGGTGGTGCAGCGGCCGAGGGCGCCGTCGGCAAGCGTCAGCCCGCGGACGCGCTCCAGCCGGTCCGGGTCGAAGCAGAAGGAGCGGTACTGCAGCTCCTGCGCGCCGTAGAGCGCCGCCGTGTCGGAGACGTCGGGGATCTCGGCGAACTCGTGGTGCGGGAAGGTGTGCACCGGCGGGTCGCCAGAGCCGCGCACCGCCGCCCGGGGGGCTCGCCAGACCCTTGGACAGCGCCGCCCGTGGCCGCCGCCGCCTGGGGGGCTCGCGCGCCAGAGCCGCCGCCGCCGCCCCTGGCCAGAGCGCCGCGGTCGACGCCGCGGCCTCCCCGCCCCTGGCCAGCGCCGCCCGTGGCCGCCGGGACCTCCCCGCCTTGGCCGCCGCGTTACCCGAGGCCGCAGCCGTCCCCAAGCCCGAGGCCAACCATTGCACTAAGCTTCTTAAGTGCCCTTTCTATGTGATACATCCATCTATACTGCACAGGACCCCCAATCTTAGCTTCATATGGAAGGTGTACAAGTAGATGTTGCATCGGATTGAAGAATCCAGGGGGAAATATTTTTTCCAATTTGCAAATAAGGACCGGAATCTCCTTCTCTAATTTCTCCATCACATCTTTTTTAATTTCTTTAGCACAAAGTTGTCTATAGAAGTAGCTTAACTCAGCTAACGTCGTCCACACATCATTATTCAAGTAACCCCGAAACATTACAGGAAGTAATCTTTCCATAATAATGTGATAATCATGACTCTTCAATCCATTCATTTTTCCTGTCCTCAAATTCACGGACCTTCTGAATTCCGCGGCATACCCATCTGGAAATTTTAATTTTTTCAACCACACCATCACCTCTTTCTTTTGCTTAGATTTTAGACAAAATGACGCACGTGGCTTAGCACCACTCTGAAGCAAGACTAGGCTTGGTCGGTTACAAATTTTCTGTAAATCTTTTCTGGCCTTTATATTATCTTTGGTTTTATCGGGAAAATCCATACATGTACTAATAATGCTTTCAGCAACATTCCGCTCTTGGTGCATGACATCAATGTTGTGCATCAGAATCAAGGCCTCCGTATAAGGGAGTTCCCACAAAGAACATTTATGTGTCCAATTATGTTCTATTCCAAATCCCAGGTAACCAGTACCGTCTGGTTTCAAATTATCGAGCGCAGCATGAATCTCTGCGCCACTCAAACGCTTCGGTGGGCCTTTGGTAACAATGGTGTCTTTTCGAAATTGATTTGCCTCAAATCTGAACGGGTGATCGAGAGGCAAGAAACATCTGTGGCAATCAAAGTAACAGATCTTCCCACCAAACTCAAGGCGAAAACAATCTGTATCCTTACCACATATTGGACATGTCAACTTTCCATGACAACTCCATCCAGCAAAAATACCGTAGGCCATGAAATCATGAATCGACCACAAGTACGCAACTCGAAGATTGAATCTCTCTTTCTTGTAGCAATCGTAAGCTTCGACTCCTTCCCACAATTTTTTCAACTCATCGACTAAAGGTTCCAACATTACATTGAGATGTTTTCCAGGGTGTTCTGGTCCAGGAATGATTAGACACAGAAACATGTAATCGTATTTCATGCAAAGGTGAGGTGGAAGATTGTATGGAACTGCAAATACAGGCCAACAAGAATACGGCGATGCGGTCATATTGAAAGGTGAGAACCCGTCCGTCGCCAACCCGATTCGAATATTTCTAGCTTCACTAGCAAAATCCGAATCAAAATCATCAAGCGCCTTCCACGCATCACTATCAGATGGGTGCATCATAACTTGAGGGTTCTCGCGGTCACGTTCTTTGTGCCATCTCATCTGCTTAGCGGTGTTTTTTGAGAGAAACAACCGTTTTACACGAGGCGTGAGAGGCATGTAACGAAGTTGCTTCTTTGCTACTTCTGTTGTCAATTTATCTCCATCTTCATTTACGACCTCAACGAACCTTGATTTGCTGCATCTCAAACATTTGTCTAATTTTTCATTTTCCTTCCAGAAAAGCATACAGTTATCTGGACAAACATCAATTTTTTGATACTCCATACCTAAGCCAGAGAGTAACTTTCTTGACTGATACACGTCTTTGGGCATTTTGTGATCTGGTGGTAATACGTCGCTGATCAAATTCAAAAGTTCATTTAAGCAGTTGATGGAGAATGCGAACTTAGACTTGATAGCCATAAGTCGCGTCACAAAAGCAAGAATGGTTACTCTCGTGTGTTCGTGCAACGGCTCTTCTGCTGCCTTGAGAAGTTCAAAGAATTTTTTAACTTCCGGCGGTTGAGGATCCTCAGGATTATCTGGAAACACTAAATCGGGATCCTCTCTTAAATCCTGAACCATCTCCTCCATTCGGTCTAAATCTGGGTCAAAATCGTTGTGACCTTCTGGAGCATATCCACGGGGAAGCTCCTCACCATGATGCACCCAAACTTCATAATTTGGCACGTAGCCATTTTTGCAAAGATGACCAGACATCTCTTTCTTGGTTTGACGTTGATAATTTTTGCAAACACTGCATGGGCACCACACTCGACCATTTCTTGACGAAGAAAAAACACGATTGATAAAATCTTCGGTTTTCTGTATCCACTCAAGCGAAGGATCATTTTTTCGCCAGCCTTCATACATCCAGCGACGACTATCACCCATCGTTCGACTAATTGAAGATCAAGACAAGTTCATTAATTTCTAGATATATTATGAGCCGGTGGTCCTACAATTATAGGAAAGGATAGGTCCTAAACCCACCTAAGGGTGAACGACATATCACAGATTTATGATAAGTCAATGAGTTTGAACGAAATTTCGGCAGCATAACCCCGTTGTTCTCCATTGCACGCCCGTAATGGTGCAACGGAGAACAAGAGGGTTATGCTGTCGAAATCTCGCTCAAACTCATTGACTAATCATAAATCATATTTGATATGTCGTTCACTCTAAGGCTGTCCAAAAAGGGACAATTTCGGTACAACACACTACTTTATTAAGCAATGTGTTGGACCGAAACGGGTGACGCATAAGTTTAAACCTATTTTAGTATAGTATCGCCTATAGACCTATTACTAATACTATGTTATGCACCACCAGCATATTATACAAGCCATATTAGAGCAACTTGGCGCAATCGTCTCAAATAGGAGTCTCTCGTCCAAATTCACCCTTGCCAGTGGTAGAGGTTTAGACAATAGGATATCCAATTGTAAACTTTTTATACTTGGATTACAACTCTCCAAGTCTAAATATAATCATTAGAGACGGTACATCAGTGTTTTAATATTTACCTAGTAAGATTTTAATTGTCCATCAGTGTTTTAATATACGACTACTTTAAACTATTATATTTACATAGTAAGATTATGTGATGGGTGCGCAAACCTGAGACGGGTGGCGCAGCGGCAGGCGTCGCGCGGGGACGACGGGCCCGGGCAGCGGCGGCGGGCAAACCGGGGCACGGGCGGCTCGAGGGGCAGCGGCAGGCGTCGCGCGGGGACGTCCACGCGGGGGCGACGGGCTCGGGCGGCGGCGGCGGGCGGCTCGAGGGGCAGCGGCAGGCGTCGAGTCCCGTCCGGGCGGCGGCGGGTGGCTCGAGGGGCAGCAGCGGCGCTGGCGAGTCCCAGCCGGGCGGCGGCGGCTCTGGCGAGCCCCGGGCGGGCGGCGGCGACGGGCAAACCGGTGGGGGCGGGGACGTCCGCGCGCCCCGGGCGACGGCGCCTCTGGCGAGCCCCGGCCGGCCGGGCGGCGGCGGCTCTGGCGAGCCCCGGCCGGGCGACGGCGGCGGAAAACCGGGGCGGCGGCTGCCTGCAGGGGCGCGGCGGCGGCTGCTGCAGTGGCGCGGCTGACTGCAGGCACTACAGGAAAACGACCAGTTTCCGACGGCCTACACTGTTTCCGACGGTTCTTAGGGTACCGTCGGAAATAGCCTTATTTCCGACGGCCTTCGGCCAGCCGTCGGAAATAAGTCTATTTCCGACGGCCCACCACCTTGGCCGTCGGAAATAATTCAATTTCCCTAACGTCGTCCGTTACCCCGCGCACGGACGCACACAACGCACACACGCCCGCACAGCCGCGCGCCCGCACACCCACCGCGCCGCCGTCGCCCGCACAGCGCGCCCACGTCCCTCGTCGACGTCCGCGCCGCCGCCCGCACACCCACGTCCGCGCCGCCGCCCGCGTCCGCGCCGCCGCCCGCGTCCGCGCTGCCGCCCGCGTCCGTGCCGCCGCCCGCACAGCGCGCCGCCGCCGCCCCGGAGGCTCGCCGGAGACGCCAGAGACGCCACACGAGCCCCGACAGCGCCTCGAAGGTGGTGCAGCGGCCGAGGGCGCCGTCGGCAAGCGTCAGCCCGCGGACGCGCTCCAGCCGGTCCGGGTCGAAGCAGAAGGAGCGGTACTGCAGCTCCTGCGCGCCGTAGAGCGCCGCCGTGTCGGAGACGTCGGGGATCTCGGCGAACTCGTGGTGCGGGAAGGTGTGCACCGGCGGGTCGCCAGAGCCGCGCACCGCCGCCCGGGGGGCTCGCCAGACCCTTGGACAGCGCCGCCCGTGGCCGCCGCCGCCCGGGGGGCTCGCGCGCCAGAGCCGCCGCCGCCGCCCCTGGCCAGAGCGCCGCGGTGGACGCCGCGGCCTCCCCGCCCCTGGCCAGCGCCGCCCGTGGCCGCCGGGACCTCCCCGCCTTGGCCGCCGCGTTACCCGAGGCCGCAGCCGTCCCCAAGCCCGAGGCCGTCGTCGAGTCTTGTCACGTGAGCGCGCGCACGTGGCCGTTCGCACGGGCCCGAACGTGGCCGCACGTGAGCGCGCGCACGCAGCTTCACACCGGTCGCCAGTCGTCACTCCTGTGGGCAATTCAGGTAATTTTTAACTTTATTAATGTCATGTTGTAGTATAATGTGATGCTGTAGTATAATTTGATGTGATGTTGTAGTATAATGCGATACTATACTAAAATAGGTTTAAACTTATGCGTCACCCGTTTCGGTCCAACACATTGCTTAATAAAGTAGTGTGTTGTACCGAAATTGTCCCTTTTTGGACAGCCTTAGAGTGAACGACATATCAAATATGATTTATGATTAGTCAATGAGTTTGAGCGAGATTTCGACAGCATAACCCTCTTGTTCTCCGTTGCACCATTACGGGCGTGCAATGGAGAACAACAGGGTTATGCTGCCGAAATTTCGTTCAAACTCATTGACTTATCATAAATCTGTGATATGTCGTTCACCCTTAGGTGGGTTTAGGACCTATCCTTTCCTATAATTGTAGGACCACCGGCTCATAATATATCTAGAAATTAATGAACTTGTCTTGATCTTTAATTAGTCGAACGATGGGTGATAGTCGTCGCTGGATGTATGAAGGCTGGCGAAAAAATGATCCTTCGCTTGAGTGGATACAGAAAACCGAAGATTTTATCAATCGTGTTTTTTCTTCGTCAAGAAATGGTCGAGTGTGGTGCCCATGCAGTGTTTGCAAAAATTATCAACGTCAAACCAAGAAAGAGATGTCTGGTCATCTTTGCAAAAATGGCTACGTGCCAAATTATGAAGTTTGGGTGCATCATGGTGAGGAGCTTCCCCGTGGATATGCTCCAGAAGGTCAAGACGATTTTGACCCGGATTTAGACCGAATGGAGGAGATGGTTCAGGATTTAAGAGAGGATCCCGATTTAGTGTTTCCAGATAATCCTGAGGATCCTCAACCGCCGGAAGTTAAAAAATTCTTTGAACTTCTCAAGGCAGCAGAAGAGCCGTTGCACGAACACACGAGAGTAACCATTCTTGCTTTTGTGACGCGACTTATGGCTATCAAGTCTAAGTTCGCATTCTCCATCAACTGCTTAAATGAACTTTTGAATTTGATTAGCGACGTATTACCACCAGATCACAAAATGCCCAAAGACGTGTATCAGTCAAGAAAGTTACTCTCTGGCTTAGGTATGGAGTATCAAAAAATTGATGTTTGTCCAGATAACTGTATGCTTTTCTGGAAGGAAAATGAAAAATTAGACAAATGTTTGAGATGCAGCAAATCAAGGTTCGTTGAGGTCGTAAATGAAGATGGAGATAAATTGACAACAGAAGTAGCAAAGAAGCAACTTCGTTACATGCCTCTCACGCCTCGTGTAAAACGGTTGTTTCTCTCAAAAAACACCGCTAAGCAGATGAGATGGCACAAAGAACGTGACCGCGAGAACCCTCAAGTTATGATGCACCCATCTGATAGTGATGCGTGGAAGGCGCTTGATGATTTTGATTCGGATTTTGCTAGTGAAGCTAGAAATATTCGAATCGGGTTGGCGACGGACGGGTTCTCACCTTTCAATATGACCGCATCGCCGTATTCTTGTTGGCCTGTATTTGCAGTTCCATACAATCTTCCACCTCACCTTTGCATGAAATACGATTACATGTTTCTGTGTCTAATCATTCCTGGACCAGAACACCCTGGAAAACATCTCAATGTAATGTTGGAACCTTTAGTCGATGAGTTGAAAAAATTGTGGGAAGGAGTCGAAGCTTACGATTGCTACAAGAAAGAGAGATTCAATCTTCGAGTTGCGTACTTGTGGTCGATTCATGATTTCATGGCCTACGGTATTTTTGCTGGATGGAGTTGTCATGGAAAGTTGACATGTCCAATATGTGGTAAGGATACAGATTGTTTTCGTCTTGAGTTTGGTGGGAAGATCTGTTACTTTGATTGCCACAGATGTTTCTTGCCTCTCGATCACCCGTTCAGATTTGAGGCAAATCAATTTCGAAAAGACACCATTGTTACCAAAGGCCCACCGAAGCGTTTGAGTGGCGCAGAGATTCATGTTGCGCTCGATAATTTGAAACCAGACGGTACTGGTTACCTGGGATTTGGAATAGAACATAATTGGACACATAAATGTTCTTTGTGGGAACTCCCTTATACGGAGGCCTTGATTCTGATGCACAACATTGATGTCATGCACCAAGAGCGGAATGTTGCTGAAAGCATTATTAGTACATGTATGGATTTTCCCGATAAAACCAAAGATAATATAAAGGCCAGAAAAGATTTACAGAAAATTTGTAACCGACCAAGCCTAGTCTTGCTTCAGAGTGGTGCTAAGCCACGTGCGTCATTTTGTCTAAAATCTAAGCAAAAGAAAGAGGTGATGGTGTGGTTGAAAAACTTAAAATTTCCAGATGGGTATGCCGCGGGATTCAGAAGGTCCGTGAATTTGAGGACAGGAAAAATGAATGGATTGAAGAGTCATGATTATCACATTATTATGGAAAGATTACTTCCTGTAATGTTTCGGGGTTACTTGAATAATGATGTGTGGACGGCGTTAGCTGAGTTAAGCTACTTCTATAGACAACTTTGTGCTAAAGAAATTAAAAAAGATGTGATGGAGAAATTAGAGAAGGAGATTCCGGTCCTTATTTGCAAATTGGAAAAAATATTTCCCCCTGGATTCTTCAATCCGATGCAACATCTACTTGTACACCTTCCATATGAAGCTAAGATTGGGGGTCCTGTGCAGTATAGATGGATGTATCACATAGAAAGGGCACTTAAGAAGCTTAGTGCAATGGTTGGCAACAAGGGAAGAGTTGAAGGGTGTATTGCTGAAGAATTTAAATATAAAGAGATATCAGCCTTCACGAGTGTATACTTTGCAGAAGAACACAATGTAAATGCACCTACATTAAGGTATAATGTTGATCAAGCTGGTCCATGCAGTAAACTCAAAATTTTGTCATTCGAGGGAAAGACAGTTGGAGCATCAACTGAATATCACATTGGACGTGAAGAAAAGTTGGATGCATTACTCTACATGTATGAAAACATGGAAGAGATGACTCCATACTTCAAGTAAGCATAGATCTTCAAAATTGAAGAGCAACATGTGCTCATTACTCCTCGTAACTCTTTTATTTACTTTTTTTCAACAGAGAGTACGAACGACAGAATAAGGGTAAACTGTCGACGAGGCTGTATGAAATCATGCTTCGCGAAGGAAAAGAAGGCACTCCCAATTTCATTAATTGGTTTCGAGTTCATGTAAATATCACATCTGTTTTCTTATGTGTTCATATAGTTTATCTTTTTAATAGTTCCTCCTATTGATCTATATTCGTAACTGACAGTGCGAAAAAACTTCCAACGTTGACGAGGACTTACGTCAGATGTCACGTGCACTTGTCAAAGTCAGAAGCTATGGTCGTTATGATGTCAAGGGATATCGTTTTCGTTCAACCAAATTTGAATGTACTCGACCGTTAGCTGCGACAACAAATACTGGTGTGGTATGTTGGTCTTTTGATGAGCAAGGAAGGGAGATGAATTATTATGGAACTATCAAAGATATATTGGAATTCGACTTCGCTGGGGGAAAAAATCTGAAAGTTATGTTCTTCAAATGTGATTGGATCGATCCTAAACATGGGATACGAAAAAACCAATTTGGTATGGTAGAAGTCAAACACGAGCGTATAATGACTCGTGGTTGTAGTAAATTTGTTCTTGGTTTTCAAGTGGACCAAGTGTATTATATGTCATATCCCTGTATCGATCTTAAAGACTGGTGGGTAGTGTACAACGTAAATCCCCGTGAAAGATTATATTTAAAGGGTGATACAAGTTATCGACAAAATGAGGTGGAAGCTGATGTTGAAGAAATTTATCAAGAAATTGAAGTTCCACCCGTTTTTAATATAGAAACAACAATGGAGCCAGATTCAGTAGCGGGCG